>NC_142874.1:148168261-148814928 GCF_051225735.1 Oryctolagus cuniculus
CACCCAGTTAACACCACCTCCTCCATCACTCATCAGAGGGGTCGTGACCTCTCACTGTGCTAACACCATCTCCACCATCACCCATCAGTGGGGCCGTGACCTGTCACCCAGCTAACACCATCACTATCTGGTTTTCTTGGGCGTGGTGGGTACTATGTGCCAAATCCTCCAACAGGGAAACAGAGACACAGGGGGAAGACAGGAGGGGACCACACATGGAGCCAAGAGCACAGAGCCACAAATCAGCAGACCCTGTCCCATGAGCCAGTGGCCAGCCCACATTGGCTGAGGGTGGGTGTGGGGGACATGGACAGAGCCCCACTGGCTGACAGAGCAGACGGGGAGATGCTGGGCTGGGGCAGGGAGCTGCTGACTCCGCAGAGGGGTGTGGGGAGGACTTGACAGTGAGGGTGTCCTCCGGGTTGGAGCAGAGCTTGCAGAGTCCCAGGGAACTGCAAGGAGCCAGGCATGCACAAGGTGCTGGGGTCTGGGGACAGTGAGGGGGCTGCTGAGGCCAGCACTGAGCAGCCAGGGCCCCAGCAGGGCAGCGCACCCACCAGCCCCTCCTTAGTGACCAAGGAGATGCTCCCTTGGTTCATAGCCCCCAGGGCACGGCAGGGGACAGAGGGTCTCTCCATGGCTTCCTGGACCCAGGAACATGCAGGCCAGGGCTGCTTCCAGGACAGGACATCCGATGAGCAGCCCCAGCAGCCACATTAAGGAGAAAGAACCTTTGTGGCCTCCTCCTCGGAGGCTGGACCTCAGCCTTTTGCCTCGCCTGCATTCTCTCCAGAACAGTAGCCCCCGGCCCTCCCACCTCACAGGTGACCACCACCCAGCCCCGACCACACCTGGCTGTGCCCTCACGCCCCCTGCCCAGCCCAGCGGGGCCTGCCTCAAGCTCACAGCCCCTAGGGCACCTCACTCCCCAGCCTCACTGTCACCACCAGGTTCACTCCCAGCCCCTGGTTCTGGGCTCAAGACTCCCTCCCTCGCAGCCCTCATCACCACGCTCGAGTCCCCAGGGGAGGGGGGCCAACAGGGAATCCCCCAGCCCTGATTGGGCCATGGGAGGACCCTGCTAACTCCTGTATCTACATCCCCCTCCCTCTGTCCTCCTGAGACCCCGAGCAGCAGCCCCAAGTCACGCCTGGCAGGAGAAGCTTCTGGGGGAGGGGATCTGAGACCCAGGGTTCGTCCAGGCCAGGGCTGCTCCCTGAGCGGGAGACTTGCAGCAGGCTCCCGGCCCTGGCACAGCAGGCCAGGCCCAGCACTGAGCATCCGGGGGAGGGGAGCTGTGCAGATCCCGAGGCGACGAGGGACTCCCATGCCCTCGTTCATCTGCCCACGAGAGGACAGAAGCCCGGCGTCACACACTAGGGCCCAAGGGGCGCCTGACTCCTGGGGCCATCAGGGAGCTCACCTCTCACCCCATGTTACATGCATGCACACCATGCACTGGAAGGATCTGGAACCACAGCGACTTTCCCAAAAAATCACTCTAACGAGGAGCGTCCCCACCAACTGCAGAGGTGCTCCTTTGGAAAGTGTCGCAGGTTTTTATCTTTTTTTTTTTTTTTTAAGATGGCGGCTTCTCTCCACTCTGCCACCTGCTCAGTCCACTCCCACCTCCTGGCCACATGGAGGCCTCCCATGACTCACCCTGATCTCATGCCCTGCGCCCAGGCTGCCACTCATCTCCACTCGAGCCTTAGGGGTGCCAGTGCAAGGGAACCCGGCTGGAACCTGAAAGGGAGTGCTGTCACTGCCTCTCCTTCTCCCCTTGACTTCAGAGGAACCTGATTGTTGAACTCAGTCTCACTGGTAACTGGCACACAGCTGTAGTGAGAACACCCAAGGTCCTCTTCTGTTAGGGACAGCCACCTGCTGCGCAAAAGACCCAGGTCAACACCTGCTGGTGAGATGCTGCGGGCTTTGTCTTGCTGTGCCTGGTTCAGTCCATGGAGCAAGAGGCTCTGTGGTTCTTCTGCGTTGTCACACCCACAGGGTCTCCTTCCAGGCGGAGATGGCCACGTTCCAGTCGCTCACTGCTGGACACCGGCTGTGTCCGCACCTTGGCCATGCACTGCGTGGAGCAGGCACCTCGTTGGCAGGCGTCCCCACTTCCCTTGCACGTGTTCCCAGAGGCACAGCAGTGGGGGCATGGGGCAGACCTGCCTCTGGGGTTCTGAGGAGCAGTTAGGGCGCTCCCTCCTCTGCACGCCTGGCCAGTACCTGCTCTCCTCTGTCTTGTGTAAGCACTGGGGTGTTGGCCTGCGTCTCCCTGATGACTGGCAGTATCGAGAATTTTTTAATGCACCTGTTGGCCACTTCTGAGAAATGTTTGCTCGTGTGCCTGTTTTTTTTTTTAAAGATTTATTTTATTTATTTGAAAGACAGTTACAGAGAGAGGTAGAGACAGAGAGAGAGTGGTCTTCCATCTGCTGGTTCACTCCCTAGATGGCTGCAACGGCTGGAGCTGTGCCGATCCGCAGCCAGGAGCCAGGAGCTTCTTCCGTGTCTCCCATGTGGGTGCAGGGGCCCAAGGAGTTAGGCCATCCTCTAATGCTTTCCCAGCCATAGCAGAGAGCTGGATCGGAAGAGGAGCAGCCAGGACTAGAACCGGCGCCCATATGGGATACTGGCACTTCAGGCCAGGGCTTACCCACTGCGCCACAGTGCCGGCCCTGTGTGCCCATTTTTAAACTGGAGTATCTTTTCCTATTCAGTTGTCTGAGTTCCTAAAATGCTTCTCAGATACACATTTTACAAACATTTCCCTATTGCTTTTTTTTTTTTTTTTTTTTTTTTTGACAGGCAGAATTAGACAGTGAGAGAGAGAGAGAAAGGTCTTCCTTCTGTTGGCCCACCCACCAAATGGCCGCCATGGCCGCTGCGCTGCACCGATCCGAAGCCAGGAGCCAGGTGCCTCCTCCTGGTCTCCCATGCGGGTGCAGGGCCCAAGCACTTGGGCCATCCTCCACTGCATTCCCAGGCCACAGCAGAGAGCTGGATTGGAAGAGGAGCAACCGGCACCCCAACGGGGAGCACCCCAACAGGGACTAGAACCCGGCGTGCTGGTGCCACAGGCGAAGGATTAGCCAAGTGAGCCGCGGCGCCGGCCTCCCCATTGCCTTTCTTTTTTTTTTCTTTTCTTTTTTTTTTTTTTAATCTTTTATTTAATGAATATAAATTTCCAAAGTACGACTCATGGGTTACAATGGCTTCCCCCCCCATACCGTCCCTCCCACCCACAACCCTCCCCTTTCCCACTCCCTCTCCCCTTCCATTCACATCAAGATTCATTTTCGATTATCTTAATATACAGAAGATCAGCTTAGTATACCTTAAGTAAGTATTTCAACAGTTTGCTCCCACACAGAAACATAAAGTGAAAAATAATAGATGATTTTTTTTAAATGATGATGAAATCAGATCAGACCTATTGTCATGTTTAATCCCAGTGAGAGTCAAGTTGGGAATTGATAATTTCTTTCTTTTTTTTTTTTTTTTCTTTACAGAAGATCAGTTTAGTGTACATTAAGT
Organism: Oryctolagus cuniculus; assembly: GCF_051225735.1. Taxonomy (NCBI): domain Eukaryota; kingdom Metazoa; phylum Chordata; class Mammalia; order Lagomorpha; family Leporidae; genus Oryctolagus; species Oryctolagus cuniculus. The sequence continues at coordinate 148,171,808 of NC_142874.1, forward strand.
AAAGATTTCAGTCGTTTGCACCCCCATAGAAACACAAAGTGAAATATACTGTTTGAGTACTCGTTATAGCATTAAGCCTCAGTGTACAGCACGTTAAGGACAGAGATCCTACATGAGGAGTAAGTGCACAGTGACTCCTGTTGTTGACTTTACCAATTGACACTCCTGTTTATGGCATCAGTAATCTCCCTATGCACCAGTTATGAGTTTCCAAGGCTATGGAAGCCCCTTGAGTTCTCCGACTCTTATCTTGTTTAGACACGGTCATAGTCAAAGTGGAGGTTCTCTCCTCCCTTCAGAGAAAGGCACCTCCCTCTTTGAAGACCTGTTCTTTCCACTGGGATCTCACTCACAGAGATCTTTTTGCCAGAGTGTCTTGGCTTTCCATGCCTGAAATACTCTCATGGGCTTTTCCCCATTGCCTTTCAAAGTTGAAACTCTTCACTGTGGACAGATCTGACTCATCTTTTAAAAATGTTTATTTGTTATTTATCTGCTATACTTTGTTATTTATTATCACATATTATTTATAATTTATACTTCGATTATCACTACATTTTAAAGTATATTAGATATTCTATATTAAAATTACATATTTATTATTTATGGCTCATAATTACAGATTTATAAATAATATGTAAATCTATTTATTTGTTGTTTTATTGAAAGGCAGAGATAGATAGACAGAGATCTTCCATCTGCTGGTTTATTCCCCCAAAGCCAACAACAGCTACAGCTGGACCAGGCTAAGGCCAGGAGCCAGGAATCTAATCTGGGTCCCTTATGTGGGTGGCAGGGGGTCAGGAACTTGAGCTATGTGCTGCTACCCTCCAGCTGTGCGTCAGCAGGGCACTGGATCAGACACAGACAGACCCTAGAGCCCACGTCCTCGGATGCAGGTGCAGGACACAGGACGCAGGACGCAGGCAGTGACAGCTGCTGCACCACTGGCCCCGCAGGGGTCTGACTCATCTCTACCTCCCCAGCCTCCGTTCTGCTCAAGCCCCAGCTCCCAGCTCCCAGATCACCCCCAGCCACATGGATGCCCCCATCTCCAAGCACATCCTGGCCTCCCAGGCTGTGTCCACTGCCCAAGCAGCTGCACCTGGCACCAAGCCTGGAGCCAACAGGCACCAGGGAACATCTGCTGGATTAACTGTGCAGGATTCACAAGTAGGCCAAGTCTTTGTCGGCCTCTTTTATAACAAGCTGTGTAACTGAAGCATGGGGAACCTCTTTCCATTCCATTCTTTGTTTATAGTTTTTCTGCAAAACTGTGCTTAAATCCATCCTGAACTAAGATCTGAGAACGAGGGTCTGGCCACCACAGACGCACACTGCACCTGCCAGACACCTCCCCGCCACTCAACACCAGGAGAGGGGGTGGGGCCCTGGGTTCCGCAGCCATGGCCCGGGGCAGAGGTCGGTCAGTGCCGACATCAGCTTGCCCTGAACCTCCGAGGGCTGCTGCCACACTCTACCTAAAGCAAACAGAGGAGATCATGTTTGGTTAAATGCTGTCAAACAGCATCTGAGTCCATGAAATGTCTGACACGTGTTGGGTTCTGTGTCTGCTGTGTGCTGGGACACACGGGAAGGGGCTCCCTCAGCCACGGCAGAGCTCCTGGTTCCCAGGTTTGTGAGTTCTGTCAGTCTCCAGTGACTAATCAGAGACAGAGAGAGAGAGAAAAGAAACAAAGCCCTGGAGCCCCGGGGCCAGGGCTTGCATAGCGGGAGGCGGCCCATCCATGACCCGTCCCTGCGGGCGTGCCAAGGGAACGAGCGGCATCATCAGTAAAGCCGGTGGACACCGCCAAGGCCTGCCTGCCAACTGTGATGCTGGCGGGTGGCAGGCGCACAGTTCTGGCTCCCAGGCCTGTGCTGAGTGGCTGGTGGGCGGCAGCAGCAGGTGGCTTCTTAACAAGAGGTAGCCTGGGGGTCTGGCCGTGGTCAAGTCTGATCCCTGGCAATGGGAACTTGAGAGAACCCCCTGCCACGACCCCTCACCAAGGGTCCTCCTGAACAGCCAGCTCTGCTCCTGGGAACCACACAGTGACCTCCAATCCAGCACCTTCTTCAGTCACAAGAGGGTGGAGGCCAGCACCGGGCTCCCTGCATCAAGGCACTGGCTCGGTGCCGGGTCTGCCTGAGCCCCGCCCCTCCAGCAGGAGAAGGAAATGCTCAGAGGAGCTTCGAGTTCTAGGAGACCCCTGCACGCTGGGGGAAGAGGCCGCCCTGCTCAAGGCTGCGGCCACACGGCAGGAGCATGGCGGGGGCTGCTCCACAAGGTCTGGGCACAGCTATCGCCACACGACAGGCAGCCTGGGTGAGGCAGGAAGGAGAGAGGGGGCCCAGAGAGAGACAGGATTGGGGGACAGGAGCAGGAGGCTTCAGCTGCCCCGTGTAGAGTAAACAGCAGGCGGCCAGACTGTGCCTATGCAGGACAGAGCACTCCCTGCAGATTTGCTGGGCGCTGCAGATGGACACACTGAGGCCCCTGAGAACAGAATGAGGCAGACGTGGACCTGGGGTGCCACACGCCCTGCGGAGTGGCGGTGGGGTGCAGGGACAGCAGAAGTGGCTCAGGTGGAGGGCAGCGGGTGATGGTGCAGCCACACTCCAGCCCCTGCCATGGTAAAACTGGCCGCCGCCGCTGCCACACTGCACACGTGTGCTTATACTCTCACGCGTGCTCACACGTGGAAGCGTGCTTGTTCAGAGGCTGGGCTCGCTCTGGTGCCTAGCGCGTCTCTCCACAAAGGACCAAGGGCAGAAGAGGGCTTGAGTGCACTTGGCGATGGCCCCGCTCCCTCCCGAGCAGCGCTCCCAGGGTCGGCCTGTCCCCGACTCCTTCACAGAGCAGATCTGCCTTTCCAGTTAGGGCAGGCTTCTCTTCCTAGAATGCAGGCAGTTTTCTCAAGAATCGGCCAGAAACAAACTGTGCAGCTGCTCGGTTGCCGTCGCCAGGCAAAGCTCCAGTTCTGAGTGACCTCTGACATCGGCACCTGCCTCGTCACAGACAGGCCATGTTGCACCCTGTGAGCCAGTCCACCCTGGTGATCGCAGGGTCGGCACTGCCCCTTGCACGCCCTGGGACTTCTGCAGTGGCAACATCCCCTGGACGCGAGGCCCGTGCGCCCTCAGCTCCCTCCGTGCCTTCCTTGCCAGCACACTCATGAAGGCCCCCAAGGGTCTGACCAGGGCTGCTGAGATCTGCCCGACTCCACAGCTTGGGTCAGTCAATACCTCCTGAACATGGCGAACACCCATGGGGAGGGGCTCTCCCCCCTGGACCCTCCTCTTCTGCAGGCCCCCTGTGTTCTGTGTGGCTGCTTCTCTGAATCTCCTGGAGGCAGCAGCCAACTCCCGCCACCTGGGGCTCTGTAGGGGTCACCCTGCACCTGCCTCCGGCTATGTCCAGGACACAGCAGCAGCGTGGTAGCCTTGGGCCTGCGCAGCACTGGCCCAGCTGTCGGGAAGCTGGGGGTAGACGGGTGAGTGTATGCAAGAGAGGGGTCTCTCAACAACTGGTCCAAGATGTCAGCTGGCCTCAGCATGGCCAGCCCACACCTGCCAATGGTGGTGTTGGAAACCACCACAGATCGCCCTAATGGTTCCGTGTCTCAGAGTGTTTCTGCCTGTCGTCCATCTCTGCACGTCTTCCTGAACACACTGCTCCATGGCAGGGAAAATCTCCCCTCCCACAGGACAACCCTCACCTCCCGTGGTGTGACCTGCTGCTGGGGACACGTGGACATTAGTAGCCGCACAGGGACACACCGGTCACAGGAGCACAGCTCCAGGCCAAGCCAGGCTGGGGTACCCATCCCACGCCCAAGGATGTCATCAGCTGCTGTGGGGGCCTCTGTGAGCAGTTGCGTGAAGGGGAGTGTGGTGGGGGCCTGCCCTGCCCTCGCTGAGCCTGCAGACCCCACCCCCGGGACCCCAGAGCTGAGGAGACAGCTCACGCCTGCCGCACAGCCCAGAGCCAGGATGCTTTGGGCTGCGCCTGGGGGCTCTAACCTTTCTCCCAACACCACTCTGAATCCTCCAGCTGTGCAGGTGAGCTTTGGTACCTCAAGAGCCCCAGGATCTTACAACCAGGGTTGCCATCTGGCCCCACGTGTTCAGCTTACCCCAGCCTCTTGTCCCCAGACACCATCAAGGGCAATCCCAGCATCCTCAATCATTCACCTCCAAGGCCTCAGCCCAGAGAAAGTGCATAATCTGCAGGCAAGGCTTCCTGGGGGAGTAGCCCGGTGGAGTAAGGAAGGGACCTGCACCTGCTGATGGAAGACATCTGTCCACAGCTGCCCCCCAACCCGACACAGCCTGAGGACGGGGTCACGGTCCCCTCCTGACCCAGCCCGAGGACGGGGTCACAGCCCCTCCTGACCGAGCCCAAGGACGGGGTCACAGCCCCTCCTGACCCAGCCCGAGGACGGGGTCACAGCCCCTCCTGACCCAGCCCGAGGATGGGGTCACAGCCCCTCCTGACCCAGCCCGAGGACGGGGTCACAGCCCCTCCTGACCCAGCCCGAGGACGGGGTCACAGCCCCTCCTGACCCAGCCCAAGGACGGGGTCACAGCCCCTCCTGACCCAGCCCGAGGACGGGGTCAGAGGCCCCTCCTGACCCAGCCCGAGGACGGGGTCACAGCCCCCTCCTGACCCAGCCCAAGGACGGGGTCACAGCCCCTCCTGACCCAGCCCGAGGACAGGGTCACAGCCCCTCCTGACCCAGCCCAAGGATGGGGTCACAGCCCCTCCTGACCCAGCCCAAGGACGGGGTCATAGCCCCTCCTGACCCAGCCCAAGGACGGGGTCACGGCCTCATCATTCAGGCCCAAACTGTTCACTTCGGAGCTCAGAAAGATTTAATGGCAGGGTGCCCTCCTTGTATTTCAGAAACAAACAAGTGAACTTTGCTTTAAGACAAACAACAGAAACGGCCACATGGTACAAATACTTGAATAACTGCAGTTTCTCTCCTACTTAAAACATGTATTTGCCTTATAAAAGTTACTTTTTAGCCTTCAAATTCCAATACTTGTGTCTTAAATTAAATACCAAGCAGCTTGACAGCTGACATTTAAAGCATCTTTAATCAAAGTTCAGTCAGAGTTCACAGTAACCCTGGTGTCTGCCCTGCAAGGCAGGCCCGTGCCCTTGTCTGACTTCGCCTGCCACAAGGGGTCAGCAGCCAAGTGGACACCCCCGAGGTGGAGGCCACCCAGCCAGGTCTGCCTCTGTCCTTTCTGTGGAGCCAGGCAGGTCTGAAGGGAGAAGAGCCCAACAAAATCAAACACTACACTCACCACCCCAGGTACCACACCAAAGCCAGCCAGACATCTACAGGAGCCCCGACACCAGCCACAGTGCCACAGCTCATCTTCACAGCCAGCACCGGCTGCACCAGTGGTGGGCAGCGTCCCTGACCTCTCTGTAGAGATGGGGTCCTCCTCCAAGGGCAGCCTGGGGGCTGTGGTCGGCAGTAGTCCTGTGGAGCAGATGCCCCATCCCGGCTCTCCTTGGCTTGACGTAGAAGCCAAGACCTGCGAGACCTCCAAGGTCCCTCCAGCGAGACACCACTGCCTGTGTGTGGGGAAGGCAGCTTCCCAGGCTGCAGGGGCTTCGTGCTCTTTGTGAGAGAAGCATGCTTGCAGGAGGCCAGGTGAGGGTGCACGGTACACTCAGCGACACCTGCCAGGTGAGACCACCTTGGAGAGCTGACCTCCAGGAGGTTTCCCCAGGGCTTGTAGGCCCCGAGTGGGTGGACAGTGACCATCACCCTGCTGGTGCGCACAGGCAGCCCCAGGAGTCACGTGGGTGCACTGGAGCTATGGTGAGCGAGCCCCACAGATCAGCCACCAGGAGGATGGGTGTCAGCCCAGAATGACATTTCCAATCAAGGTGAAAACTATAAACTTTGCTTCCTGTGTATCTACTTTATGCTTTTTACTGAAAGGCAGAGAGACCGAGACAGAGACAGATCTCCTGCCCAACTGGCTGACTCCCCAAATGCCCTCCCACAGCCAGGGCTGGGACAGGCTGAAGCCAGCAGTCGGTAGCCAGTGCAGGTCTCCCACGTGGGTAGTGAGGACCGAAGCACTCCAGCCATCACCTGCTGCCCGCCAGGGTGCGCAGCAGCAGGGAGCTGGAATACAGTGTCAAGCAGGGACTCAAACCCAGGCCCAGCAACATGGACACAAGCAGTGGCCCCGCCGCTGCCCCAAGCTGTATTTGAATATGAGTTGCTTAATTCAAGAGTGTGACGTGATTATGAGGCTGAATCCACTTTACACCAAGAGGAACCGCTGCCGCCTGTCATGTTCACACAGAGCAGGGGACCGGGGTACTGGTCGACCCAGTGGGGCCAGGCTGGCTGGCCCTGACCCTGCCACAGCTGACAGAGCTCAGGCGGTAAAAGGAATAGTTTACAGGACAACTTCCAGCATCACAGCAGACACCATGGTCGGATGGAGGGCTCACGCATCCTCCTTCACAGGCGCCCGCCTGTGCCGGGAACAGCAGCCCCGGGCCCTGTGGGCAGAGCCGAGTCCGGCTCCTGGGAAGTTTGACATTGCATCCGGCGACCACAACAAGGGAGGTGGATCTGGTGGGGTGAGGGGATGGACCTAGGGGGGTGGGGTGAGGGGGATGGACCTGGGGCGGGGGTGAGGGGGATGGACCTGGGGCGGGGGTGAGGGGGATGGACCTGGGGTGGGGGTGAGAGGGATGGACCTGGGGTGGGGTGAGGGGGATGGACCTGGGGTGGGGGTGAGAGGGATGGACCTAGGGGGGTGGGGTGAGGGGGATGGACCTGGTGGGGGTGAGGGGGATGGACCTGGGGTGGGGTGAGGGGGATGGACCTGGGGTGGGGGTGAGAGGGATGGACCTAGGGGGGTGGGGTGAGGGGGATGGACCTGGTGGGGGTGAGGGGGATGGACCTGGGGTGGGGTGAGGGGGATGGACCTGGGGGGGTGGGGTGAGGGGGATGGACCTGGGGTGGGGTGAGGGAGATGGACCTGGGGTGGGGGTGAGAGAGATGGACCTAGGGTGGTGGGGTGAGGGGGATGGACCTGGTGTGGGTGAGGGGGGGTGGACCTGGGGTGGGGGTGAGAGGGATGGACCTAGGGGGGTGGGGTGAGGGGGATGGACATGGGGTGGGGTGAGGGGGATGGACCTGGGGCAGGGGTGAGGGGGATGGACCTGGGGCGGGGGTGAGGGGGATGGACCTGGGGTGGGGGTGAGAGGGATGGACCTGGGGTGGGGTGAGGGGGATGGACCTGGGGTGGGGGTGAGAGGGATGGACCTAGGGGGGTGGGGTGAGGGGGATGGACCTGGTGGGGGTGAGGGGGATGGACCTGGGGTGGGGTGAGGGGGATGGACCTGGGGGGGTGGGGTGAGGGGGATGGACCTGGGGTGGGGTGAGGGGGATGGACCTGGGGTGGGGGTGAGAGAGATGGACCTAGGGTGGTGGGGTGAGGGGGATGGACCTGGTGTGGGTGAGGGGGGGGTGGACCTGGGGTGGGGGTGAGAGGGATGGACCTAGGGGGGTGGGGTGAGGGGGATGGACCTGGGGTGGGGTGAGGGGGATGGACCTGGGGTGGGGGTGAGAGGGATGGACCTAGGGGGGTGGGGTGAGGGGGATGGACCTGGGGTGGGGTGAGGAAGATGGACCTGGGGTGGGGGTGAGAGGGATGGACCTAGGGGGGTTGGGTGAGGGGGATGGACCTGGGATGGGGTGAGGGGGATGGACCTGGGGTGGGGTGAGGGGGATGGACCTGGGGTGAGGTGAGGGGAGTGCACCTGGTGGGGGTGAGGAGAATGATCTGTTAGGGGAGGTGAGGGGGATGGATTTGTAGGGGTGAGAGGGATGGATCTGGAGGGGTGAGAGGATGGACCTGGGATGGGGTGAGGGGGATGGACCTGGGGTGGGGGTGAGAGGGATGGACCTGGGGCGGGGGTGAGGGGGATGGACCTGGGGTGGGGTGAGGGGGATGGACCTAGGGGGGTGGGGTGAGGGGGATGGACCTGGGGTGGGGTGAGGGGGATGGACCTGGGGTGGGGGTGAGAGGGATGGACCTGGGGCGGGGGTGAGGGGGATGGACCTGGGGTGGGGTGAGGGGGATGGACCTGGGGTGGGGGTGAGAGGGATGGACCTGGGGCGGGGGTGAGAGGGATGGACCTGGGGCAGGGGTGAGGGGGATGGACCTGGGGTGGGGTGAGGGGGATGGACATGGGTTGGGGTGAGAGGGATGGACCTGGGGTGGGGGTGAGGGGGATGGACCTGGGGTGGGGGTGAGGGGGATGGACCTGGGGTGGGGTGAGGGGGATGGACCTGGGGTGGGGTGAGGGGGATGGACCTGGGGGGTGGGGTGAGGGCAATGGATTTGAGGTGAGGGGGATGGATCTGGGGTGGAGTGAGGGGGATGGACCTGGGGTGGGGTGAGGGGGATGGACCTGGGGGGTGGGGTGAGGGCAATGGATTTGAGGTGAGGGGGATGGGTCTGGGGTGGAGTGAGGGAAATGGACCTGGGGTGAGGTGAGGGGGATGGACCTGGGGTGGGGTGAGGGGGATGGACCTGGTGGGGGTGAGGGATATGGATCTGGGAGTTAGGGTGAGGGGATGGATCTGGGAGTTAGGGTGAGGGGATGGAGCTGGTGGGGTGAGGGGATGGACCTGGGGTGGAGTGAGGGAGATGGACCTGGTGGGGGGTGAGGTGAGGGGGAGGTAAGGGACATGGATCTGGGAGTGAGGGACCTGGGGGTGGGGTGAGGGGGATGGACCTAGGGGGGTGGGGTGTGGGCAATGGATTTGAGGTGAGGGAAATGGACCTGGGGTGAGGTGAGGGGGATGGACTTGGGGTGGTGAAGTTGATGGACCTGGGGTGGGGTGAGGGGGATGGGTCTGGGGTGGGGTGAGGGGGATGGACCTGGGGTGGGGTGAGGGGGATGGACCTGGGGGGGTGAAGGGGATGGACCTGGTGGGGTGAGGGGATGGATCTGGGAATTAGGGTGAGGGGGATGGATCTGGGGTGGAGTGAGGGAAATGGACCTGGGGTGGGGTGAGGGGGATGGACCTGGGGGGGTGAGGGGGATGGACATGGTGGGGGTGAGGGATATGGATCTGGGAGTTAGGGTGAGGGGATGGATCTGGGAGTTAGGGTGAGGGGATGGATCTGGGAGTTAGGGTGAGGGGATGGATCTGGGGTGGAGTGAGCAGAATGATCTGCTGGTATGGAGCCCACAGGAGGACATGGTCCCAGCAAGCCAAAGGCCTCAGCACCTGTATTTGGTGGCCACCCCCCCACAGGGCCAGGCACCTGGGCCCACAGCACCTGGTCACACACAGGGCGATAGCATCATCAGTCCCTTTCTGGACAAGGACACATGGGCACTGCCTGGCACTCGAGCCCCCAACAAGCACAGCCTGTGGATGAGCCCGCTAGTGCCTCTGATGAGCCCCGTAAGGACCTCACTCACCCCAGCTCGGGCCACGCGGGTGCTGCAGGCTTTTGGGAAAGCCCCTCCCCCTCTGCATGTTTAACCCCAAGTGTCCTTGGAGACTGGACCCCCTGGAGCTCTGCTGACTCTCCACGGAGCTCTGCATGGTAAGGTCTGAGGTGAGGTTCCTCCACCCTGGGTCAGCGCTCCTGCTCGCACCCTCCACCCCCAGACACTCAGGCTCTTCCTGCGTGGGGGCCAGCACACGCCGGCACCCCCAAGATGCTTCTGACCTTCTCACACCCATGAATCAGATCCAAACTGCCGAGGACAACGTACCCTGCTTTCCTCAGGGGCACGCCCAGGATCGCAGTGGACGGCTAAAACCAGGGACAGTGCTGAGCCCTCCACGCCCTGCACGTCTTCCCATATGTCCACGCCTGTGATGAGGGGCACAGCAGGAGGCTAACAGGCTGCAATAAAAAAAGCACAGCACAGGCCGGCGCCATGGCTCAATAGGCTAAAACTCTGCCTGTGGCGCCAGAACCCCAGGTTCTAGTCCCGGTTGGAGTGCCGGATTCTATCCCAGTTGCTCCTCTTCCAGTCCAGCTCTCTGCTGTGGCCAGGGAGGGCAGTGGAGGATGGCCCAAGTGCTTGGGCCCTGCACCCGCATGGGAGACCAGGAGAAGCACCTGGCTCCTGGCTTCAGATCAGCGTGGTGCACCGGCCACATCATGCCAGCCGCAGCGGCCATTGTGGGGTGAACCAATGGCAAAGGAAGACCTTTCTCTCTGTCTCTCTCTCTCACTGTCCACTCTGCCTGTCAAAAAAAATTTTTAAAAAAAGCACAGCAGGTGACACCGCTCACGGCAGCCCAGGGCCACCAAGTACCAGCGCTGCGCTCCCACTGGAGTGGACCTAAGTGACCAGGGGGTGGCGCAGTACACATCTGCACACACTGGACATGGGATGGAGCCAGACAGCAAGAGATTTCACCACACTACTCAGGACGCAGCACAGTTTAAACACAGACACCCTTATTTCTGGAATTTTCCATTTAATGTCGTTGGGGCTCAGCTGGCCTCCAGTAACTGAAGCAGCAGATAAATGGGGGTGACCATGTGCAGAGACCACGCACACACGTAGGAGACCGCAGAAGTCACCCCGGGGTGGGAGCAGCCACAGGAGCCTCCCATCACTGAGGAGAGGTCCTGTCAGAACACCAGGCATGTGGCAAGCACCCGGTCTCCAGGGACCCTCCCAAGCCCACTGCTCCCAGTCCCTGAGCTATCCCAGCTGCGGTTCGCTCGCTGTCTGGTCGTCCTCCCCACCACTTTCTCTGGTCCACTTCAAAATCTCCAGCTGTTAGTGCATCCGGTTCAAGATGTAGGCAGAAGATGGCACAAGTGTTGGGCCCCTGCACCCATGTGGGAGACCCAAATGAAGCTCCTGGACCCTGGTTTCAGCCTGGCCCAGCCCTGGCCAAGGCAGCCAATCGAGGAGTGAACCAGCAGATGGAAGATTCTCTCTCTCTCTCTCTCTCTCTCTCTCTCTCTCTGTGTGTGTATATTTCTCCTCCTCTTTCTAAAAGTCCATCTTTCAAATAAATAAAATAACTCTTTGAAAAATGGCTAAAATTAAAAGACACACACAGACACACACACAGGAGCCCAGCCAGCTTCTGGGTGTAAACTTACTTCCAACAGTCTCCTACCAAGGTGTCTTAAGAAGGCAAAGGGGCCTGGAGTTGGATGACCTCCCTCCTTGAGACACTCGTCCGCACAGGCCCTGCCTCTACTTTGCAAGGAGACCGAGGCTGGACAAGGAGATGCTGCCCACTCTGCAAGCCAGCAGGAGCTGAAGAGAAAAGGTGAGGCCCCTGCTCCTCCAACGCAAACTCCTAGAGCAATGAGGACCTCAGGTGCTGCAAGGGGAGGTCCCAGCTCTGCTGCCCGCTGAGAAAGGCCTCGCTGACACCTGCCACTGCCCTGCAAACCTGACACTCTAACTCAGAATGAGAACCCCACCTCCTGTGCACACTCACAAGGAGACAAACACCAGTGACATCCCTGAAGGGCTCTACAGGGGGGCATCAACCCCGAAATGCAACCAGACCCTCAGTAGTTGCAGCCCCTTCAAAATATCCACCATGACAGGAAGAGCCAGCACTGCACATGAGGCTAGGAAACTCCTAGCAGCATGGGTGCTGGGCCCTGCCGGACCCAATTCTCCTATTTGAATGAAAAAAACCTGGTGGGGCAGGAAAAACAGCTGTGATCCACACAAAGAGGGACAGGAAGGAGAGCTGTGGTCTCACACAGGACGTACAGCTGTGGATACAGACAGGGAGGGGACAGGGAGCAGAACTGTGGGTGCACACAGGAGGGGACAGGAAGCAGAGCTGTGGATGCAGACAGGAGGGGACAGGAAGTAGAACTGTGGATGCACACAGGAGGGGACAGGAAGCAGAGCTGTGGGTGCACACAGGAGGGGACAGGAAGCAGAGCTGTGGGTGCACACAGGAGGGGACAGGAAGTAGAGCTGTGGGTGCACACATGAGAGACAGGAAGTAGAGCTGTGTTTGCACACAGGAGGGGACAGGAAGTAGAGCTGTGTTTGCACACAGGAGGGAACATGAAGTAGAGCTATGGGTGTACACAGGAGGGACAGGAAGTAGAGCTGTGGGTGCACACAGGAGGGGACAGGATGTAGAGCCGTGGGTGCAGGTGGGGAGCAACCCGGACTAGACTGTTACTGGAATTAAGACTTATTCTATGCATCTGCTCTCCCACAATATGGCGCTGAGAAGGGAGAAACAGCTTCTACACAGCTGCCTCCAGTTCAACCAATAAACTGTAGGACCTGCTCCTGATTGGAGGAGAGCAGCGTACTCGGCGTGTGGGTAGCAGAGTTGGGATTGGCGGAAAAGGACTATAAAGGAGGAGAGAGACAACATGCACCAGGAACATCTAAGGGGAACATCTAAAAGGAACACCCGTGCAGCCCCCGAGAGACCCAGCCGGCCGGCGGTGTGAAGCTCCCCCGCGGAAGTGGGGAAAGTGGCTAGGGGGAACCGCCCTTCCATGGAGGTGGAAGGGACGGTAGCCAACCCAGGAAGAACCAGCAGCAAACCCGGGGAGGGCTGAGCAGACAAAAGAACAACGCAGGGTCCTGTGTCGTTCCTCCGCGAAGAGGGGGAGCGACATAATGGTGCCGTGACTCGGATAGGAAGCCTAGGCAAGGTCCTGTGTCGTTCCTCCACGAAGAGGGGGAGCGACATAATGGTGCCGTGACTCGGATAGGAAACTTAGGAGGGAAGAAATGGGAAGAAGTGGGAAAATACCGGAGAGAGAGACTAGCAAAGAGCCTAGGGAAAAGCCGGACGAAAAAGGTGCCGGAAGAAGCTATTGAAAGCCTAGGCATAGATTTGGATACGGACTACGGGGGGAAGCTGGGAGAAATCTCTAAGGTCGAAAGCGAAAGTGAAAGCTAGAACAAACAGACTTGGATACGGACTGTGGGGGAAGCCAGGAGAAATGAGAGGGGAATATTGTTGGAAGAAAACTTAGGGAAACAAACCGGGTAGAGAAAAATGTTAGGGAAATTGAAGCCGCGGGGGCAGGCCAAGGCGGAGACGTAAGCCAGCTTGGAATTCTTCAAGTCAGCCCGGGGAGCAAAAGGCGAAATTCTGGAACCAGAGGCAGAGACGTGGGCCGCCAGGTTGGAATTCACCAGGTTAGTCCGGGGAACTTGGACTGAACACCGGTGGCGGAAACGTGAGCTACGCTGTGTGATTCGCGGAAGCCGCCGCGTGCAGAGAGAGCACGGGGCGTGAATAGATAGGGAACACGGGGCTGGCGCGAAGGCCGTGGTGCGGGCGCGAAGGGCGTGGAGACCGCGGAGCGCGGGAAGCCGAGCCACGCAGAGCCGGGAGCCCGCCGCAGGGCGGGCGCCGGGAAGCCGCGCAGATGAGAGAAGCGCGGGCTGAAGCGGCGCAAAGCCGGGAAGCCACTGCAGGGCGGCGAGGCACCAAGAAGCAGCCTCGGGGCGGGCGCCGGGAAGCCGAGCAGATGAGAGAAGTGCGGGCTGAAGCGGCACAGAGCAGAGAAGCCGCCATGGGGCGAGGTGCGGAGAAGCAGCCTCGGGGCGGGCGCCCGGATGCCGCAGGGATAAGAGAAGCAGAAGTTTAGAAGTAAAATGAGAGAAATAGGAATGCTGGCAGATAGAAGTAAAATAGGAGAAATAGGAATGCCCGGAGATAGAGAAATAGAGAAAAATAAGGCCTCCCCACAACACGGCAATGAGAGAGCTTGGATTCGGTCTGCCTAATTAGCAAGACGATAAGCACCTGCTGGCGGCTAGCAGCTTACCCGCTGCAGGTCACCGAAGACAGGCACGTTATCAACACCAATAAGTCTCCCCACAATACGGCAATGAGAAGGCTCGGATTCGGTTTGCCCGATTGATAGGGCTTGTAAGCACCTGCAGGCAGTTCTAGCAGAGCAGAGCATGTGCTGCAGGGCACCGAACACAGGCACGCATCAGCGCCTAAAAAACTCCTCACAACATGGCGAAGAGAGGACCTGGATTCGGTTTGCCTGATGGGTAGGGCTTGTGAGCACCTGTGGGCAACTCTAGCAAGCAGAGTGTGTGCCGCGGGGCACCGAAGACAGGCGTGTATCAACGCCAAAAAATAAAAAGAAAGGGGGATCTGTGGGGAGCAACCCGGACTAGACTAAGTTACTGGAATTAGGACTTATTCTATGCATCTGCTCTCCCACAATATGGCGCTGAGAAGGGAGAAACAGCTTCTACACAGCTGCCTCCAGTTCAACCAATAAACTGTAGGACCTGCTCCTGATTGGAGGAGAGCAGCGTACTCGGCGTGTGGGTAGCAGAGTTGGGATTAGTGGAAGAGGACTATAAAGGAGGAGAGAGACAACATGCACCAGGAACATCTATCTGAAGGAACACCTGAGCAGCCCCCGAGAGACCCAGCCGGCGGTGGTGTGCCGCTCCCCCGCGGAAGTGGGGAAAGTGGCTAGGGGGAATCGCCCTTCCACGGAGGTGGAAGGGACGGTAGCCAACCCAGGAAGAACCAGCAGCAAACCCGGGGAGGGCCGAGCAGACAGAAGAACAGCGCAGGGTCCTGTGTTGTTCCTCCACGAAGAGGGGAAGCGACAGGTGCACACAGGAGGGGACAGGTTTTAGAGCTGTGGGTGGACACAGCAGGGGACAGGATGTAGAGCTGTGGGTGCACACAGGAGGGGACAGGAAGTAGAGCTGTGGGTGCACACAGGAGGGGACAGGAAGTAGAGCTGTGAGTGCACACAGGAGGGGACAGGAAGTAGAAATGTGGGTACACAGGAGGAGCAGGTACTAGAGCTGTGGGTACACACGAGGGGACAGGAAGTAGAGCTGTGGGTACACACGAGGGGACAGGAAGTAGAGCTATGAGTGCCCACAAGAGGGACAGGAAGTAGAGCTGTGAGTGCACAAGGAGTGGACAGGATGTAGACATGTGGTGCACACAGGAGGAGCAGGAAGTAGAGCTGTGTTTGCACACAGGAGAGACAGGAAGTAGAGCTGTGGGTGCACACAGGAGGAGCAGGAATAGAGATGTGGGTGCACACAGGAGGGGACTGGAAGTAGAGTTGTGAGTGCACACAGGAGGAGCAGGAAGCAGAACTGTGGGTACACACAGGAGGGACAGGAAGTAGAGCCGTGGGTGCACACAGGAGGAGACAGGATGTAGAGCTGTGGGTGCCCACAAGAGGGACAAGAAGTAGAGCTCTGAGTGCACAAGGAAGACACAGGATGTAGACCTGTGGGTGCACACAGGAGGAGCAGGAAGTAGACGTGTGTTTGCACACAGGAGACAAAGGAAGTAGAGCTGTGGGTGCACACAGGAGGAGCAGGAAGTAGAGTTGTGGCTGTACACAGGAGAGACAGGAAGTAGAGCTGTGGGTGCACACAGAGGAGCAGGAAGTAGAGCTGTGGGTGCACACAGGAGGGACAGGAAGTAGAACTGTGTTGCACACAGGAGGAGCAGAAGGAGAGACGTGGGTGCACACAGGAAGGGAAAGGAAGCAGAGCTGTGGGTGCAAAGGACGGGAAAGGAAGTAGAGCTGTGAGTGCACACAGGATGGACAGGAAGTAGAGCTGTGGATGCACACAGGAGGAGCAGGAATTAGAGCCGTGGGTGCACACAGGAGGGGAGAGGAAGTAGAGCTGTGCATGCACACAGGAGGGGACAGGAAGTAGAACTGTGGGTGCACACAGGAGGGGAAAGGATGTAGAGCTGTGGGTAAACACAGGAGGGACAGGAAGTAGAGCTGTGTGTGCACACAGGAGGAGCAGCAGGTAGAGCTCTGGATGCACACAGGAGCGACAGGAAGTAGAGCTGTGGAT
The DNA here is from genome assembly GCF_051225735.1 of Oryctolagus cuniculus. Lineage (NCBI taxonomy): Eukaryota > Metazoa > Chordata > Mammalia > Lagomorpha > Leporidae > Oryctolagus > Oryctolagus cuniculus. Next base: position 148,187,667 of record NC_142874.1, read on the forward strand.
GCACACAGGAGGGGACAGGAAGTAGAGCTGTGGGTGCACACTGGAGAGACAGGAAGTAGAGCTGTGGGTGCACGCAGGAGGGAAAGGAAGTAGAGCTGTGGATGTACACAGAAGGGGACAGGAAGTAGAGCTGTGGGTGCACACAGGAGGGGACAGGCGGTACAGCTGTGGGTGCACACAGGAGGAGCAGGAAGTAGAGCTGTGAGTGCACACAGGAGGGACAGAAAGTAGAGCTGTGGGTGCACACAGGAGGGGACATGAAGTAGAGCTGTGAGTGCCCACAGGAGGGAAAGGAAGTAGAGGTGTGGGTGCACACAGGAGGGGACAGGAAGTAGAGCTGTGAGGGCACAAAGGAGGGGACAGGAAGTAGAGCTGTGTTTGCACACAGGAGGGAACATGAAGTAGAGCTGTGGGTGCACACAGGAGGGACAGGTAGTATAGCTGTGAGTGCACACAGGAGGGGAGAGGATGTAGAGCTGTGGGTGCATACAGGAGGGGACAGGAAGTAGAGCTGTGTTTGCACACAGGAGGGACAGGAAGTAGAGCTGTGGGTGCACACAGGAGGGAAAGGAAGCAGAGCTGTGGGTACACACAGGAGGGAACAGCAAGTAGAACTGTGGGTGCACACAGGAGGGGACAAGAAGAAGAGCCGTGGGTGCACACAGGAGGAGCAGGAAGAAGAAATGTGGGTACAACAGGAGAGGACAGGTTTTAGAGCTGTGGGTGGACACAGGAGGGGACACGATGTAGAGCTGTGGGTGCACACAGGAGGGGACAGGAAGTAGAGCTGTGTTTGCACACAGGAGAGACAGGAAGTAGAGCTGTGGGTGCACACAGGAGGAACAGGAAGTAGAGCTGTGGGTGCACACAGGAGGAGACAGGAAGTAGAAATGTGGGTACACACAGGAGGAGTAGGTAGTAGAGCTGTGGGTACACACGAGGGGACAGGAAGTAGAAATGTGAGTGCCCACAAGAGGGACAGGAAGTAGAGCTGTGAGTGCACAAGGAGTGCACAGGATGTAGATATGTGGTGCACACAGGAGGACCAGGAAGTAGAGCTGTGTTTGCACACAGGAGAGACAGGAAGTAGAGCTGTGGGTGCACACAGGAGGAGCAGGAATAGAGATGTGGGTGCACACAGGAGGGGACTGGAAGTAGAGCTGTGAGTGCACACAGGAGGAGCAGGAAGCAGAACTGTGGGTACACACAGGAGGAGCAGGTAATAGAGCTGTGGGTGCACACACGAGGGACAGGAAGTAGAGGTGTGAGTGCCCACAAGAGGGACAAGAAGTAGAGCTCTGAGTGCACAAGGAAGACACAGGATGTAGACCTGTGGGTGCACACAGGAGGAGCAGGAAGTAGACGTGTGTTTGCACACAGGAGACAAAGGAAGTAGAGCTGTGGGTGCACACAGGAGGAACAGGAAGTAGAGTTGTGGCTGTACACAGGAGAGACAGGAAGTAGAGCTGTGGGTGCACACAGGAGGGACAGGAAGTAGAACTGTGGTGCACACAGGAGGAGCAGGAAGTAGAGACGTGGGTGCACACAGGAAGGGACAGGAAGCAGAGCTGTGGGTGCAAAGGACGGGACAGGAAGTAGAGCTGTGAGTGCACACAGGAGGAGCAGGTAGTAGAGCTGTGGGTGCACACAGGAGGGACAGGAAGTAGAACTGTGGGTGCACACAGGAGGGGACAGGAAGTAGAGCTGTGAGTGCACAAAGGAGGGGACAGGAAGTAGAGCTGTGAGTGCACACAGGAGGGGACAAGAAGTAGAGCTGTGTTTGCACACAGGAAGGAACATGAAGTAGAGCTGTGGGTGCACACAGGAGGGACAGGAAGTAGAGCCGTGGGTGCACACAGGAGGGGACAGGATGTAGAGCTGTGGGTGCACACAGGAGGGGACAGGAAGTAGAGCTGTGTTTCCACACAGGGGAGACAGGAATTAGAGCTGTGGGTGCACACAGGAGGGAAAGGAAGTCGAGCTGTGGGTACACACAGGAGGGAACAGCAAGTATAACTGTGGGTGCACACAGGAGGGGACAAGAAGAAGAGCCGTGGGTGCACACGGGAGGAGCAGTAAGAAGAAATGTGGGTACGACAGGAGAGGTCAGGTTTTAGAGCTGTGGGTGGACACAGGAGGGGACACGATGTAGAGTTGTGGGTGCACACAGAGGGGACAGGAAGTAGAGCTGTGTTTGCACACAGGAGAGACAGGAAGTAGAGCTGTGAGTGCACACAGGAGGAACAGGAATTAGAGCTGTGGGTGCACACAGGAGGGGACAGGAAGTAGAGCTGTGCATGCACACAGGAGGGGACAGGAAGTAGAACTGTGGGTACACACAGGAGGAGCAGGTAATAGAGCTGTGGGTGTACACACGAGGGGACAGGACGTAGAGCTGTGAGTGCCCACAACAGTGACAAGAAGTAGAGCTGTGAGTGCACAGGAGGGGACAGGATGTAGACCTGTGGGTGCACACAGGAGGAGCAGGAAGTAGAAGTGTGTTTGCACACAGGAGAGTAGGAAGTAGAGCTGTGGGTACACACAGGAGGGGACATGAAGGAGAGCTGTGGGTGCACACAGGATGGACAGGAAGTAGAGCTGTGGGTGCACACAGGAGAGACAAGAAGTAGCGCTGTGGGTGCATAAAGCAGGGGACAGGAAGTAGAGCTGTAGGTGCACACAGGATGGACATGAAGTAGAGCTGTGGGTGCACACAGGAGGGGACAGGAAGTAGAACTGTGGGTGCACAAAGGAGGGAATGGAAGTAGAGTTGTGGTTGCACACAGGAGGGGACAGGAAGTAGAGCTGTGGGTAATCACAGGAGGGACAGGAAGTAGAGCTGTGGTGCACACACGAGGAGCAGCAGGTAGAGCTCTGGATGCACACAGGAGGGGACAGGAAGTAGAGCTGTGGATGCACACAGGAGGGGACAGGAAGTAGAGCTGTGGATGCACACAGTAGGAGCAGGAAGTAGAGCTGTGGGTGCATACAGGGGGGAAAGGAAGTAGAGCTGTGGATGTACACAGGAGGGGACAGGAAGTAGAGCTGTGGGTGCACACAGGAGGGACAGGAGGTACAGCTGTGGGTGCACACAGTAGGAGCAGGAAGTAGAGCTGTGGGTGCACACAGGAGGGGACATGAAGTAGAACTGTGGGTGCACACAGGAGGGGACAGGAAGTAGAGCTGTTAGTGCACACAGGAGGGGACAGGATGTAGACCTGTGGGTGCACACAGGAAGAGCAGGACGTACAGCGGTGGGTAAACACAGGAAGGGACAGGAAGTAGAGCTGTGGGTGCACAGAGAAGGAGTAGGAAGTAGAGCTGTGGTGCACACAGGAGGGACAGGAAGTAGTGATGTGAGTGCACACAGGAGAGACAGGAAGTAGAGCTGTGGGTGCACACAGGAGGAGCAGGAAGTAGAGCTGTGGATGCACACAGGAGGGACAGGAAATAGAGCTGTGAGTGCACACAGGATGGACAGGAAGTAGAGCTGTGAGTTTACACAAGAGGGTACAGGAAGTAGAGCTGTGGGTGAACTAGGAGGATTAGGAAGTAGAGTGTTGGTGCACAAGGAGGGGACAGGAAGTAGAGCTGTGAGTGCACAGAGGAGGGGAAAGGAAGTAGAGTGCGGGTGCACAAGGATTGGACAGGAAGTAAAGCTGTGGGTGCACACAGGAGGGACAGGAAGTATAGCTGTGAGTGCACACAGGAGGAACAGCAGGTAGAGCTGTGAGTGCCCACAAGAGGGAAAGGTAGTATAACTGTGGGGGCACACAGGAGGGATAGGAGGTACAGCTGTGGGTACACACAGGAGGAGCAGGAAGTAGAGCTGTGAGTGCACACAGGTGGGGACAGGAAGTAGAGCTGTGGGTGCACACAGGAGTGGACAAGAAGTAGAACTGTGGATAACACAGGAGGAGCAGCTAATGGAGCTGTGGGTGCACACACGAGGGGACAGGAAGTAGAGCTGTGAGTGCCCACAGAGGGACAGGAAGTAAAGCTGTGAGTGCACAAGGAGTGGACAGGATGTAGTCATGTGGTACTCACAGGAAGAGCAGGAAGTAGAGCTGTGTTTGCACACAGGAGAGACATGAAGTAGAGCTGTGGGTGCACACAGCAGGAGCAGGAATAGAGATGTGGGTGCACACAGGAGGGGACTGGAAGTAGAGCTGTGGGTGCACACAGGAGGAGCAGGAAGTAGAGCTGTGGGTGCACACAGGAGGAGCAGGAAGTAGAGCTGTGGGTGCACACAGGACGACAGGAAATAGAGCTGTGGGTGCACACAGGAAGGGACAGTAAGTAGAGCTGTGGGTGCACTCAGGAGGTGCAGGAACTAGAACTGTGAGTGCACATAGGAGGGACAGGAAGTAAAACTGTGGGTGCACACAGGAGGGGACAGGAATAGAGGTGTGGATGCATACATCAGAGACAGGATTTAGAGCTGTGGGTGCTCACTGGAGGGGACAGAATGTAGAGCTGTGGGTGCACACAGGAGGGACAGGAAGTAGAGCTCTGGTGCACACTGGAGGGGACAGGAAGTAGAGCTGTGGGTGCACACAGGAGGGGACAGGAAGTAGAGCTGTGGGTGCAAACAGGAGGGACAGGAAATAGAGTTGTAGGGGCACACAGGAAGGGACAGAAGTAGAGCTGTGTGTGCACACAGGAGGAGCAGGAAGTAGAGCTGTGGGTGCGCACAGGAGGGACAGGAAGTAGAGCTGTGGTGCACACACGAGGAGCAGGAGGTAGAGCTGTGGGTGCACCGAGGAGGGAACAGCAAGTAGAACTATGGGTGCACACAGGAATGGACAGGAACTAGAGCTGTGGATGCACACAGGATGGGACAGGAAGTAGATCTTTGGTGCACACAATGAGGGACAGAAAGTAGACCTGTGGGTGCACACAGGAGGGCCAAGTAGTAGAACTGTGGATGCACACAGGAGGGGACAGGAAGTAGAGCTGTGGGTGCACACTGGAGGGACAGGAAGTAGAGCTGTGGGTGCACACAGGAGGGAAAGGAAGTAGAGCTGTGGGTACACACAGGAGGGAGCAGCAAGTAGAACTGTGGGTGCACACAGGAGGGGACAAGAAGTAGAGCTGTGGATGCACACAGGAGGAACAGGAATTTGAGCTGTGAATACACATAGGTGTAGCAGGAAGTAGAACTGTGGGTGCACACAGGAGGGACAGGAAATAGAGCTGTGGGTGCACACAGGAAGGGACAGTAAGTAGAGCTGTAGGTGCACACAGGAGGAGCAGGAAGTAGAGCTTTGAGTGCACATAGGAGGGACAGGAAGTAAAGCTGTGGGTGCACACAGGAGGGGACATGAAGGAGAGCTGTGGTGCATACTGGAGGGGACAGGATGTAGAGCTGTGAGTGCACACAGGAGGGGACAGGAATACAGCTGTGGTACACACTGGAGGGGACTGGAAGTAGAGCTGTGGGTGCACACAGGAATGGACAGGAAGTAGAGCTGTGGGTGTACACAGGAGGGGACAGGAAGTAGAGCTGTGGGTGCACACAGGAGGGGACAGGAAGTATTACTCTGGGTGCACACAGGAGGGACAAGGAGCTGTACTTTGCGTCCACTCCAGGATGATCAGGTCTTTTTCCCGTAAGGCAGGCAGGTGACCCAGTGGAGCCGGAGCCCCTGAGGCTGAGCTCTGCTCTGCGCCCCCCACCTGCTGTCTCACCTGGGGAGATCAGGACATCCCAGGGTTGTGGTTCTCTGCTCTCTGTGGAGGTCAGCACCTCTGGGCTGGTGGAATTTGGCCCTGGCTGTGAGGAAGTATGGTTGACCCAGTGCTGGCTTGGGAGGCATGAATGGGGCTGGGCCTCCCAGCTGCTCCTTGCCTCCCTCTGGTGGTGGTTCGGGTGGCAGGACCACATCTGGGGGACCAGCCAGAGACTGGGGGCTAGAGTGAAGGAGACCTGGTGGCTGCTTGCTCAGGTTTCGCATCGCAGGAGAGCAGGTGGCACTCAAGCACTTGCTTTGCTGGAGAGCCTTCACAGACACTTGAGCTGCTCTTCACTGGAATGTACTCATAATTACATAATTAGTGCAATTACATCGTTTTCACTATCCTGTGGCTTCGTGTACACTGGTCCATGCCAGCTGTAAAAGTAAATTAAAAGAAAACTGAAAATATTTTAACTTCTTGACGAAAACTAATGGCAATCCAATTTTCCAATGACCTTTTTATCTTAGCAATTGTTCTGAGTAATAACCGCTGACATTTATTTCTTATCAAAATCTTGACCTTTCATTTTTAAAATACTTCCTAATTTAAAAAGTAAATTACATCCAAATGGCAAGATAGATGAGGAACTTGCTTCATTAATCAATTTGGGTGAAAAATGGAAAATACTTAAAACCTTGTTCTAGCCTGAGGACTGCATGTCACTGTCAAGTGCTGGCTTGCAGGGAGCATGGGGCACTGCCGACGGCCCAGGGAGGGAGAACGGGCTTCCGCCTGCAGGTTCTCCAGGGGACAGGGCTTCCCCAGAGTCCCTGAAGGACGCTGGCGTGAAAGACCCCCCTGAGGCAGGCAGCCGCTCTGTGACAAGGAGGTGCAGGGTGTCGGCAGCTCTGCCTGCGCAGGCCAGGCTTTCAACCAGCAGCAGTTTCATGTGGCCAGCGCCGTCTCTGGCCCAGTTGTCTGGGGATGGAGCAGGAGCTGCCAAACGAAAAGGCAGCAGGAAAACCGCCCAAGGTCTCTTCTGCCCTCTCAACCTCCTGAGAGCAAAGGACAGGCACCACCAGGTCCTCCGCAAGGCAGCCCTGGGAACCCCCACAGCGTCAGAGACCAGACCTAGCAGGATCTGGCAGGCCATGGGGCAGCCAACCCAACCCTGCCCGACCGGGGACATCCCAAACCAAGGAGGATGAGGAGCAGCTGTGGCTGGCAGCCACTGATGAGGATTTCTGCAAGTCCCGTCCCCCATCAGGGTCCACAGTGGCCAATTACAAAAGCCCCTCCCGCTGCTGTCCACATGGGCTGACTTCCTACTTCAGACCCCAACCAACACCTGGTGAAAATCAGGACCCGCTCTGCATAGGAGCCAGTGGGAGGGCTCCCTGCACTGTGCCCCCTTCCTCTGTCCTGACAACGCCCCTCACAGGAGCGTGGAGCACTCTAGGACTCCCAGCAGGTATGCGTGCGGCATGCATGCCAGAGAGGTCAGCTGGGAGGCCCACATCCCACAGCACGGAGCAGCTGGGCTTGGATCCTGGCCCTCTTCCAATCACGGCTTCCTGGGAGGCTGCGGTGACAGCTCTGGTCCTTGGATCCCTGCAATGCACGTGGGAGACCTGGACGGAGTTCCTGGCTCCTGGCTCTGGTGCCAGCCTAGCCCTGGCAGTTGCATGCCTTTGGGGAGAGGACCGGTGGACAGCAGAAGACAGGTCTTTCCCACGTGTCTGCCCGCCACATTCTTTTCCCCTCAAACACACACACACATTTTAAATAAGGAAAGGAATGAAAACAGGGAACACTGTGCTTTCCAGCCCTTGGTAGGCCCCTCACAAAGCAGGTGCCACGTTCTCCAGGACACGCTGGGTAGGACACCCACGGCTTTCTCCAGGACTGCGTAGGATGCCCACAGCTTTCCCAGGACTGAGTACACACGTGAGTGCAGGTCTGAGTCCCAGCTGCTCTACCTGTGATCCCTGCTCTCTGCTGATGCACCTGGGAAGGCATTGGAAGGTGCCCAAGACCTTGGGCTCCTGCCAACCACATGGGAGACTCAGATGGATTTCCGGGCTCCTGGCTTCAGCCTGGCCCAACCTCAGGTGTCACAGCCACTTGGGGAGTGAACCATCAGGTGGGAGATCTTGCTCCCTCTGTGTCACTCTGCCTTTCAAATAAACCAGACGTCAAGGAAATTATCCCCAGGACTGTGTAGGATGCCCACATTTTTCCCAGGACTGAGTACAATGCCCACATCTTTCCCAGGACTGGGTACAATGCCCACATCTTTCCCCAGGACTGTGTAGAATGTCCATAACTTTCCCCAGGACTGTGTAGGATGTCCACGGCTTTCTGCAGGAAGCTCTGTGTAGGACACCCACGGAGTTCCCCAGGACTGTGTAGGATGCCCACGGATTTCCCCAGGACTGTGTAGGATGCCCACGGCTTTCTCCAGGAAGCTCTGTGCAGGATGCCTACGGAGTTCCTCAGGACTGTGTAGGATGTCCACAGCTTTCTCCGGGAAGCTCTGGGTAGGATGCCCGCGGATTTCTGATGGGAGCTGCAGGAAGCAGGCTCTGCTCGGCAGAAGCAGCCAGCAGACACCCTCTTGGGAAGATGCACCTGAAAGCCCACAGCAGCCCCAGCCAGCGGCCTGTGTTGCTCATGGCCAGTGAGCTTCAACCTTTCCTTTTGAAATAACCACAGACACAACGACGGAACGAGGTGCCTCGTCTGGTGTAGTGGTCATTATGCTGCATGGGGCTCCCCCATCTCAGATCCCAGTGCCTGGGCGCCAGTCCCAGCTCTGCTCTGCATCCCAGCCCCCTGCTAATGAGCACCCTCGAGACAGCAGTGTTGGCTCAACCAGTTGGGTCCTTGCCACACAAGGAGACCAGGATGGAGTTCCAGGCTCCAGGCTTCAGCCTGGGGAGTGAGCCAGGGATGGGAGACCTTTCTGTGTCTCTCTCCCTTTCAAATAAAATGCAAGTAAGAAAAACATTTAGCACAGAAAGGCCTGTGTGCCCTTCACCCCATTTCACCATCGACTCACCCACGGCACAGCTAACACATATCAGCTAAGTCACCATGGCTGAATGGCTCCACCCCGATCCACAGCCGCCCGCAACTCCACCACTGCAGACACCCCCTCAGCCCTCCCTGTACCCGCATGCTCTGAAGACGGCATCGCACCTCAGTTCTGCTAAGGTTGATACAAGACATCATGATAATTTCCTTGATGTCTGGTTTATTTGAAAGGCAGAGTGACACAGAGGGAGCAAGATCTCCCGCCTGATGGTTCACTCCCCAAGTGGCTGTGACACCTGAGGTTGGGCCAGGCTGAAGCCAGGAGCCCGGAAATCCATCTGAGTCTCCCATGTGGTTGGCAGGAGCCCAAGGTCTTGGGCACCTTCCAATGCCTTCCCAGGTGCATCAGCAGAGAGCGGGGATCACAGGTAGAGCAGCTGGGACTCAGACCTGCACTCACGTGTGGGATGCCACTGTTGTAAGCAGCTGAGCCGCAATGCAGGCTCCACGACGACCGCAGAGCTGCAATCCCGCCCCAGTGGGGTTCCGTTTGCTGCCAGGCTGGCGAGGAGAGAGACTGCTCTCTGTCTGCTCAAATCCCAAAGGCAGAGGAATGAGTTTGGTGAGTCGCCCTACACGGGACCAACCCCAAGACTGAGAGCTCAGATGTGACCTGGCTCCTGCACAGGTGCTACTCAGGTCTGAGTCCCCAGGGTCACAGGGCTGACAGCTGATACTCGAACACTGCCCAAGTGCCTTCCAGTCCCAGGTTTATCAAGTCTACACTGGACACATGGACAATGCAGCCAGTCAGAACCAGAACTGCCCACAGATCTCACACAGCTCACCTGCTCTCTGCCACCAGGACAGTAATCTCAAAGGCACACTTGGGCAAAACTGAAATGTCTTTGCAGCTAATCGGGTTTATGAAGACAGACAAAATCAAAATGGCCAAATGCGGGTTAGGCTGCGAAGCAAGTTTCTCTCATGTTTTCCAGGGACAGTAGTGTGGGCACTGAAGACAGTTTGTAGGGAGGCATCCAGAGTCCAGTACATGTACACGCCTGGGGCCGGGACCTCTAGAATCCAGCACATGCACACTCTTGAGGCCGGGACCTCCAGGGTCCAGAACACGCACACGCCTGGGCCATGACCTCCAGAGTCCAGAACACGCACATGCCTGGGCCATGACCTCCAGGGTCCAGAACATGCACACGCCTGGGCCATGACCTCCAGGGTCCAGAACACGCACATGCCTGGGCCATGACCTCCAGGGTCCAGAACACGCACACGCCTGGGCCATGACCTCCAGAGTCCAGAACACGCACACGCCTGGGCCATGACCTCCAGAGTCCAGAACACGTACACACCTGGGGCCAGGACCTCCAGAGTCCAGAACACGTACACACCTGGGGCCGGGACCTCCAGGGTCCAGAACACGCACACACCTGGGGCCGGGACCTCCAGGGTCCAGAACACGCACACACCTGGGGCCGGGACCTCCAGAGTCCAGAACACGCACACACCTGGGGCCGGGACCTCCAGGGTTCAGAACACGTACACACCTGGGGCTGGGACCTCCAGAGTCCAGAACACGTACACACCTGGGGCCGGGACCGCCAGAGTCCAGAACACGCACACACCTGGGGCCGGGACCTCCAGGGTTCAGAACACGTACACACCTGGGGCTGGGACCTCCAGAGTCCAGAACACGTACACACCTGGGGCCGGGACCGCCAGAGTCCAGAACACGAATATGCCTGGGGCCAGGACCTCCAGGGTCCAGAACACTCACACACTTGGGGCCAGGACTTTTCATTTCTACCCTCGGGGTTTTGATTTGCTCAGGGAAAGCTTCAGAAAATTAAACTTTAGTTTCAATATCACAAAAGCAAAAACAACATTCCCCTAAGCGTCAGCTCTGCTCTGTCACACCCTGAGCACCAGGGCTCATCATGGGAATAAGAAGTCGGCAGAAAGAGAAAACAAACTCCTGGTACTGGAAGAATTTGTGACCACTCCCGGCCGGCGTCAGCCTCTATGTGACCTCGGCCCAGGGTCCGTCTTCACAAGGTGCTGAGTCACAAGATCTGCCCTCACCCCTCACCTTGAAACAGGGATGGAAACCCCGGGATGGAGACCTGTCCATCACTCTGGAGCGACACAGGAACTGCAGACTGCTGCTGCCAGTCCCAGGACCGCTGCGTCCTTCAGAGCTGGACAGTACACCAGACGCCACAGCTAAAACCCAAGGGCCACGTGACCAAGAACCCCAGAGCCGCCTCTTGTCCTACCTGAGAACGGCTCCACATGGGAGACCCCTGACACTCACCCACGTCACCACGTGAGAGAGCTCTGCAGCCAACAGTGCTGACATGCTCAGTGACGGCTTCACATCACCCACAGAGTTTTCTAGATGGAAACTGAAAAACCACAGATCTCACTTACACTCTGACAAAGGACTGGCCCAGACAAGAATAAATGTTGGAAACAAGCAAAACATGGGACAGCGTGAAGCTGTTCCCAGCAATCACTCAGGCGGCTTTTGGGGGACACACTGTCAAACTGTCCGTCCAAGGCCAACAAGGAGGAGAGCTGTGCACATCTGTCCATCACAGCGTCTGAGGGGGTGGGACTGCGATGGGCAGATGCCCAGGCTCTGCCTACAATGGGGCAGTGACGGCCATCACAAGCATCGCCAGGGTCAGGTGCATCGTGCGTGGGGTGCACAGGTCACCCTCATCTAGAATTCAGACCCGTGTGTCCACGGATTATCAGACCACGTCTGCTTAAAGAGCGCTGATTTCACTCCCCACGGCTGTGGTTCTGCGTCCCCCTTTCTCTAGGAACTGGATTTTATACACTGTATTTTATGCACTGGTACAATCAGGGATGATGGGACAGTTTGACTTCAACAGCTGGCTCAGTAATTTGTCCGTATTTTGGCAATGCCTATGCAGTCTGGACCTTGCCACCATCAGCACACAAAAGCACCAGTTTTCTGTGCTCTAAACCAGATCACACCGTACAGTGACCCTTGGCCTCCTCCCACCCCCTCTCCTGCCCGGGTCTCCACCCCGGACGCCCGTGACAGAACAGCCTGTGCAGCGCCGGCTCACCTGGTCAGAGGTCCCCGCCCCCAGGGCCCAGCCCTGAGCCGCACTCTGGTTCCCCACCCAGGGCACAGTCGCTTCCCGGTCTCTGAGGCCACACACACACACATCACCAAGCGGCTGCCAGGTCTTGCCGACGGAACTCACACCTGCCCTCAGTGTCTCTGCTGCTCATGTGTCTGTCACTCTCAGCTCCCCACACCTTTCTCTCCATGGCCGCGGCTCAGACACAGAGCCACAGCCATTCTGAGCCAACTGAAACTTGCCCAGAGGACAAGGTGTACCGTTGGACTGTCCGTTTGCCACTCAGGGCACCTTGGGTCTACCGTGGTATCTGAACGCCTCACCATCTTTCATCAGCAAGGCAACCAGGAGCAGAGATGTGCGCCAGGTCCTGGACACAATGGGCCTAGTGCGTGGACTCACGGTGGTGGCCCCGCTCCAGGCTGTTTCCACCATCCCCGTTCTTCCTGCAGCCGGGGCAGAGCTCACGGATGATGGCACCAAGGGCAGGCACTGAGCTAGCAGCCAGGTGCCATCACCATGGCGACAGCACATTTTTAGGAAAAACAAGAGAACCTTGGGCCACCCTGTCTGCTCCATTTCTGCTGAGAGGCCTCTGACTCATCTCAACAGTGAAGTCCCCGAGCTTTGACACCTACCAGCACCCAGATTCGCTCCCCTCGTGGTCAGGGCCAGCGTCTGGACTGTGTATTCATGGATTCTGGTGTGAGCGGTGAGCAAGGGTGGGAGACTCGAGCAGCTCAAACCCCGGCAGGCCCTCCTGCCAGCCCCACCGCCATGGCAGTCTCTGGCCTCTGGCACGGGCAGTCACAGCGTTCGTGGTGGAGGAAGGGCCGACAGCTCACCTTGCAGGAGACGTCTGGTGTGTTTGTGGCCCCCAGAATCAGGAGTTGGCACTAGTTTTACCGTGCAATGCTTTCAGAAATCTGCTTTTGTCAGTTCTGCTCAAAGTCAGATTGTGTGACAGGCCCGAGCACAGTGTCCACACCGGGTTGTGACCGAGACAAGAGGCCCAGCCCTCCTCCCCAAGGTTCAACGGACTCTCCCAGGAGACAGCCCTAAGGGACTGTGCTCCACCAGCCTTGCAGAGCCCCTGGGTGTGACATACACCACCCCGCTGCACCCCGCTGAGCAGCCACAAGGAGGCCTGAGCTCAGCATGGGCAGCCATGTGAGGAAGCAGCCCCAGGTGGACCCTGCTGCAGGACACTTTTGTTGTAGAATGCGGCACGCTGTGGGTCCAGAAACCCAGAGTCTGACCCAGCTCATGCTGGGCGTGCCCTCTATGGTGACCAGCAGACACCACCACATCCACTGTGCACAAGGCAGGAGCCAGCGGCCGGCCACAGGCGGAGCAAGCGTGGACCTCACGCCGTCGGAGGAACACACAGCAGGACGTGGAGTGGGGGGTGCTCTTCAGGAGAGAGGACTCTGTCCTCTCAGCCCCTCCAGGAGGAGGCAAGCAAGCCGGCCTCTCTGGGCAGCAGAAGGGACACAGAAGCCTTGCATGACCCTGAAGGTCAGGATTTTGTACAAAGTCACGCCCTCGGTCAGGAATTCTAACAGATTCATGAGACGTACGTCGCTGACTGTGCAGGTCACTCACTCAGCGCGCACCATGGTTTATACCACAGTGAAAACAGCTCGACTGCTTCCCTACGCCCTCCTCACTGCACACGAAGCCCCTCACCCACGGTGGTCCCACCCCCATGTCCCGCAGTTCTACACATGCCCTACAGAGGGAGCCACCTGCCACGCGGCCTCATCTGTCTCCATCCACTCAGAGGAGCTCTTTCCCTTTACAAGAGCAGCAGAGCTGCCACCAAATGTCACCCAGGCCTCCCAGCAGCCGGACACTCACCCAGATGCAGGGGAGCTGGAACCCCAACGTGGACTTAACAACCCCACCACACGCCCACCCCAGCCCCTCCAGTCAGTGGAACGTTTTCAAGGCACGTCAAGGTGTGGCAGGTGTCAGACCCATTTCCACAAGGGTTTCCAAAGGGCATTCCCTGATCCACGGACGCAGCCTCACTCACCCATTCTCTGGTGATGAGTACCAGGCTGTCCTCACTCCTGACCTACAAGCAAGGCTGTGGCCAGCACCTGTGGATGCTGCCGCTGCTCCCGGTGCACCCTGGCAGTGGGACCGTGGGGTGACGCAGTAGCCCTTTGGTGGACACATGGAGGACGTCCCTGGCCAGGCCCTACAGCAGCCAAGATGTGTCCCATTCCTGCCAGCACCTGGGCTTGCCGCCTCTCTGCACCCTCAAAGCACATGCTGTTTCCGGGGCTGCCTGGGGCTATGAGGTGGTATCCCCATGCTTCTGCCTCAAGGCTAATGAGGCTGAACGCCTTTTACATGATTATCACCCACGTGTATGTGTGCCCTGGAGAAAAGTCCCCTCAGGTTCTTTCCCATTTTTCACAAGTCTTAGGTTCAGAGAAAAATTTAGCAGAAAGTACAGAAACTGTACACACAGCTCTGACACCGCCTTCTCCCTCCCCAGCCCTATCGCCTGCCTTGTTGACATCTGCATCTGTGAAACTCTTAGCTTAATGAATAAGCCAGTGTTGACAGAATCGAACACTGTCCATAATAAACATCAGGGCTCACTGCATCTTCTAGGGCTCTATGGGTTTGGACAAATGTACAGCAGCCGTGCCCACCAGTGCAGTGTCATTCAGAGCAGGTACACGGTCCCCCAAATTCCCTGTGCCCCAGCTGTTCAAACCCACCCCACAAATGGCTAGCCATCCCTGGACACTGATTTTCACTGTCTCCGTGGTGCTGTCCTGTCCAGAATGTCACACAGACAGCTGGGACAATACTGTGGGTGCCTTTCCACACTGGCTTCTTTCCCTGAGTAACATGCTCTGAGTTTCCTCGTGCATTATCTGGACGGGCCACAGGCTTCCACGCACCTACTGGGGGACACTGTGGGTGCTCTAGAGCTTTGTTGGTTACAAGCAAAGCTGCGACTTTTGTATCTACAGAGGTTAGCAGTGCACTTGGGCAGACACCTGGAAGGTCGAGTGTAGGATCCTCTAAGACTTGGCATCATGTCAGTACAAAAGGCCGTCCAGCTCCAAGGGCTGCATCCTGCATTTCTGCCAGCAGTGGGAGAGGGTTCCTGCTGCTCCGCACCCCAGTGGCACCTGACAGTGTCCACGTCTGTCCTGTGCCTGAGCCAATGCTCACCTCTGTGCAGCAGTTCTCTGCTTTAACCTGTAGGGCATGGGAAGCCCTTCATACCCTCATTTGTCACCTGCATATTTTGGTCTCCTAAGCTCTTTGTCTATCTTTAATTTTTTCCTTTCGGTTGAGTTTTAAGAGTTCTTTGCATATTGTGGATAACAGGTTTGTATCAGATCAGCATCTTGCAAATATTTTCCCGACACCTGGTCTATAGCTTGTCCTTTCACTCTCTGAGCAATGTCTCTTACAGAGCAGAGATCTTAATTTTAACCAAGTGCAAGCCATCATTTTTCCTGTCATGGACGGCGCTTCTGGCGCTGTTTATGAAGCTACTGCCAAGCCCAAGGTCACCCAGATGCTCGCCTGCATCATCTCCCAGGAGTCTGACAGCTCTGCGTTTGCATTCAGGTCCAGGGTCCACTCTGAGCTCATCTGTGTGCAGGGCGTAAGGGCTGGGCCTCGGTCTGGGCTGTGCATGTGGCTGACGGGTCCAGCACTGCTTCTTTGTGAAAGACTGGCTGGCTTTATCCACGACGGCTCCATCTGGGGGTCCCATTCTGTCCACAGAGCGAGATGCCTGTCCCCTCACGAGTGCCATGCGGTACTGAGGGCAGCGCCTCCCCTCAGGGCTGTGTCCCAGCGTCCTCCAACTTCACACTTGGCTGTCGTGCTGGCCACTCCTAGTCGTCCTCGGCTCCTATGTCTTGACTCCCCATGCCAGTACTCAGAAGGTAATTTGTGGGTCACTTACGGTCAGACAGGAGGTGACATCTCAACAACATGGAATCTTCCTTTGCATGAGGAAGAACTACCAATCCGCTTACTTAGATCTTTGATGTCTGTAACCAGCATTTTGTAGTTTTCCTTGTATAGTTCTTGTACATATTTTCTCAGATTTATACCTAACTATTTTTTGTTGTCAATTTTATTTTAAAATTGAGATTCCTATTTCTCATTGCCAGGTATGGGAAGCACTGACCTTTGTACAGCAGCCTCATATCTGCCAGCCTGGCTGAAACTGCTTGTTATTTGCAGAATTTCTGTTGTTCTTGGGGATTTCCACGGACACAGCCATACCATGTGTGGAGAAGACGGATTTGTTTCTTCCCTCTTGGTGCATGTATCACTGTTTCTGTTCTTGCTCCTTGTGCTAACTACAACTGCCAGTACTGACCAGGAGTGCCTGTACCTGATGTCAGCTGATGTCACTCAGTTCTTCCCACGAAATACGCGGTTGGCTGCAGGGTGGTGTAGATATGAACACGCGGTTGGCTGCAGGGTGGTGTAGATATGAGTACGCGGTTGGCTGCAGGGCGGTGAAGATATGAATACGCGGTTGGCTGCAGGGTGGTGTAGATATGAACACACGGTTGGCTGCAGGGTGGTGTAGATATGAGTACGCGGTTGGCTGCAGGGTGGTGTAGATATGAGTGCGTGGTTGGCTGCAGGGTGGTGTAGATATGAGTACGCGGTTGGCTGCAGGGTGGTGTAGATATGAGTACGCAGTTGGCTGCAGGGTGGTGAAGATATGAGTACACGGTTGGCTGCAGGGTGGTGTAGATATGAGTACGCAGTTGGCTGCAGGGTGGTGTAGATATGAGTACACGGTTGGCTGCAGGGTGGTGTAGATATGAACACATGGTTGGCTGCAGGGTGGTGTAGATATGAGTACGCGGTTGGCTGCAGGGTGGTGTAGATATGAGTACGCGGTTGGCTGCAGGGTGGTGTAGATATGAGTATGCGGTTGGCTGCAGGGTGGTGTAGATATGAATACGCGGTTGGCTGCAGGGTGATATAAATATGAACACACGGTTGGCTGCAGGGTGGTGTAGATATGAGTGTGTGGTTGGCTGCAGGGTGGTGAAGATATGAACACGCGGTTGGCTGCAGGGTGGTGTAGATATGAGTACGTGGTTGGCTGCAGGGTGGTGTAGATATGAGTACGTGGTTGCCTGCAGGGTGGTGTAGATATGAACACACGGTTGCCTGCAGGGTGGTGTAGATATGAGTACACGGTTGGCTGCAGGGTGGTGTAGATATGAATACACGGTTGGCTGCAGGGTGGTGTAGATATTAGTTATCGAGTTGAGGAAACGCCAACTATGAGTTGCAGCATTTTCATTACAAGAAGATGCTGGATTTTGTTGAGTGTTTTTTCGGCATCCATTGATATCATCATAAAATCTTTTCTTCTATAGCCTACTGATGTGATATCACATTCACTGATTTTCAAGTGCTGAGCCAGCCTTGCACGCCTCAGAGGTACCCAATTCAGTGATGGTGTATGAATCTTTTCATGCACTGCTGGATTTGATGTGCTCATATTTTCCTGGGGATGTCTGCACCTGTGCTTGTGAGAGAGACTGAGATGTCTTTGGTTTGTTACTCAGGTGCTGCTGGGTTCACTGGTGACTGAGGAAGAACTCCCTCTGCTTCTGTCCACTGGAAGGGGTAACATCCTCACACTGGGTGGCCGTGCTGGCTCAGCCTCTAGACACGGTAAGCCCACCTGGATTGCCTACTTCTCCTCCAGTGAGCTCGGCACTTCAAGGAATTCATCCAGCTCACCTAGGTCATCAAATCTGTGGGCACATGGTTGTTCATAATTTTGTTATATTTTTAATGGTTATGGGATCAGGAGTGATGGTGTCTCTTTAGTTTCTGATAGTAATAATCTTTTTTTTTTTTGGTTGTTCTGGCTGAAGGTTTGTCTTTTAATCTTGCTTCTTTAATTTTCTCTATTGATTTCCTATTTTAGTATTCACTGGCTGCCAGTTCACATTATTTTTCTGTTGATAATTTTGAATGTAATTTGGTCTTCCACTAGTTTCCAAAACAGAAGCACCTATTATTGATTTTATACCTTCTCCCATTTCTAACATATGCAATCAATACCATATGAATTTAAATACTGACAATTTGTATTTACATTTTCAATTAAGTTCATAACATTTCTTAATTTACCTGGAGAAATTTTCTTGACTTATGTGTTGTTTCAAAGAATATTGTTTAATATCTGAAGATTTGGGTCTCCTGGGTAGCCCTCCGTTACTGACTTGTAGGCAGCTCCACTGTGGTGTGAGGGTGTGTCTGCACTTGGGAGGGTGTGTGCCACGGCCCAGATGTGGGCACCATGGCGAGTGTTCCACGTGGGCTTCGGAAGAGCAGATTCCGCTGCTGCTGGAGGAGACGGCCACAGACGGACTCCAGGGCTGCGGGCTGTGTCCTGCTGCTTCTCCCAGCCCTTCAGATATCTGAGGCCACTTCTTGCCTGCCTAGCGAATTTTGAGGAGATTTTTGCACTTCTCATCTTTACTTTTCCATAGGTTACGTTTTAGTTCTGCGGTTTCTTACATGATTTTCTCTTTGCCTTTGCTTTTCTGAATTTTGAAGACGATTAAGGCGAAGTGTAGCTACAGCAAAGTGTAGCTATTTTTTGGCACGTCCCCTGCTTGTTTCCTTGGTTTCTGGACCTGTGAATTGGTGTCTGCTGTTAGTTTTGGAGAATTCTCAGCCACTTTTACTGAAATATTGTTCTGCTCTTCTATGTTTTCTCTCCATGGTGTTCTCCTTACGTGTGTGTTACAGCGTCTGCAGCTCTCCTACATGCTTCAGTAGTCTCTTCCACAACCTTAACTCTGCCTTCTTCCCAGCTCGAGAGACACCCAGTGACGCAGTCACAGCCTCCCTGATTCTCTGTGAGAATGGCTCTCTCAGGATGAGGCCACCGAAGGCGGTTTTCATTTCTGTTACAGTGCTTTCAATTCCCCGTATTTCTCTCTGGCTCTTTCTCAGAACAGAAGTCTCTACTTATATCACCCATCTGTTGTCCACTGTTTCCACTAGGGACCTGAGCACTCCTGGCCCAACGATTCCAAAACCACCTCTGCATCTCTCATTTGAATGCCTGCTTCCTGTTCTCAGACTCCAGCACAGCTGGGTGTGCTGTAGCACACTGGGTACGATGCAGCAAGTCCTGGGCACAGCTGGACATGATGTAGCACACTGGGTACAACACAGCAAGTCCTGGGCACAGCTGGATGTGCTGTAGCACACTGGGTACAACACAGCAAGTCCTGGGCACAGCTGGATGTGCTGTAGCACACTGGGTACAACACAGCAAGTCCTGGGCACAGCTGGATGTGCTGTAGCACACTGGGTACAACACAGCAAGTCCTGGGCACAGCTGGATGTGCTGTAGCACACTGGGTACGACGCAGCAAGTCCTGGGCACAGCTGGACGTGCTGTAGCACACTGGGTACAGCGCAGCAAGTCCTGAGCACAGCTGGATGTGCTGTAGCACACTGGGTACGACGCAGCAAGTCCTGGGCACAGCTGGACGTGCTGTAGCACACTGGGTACAGCGCAGCAAGTCCTGGGCACAGCTGGATGTGCTGTAGCACACTGGGTACAATGCAGCAAGTCCTGGGCACAGCTGGGTGTGCTGTAGCACACTGGGTACAATGCAGCAAGTCCTGGGCACAGCTGGATGTGCTGTAGCACACTGGGTACAACACAGCAAGTCCTGGGCACAGCTGGATGTGCTGTAGCACACTGGGTACAACGCAGTAAGTCCTGGGCACAGCTGGATGTGCTGTAGCACACTGGGTACAATGCAGCAAGTCCTGGGCACAGCTGGATGTACTGTAGCACACTGGGTACGACGCAGCAAGTCCTGGGCACAGCTGGATGTGCTGTAGCACACTGGGTACGACGCAGCAAGTCCTGGGCACAGCTGGATGTGCTGTAGCACACTGGGTACAATGCAGCAAGTCCTGGGCACAGCTGGATGTGCTGTAGCACACTGGGTACGACGCAGCAAGTCCTGGGCACAGCTGGATGTGCTATAGCACACTGGGTATGACGCAGCAAGTCCTGGGCACAGCTGGATGTGTTGTAGCACACTGGGTACAATGCAGCAAGTCCTGGGCACAGCTGGATGTGCTGTAGCACACTGGGTACGACGCAGCAAGTCCTGGGCACAGCTGGACGTGCTGTAGCACACTGGGTACAATGCAGCAAGTCCTGGGCACAGCTGGATGTGCTGTAGCACACTGGGTATGACGCAGCAAGTCCTGGGCACAGCTGAATGTGCTGTAGCACACTGGGTACAGCACAGCAAGTCCTGGGCACAGCTGGATGTGCTGTAGCACACTGGGTACAATGCAGCAAGTCCTGGGCACAGCTGGATGTGCTGTAGCACACTGGGTATGACGCAGCAAGTCCTGGGCACAGCTGAATGTGCTGTAGCACACTGGGTACAGCGCAGCAAGTCCTGGGCACAGCTGAATGTGCTGTAGCACACTGGGTACAATGCAGCAAGTCCTGGGCACTGAGTTAAATGAGCTGTTACTGTGAGGTTTCATGTTTCTGCAGAGTGCGGCTGTGTTAGTGTTTCCTGTCGGGAGTGGTTTAAGATGCTAAAATTTCTTCCAGCATTCTTAAAAAAAAAAGGTTATCTATTTGAGAGTCAGAGTTATAGACAGAAGATAGGAAGAGAGCGAGAGAGAGAAAGAGAGAGAGAGATTTCCCATCTGCTGGTTTACTCCCCAAATAGCCTCAACGGCTGAAGTTTTGCCAATACAAAACCAGGAGCTTCTTCTGGGTCTCCCACGCAGGTACAGGGGCCCAAGGACTTGGGCCATCTTCTACTGCCTTCCTAGGTCATAGCAGACAGCTGGATCGGAAGTGGAGCAGCCAGGACATGAACTGGTGCCCATATGGGATGCCAGCACTGCAGCTGCCGCCCCCCCCCCAATATTGTTGCTTTGGTCTCCAGAGCTATCTTTGAGTTTCCCTAGAGACTCCTTATACAGGGTCTGCCCCAGCAGTAAGGACTTTCAGCTCTGCCTCGCTATTGTTAACAAGAGCCCTGCTGACAGCATGGTTAAGATGTGCATGGTGGAAAGGAGCCCATGGCCCTGGGCTGTGACCTAAACAGGGGTCCCCTAGCTTTGTTCCCACTGTACAAAAAAGGAAGACTGGGAGAGGCTGGTGTTGGGTGTTTCCCTTCACTCCTATTGCTTAGGGTCGGTGAGTCTTGGCAAAATGGAATGGATTTCTGCTGAGAGCAGGCCTTGTGGAGAGACTCTAGGGCACACTGTGAGATGGTGACTTCCTACTCCTGGCGATGGCATGAAGGGGCTTCCTCTGCTCTTCTCCCTGGGGCCGGCTTCTCCTCACACAGGGACGTGGGTCCCAGGGCTTCTCGCCCTCATGCTGGCCCTGCTCACAGTGGCACCGCCAGTCCCAGATGAAATGCCCTTCTGCTGGGGCTTCCTGGGATAAAACCGGGGATTCCTGCATCCACCTGTCGGTCTCCCCCATCTGGGGACAGTAATTCTCTCCCCCAGTGGGTCTAAGAGAAGTCGTGGGGGCTCCACTGGCTCAGCATGTCTCAGTATGGAAGAACAGGAATGGGGACATCCAAGCTCTTTCAAGTCAGACCAGAATCTCTTGGACTACCTATCCACCAGGTTCTTTGTCCTCATGTTGCTGAGCGTGGAGAATCCTTTTTAAACCCTGCACATGTGTCCCTGTTTGGATACTTGGTTTGAAAACAGCCTACTGTTCAAGCTGTCTATTCAGTCTCTGATGGTGTCCACTGCTGCACAGAAGTGTTTTATTTTGATGAAGTCCAACCGCCTAAACACAGCTTGGATCCTAATCCGTGCTCCCAGTCTTCCCATCATCATTCACAGCCAGACCCTGAAGGCAGAGAGAACGCCCTGACACACAGGGGACCCAGAGTCCATGGTAAAAGGTGATCAGTGAAGGCCGAATCTGTCTCACTTTCACCTGCACCTAGCTGGAAGGAACACTGTTCATTGTGGAAGTGCTGAGATGTGATTTTGCTTAGAAGGCGACAGCTGGTGCCACGGTCAGGATGCTCTGGGCTGGACAAGGGAGTATCTCGAGTGTGTCAGGAGCCCGGGATGGAGGCCAGGGAACATGCCAGAAGCCTGCGCAGCTCAAGTCATACCAGCACCAGCTCAGTTCAACGGTTACGGCATCCCTCATACGCTAAAGCTAAAGCGTAAGAGCATTTTATCAAGGCTGATTACACGTTTGTAAGGACTCAGAGCACAGCTAGTCCCATGGCTTAATCAGCTCCAAGGAGCAAGTGCTTTCTGGCTTGAAAACAAAGCAAAGCTTCTCTAATAATATCCTCCCAAAATCTCACCCTACCGGTGTCTGCTTCAATCCACACAGCAGGCAGGTTGCCTCCTCCCAGGAAAGGTTCATGCCGCATCACAGGACCGGCCTGTGTGCTGGCAGTGGTGGGGTGCTGTGGATTCAAGGCGCATTTTCTACCCGTGGACACAGGAAACAGTGTGAATTGTTAAGTATGGGTATCACTTGGTTTGAACTGGCACACAAGATTTCTGCAGTAAGCCTGGTTCATGCCAACCTGGAGGAGCCTGCAGAACCCCCCCCCCCGCCAAATCCTGCACTGCCCAGTGCATTTGTGGGTCCCCCAGGGAAGCAGGAACCGAGCAGGAGCTGCATCCCAGACCCTGGTCACTCAGTTACGGAGGCCAGTGAGCCCATGACCTGCAGGCAGGTCAGTAAGCTCGGGAGCCGGGAGCCGTGGCAGTGTGAGGGCTGGCGCCAGTCCCAGCTCCCTGCCCAGGGCGGGAAGAACTCCTGCTTGGGGAGGATTGGCTGTCCTCTCCCTTCAGGCCCTGCTGAGTGCACGGGGCCACCCACACTGGGAGCTGTTTCCTTCACCCAGTCTATAGGTGTGACGCTGCCCTCATTGGGAAACACCAGAGACCACAGTGGATGGAAGGGCCAGGCACCTGCGGCCCAGATGTGCTGGCACCCGACGCTGTCCCCATGGTGCACAACTCAACTCTGTCACCAGTCCCTGTGTTTCCCAGTTTACCCAGCTTGCTTTTCTTTCTTTGGGATAGGAGAAAGGTAGAAAATGTCCAGCTGGCCAAGCCTGTGCCCGGCTCTCCTGCCTGGTTATGTGCCCTAGCACAGCCAGCCCTCAGCCATGCATCAGGGAGTGCAGGCACAGAGCGAGCTCCACAGGGGACCCAAGTGTGCCGAGAGTGGCAGGTAAGCCCAGAGGGTGAGCAGAGGCAGGTCCTGGGGGCGATGGCTGAGTCGCTGCGTGTGACCGGGCTGAGCTACACCACTTCTGCCTGAGCAGCCACGGGGTCCCCTCAGCCTGCTGGGCAAGTGTCCTCTCCCATCAGGGTGGAGAACTGTACAGACGGTAGATTGTTCCTGTGGAACTAACTGGGCCAATGCATTAAAGCAATCAGTAAAGTGCCTGGCAGGTGGTAAACACGCAAGAGGTAGCTCCATCGATCTTTTTATTTTTACTGCTCACAGAGGAATTCAGTGAAAAGCCAGATTTTTCAAACTTACAAAGTAAATTGAAGTTGCATTTCAGATTCTGCCTGAAGTCATCAAATTAAGAATAGAAACACAAGGTATGCCAAAAGGAAAAGCTGGTAAGACAGGGGACCGTGTGAGAGTGCAGTGTGCAAGCGTGTGCCTCTGTGTGTCAGAAAGCACAGTGAGAGTGCAGTGTGCAAGCATGTGCCTGTGTGTCAGAAAGCACAGTGAGAGTGCAGTGTGCAAGCATGTGCCTCTGTGTGTCAGAAAGCATAGTGAGAGTGCAGTGTGCAAGCGTGTGTCTCTGTGTGTCAGAGAGCATAGTGAGAGTGCAGTGTGCAAGCGTGTGCCTCTGTGTGTCAGAAAGCACAGTGAGAGTGCAGTGTGCAAGCGTGTGCCTCTGTGTGTCAGAGAGCACAGTGAGAGTGCAGTGTGCAAGCGTGTGCCTCTGTGTGTCAGAGAGCATAGTGAGAGTGCAGTGTGCAAGCGTGTGTCTCTGTGTGTCAGAGAGCATAGTGAGAGTGCAGTGTGCAAGCGTGTGTCTCTGTGTGTCAGAGAGCATAGTGAGAGTGCAGTGTGCAAGCGTGTGCCTCTGTGTGTCAGAAAGCACAGTGAGAGTGCAGTGTGCAAGCGTGTGCCTCTGTGTGTCAGAGAGCACAGTGAGAGTGCAGTGTGCAAGCATGTGCCTCTGTGTGTCAGAAAGCACAGTGAGAGTGCAGTGTGCAAGCGTGTGTCTCTGTGTGTCAGAGAGCATAGTGAGAGTGCAGTGTGCAAGCGTGTGCCCGTGTGTGTCAGAAAGCACAGTGAGAGTGCAGTGTGCAAGCGTGTGCCTGTGTGTGTCAGAAAGCATAGTGAGAGTGCAGTGTGCAAGCGTGTGCCTCTGTGTGTCAGAAAGCACAGTGAGAGTGCAGTGTGCAAGCGTGTGCCTCTGTGTGTCAGAAAGCATAGACAAAACCAGTGAAGGAACCGGAAGAGTGGAAATGTGTGTCTATCACTGCAGTCATCAGGATGGAAACACCCCTGTTGAACCTGACTTTCCAAGAACCGAAATAGGCTTCACAGCCGTGAAACACCGGCAGCAGCCAGCACCCCTCCACAGCACGCAGTCCATGCAAGGACACCACACCTCCAACAGTTGTGCATTTGGGGGCTGAGATAGAAGCCCGCGGCACAGTTCTCCACAGACCCTACTTCAGACTGAATTACTGGTTATCATCATTCTCTCTTCTCACAATGACTGACACACGCGAGCCTGCCATCACCAAGGTATCTGTGCTAGTGACAGCATCCTCAGGGCACCAACCAGAGAAGGCGGTGTTAGATTCAAGTATGAACAATCGACTCCCTCTCAAAGCACAGCACTCCACTCCCTCTCAAAACACAACAATCCACTCCCTCTCAAAACACAACAACCGGCTGGCACCAATCGCTCAATAGGCTAATCCTCCGCCTGCAGCGCTAGAACACCGGGTTCTAGTCCCAGTTGGGGCGCCGGATTCTGTCCCAGTAGCTCCTCTTCCAGGCCAGCTCTCTGCTGTGGCCCGGGAGTGCAGTGGAGGATGGCCCAAGTGCTTGGGCCCTGCACCCACATGGGAGACCAGGAGAAGCATCTGGCTCCTGGCTTCGGATCAGCGCAATGCGCCGGCCACAGTGCACCAGCCACGGTGGCCATTGGAGGGTGAACCAATGGCAAAAGAAAGACCTTTCTGTCTCTCTCTCTCTCACTGTCCACTCTGCCTGTCAAAAAACAAAACAAAACACAACAACCCACCCCTTCTCAAAACACAACAACCCACTCCCTCTCAAAACACAACAACCCACTGCTTCTCAAAACACAACCATCCACTCGCTCTCAAAACACAACAACCCACTCACTCTCAAAATACAAAACCACAACAATCCACTCTCTCTGAAAACCACACCACCACACTGGCTGTCTAAAACAACAATCCACTCATTCTCGAAACACAACAACCCACTCGCTCTCAAAACCAGAATGATCCACTCGCTCTCAAAACCAGAACAATCCACTCGCACTCAAAACACAATCCACACGTTCTCAAAGCACAACACACTTCCTCTCAAAACCACAACAACCCACTTGCTCTCAAAACACAATGACTCACTCACTCTCAAAACCACAAGCTCAAACAGAACAGGCACAGAATCCCCACATCCACACTTTGAAAATGGTTGGAACCTACGTGAGGTTCATCCCCTGCAGTGAATGTACACTGAGAGACACCAAGTTGGACAGGAACTAACCATCCGTGGGTGAGTTAGTGGTTAAACAAAGAGTGGCCCTGAGAGAGGAGTACCGGGGGCAGTGAACTCAGATGTGAGCACAGCACCTGTGGGTCTGAGTGACAGGCAGTGAACTCGTATGTGAACACAACACCTGCGGGTCTGAGCAACAGGCAGTGAAATCAGATGTGAGCACAGCACCTGTGGGTCTGAGTGACAGGCAGTGAACTCAGGTGTGAGCAGAGCACCTGTGGGTCTGAGTGACAGGCAGTGAAATCAGATGTGAGCACAGCACCTGTGGGTCTGAGTGACAGGCAGTGAACTCAGGCTGTGAGCACAGCACCTGTGGGTCTGAGTGACAGGCAGTGAAATCAGGCTGTGAACACAGCACCTGTGGGTCTGAGTGACAGGCAGTGAACTCAGATGTGAGCACAGCACCTGTGGGTCTGAGTGACAGGCAGTGAACTCAGATGTGAGCACAGCACCTGTGGGTCTGAGTGACAGTGAACTCAGATGTGAGCACAGCACCTGTGGGTCGGAGCGACAGGCAGTGAACTCAGGTGTGAGCACAGCACCTGTGGGTCTGAGTGACAGGCAGTGAACTCAGATGTGAGCACAGCACCTGTGAGTCTGAGTGACAGGCAGTGAACTCGGATGTGAGCACAGCACCTGTGGGTCTGAGCAACAGGCAGTGAACTCAGATGTGAGCACAGCACCTGTGAGTCTGAGTGACAGGCAGTGAACTCAGGCTGTGAGCACAGCACCTGCGGGTCTGAGTGACAGGCAGTGAACTCGGATGTGAACACAGCACCTGTGGGTCTGAGTGACAGGCAGTGAACTCGGATGTGAGCACAGCACCTGTGGGTCTGAGTGACAGGCAGTGAACTCAGATGTGAGCACAGCACCTGTGGGTCTGAGCAACAGGCAGTGAAATCAGATGTGAGCACAGCACCTGCGGGTCTGAGTGACAGGCAGTGAACTCGGATGTGAACACAGCACCTGTGGGTCTGAGTGACAGGCAGTGAACTCAGATGTGAGCACAGCACCTGTGGGTCGGAGCGACAGGCAGTGAAATCAGGCTGTGAGCACAGCATTTGTGGGTCAGAGTGACAGGCAGTGAACTCAGGTGTGAGCACGGCACCTGTGGGTCTGAGTGACAGGCAGTGAACTCGTATGTGAACACAGCACCTGCGGGTCTGAGTGACAGGCAGTGAACTCAGGCTGTGAGCACAGCACCTGCGGGTCTGAGTGACAGATAGTGAACTCAGGCTGTGAGCACAGCACCTGCGGGTCTGAGTGACAGATAGTGAACTCAGGCTGTGAGCACAGCATTTGTGGGTCTGAGTGACAGGCAGTGAACTCAGATGTGAGCACAGCACCTGTGGGTCTGAGTGACAGGCAGTGAACTCGGATGTGAGCACAGCACCTGTGGGTCTGAGTGACAGGCAGTGAACTCAGGCTGTGAACACAGCACCTGTGGGTCTGAGTGACAGGCAGTGAACTCAGGTGTGTGCACAGCACCTGTGGGTCTGAGCAACAGACGTTCATTTCTGCATTGTCCACACAAAACCACATGGTGCAGCTAGATCTGCCTCGGGGGAGGAGCAGTCCTGGCAATCCTGCCCACCCTGGGCATCTGCACAGGAGCAAGGCCAGGAGCAGCAGATAAGCAGAGCTGGGCCCTGGCAGAGAAAGGGCCACCCCCTTTCACAGGGAGACGTTCAATTCACAAGCAGGGGCGGAGTGTGGGCACCGCCTCCTCCTCGCCAAGGGCTATTTCCAGAGTGGGAAATGCAGAAGAGGTTACCATCACTCTCAATCCATTATCTCCTGTGCTGTTTAGACACAATCAGGCTACATGAACACACTGTTAGCAAACGTGGAGGAGGAGGAAGAGACGACAGCCCTCACACATGGCCCTGAGCACGGGCGGCAGGAACTCACTGTTACCAAGAGCACCTATTCTTCCAACCTCGCGTTCTGCAGTGTGGATCTTCATAGCTGTGGCTATCTCAGATATATTTTCATTTTTCCCTTAAAGATTTTAGCATCTTCTAGACTGTTTACAACGAGAATGCATTTGTGTATAATTAACATACACAATTAAAAATATCTAATTTTTTAAACTGATAAGAAAGCATCATCAAAACCATCATGGAGCAAATGAATAGATTTAGATTTATTCATTTAACAACAAGAGACGTTGTTTGATCTACCCAAAGGTGTTTAAAATGTAGACTTCCTCAATATGTCGAAGATTTTGAAGATTATATTAGTCACGACTTCTGAGACACTCTTCCTACCCAGATGCCCTGGACACGTGGCCTGCGCTGGCCGCCAGTCACAGGAAAAGCCAGATCCCTGCCGGATGCCACCTCCAGGGCAACATGGCAGGAAGAGGCTGCCATACTGCGGGCCAGGCTCGGCAGGGAGGGAAGACATACGGGGGTCGGGTGCTGAGCGCTTGGGGAACGGCAGCCTCAGAAGGGCTCTCGCCCAAGAGCCGCTCCCCAGTGCAAGAGCATCTAAGTAAAACAGGTGCCCTCATCCTGTGTCCCGGAGGGGAGGCCA
Source organism: Oryctolagus cuniculus (assembly GCF_051225735.1). NCBI lineage: Eukaryota > Metazoa > Chordata > Mammalia > Lagomorpha > Leporidae > Oryctolagus > Oryctolagus cuniculus. The sequence continues at coordinate 148,215,885 of NC_142874.1, forward strand.
CACAGGACTTGTGGCCCCTTCTGCTGCCCAGCCCGAGCGTCGTCAAGATCAGAGGCCCTGCAGGGAAGGAAACGTCTCAGCCCCTGGGAGAGCCACATGCCCACCTCCCCTTCAGAAGTCGGCTCCTGAGGAGGCAAGCTCAGCCTCCTGCACACAAAGAGGACGAGAGGTCAGGCTGGACCAAGGGGATGCAGCACCCGCCCTTTCCTCTGTCCATACGCAGGGCCAGTGCCACCCATTGCAGACACAGGCTCCACTCTGGCTTCCTGGGTCCAACCAGGCTGGGAGGTTCTCTGTCTTCCTGTCATCAGCCCAGGAGCTTGGGTTCCAGAAAGCTCTCGTGTGAAAGCCGCCAGCCTCTGTTTCTTCATAAACCATAACTGTTCCTCGCTCTGCAAGACTCGGTTTTCCCTCTACATATACCGGCCTCTGAAATGCTCTCAAATACTAAACCACAACACAGAACCACGAGGCAGCCAACCCCGGCACGGGGGCCCTGCCTCCACCACCTGACCCCTCGGAAGACGACCTGCCACTCCTTTCTCCACGGCCTCTCTCCCTGTGCTCATACACAGGAGCTCCCGGGGCTGGGGCGCTGGCTACTGTGCTGCAGCTGACACCAGGTGCTTCTCGCTGGCCACACTGCAGGCCTCTGAGGACACAGACAGGTGCATCGACAGAAACACCATCCATGCCTGGGTTCTGGGAGGGAATCTGGTTCGGGTTTCAAGGCTCTTGCAGACCACAGTCAAACACCCTGCATGATGACTCAGAGGGCCGAGGTGCCCGTCCCCTTGCTGCCACAGCAGCCCAGCCTCAGTGGACTCACAATGCGCCACGTCTCCTGGAGCACCTGCTCTGTCCACCTCAGGTCACTGTCGACCACCAGACACCAGCCCTCCCACTGTGCCTCAAACAGCTGGACTCCACCTGCTCCTCTCGGATGTCACTCTGCCAGGGAAGGAGGGACTTCCTGAAACTGTTGGGAGGGGCACAGGCTCAGGGCCCGAGTGCACCGGCAGCAGCACAACAGGCATGGAGACTGCAGACCGAGGCCTGACGGGCGGAGTCAGGAGGGCCAAGTCACTTTGGCCTCACGGTGCAAGACCAGGCAGACGTCCACCACGGAGACGGAACGGCGCTGACGGGCTCTGTCTCTCACTCTGCATCCCGCCTCCCCTGCTCTGATGAGCACGTCCTGTCCATTCTTCAATTCTTACTTAGCATTAGTTTTTCAGCCTGAGATGATTTCTTGTTTGATCTAATCGCCTAGAAGTCAGTGAGAAGATCCTAGGAAAAGTCCCCCTTCCATGGGGACTAGAAGACAGGAACCGTCAGGGGGCATAGCTGTGAGGACGACTGTGGTCATCAGGATGCCAAGACAGCGTCCACAAGTACCAGGAGTTCCATCAGAGTCCACGTAAGCTGTGCTGTGCAAACTGCTGGACCCCTCTCCCCAATCCAATCCCTAGGCCAACAGCAGTGCTCTGCACAGCCTCAGAGAGACGAGTGGCATGTCACTGCCCCGTCAGCACCACTGCCCACCCACGGGAGGACATCATGACTGCTCACCCATTGGTGGACATCACGATGGCTCCCACAACGACCCAACCACAGGCGGACGGCCCCCATGACAGCCCACCTGTCAGGCGTACATCACAACGGCCCTCACGACTGCCCACCCATGGGCAGAGGGCCTGTCGCTCCCCCTCTTCGCGGAGGAACGACACAGGACCCTGCGCTGTTCTTTCGTCTGCTCGGCCCTCCCCGGGTTTGCTGCTGGTTCTTCCCGGGTTGGCTACCGACCCTTCCACCTCCGTGGAAGGGCGGTTCCCCCTGCCACTTTCCCCACTTCCGCGGGGGAGCGGCACACCGCCGGCCGGCTCTCTTGGGGGCTGCACAGGTGTTCTTCTTAGATGTTCCTTCAGGTAGATGTTCCTGGTGCATGTTGTCTCTCTCCTCCTTTATAGTCCTCTTCCACCAATCCCAACTCTGCTACCCACACACCGAGTACGCTGCTCTCCTCCAATCAGGAGCAGGTCCTGCTGTTTATTGGTTGAACTGGAGGCAGCTGTGTAGAAGCTGTTTCCTCCTCTCCCAGCGCCATATTGTGGGAGAGCAGATGCATAGAATAAGTCTTAATTCCAGTAACAGTCTAGTCCGAGTTGCTCCCCACAAGGGCCCTCAGGACTGCTCACCTGACAGGCAGATGGCCCCCTCGACAGCCCACCTGTCAGGCTTACAGCCCCCACAACGGCCCATCTGTCAGGCATACATCATGACGGCCCTCACGACTGCCCACCCACGGGCAAAGGGAGCAAACGACTGCTCACCTGACAGGCGGACAGCCCTCAACACTGCCCACCTGACAGATGGACGGCCCTCAACACTGCCCACCTGACGGGCGGACGGCCCTCACGACTTCCCACCTGATGGGCGGACAGCCCTCAACACTGCCCACCTGACGGCCGGACAGACCTCAACACTACCCACCTGATGGGCGGATGGCCCTCACGACTTCCCACCTGACGGGCGGACGGACCTCAACACTGCCCACCTGATGGGCGGACGGCCCTCAACACTGCCCACCTGATGGGCGGATGGCCCTCACGACTTCCCACCTGACAGGTGGACAGCCCTCAACACTGCCCACCTGACGGGTGGACGGCCCTCAACACTGCCCACCTGACGGGTGGACGGCCCTCAACACTGCCCACCTGACGGGCGGACAGACCTCATGACTTCCCACCTGACAGGTGGACGGACCTCAACACTGCTCACCTGATGGGCGGATGGACCTCAACACTGCTCACTTGACGGGCGGACGGCCCTCAACACTGCCCACCTGATGGGCGGACAGACCTCAACACTGCTCACCTGACGGGTGGACAGCCCTCAACACTACCCACCTGACGGGCGGACGGCCCTCACGACTTCCCACCTGACAGGTGGACAGCCCTCAACACTGCCCACCGGACGGGTGGACGGCCCTCAACACTGCCCACCTGAGGGGCGGACAGACTTCAACACTGCTCACCTGACAGGTGGACAGCCCTCAACACTGCCCACCGGACGGGTGGACGGCCCTCAACACTGCCCACCGGATGGGCGGATGGCCCTCAACACTGCCCACCTGACGGGCGGACAGACCTCATGACTTCCCACCTGACAGGTGGACGACCCTCAACACTGCTCACCTGATGGGCAGACGGCCCTCACAGAGTCTGTGCAAGTCTCAGCTACTTCTGAGTACAGTTTAACCATCTGTACTCTAAGAATCTCTTTCTCTACCAGAATAAAACATTTAGATAAACAAGAGTTGTAACCAGAACAAGGTCTGAAGGTCAAGATAAATGTCTTCTTTCAAGTCTGTTATACTGTTGATATAGTTTACAATTTTTAAAAAAATAAACACAAGGCTGGCGTCGCAGGTCAATAGGCTATTCCTCTGCCTGCGATGCCGGCACACAGGGTTCTAGTCCCGGTCAGGGCGCCGGATTCTGTCCCAGTTGCTCCTCTTCCAGTCCAGCTCTCTGCTGTGGCCCGGGAGTGCAGTGGAGGATGGCCCAAGTGCTTGGGCCCTGCACCTGCATGGGAGACCAGGAGAAGCACCTGGATCCTGGCTTTGGATCAGCAGGGTGCGCTGGCCGCAGTGCGCCAGCTTCAGTGGCCACTGGGGGGTGAACCAACGGAAAAAGAAGACCTTTCTCTCTGTCTCCCTCTCACTGTCCACTCTGCCTGTCAAAAAAAATCAACAAACATAAGAGCACTATGATACTACCTTAGAGTGGGTGTGCCCGTGACCCTGACTCCAGCCACCATGGGCCAGTGTGGAGCGTGGCGCTCAAGCTCCCACTTGGGACACTGTGTTCCAACTCGAGTGCCTGGATCTGAGCTGTGCCTCTGCTTCCGCTCCAGCTTCCTGAGAATGTGCACCCCGTAGGGCCCTGGACACCAGGTAGGAGACCTGGATAGACTTCATGGCTCCTGACTTCCACCTGGCCCAGCCCTGGCTGTCACAGCCATTTGGGGAGAGAGCCGGCAAATGCAAGACACATGTTTCTCACTTTGCCATAGCAGTCAAATATCATCTTGTACCACATATGGAGGCATTATATTGTACCCTGTAATTGTTATGTGTCCATAAAAATACACTCTGCTGACTGCACACAGGTATGCTAACTCTAATGTCTGTTAAAATCAGAACTGCTTTATATAGAGTGATGGCAAGGCTCATTATAGAAGGACACCTCTGTGGGGAGCAACCCGGACTGGACTGAGTTACTGGAATTAAGACTTATTCTATGCATCTGCTCTCCCACAATATGGCGCTGGGAGAGAAGAAAACAGCTTCTACACAGCTGCCTCCAGTTCAGCTAATAAACTGTAGGACTTGCTCCTGATTGGAGGAGAGCAGCGTACTCGGCGTGTGGGCAGCCGAGTTAGGATTGGCGGAGGAGGACTATAAAGGAGGAGAGACGGCATGCGCCAGGAACATCTATGGGGAACATCTAAGGGGAACACCTGTGCAGCCCCCGAGAGAGCCGGCCGGCGGTGTGCCGCTCCCCTGCGGAAGTGGGGAATGTGGCAGGGGGAACCACCCTTCCACGGAGGTGGAAGGGACAGTAGCCAACCCGGGAAGAACCAGCAGCAAACCCGGGGAGGGCCGAGCAGACGAAAGAACAGCGCAGGGTCCTGTGTCGTTCCTCCACGAAGAGGGGGAGTGACAACCTCCCCCGTTCAGAGTGGACATGAGGGCCCTGGCCCATCTGACACCAGGGGATATTTTCACACAGTGGACATGAGGGCCCTGGCCCACCTGACACCAGGGGACATTTTCCACAGTAGATGTGAGGGTCCTGGTTCACCTGACACCAGGGGACATTTTCCATAGTGGATGTGAGGGCCCTGGCCCACCTGACACCAGGGGACGTTTTCCCACAGTGGACGTGAGGACCCTGGCCCATATTTCGAAGCGTGAGTCATTAGGGCCCAGACACTCCCAACCCTTTGCAGTTGGTGCTAACTGGAACATGGTTAAGGGCTGGTGACCTGTTTCTCTCAGGAAGAGGACACAGCCTCCAGTGCAGTCTGCAGCTCTGCAGGCCTGCAGCCAGCTTCCTACCCCACACATATGTCTCATGGGGGCATTCACACCCCACATGTGTGTCTCAAGGGGGCATTTATACCCACACATGTCTCATGGGGGTGTTTATACCAACACACGCACATCAGTGGGGCATTCATACCAACTCACATTCATACCCAACATGTGTGTGCGTCATGGGGCATTCATACCACCACACGCATGTCCCATGGGGGCATTCATACCTCACATGTGTGTCTCATGAGGGGCATTTCTTTCTCCATTAGCGCCCTAAGCCTTGGTGAGCAACAGTTCTCCCGTCATTTGCCTTAGTGATGAGGTAAATTAAACCATTACTCATAAAAATGGAAACAACTTTTTTGTCAATGAGGATGTATTCGGGTAAACTTCCTGTTTAAGTATCAGAGGAATGCACAGGGACGAGAGACCTCCCCGAGGATGCAGGGGAGAGGTGACCTCCTGAGGACACGCAGGGAGAGTGACCTCCCCGAGGACGCGCAGGGAGAGTGACCTCCCCGAGGACACGCAGGGAGAGTGACCTCCCCAAGGACGCACAGGGAGAGGTGACCTCCCCGAGGACACGCAGGGAGAGTGACCTCCCCGAGGACACGCAGGGAGAGTGACCTCCCCGAGGATGCAGGGGAGGTGACCTCCCCAAGGACACGCAGGGAGAGTGACCTCCCCGAGGACGCGCAGGGAGAGTGACCTCCCCGAGGACACGCAGGGAGAGTGACCTCCCCAAGGACGCACAGGGAGAGGTGACCTCCCCGAGGACATGCAGACACTCTTACTTAGGGTAACTTTTGCCACCACGTGACAGAAGGCCGAGGGAAGCCACACCCATGAGAACACACCCAGCCCTATTCCATTCCACTAGGCTGGCCGTGCAGGAAGCACAAGGTAGGCTTGTAGGCTCCAAGTTCCTGGGTCTTCTCTCGTTGCCAACACAAGCTCCCCGGCACCACGGCTAAGGCTGCGGAGAAAGGGTGCCCTGGGTGGGGCAGTGCCACTTCTGCCAAGCCCCAGGCCCTGCATGCCTCGCCCCTGTCACACCCAGCATCACCTCCCCACACAAACCCGGAGTTCCACACGCACACGTGAAGGGCTCAACACTGGCCACTCAGGGAGCCCAGCAGCCCAGCTCTCCTTCCTCACAGACAGCTCCTTTCCTTTCCGCCACTGAGAGATACAGAACAAGTTCATAAAAAACGAGGAAACACCACTTTCTAGTCCAGCAACCCTGACCCCATAAATAGCACCGTTAGTGTGAGCCCAGTAGCATCTGGTCATACACAAGTCTCACCACCGTCTCTCGTGCCCACAGGCCTGCAGCTCTCACCGCCGTCCACCCTGGCCCAACACTCAGGCTCTCTCCACACCTGCTGGGGGCTCCATCCCCTCACCCCAGGCATAAGGACGTCATGAGGGAGCCCACTGCACTCCTGGAACCCAGGGCCTCCCTCCTCGCCCCTCTGCCTTGCCTGGCGCCTTGGGCTGCAAGAAGGCCCCTCCCTCCCCTCCAGGTGACTGACATGGGGCAGGCACTCCCACGGCCTTCAGAAACCACAGCCAGGAACATCCCAGGCCCGATGCTGCGTCTGCCCTGCCTGTGTCCCCTGAGCAACAGGGAAGGCAGGGACTGCTTGACAAAATGATTTGGGACTCACGCTGCACCCATTCTGCTACAGAAAATAAGAAGACAGGACAAAGGAGTAGCAAAGCCATTCAAACAGTGTGACCAGCACCAGGGACAGGAGCGAGCCGAGCACCAGGGCACCCTGACCATCTTGACTGACCTCGCCTGAGTCACCGCCACTCCTGTGATGTTTGCTGTCTGTGAACACATACATCAGATGTGCAAGTGTAATGTGTGTGTACATGTTTGTGCTTGTGTCTACTACATGTATATATGCATGCCTGGGGGGGCACTTGCATGTGTGCCCTGTGCATTTCTGTGTGCATGTGCAGGTGTGCACACACATGTGCCTTGTTTGTTCATGTGTCTGCATGTGCATACCTGAGTGTAGTGCATTCTCATGTGTGTGCCTGTGACGTATGCATGTGTGCATATGTTGCACACATCTGTGTACATACGTGTGACTTGTATGCATATCTGTGTGCATGTCTGTTTGCGTGGTGCAAGTGCATATGTGTGTCTGTAAAAGAAAGATAAAATATATGAATCTAAACTTCAGCTTTCAGGAGGGAGTGCTTACTGCCAGTTCTGGTCGGGGCCCCTTCTTGCCTCAGGCCATCTGTGGACTGGGCCTGTGGGGGCCGTGGCCCTGCACTGACTTCAGAGGCAGGGGACAACCTGCTTCTCAGGACAGAGAGGACACCATGTAGCCCCCAGCCGCTCTCACAAGCAGTGGTCTCAGAGCCTCCTGCAGACAAGCAGCGCTTGCTGTCAGCACCGCGGGTGTGCCAATTAATCACGAGCTTCCTGGGACACCGCAGACATGTCTCCTCGGACCGCAGCCAGGCCCTCAGGCAGTGCTGTTGCCACACGGGCAGGAGGTACCCACAGCACATTTCTTCTGCGCAGGAGGTGAGTAAGCCAGCAAGTACGCGGCCCCAAGGCTCACGGCACACACAGGACAAAGGACATGAGCCCGGGCTGGTCACGGTCTCCCACACAGCTGCCACCCAACGTTTCACAGACAAGCACGTGACAGAAGGTGATGAGAATCTCCCAAGATCACCAGTGCACAGCCAAGGCCAGGACTCAGTGCAAGCAGTGCCCATGTGCTCACAGCACGTGTGGCTGCTGGAACCCCTGGGTGACTCGTAACAGTGATCAACTTTATGGTATCTCGAATCTTGGGTCCATGTCTTCTGAGCATTCTGGAAGGTCACATAGCGCGTGTGTGAGTGCCCTTCTCCACAGGCCGTGTGACTGCTGCACACTTCCTGTCAGGGACAGGGACCGCACGTAGAACATGGAGACTCAGACATGGCTGCAGGGGACACGCGCCGCTTTTTAAAAATAATGGGACGGCATATGGCTTTGGATAAAACAACTGATAGTATTTGCTGTCAGTGATGGGATTCAAGATTTCAAAGCCAAAAACAACTCACAGTTTGGAAGATGTGTGTGCATTATCATGAGCATGACAGCTTTGAAAGCTCGAAGGTTTTTTCTGGTAGAACTGGGGTGATGTTTTACACACTGCAGAACGGGCTGTGCTCACATTTTGACAAAGTTTGTGCTTCCCAGTGAACCAGTAATTCCCAAGTGACCATTGAAAAATGCGACAAAATCAGACATGAGTAAAATAACTTTTCTAAGTACAAGATAAACCAATAATTTTTATAATTAATTGATTTATTAATTCGCACAGCAGAGTGAGAGAGAGAGAGAGAGAGAGAGGTATTCCATCTGCTGGTTCATTCTCCAAATGGCTGCGACAGCTGATGCTCATCTAGGCTGAAGCCAGGAGCCTGGAACTCCATCCAGGTCTCCCACAAGGGTGGCCAGGGCCCAGGTACTCAGGGCATCACCTGCTGATTCCCAGGTGCACTGGCAGGGAGCTGGATTGGAAGCTGAGTAGCCAAGAGTTGAACTTGTCTCAAACATGGGATGCCAGCAATGCAAGAGGCAGCTTAACTCAGTGCGTCACAATAGCTGCTCCAGACCAGCAGATTTCAATGCAAGAAAGGTCACAGTGCAGGAGAAAGGTCAGGTCACAGGTCACAGGAAAGGTCAGGTCACAGTGCAGGGGAAGGTCAGGTCACAGGTCACAGTGCAGAGGAAGGTCAGACCACAAGTGAGAGTGCAGGGGAGAGGTCAGGTCACAGGTCACGGGAAAGGTCAGGCCATAGGCCACAGTGCAGGGGAAAGGTCAGGCCACAGGTCACAGTGCAGGGGAAGGTCAGGTCACAGGTCACAGTGCAGGGGAAGGTCAGACCACATGTGAGTGCAGGGGAGAGGTCAGGTCACAAGTGGCATGTGGGGTCACCTCTCACAGCTGCCTCCTGCCCTGCAGGACACAGGTAGGGCCCCATCCCTAAATGCTGCTGTGAGTAGCAGGACATGCTCAGTACACTACATCTGTTCATACAGGTTATCTAAATGATCTGCAGGTTAAGGAAGTGTTCCTCTTCAGTTCTCTATGTCCCTGTCTAAGCTTATCGTGTTCAACAAATCAGATAGAACCAGTGAATCCCTTTCCCACTGAGAAGCTGCAGCACAGCCTGTGGCTGAGCCCAGCACCAAACCACAGCGTGAGGGATGCTGCAGCCCCCACAGCCTTCCTCACAGCCCCTGGACGCCACAGCCATGGCACACCAGGAATACCGGAGGCCCTGATCTGCCCGGCTATCTTCTCTTTGTGCCGTGCTTCAGCAATGTCACCAGAAGCAGCTGGCCCAGGTGAGCACCTCCCTGTAGCAGAAAACTGACACTGCTGCAACTCATGAGCCACGGGGTTCTGGCAGGCGGGAGGCTCACAGAGCCCTGTGTGCATTCAGACCAGCAGTGACCACCCCCAGGCCAGGACATCCTTCCCTCCGTGTAGCTCTGTGTGCTGTGACTGACAGGCAGCCATCTGTCCACGCTGCTGCAGGCACCTGAGAGTCACTTAGGACAACAGAGTCCTTTCTCTGGAAAGGAGGGTGGAGGACAGAGCCACCGTTGGGAAGAGAGAACTAGTTCTCTGACATAGAGAACTAAAGTAAGAAGATGAAACAATGACAAAACAGAACAGCTTCAGAAAACCCAGGCGTGGGCATGTGCCTGAGCGTGGAGGTACACCGTATGTGTGAGCAGGTGTGTACATCTGTGTGTCTGAATTTGGGTGGCTCTATACATGTGTATGAGCACAAAGCTGGTGTGTACTTGTATGTGTCTGAGTATGGGGGGCTCTGCACATGTGTGTGAGCACAGAGCAGGTATGTACATGTGTGTGCCTAGGTGTGGGGTCTCTGCAGGTGTGTGTGAGCACAGAGCAGGTGTGTACATGTGTGTGCCTAGGTGTGGGGTCTCTGCAGGTGTGTGTGAGCACTTAGCAGGTGTGTACATGTGTGTGCCTAGGTGTGGGGTCTCTGAAGGTGAGTGTGAGCACTTAGCAGGTGTGTACATGTGTGTGCCTAGGTGTGGGGTCTCTGCAGGTGAGTGTGAGCACAGAGCTGGTGTGTACATGTGTGTGCCTAGGTGTGGGGTCTCTGCAGGTGTGTGTGAGCACAGAGCAGGTGTGTACATGTGTGTGCCTAGGTCTGGTGTCTCTGCAGGTGTGTGTGAGCACTTAGCAGGTGTGTACATGTGTGTGCCTAGGTCTGGTGTCTCTGCAGGTGTGTGTGAGCATAGAGCTGGTGTGTACATGTGTGTGCCTAGGTGTGGGGTCTCTGCAGGTGTGTGTGAGCACAGAGCAGGTGTGTACATGTGTGTGCCTAGGTGTGGGGTCTCTGAAGGTGTGTGTGAGCACAGAGCAGGTGCGTACATGTGTGTGCCTAGGTCTGGTGTCTCTGCAGGTGTGTGTGAGCACAGAGTTGGTGCGTACATGTGTGTGCCTAGGTCTGGTGTCTCTGCAGGTGTGTGTGAGCACAGAGCAGGTGTGTACATGTGTGTGCCTAGGTGTGGGGTCTCTGCATGTGTGTGTAAGCACAGAGCAGGTGCGTACATGTGTGTGCCTAGGTGTGGGGTCTCTGCAGGTGTGTGTGAGCACAGAGCTGGTGTGTACATGTGTGTGCCTAGGTCTGGTGTCTCTGCAGGTGTGTGTGAGCATAGAGCAGGTGTGTACATGTGTGTGCCTAGGTGTGGGGTCTCTGCAGGTGTGTGTGAGCACAGAGCAGGTGTGTACATGTGTGTGCCTAGGTGTGGGGTCTCTGCAGGTGTGTGTGAGCACAGAGCAGGTGTGTACATGTGTGTACCTGAATTTGGGGAGCTCTGAATATCTGTGAGCACCCAGCAGGTATATAAATGTATGTGCCTGAGTATGGGGGATCTCTGCATGTGTGGGTCCATGGATACTGTGGTGCACCGTACATGTCTGTGCACCAATCAGGTGCATATGTATGTGCATGAGTAAGAGGAGTACTGCACATGTGTGAGCACAGAGCAGTTGCCTATATGTGTGTGAGCACGGGGTGCAGACAGACAAGGGCAGGGGGAAAGAAACAGGGGAGGACATGGGAGGGCCTATAGAAAGCAGAGAAGGTTCTTGCTAGTCTGCCCAACAAGGAACTCCTAGCGACCTGCACTGCACCCCACAGGCTGACACACGGCAGGCTCTCGGCAGACAGGGTCCTCAGGCTCTGTACACATGGACACCTCGGCTGCCCCAGAGGCTGGGTGAGAAAGACAGGGATGGGGCAGGGTCTCAGCCCGCAGGATCAGGGAGATCCAAGGATCAGGGCACACAGAGCGCCACGTGGGCACACGAGGCAGCACCTGTCAGTCTCCCCGGGGGGTTGGAAACTCTCTCCCAGGGTCAAGCACATGAAACTGAGCAACTGAGCAACGTCAGCAGCCCGGGCACCTGAGAGGGAGGAGCTGATGGCCAGCAGCCGACGCCTCGACCTTGAGGCACTGCCTGTGCACACCATAAACTCAGCAGAGAATGGAAACAAAATCAGGAAGTCTTGCTCTCGGGGCTGAAGCTGAGATCCTCACTCAGCCCAGCACTGGCGGCCTCACTGTAGCTCCTGAGACTGGAGAGAAAGGGGAGGAGGTGCTGGGAGTCTTTTTCTTGGACCTGGCACATCAAGGCACAAGGAAGGTGCCAGGCAGGGTCCGGCAGGGACGGCTCTACCCCTTGGAGTGCAGGAAGGGTTGGCTCCCGCCCAAAGGACCACCAGGAAGGGCAAGCAGCAGGCACACGTGTTCGCGTCCTGATGAGGCAAACTTCCCAGCACAGCCAGGCACCAGCCCAGAGCAGTCGCCGCCTTACAGGCACACAGCTGTGCCTCTGGCATGAGCTCCAGGGCATTTGCTCCCAGGGTCCCCGTGCCTCCAGGCCTGGCACTCAATACTCGCAGACCCAGAGCCTAACAGCGAGACTCAGGCCAGCTCCCAGGGCTCATGACCAGAACGTTTCCTCTAACACGAACGTTTTCAGCCTAATCAACACGTAATGTTCACAGATACCTTAATCCAAGTGTGCTTTGGCCGACCCGATGAAACCCCCGGATTCCCAGGCTCTGGCGAGCATCGCCAGCAGATCCGCTGCCACCAGGTGTTGCTGTGGGGACTGAGCTGTCCTGTGTTACTCCGTGGGGAGAGGCCCCGGAAGCTGGCTCCTGGGTCCCCCATACCCAGCCCATGTACCGCCTTCCTCTACAGAGGGTCCCTCTAGCAAACCAGAAGCCTGTGGCCGGCCTCGGGGACCCCGATGCCCTCAGGGTCAGCAGTGAGATCTGACAGCACCTGCTGGCTCCCAGACTCAGAACTGCTTGTACAAGTCAAGGAGAAGCACTGGATGTACCTCTGACCTCCACCGGCCTGGCTGGGAGGACAGAGTGCGGAGCTGGCACCTGTGTGAGGGGGAAAATCGTCATGAAATTCCAAGATGCGGGATCCCGGCCCAGGAGAGCTGGCTCGCAGATGTCCCAGCTGCTGTGAGCGGGAGAGGCAGAGCCGGAGATGCCTGCAGTTCCCGTCTGCCCGGGCGAGCCTTACGCTGCTGGGAGCATGAGAGCTGTTCCTTTGTGCTCCCAGCGGGGTGGAGAGGATGGGCCTCACCACAGGGTGGAGCGAAGAGCCCCCAACAATGCTGTGTGGCCCATAGGCTCCTGCCGGACCTTCCACAGCCAGCCGTGGTGCGGCCTCACCAGCCTGAAGTCCACACCGGAAGCACAGGGGACCTGCACTGGGAGGGTGAGCTCTGTGGCCATGCAGTCAGAACTCGCCGACAGACATGGGTGAAGTGCTACAGGCCTGCAGTGCCACACTCCAGGGGGACAGCTCCAGTGCACAGAAGCCACTCCAGGAAGCCAGCCCGTGGGGACGGTGCCCTGCCGGCCGCCTCTGGTGGCAGGTGGGGGTTTCCCATCAGTGCTTTGTCACCAAAGAGCTACAAGAACTAGGACCCCACTTGACGTGCACATCTCTGAGTGGGTAGCACGGTGCCCAAGACAGCAAAGCCGTGCACACTGCTCAGCCGTAGGTGTCCAGCCCCCAACACGTCACCTTCTCCAAAGTCCCTGACCTCGCTGCCTGATGAACCAATGGCCCCCAGTCCCAACACCAGCTGCCACTCCACTCAACACACACGATCTTCACCCAGGACCGTGCTGAGCTACCTGCCACAGATGCTGAACACATCTGGGTCACACATGATGTCCCCAGGGCCCAGGCCATCCACGCTGTGCTGTGAACTGCTGTGCATCTCCCATACGGACTGAGTGCTGTCGTGGTTCCGGCAAAACCTGCAGCTGGGGACTGTGGGGCTCCGCGCCTCCTGACACAGCAGCCACCCAGCTGCTTCAATGCACCCCACTTGGGCTGACCTGCGGGCTCTGCTGTCCGCTAACATGGCTTAACACAGACACCACCCCCACAGCTGACACACTAAATACACAGACACCACCCCCACAGCTGACACACTAAATACACAGATACCACCCCCACAGCTGACACACTAAATACACACAGACACCACCCCCACAGCTGACACACTAAATACACAGACACCACCACCACAGCTGACACACTAAATACACAGACACCACCCCCACAGCTGACACACTAAATACACAGATACCACCCCCACAGCTGACACACTAAATACACAGATACCACCCCCACAGCTGACACACTAAATACACAGATACCACCCCCACAGCTGACACACTAAATACACAGATACCACCCCCACAGCTGACACACTAAATACACAGATACCACCCCCACAGCTGACACACTAAATACACACAGACACCACCCCCACAGCTGACACACTAAATACACAGACACCACCCCCACAGCTGACACACTAAATACACAGACACCACCACCACAGCTGACACACTAAATACACAGATACCACCCCCACAGCTGACACACTAAATACACACAGACACCACCCCCACAGCTGACACACTAAATACACACAGACACCACCCCCACAGCTGACACACTAAATACACAGACACCACCCCCACAGCTGACACACTAAATACACAGATACCACCCCCACAGCTGACACACTAAATACACAGATACCACCCCCACAGCTGACACACTAAATACACAGATACCACCCCCACAGCTGACACACTAAATACACACAGACACCACCCCCACAGCTGACACACTAAATACACACAGACACCACCCCCACAGCTACACACTAAATACACACAGACACCACCCCCACAGCTGACACACTAAATACACACAGACACCACCCCCACAGCTGACACACTAAATACACACAGACACCACCCCCACAGCTGACACACTAAATACACACAGACACCACCCCCACAGCTGTCACACTAAATACACAGATAGCACCACCCCCACAGCTGACACACTAAATACACACAGACACCACCACCACAGCTGACACACTAAATACACAGACACCACCCCCACAGCTGACACACTAAATACACACAGACACCACCACCACAGCTGACACACTAAATACACACAGACACCACCCCCACAGCTGACACACTAAATACACAGATACCACCCCCACAGCTGACACACTAAATACACAGATACCACCACCACAGCTGACACACTAAATACACACAGACACCACCCCCACAGCTGACACACTAAATACACAGACACCACCCCCACAGCTGACACACTAAATACACACAGACACCACCCCCACAGCTGACACAATAAATACACACAGACACCACCCCCACAGCTGACACACTAAATACACAGATACCACCCCCACAGCTGACACACTAAATACACACAGACACCTCCCCCACAGCTGACACACTAAATACACAGATACCACCCCCACAGCTGACACAATAAATACACACAGACACCACCCCCACAGCTGACACACTAAATACACACAGACACCTCCCCCACAGCTGACACACTAAATACACAGATACCACCCCCACAGCTGACACACTAAATACACAGACACCACCACCACAGCTGACACACTAAATACACAGATACCACCCCCACAGCTGTCACACTAAATACACAGACACCACCACCACAGCTGACACACTAAATACACAGATATCACCCCCACAGCTGACACACTAAATACACAGATACACCTGCACACACAGACACCACCCCCACAGCTGACATGGCTGCACACACAGACACCACCTCCACAGCTGACATGGCTGCACACACAGACACCACCCCCACAGCTGACACGGCTGCACAGAGACAACACCTCCCCAAGCTGACACGGCTGCACACAGACACCACCACAGCTGACACGGCTGTACACACAAACCCACCCTCCAAAGCTGACATGGCTGCACACAGACAGCACCCCCACAGCTAACACACTACACACACAGATACCACTCCCACAGCTGACACGGCTGCATACAGACACCACCCCCATAGCTGACACATCTGCACACACAGACACCACCCCCACAGCTCACAGGGCTGCACATAGACACCACCCCCACATCTGACACGGCTGCACATAGACACCACCCCACAGCTGATAGGGCTGCACACACAGACACCACCCCCACAGCTAACATGGCTGCACACACAGCGGGCATGAGTCCCCCACAGCTGACACAGACACCACTCCCACAGCTGACATGGCTGCACACAGCCACCTCCCCCACAGCTGACACAGCTGTACACACAGCGGGCATGAGTCCCCCACAGCTGACATGGCTGCACACAGACACCATGTTGTGCCAGGCCATTTGCTGCATATGCTGTGAATGTCTGATGTAGAAATGCACATAGCACACACACACACACACACACACTGTGCCAGGCCATATACTACACATGCTGTGTATGCATGATGCAGAGATACATACAACACACACACACACACAATGTTGTGTCAGGCCATAAGCTATACAGGCTGTGTATGTGTGATGTAGAAATGCACACAACACACACATAGGACATACTGCATAGCATGTAGATGGGCACGGTCATGTACACAGCACAGGAGCACAGTATACTTATGTATGCCATGTGTTACGTAGGTCACAGTCTGTGTAGTATGTTGATGTGAAGTATTCTGTGTGTGTGCAGTGTAGACCAGGGTGTGTGTGTGTGTTGTATTGATCTGACCTATTCTGTATGTATTCAGTGTAGATCACATCATATATGTGTTGTGTTGATTTGACCTATGCTGTATGTATTCAGTGTAGACACAATGTGTGTGTGTGTGTTGATCTGAAGTACTCTGTGTGTATGCAGTGTAGACACAATGTGTGTGTTGTATTGATCTGAAATACTCTCTGTGTATTCAGTGTAGACCATAGCACCATGTCTTATGTTGATGTGAAGTACTCTGTGTGTATGCAGTGTAGACCACAGCATGCATATCTTGTGTTGGTCTGAAGTATGTGTGTATGCAGTATAGACCACAGCACACATGTGTTGTGTTGATGTGAAGTACTCTGTGTGCATGCAGTGTAGACCACAGCATGCATGTCTTGTGTTGATGTGAAGTACTCTGTGTATGCAGTGTAGACATCAGCACCATGTGTTGTGTTGATGTGAAGTACTCTGTGTGTATGCAGTGTAGACCACAGCATGCATATCTTGCGTTGATGTGAAGTACTCTGTGTGTATTTAGTGTAGACCACAGCACGCATGTGTTCTGTTGATGTGAAATACTCTGTGTGCATGCAGTATAGACCACAGCACCATGTCTTGTGTTGATGTGAAGTACTCTGTATATGCAGTGTAGACCACAGCATGCATGTCTTGTGTTGGTCTGAAGTACTCTGTGTGTATGCAGTGTAGACCACAGCACCATGTGTTGTGTTGATGTGAAGTACTCTGTGTGTATTCAGTGTAGACCACAGCACCATGTCTTGTGTTGGTCTGAAGTACTCTGTGTGTATTCAGTGTAGACCACAGCACTATGTGTTGTGTTGGTCTGAAGTACTCTGTGTATTCAGTGTAGACCACAGCACCATGTCTTGTGTTGGTCTGAAGTACTCTGTGTATTCAGTGTAGACCACAGTGTGCATGTCTTGTGTTGATGTGAAATACTCTGTGCATATTCAGTATAGACCACAGCACCATGTGTTGCATTGGTCTGAAGTACTCTGTATGTATGTAGTGTAGACCATGGCATGTGTACCTTGTGTTGATGGTGCCATTTGCTGCACATGTTCCCTGCTGACACAGCATGTGGCTGTTGTGCTCATGTGTCACATGCTATGTGCAGACACCACACAGACCATAGCCTTAGGGTGAGGGATGGCCCTGAGACCCAAGAGCCATCTCCACTGGTTTGCAAGGGGAACCAGAGCCCAGCATGGGTCTTCCCCAGGTAACTGCACAGCACGCCTGGGCTGGCCTGTTTTCCATCACAAGGCCGTCTCCTGTCCCCACAGCCACAGGCACCATTTGCTGTTCACATCCCCAGTCTGTCCCAGCCGTCTCCTGTAGCTGCACTAGGATTATCCTAACTTAAGGAGAGTTAGGTGAATGCCGTAACAGTCATAAAACATGCATCAAACTCCACTCATCAAGTGGCATCTCCCAGCTCCCCATCCCGTGGCCTTGCCCACTCTGTGCCCAGCGTCTCCCAGCTCCCCATCCCGTGGCCCTGCCCACTCTGTGCCCAGCGTCTCCAAGCTCCCCATCCCATGGCCCTGCCCACTCTGTGCCCAGCGTCTCCCAGCTCCCCATCCCATGGCCCTGCCCGCTCTGCAGCCAGCATCTCCCAGCTCCCCATCCCGTGGCCCTGCCCGCTCTGTGCCCAGTGTCTCCCAGCTCCCCATCCGTGGCCCTGCCCACTCTGTGCCCAGTGTCTCCCAGCTCCCCATCCCGTGGCCCTGCCCACTCTGTGCCCAGCGTCTCCCAGCTCCCCATCCCGTGGCCCTGCCCGCTCTGTGCCCAGCGTCTCCAAGCTCCCCATCCCATGGCCCTGCCCACTCTGTGCCCAGCGTCTCCCAGCTCCCCATCCCATTGCCCTGCCCGCTCTGCAGCCAGCATCTCCCAGCTCCCCATCCCGTGGCCCTGCCCGCTCTGTGCCCAGTGTCTCCCAGCTCCCCATCCCGTGGCCCTGCCCACTCTGTGCCCAGCGTCTCCCAGCTCCCCATCCCGTGGCCCTGCCCGCTCTGTGCCCAGCGTCTCCCAGCTCCCCATCCCGTGGCCCTGCCCGCTCTGTGCCCAGCGTCTCCAAGCTCCCCATCCCGTGGCCCTGCCCGCTCTGCAGCCAGCGTCTCCCAGCTCCCCATCCTGTGGCCCTGCCCACTCTGTGCCCAGCGTCTCCAAGCTCCCCATCCCGTGGCCCTGCCCGCTCTGTGCCCAGCGTCTCCCAGCTCCCCATCCCGTGGCCCTGCCCACTCTGTGCCCAGCGTCTCCAAGCTCCCCATCCCGTGGCCCTGCCCACTCTGTGCCCAGCGTCTCTCAGCTCCCCATCCCGTGGCCCTGCCCACTCTGTGCCCAGCGTCTCCCAGCTCCCCATCCCATGGCCCTGCCCGCTCTGTGCCCAGCATCTCCCAGCTCCCCATCCCGTGGCCCTGCCCGCTCTGCGGCCAACGTCTCAAAGCCGGCCACCTTTGCTGCTTTAAAATCACCAACGCAAGGTCCTGGGAGTCTTCTGGTGGGAGGGGCCTGAGGCATCTGTGGATCCCCACATGGGTCACACACACGCCAGCACCCGTGACAGCCTCAGACAGTCCTGTCGCATGGGGACGGAGTCCCAGCACCCCAGGTAGAAGCACCAAGTCTGGTGCATTCCGTCACCAGCAGACCTGGGACCAACACGGCAATTTTGCTGCATGTCTTGAGGTTTTCGGGGAGGTCTCTGGGTGTGTCCCCCACACGGCTCTGAGGCCACCACAGGACTTTCCTCCCATGTCCCCCAAGGCAGGCCAAGGCTGCTTCATGCCCTGTGCAGTGACCCTGAGCTAGACAGGCTCCACAGTGGGTCCAGCCCCGCAAGCCATCCTGCAGGCTCCCCACAACCCAGGCTGAGGGTTCCTGCATTTCCCTTGCTTCAGACTCAGCTTCGAGATTCCTCCACCCACACCGGCCAAACCCCCAGCATCAGCCCATAGCTCACACCCAACACATCCAGATTCCACACCAGCCCCTGACAGCCCCAGAGTCCACCAAGGGCAGCTGGGCTGCAACTGCCCCACACTCCTGACTGACACAGGGCACTCAGCTGGACTCACCATGACTAAGACGTGAGGAATTCCCAGAGGGAGCTGCCTCCCATCATCGGTGTGTGGGGCCTCCAGCCTCACCTCTGACCACTGCCCTCATTGGCTGTCAACTTGTTGCCTCACTGTCCAAATGCCACTGAGCACAGGCCCAGGCCACCTAAGGTCACTGTGTGTTCTCACAGCAAGAGTCTAATGAGTTCCAGGAGGCAGACTCGATCACTGCCCTCACCTCCCCAGCATGCCCCTGGGCTGGGCCCAGTCAGTGCCTTCACCTCCCCACCAGGCTCCTCTATAAGGCTGGGCTGGACCTAATCAGTGCCCTCACCTCCCCACTAGGCCCCTCTGCAAGACTGGGCTGGGCCCAGTCAGTGCCCTCACCTCCTACCAGGCCCCTCTGCAAGGCTGGGCTGCACCTAATCAGTGCCCTCACCTCCCCACCAGGCCCCTCTGCAAGGCTGGGCCCAGTCAGTGCCCTCACCTCCTACCAGGCCCCTCTGCAAGGCTGGGCTGGACCTAATCAGTGCCTCACCTCCCTACCAGGCCCCTCTGCATGGCTGGACCCAGTCAGTGCCCTCAACTCCCCACCAGGCCCCTCTGCATGACTGGGCCCAGTCAGTACCCTCAACTCCCCACCAGGCCCCTCTGCAAGGCTGGGCTGGACCTAATCAGTGCCCTCACCTCCCCACCAGGCCCTTCTGCATGGCCGGGCTAGACCCAGTTAGTGCCCTCACCTTCTACCAGGCCCCTCGGCATAGCTGGGCCCAGTCAGTGCCCTCAACTCCTCACCAGGCCCCTCTGCATTGCTGGGCTGGACCTAATCAGTGCCTTCACCTCCCCACTAGGCCCCTCTGCAAGGCTGGGCTGGGCCTAGTCAGTACCCTCACCTCCTACCAAGACCCTCTGCAAGGCTGGGCTGGACCTAATCAGTGCCCTCACCTCCTACCAGGCCCCTCTGCATGGCTGGACCCAGTCAGTGCCCTCAACTCCCCACCAGGCCCCTCTGCATGGCTGGACCCAGTCAGTGCCCTCAACTCCCCACCAGTCCCCTCTGCATGGCTGGACCCAGTCAGTGCCCTCAACTCCTCACCAGTCCCCTCTGCATTGCTGGGCTGGACCTAATCAGTGCCCTCACCTCCTACCAGGCCCCTCCGCATGGCTGGACTAGACCCAGTCAGTGCCCTCACCTCCTAGCAGGCCCCTCGGCATAGCTGGGCCCAGTCAGTGCCCTCACCTCCCCACCAGGCCCCTCTGCAAGGCTGGGCCCAGTCAGTGCCCTCACCTCCTACCAGGCCCCTCTGCAAGGCTGGGCTGGACCTAATCAGTGCCTCACCTCCCTACCAGGCCCCTCTGCATGGCTGGACCCAGTCAGTGCCCTCAACTCCTCACCAGGCCCCTCTGCATGGCTGGGCCCAGTCAGTGCCCTCAACTCCTCACCAGTCCCCTCTGCATTGCTGGGCTGGACCTAATCAGTGCCCTCACCTCCTACCAGGCCCCTCCGCATGGCTGGACTAGACCCAGTCAGTGCCCTCACCTCCTACCAGGCCCCTCGGCATAGCTGGGCCCAGTCAGTGCCCTCACCTCCTAGCAGGCCCCTCTGCATGGCTGGACTAGACCCAGTCAGTGCCCTCACCTCCTAGCAGGCCCCTCAGCATAGCTGGGCCCAGTCAGTGCCCTCACCTCCTAGCAGGCCCTTCTGCACATGCGTCCACTGCGGGCCTCCACCAGGAAATCTTCCCCGTGCTGGATTTCTCCGAGTGACGTGCCTCCAGTCCTGAGCCCACCTTGCCCTCGGTGACCTTGCCCAGGGAACTTCCCAGCTAGACCTCGGGACCCCAGCCTCTCCCCAGTCCCTGGCCCCCTCTCCTTGGCCGGTGGTCCCCTGGCCTTAGCCCTCACTCAGCTCACACAGAAGAGTGTCACACACACACCCCATGGAGTTCAGCTCCGACAGGGAATGCCTGGAGCTGCTCGGGAAGTTGTGCACGCGCCTTGTCCTGGGCTCCTGCGGGAGGAGAGCGGTCCCTGCGGTATCCTGCTGGGCACGGGCAGCTGTTCTCTTTGAGGTCCTGCATCGGTGCCGGCCCAGTCCCCGGCCAGCCCCTCAGCCTTGCGCCTTGAATTCACAATCGTGCATAGCCCTGGCCAGCCCCTCAGCCACCTCCCCCAGGAGCTGTGCAGCCCCCACTCGGCTCAGAGCTGCCGCCCCCTGTGCAGGACCTCACTCCACAGCCTGTCCTCTGCCATGCCTTGCTGAGGTCCACTCAAACTTCAGTCTCCCCTATACTGTGTGGAAGCAAAGAGCAGTCTATGCTGTGCATCTGTAAGTAAGGCCAGCTTTCGAGAGCAAAGCCAGGCCAAGCAAGGCCAACATGGTCCACTGCCCCGCCCCCTGCCTGGGCTCTGCCTGACCCCCAAGCGCCAACCTCAGCCCCGAGCTCAGACCCCACAAATTCCCACTCCCTTTCAGTGGGAGGGACACAGAGCACACAAGTCTGACTTTGATCCTTCACTCCGTGTGCATTACGGCCTCCAATGTACACACCTGGGACCTTGGGTTCCACCCGTCTCAGAGACCATGCTAGCATCACACACGGGGTGTCGGCCTGGCCACTGCCATCCTGAACACAGGTCAGAAGCCATGCCCCCTCCACCCCAAGGCTCTCAGATACCTCATGGTGATGCTGGTAGTGTCCACCTGGGCCCAAGGCCGGGAAGAACTCATCTGTCGCTCCCCCTCTTCGCGGAGGAACGACACTAAACCCTGCCTAGGCTTCCTATCCAAGTCACGGTACCATTATGTCGCTCCCCCTCTTCGTGGAGGAACGACACTAAACCCTGCCTAGGCTTCATATCCGAGTCACGGCACCATTATGTCGCTCCCCCTCTTTGCGGAGGAACGACACAGGACCCTGCGCTGTTCTTTCGTCTGCTCGGCCCTCCCCGGGTTTGCTGCTGGTTCTTCCCGGGTTGGTTACTGTCCCATCTACCTCCGTGGAAGGGCGATTCCCCCTGCCACTTTCCCCACTTCCGCGGGGGAGCGGCACACCGCCGGCCGGCTCTCTCGGGGGCTGCTCAGGTGTTCCTTCAGATAGATGTTCCTGGTGCATGTTGTCTCTCTCCTCTTTTATAGTCCTCTTCCACCAATCCCAACTCTGCTACCCACACGCCGAGTACGCTGCTCTCCTCCAATCAGGAGCAGGTCCTGCTGTTTATTGGTTGAACTGGAGGCAGCTGTGTACAAGCTGTTTCCTCCCTTCTCAGCGCCATATTGTGGGAGAGCAGATGCATAAAATAAGTCTTAATTCCAGTAACTTAGTCTAGTCTGAGTTGCTCCCCACAGATCCCCCTTTCTTTTTATTTTTTGGCGTTGATACGTGCCGGTCTTCGGTGCCCCACGGCACACACTCTGCTCTGCTTGCTAGAGTTGCCCACAGGTGCTTACAAGCCCTACCAATCAGGCAAACCGAGTCCGGGTCCTCTCTTCGCCATGTTGTGAGGAGGTTTTTAGGTGCTGATGCGTGCCTGTGTTCGGTGCCCTGCAGCGCATGCTCTGCTCTGCTAGAACTGCCTGCAGGTGCTTACAAGCCTTACCAATCAGGCAAACCGAATCCAAGCCCTCTCACTGTTTTCTTGTGGGGAGACTTATTGGTGTTGATAACGTGCCTGTCTTCGGTGACCTGCAGCGGGTAAGCTACTAGCCGCCAGCAGGTGCTTATCGTCTTACTAATCAGGCAGACCAAATCCAAGCTCTCTCATTGCCATGTTGTGGGGAGGCCTTATTTTTCTCTATTTCTCTACCTCCGGGCATTCCTATCTCTCCTATTTTACTTCTATCTGCCAGCATTCCTATTTCTCTCATTTTGCTTCTAAACTTCTGTTTCTCTTATCCCTGCGGCTTCCCGGCGCCCGCCCCGAGGCTGCTTCTCCGCGCCTCGCCCCGCGGCGGCTTCCCGGCTCTGCGCCGATTCCTGGCGCCCGCCCTGCGGTGGCTTCCCGGCTTAGCGCGCACTCTGCAGTCTCCGCACCCCTTTGCGCCCGCACCACGGCCTTCGCGCTAGCCCCACGTTCTTTTTTTTTTTTTTTTTAATGTTTTTTATACGGGAACCCCACGTTCTATCTACTTGCGCCCCGCGCGCTATCTCTGCGCTGCGGCTTCCGCGAGTCACACAGCCTAGCTCACGTTTCCGCCACCGGTATTCAGTCTAAGTTCCCCGGGCTAACCTGGCGAAATCAACCTAGCTCACGTCTGCGCCTTTCGGTTTGGCTTCCCGTCTTTTGCTCCCCGGGCTAATCTGACGGATTCCAACCTAGCTTTCGCGTCTCTGCCTCTGGTTTTAGCTTTTCGCCTTTTGTTCCCCGGGCTGACTTGAAGAATTCCAACATAGCTTACGTCTCCGCCTCAGCCTGCCCCCGCGGGTTCATCCTTCCTAACATATTTTTCTCTACCCGCTATGTTTCCTAACTTTTCTTCCAACAATATTCCCCTCTCATTTCTCCTGGCTTCTCCCCACAGTCCGTATCTGAGTCTAAGTTTCTTCTAGGTTTCACTTTAAATCCTAGCTTTCAATCCTAACTTCTTTCCCACAGTCCATATCCAAGTCTATGCCTAGGCTTTCAATAGCTTCTTCCGGCACCTTTTCTGTCCGGCTTTTCCCTAGGCTCTTTGCTAGTCTCTCTCTCTGGTATTTTCCCACTTCTTCCCGCTTCTTCCCTCCTAGGTTTCCTATCCGAGTCACGGCACCATTATGTCGCTCCCCCTCTTCGTGGAGGAACGACACTAAACCCTGCCTAGGCTTCCTATCCAAGTCACGGCACCATTATGTCGCTCCCCCTCTTCGTGGAGGAACGACACTAAACCCTGCCTAGGCTTCATATCCGAGTCATGGCACCATTATGTCGCTCCCCCTCTTCGTGGAGGAACGACACAGGACCCTGCGCTGTTCTTTCGTCTGCTTGGCCCTCCCTGGGTTTGCTGCTGGTTCTTCCCGGGTTGGCTACCGTCCCTTCCACCTCCGTGGAAGGGCGATTCCCCCTGCCACTTTCCCCACTTCCACGGGGGAGTGGCACACCGCCGGCCGGTTCTCTCGGGGGCTGCTCAGGTGTTCCTTCAGATAGATGTTCCTGGTGCATGTTGTCTCTCTCCTCCTTTATAGTCCTCTTCCACCAATCCCAACTCTGCTACCCACACGCTGAGTACGCTGCTCTCCTCCAATCAGGAGCAGGTCCTACAGTTTATTGGTTGAACTGGAGGCAGCTGTGTAGAAGCTGTTTCCTCCTCTCCCAGCGCCATATTGTGGGAAAGCAGATGCATAGAATAAGTCTTAATTCCAGTAACTTAGTCTAGTCCGAGTTGCTCCCAGTTGCTCCCCACACTCATCGCCTGCCCTCACAACACGGGAAGTATAGGCGCCTCCTGGAGGGAGTTACACTGCCAGCAGAACCACCCCCAACCAGCACAGGCGGCCAGCACGGGGCCCCAGGGCACAGGATGCGGCTGGAAGTCCCTTCTAGATGTGCACACACGCACTCAGGACTGCGTGCCCACATCCACAGGCAGGCAGCAGGTGAGGCGTGGCCCCACGCAACACAATGCCTGCAGCTCCCTGAGTCCCACAGGTAGAGGACCGGAGCACCCGCTGCACCCGCTGCATGGCTCAGCACGCATTCAGTAATAGCAGCTCTGGTGTCTTTGGGCGCTTGCTTATTTACAAGCCAGCCTCAGACATTTCCCTCTACCAGTGGTGCTCGGCCCTGTGGTGTGTCCCCGGGGATGGGGTCCCTGACATCTGACACAAACACAGGATGAACCCAGCTTGGCCTCAGAGGCTCCTGAGCTGCTCCCCGGGCACCCAGCGCAAGGTTCAGGCAAAGCAGCAAGGTGCACCCTGACTCCTGGCATCTTCCTCGGCAGCTTTGAAGAGGTGCATTTAAACATCACCAACTGTCTCCTTCCTGGCAAACACCCCAACGGTGAGTCGACCTCAGGAACTGCGAGTTCCAGGGGCAGCATGAGAACAGGCTCGGCTCTCTTCCTGCTGCAGCTCCTGGGTGGAAATTCACGCGTGCAACAGGACACACAGGGTAGAACCACCACAGCCGACTCCCCGTGGGCATCACAGATCCCCACAGCAATCTGTCCGTCAGGACCTTCCTCACACACTACCGCAGGAGGATAGCGGCACTGGAGCCAACTCCCCCCAGATCAGCATCGCCTTTACAACGATGCCCAGACACACAGCGGGCACCTGGTCACCCAGCTTGCTCTGCAGAAGCCTCTCACAAAGCAGGGCACACCCACCAGGCTGTGGTGTAGCTGGTTACACAGCACCCTGGCTGAGACACAGCCTGACATGTGGGAGCTTGTGCCATAGTCAACACAACACGCAGCACCCTGGCTGAGACACAGCCTGACATGTGGGAGCTTGTGCCATAGTCAACACAACACGCAGCACCCTGGCTGAGACACAGCCTGACATGTGGGAGCTTGTGCCATAGTCAACACAACACACAGTAGCCTGGCTATGACACGGCCTAACATGTGGTAGCTTGTGCCATAGTCAACACAACACACAGCACCCTGGCTGAGACACAGCCTGACATGTGGTAGCTTGTGCCATAGTCAACACAACACACAGCACCCTGGCTGAGACACAGTCTGACATGTGGTAGCTTGTGCCATAGTCAACACAACACACAGCACCCTGGCTGAGACATGGCCTAACATGTGGTAGCTTGTGCCATAGTCAACACAACACACAGTAGCCTGACTGAGACACAGCTTGACATGTGGGAGCTTGTGCCATAGTCAACACAACACGCAGTAGCCTGACTGAGACATGGCCTAACATGTGGTAGCTTGTGCCATAGTCAACACAACACGTAGTAGCCTGGCTGTGACACGGCCTCACACGTGGCAGCTTGTGCCATAGTCAACACAACACGCAGAAGCCTGACTGAGACACAGTCTGACATGTGGTAGCTTGTGCCATAGTCAACACAACACGTAGTAGCCTGGCTATGACACGGCTTGACATGTGGGAGCTTGTGCCATAGTCAACACAACACACAGTAGCCTGACTGAGACACAGTTTGACATGTGGTAGCTTGTGCCATAGTCAACACAACACGCAGTAGCCTGACTGTGATATGGCCTGAC
Source organism: Oryctolagus cuniculus (assembly GCF_051225735.1). Taxonomy (NCBI): domain Eukaryota; kingdom Metazoa; phylum Chordata; class Mammalia; order Lagomorpha; family Leporidae; genus Oryctolagus; species Oryctolagus cuniculus. The sequence continues at coordinate 148,242,428 of NC_142874.1, forward strand.
CCGTGGCAGCTTGTGCCATAGTCAACACAACACGCAGTAGCCTGACTGTGATATGGCCTGACCCGTGGTAGTTTGTGCCATAGTCAACACAACACGCAGAAGCCCGACTGAGACACAGTCTGACACGTGGTAGCTTGTGCCATGGCTAACGGAGCACGCAGAAGCCTGGCTGTGACAGGCTACAGTCAAAGAACAGCCTCAGGACCCAGAAATACTTCAAAATCCATGGCTGCTTTTCCCCACAAGAAACATTTTTTCTTGCCTTCATGGTCTGTGCACCAGTCCTTGATGTCCCTACATAGCAGCCCCAGCTCGCACCCGAGAGCATGCTGGCCATAAATCAAGACTTTCCCTTGTGACTCACGCGCCTCCCAAACACCCGGCTAGCAACTAAACTGCTCGGCCACATCGGCCAGCATCTGCAGGAAGAACCCATCACTGTCCACGTGAGCCCACGTCTGCACACCAGCACAGGAAGCACCCCATGGCCCTGGGCGCATGCAGGGTGCTGCGACACGCCCAGGAGTTTCCACCCCAAACAGCTGTCTTCATCTCAGAGGGACAGGCACGCCCGCTCCAGTCTCCACCTTCACGCACGCGTCTCCACATCAGATGCCTCCGTGGCACTGCTTGCTGTTTAGTTGGCAGCTGTTAAAACTGTCTCTGATCTTCAAACAGGAACTTAAGCAGCAGTTAATCACTCTCCCTCCCTTCCTCTCCCTTCCCACCTCTCCCTCCCTCCCCATCTCTCTATCCCCCTGCCTTCTCTCTCTCCCTCCTCATCTCTCTCCCTTTCCATCTCCCTCTCCATCTTTCTCTCCCCGTCTCTCTCACTCTCTCTCCCCATTTCTCTCTCTCCATCTCACTCCCTTCCCATCTCTCACTGTCTCCCCTTCGCCCTCCTTCCCCATCTCTCTCCCTCCTTCTCCCTCTCCATCTCCCCCTCCTTCTCCCTCCTCATCTCCCCCTCTCTCAACCTCCCCATCTCTTCCTCTCCCTCTCTCTCCCTCCCCGTCTCCCCTTCGTCCTCCATCCCCTTTTCTCCCTCTCCCTCTCTCTCCCTCCTCTTCTCCCCTTCTCTCAACCTCCCCATCTCTTCCTCTCCCTCTCTCTCCCTCCCCAACTCCCCTTCATCCTCCATCCCCTTCTCTCCCTCTCCCTCTATATCTCTCCCTCTCCCTCTATATCTCTCCCTCTCCCTCTCTCTCCCTCCCCATCTCTCCCTCTCCCTCCCTCCCCATCTCCCCCTCTCTCTCCCTTTCCCTCTCTCCCTCCCCATCTCTCACTCCCTCTGTCTCCATCTCTCCCTCTCCTTCCCTCCCCATCTTTCCCTCTCCTTCCTTCTCCCTCTCCCCCTCCCTTTCCCTCTCTCTCTGTCCTTCTCCTTCCCTCCCCATCTCTCTCTCCCTCTCCCTCCCTCTCTGATGCTGGTGGACAGCACATGCCATGGGGGTTGGTTGGGAATGCCTCCTGCCGCTGCTTTGCAGTCCCTGTCAGCTCCATCAAAGGGCTTTTGAGAACAGAAGCAGGAGCAGCCAAGGCCACACTAAACTGTGGTGTCATCTCCAGGGGTCTGACACCAACAACTCACATGGCTTCGGTGCAGGGTGACCTGTTGTCCCCTAGCCCACACTGCAGCCCCCCACTCACTTCCACCCAGGACTGGGGACAGTGTCATCTCAGAGAGAAGCTGTCCCGATCTGCTCCCCAGATGTCTCAGTGACCCTGGAGAGCAGAAGTCCCCCCACCAGGCTGCCTCTGTGGGGCTGACATGGCACACGCCACACACTCAGCACAGACAGGCAGGAAGAGGGGCCCACAGGGGCCGGCAGTCACTCCACACACTCAGCATGGACTGGTAGGAGGCGAGGGGGACAGTCACAGAAAATGAGGCTGAGGCTGCTACTCTGCCGGTAGAAGAGGGACCCCATCGGCCAGGGCCACCCCACACCCCATCGCTGGGGCAATACAAGAAGCCACACCCCTTCTCTCCAGCACGCGTGACCAGATACACAAACTGTCCAAGTCCCAGGAACACGTGGAATGCGGCCACAAAAATGGGAAAGGAACATCAAGAGTGGCTGCTTCTGGCAACACGAGAAAGACCGCTAGGAGCACAGGAGGAAGAGCAGAGAGGCTGCGAAGAGATGCACAGAACAAGATTTATCGGCGAGTGTGATGACACACAGAAAAGGCAGCGCAAGCTGCACCACGTCCCGAAGGTGACAAGGAAGACAAAGTGAGCACAGGCCCCAAGCACGAGGAAAATGATGGATGGGCCACGTGGTAGCAACAGGGAAGACTGGAGTGTGTGGTGGGAGGAGGGGGGAGGGGAAGGAGGGAGAGGGGGAGGGAAGGGAGGTAGGGAGAGGGGAGGTAAAAGGGGGGAGGGGGAGTTAGAGGGAGAGAGAGGGGAGGGAGGGGGAGGAGAGGTAAGAGGGGAGGGGAGTTAGAGGGAGAGAGAGGAGAGGGTGGGAGAGAGAGAGGGGCGGGAGGGAGAGGGAGGGAGAGGGGAGGGAGAAAGGAGGGAGAGAGGGAAAGGGAGGGAGAAGGGAGGGAGGGAGATGGAGAGAAAAGGAGAGGGGACAGGGAAGGCGAGAGTGGGGTGGGGGAGGGGAGGCATGAACCCCCCCCTCCTCACGGCAGGATGCAGACCCACAAGGAGCCAAGTCCTCTCACCATCCTCTCAAGCACTTTCCACAAACATGCTCCCTGGAAATCCTGGCTCCCCTACAACAGGCAGCTGCCCGTCACCCACATAACCCCATTTCTTATGTTCCCAATGCCAACACTAGGCCCTGTTCCTGAGCCACACCATGGCAAGACCTGCATGGCAAGGAACAGCTGGGACAAGCACCCCGTGGCACGCAGTGCTGCCCTGCCCCAGCGGTGGCCAGCCTGTGCCCAACGCTTTGGGCAGAGAAAGGAGAGTGAGCTTCAGAGCCTGCGCCTGGCGGGGTCCGACCTGGGCCATGCCAGCTGACCCCTCACTGGCACAGTTCCTGCTAGCACATTCAGCCAGTGTCAATCACAGCGCCAAGTCCTGTCAACTTCATATCCAATAATGACGGACATTTACACACCAAGACTTTCTCTCTCACAATATGCTTTTGCGGTTTAGTCGGCCTGGATTTGAATGTGTGTTAAAATGTGTTTTGATAATTTTGATTACTTATCAAAGCAATCTAATCCAGTTAGAGCCAGAGAGGAAGACAGCATCAAAGGGCTGGGCACCTTTAGTTCAGAACTGAAGCTGAGTCACTGTGGGCTCCCACAATCACCACTGTGGCCAGAGGACAGCCACGGCTCTGTGTACAGAAGACAGACACAGGCATCAGCATGAATACCAGAGACACGGAGTGACCACGAGGCCACACCATGACCCTCACTCTCCTCCACAGGAGCCGCAGGTCAGCCATCCACACGCCCAGATGACAACCATGAGAGCCCACACAGTAGCCGGGGCTGTCACAATTGGCCAACCCTAAGCTGGACCCAGTCCAGGTTGAAGCCACCAGCAAAGTCGCATGAGGGAAGCATAAGGGGCTGTAAGCAAACAGCAGAGGACCCCGTGAAACAGGGGCCCCCCAGCACAGCCCCTCGGGAAACACCCACCATTTCAACTGATGTCCTTTCGCATAGACTCCCGAATGGCAGTCACCCTTGTCCAGCCACACAGCCCATCCGCAGCTGCAGACATGAAATCCACCCACGAATGCAGAGGCAGGTGTCCCCGCAGGGGAGGGCATGGCCACGCTGTCCCGCAGCCCCTCCTCTTCAAGGGGACCCAGCATACCTCATGACAGAACAGGCAGGGTCACCAAGACAGGCAGGGAAGGGGTACACCGCAAAACACCATGCCCAGATCTCCAAACATGCATGCACCCAACAGTTCTCCGTTAATTCCAGTTTCTCCTCAGACTCTTTTTTTAAAGACTTTTTGAAAGAGTTATAGAGAGAGCCAGAGCCAGAGTGAGAGCCAGAGCGAGAGCCAGAGAGAGAGAGAGAGCAAGAGAGCGAGACAGAGAGGTCTTGCATCTGCTGGTTCACTCCCCAAATGGCTGCAATGGCCTAGAGCTGAGCTGATCTGAAGCCAGGAGCCAGAAATTTCTTCCAGGTCTCCCACAAGGGTACAGGGGACCAAGGACTTGGGTAATCTTCTACTGCCTTCCCAAGCCACAGCAGAGCTAGATCGGAACTGGAGCAGCCAGAACTCAAACTGGCACCCACATGGGATGCCGGCACTACAGGCCAGGGCATTAACCCACTATGCCACAGCACCAGCCCCTCTCCTCAGACCCGGGCAGTGCTGACCACACATCAGCCACGTCTAACCATGGTGTGTTCCTCACCTCTCAGAGTGTGAACCCAGGCAGTGCTGACCACACCTCAGCCACATCTCCACAACAGTCCCCTTAGCCAAGAAGCGAGCCCTTACTTTTTGCTTTTCATTTTCACTGGCGCTCTCGAGAAAATGGCTGCATCACAGAATAGTGGAGGTGGGCAGCTGGGGCCGACCACTGTTTGTTGGGCACTGAGAAGTGTGGACTGGGTTCTGGGTCAGTCCCTGGTGACACTGTGGACACTTTCACCTTCCCACATGTATGTACACGTGTCTCCTGTCACGCTGGGAGAACTACTGGAAGCTCACACACTAACACATGAGGAGCTGGGACTACCAGGAGCAGGAGGGACACAGGAAGCAGGGTCAATGTGGACACAGGGAGCAGGGGACAGGAGCAGAGGTCCTGCGGATGCCGCCAAGGGCCAGGAGCCAAGAGCCACGTGTCTCAGGGGGCTGTGAAACGCAGGCTGAGGGCCTCAGAGAGTCCTCGCTCCTGCAGTGGATTTCCTGAAACCTTCCTGCTCCCAGGGGATGGAGTGGCTGAGCCCGTGGTGAGGCGGCTGAGCCCAGAGGGCACCACACTGTCCATTCAGGCACACAGCAGACTCTGTCCCCACACAAGAGGCCTCGCCTCTGCCCCACAGTCCTCCCCTCACAGTCCACACTCCACCGGACACGCTCTCACAGGCTGCACACGCAGAGTCAGCACCAGGCATGCTGGGTAGCAGACAGAGCAGGTGCCATGGAGTCAGGAACTGCCTCTCCCACCCTAGGCCCCCAGAGCCAGCCGCTGGGGGTGCCCCCAACAATCTGTGCCTGTCTGAGGGCAGCAGATGTCCTCAGAGCTCAGGTGCAGCCCAGAGCTCAGCCTCGAGCCTCAGCTCCCTCCATCCCCATATCAGCCTGGTACAAACCACAGACCTCAGTGCGTGCTGTGGGGTTGGAGGGCAATGACGGCGGCCATGCCTGTCTGCTCTGCCAGCCGCATGGACAACGGGGCCAAGACCGAGCGAGCACTTCCCCAAAGCCATGCCCGTGTTTCCACTTAGCACAAAGAGGCCGTCTGGGCTGGTGCTAAGTTGGTAAAAAGGGGCCGCAGCAGTGAGCAGGGTCGGCCCCCGCCCGCTGACCCAGCCCTCCACTGTTCCAGTAGAGCCATTTCCAGTTCTGAGATGAAGCCCGTCCACGCGTGCCAGGGGTTCTGTCCGTAGTCGGTGGATGGGAGAGAGGGAGCGGGAAGTCGGGCCGCAGGCTGCCGGCCGTGAGTGGGAGGAGGCAGGCCCTGCTGCCTGCATTCACTCAGCTCGGGTTCTGCCTCCGCCACTCTCCGTCTGTGAATCACAGGTGTCCGTCTGCACAGCCTCCAGCCTCTTGGAGAGACAGAAGCCACTGTAAGTGTTCCCCGGCTCTGAGTAGAACAGACTGACCACGAGCAGTTGGTCTTTCAAGGTCAGGTCTGACCTTGAACCCACCTGGAGAGCCACCACCTGACGTTTTCAGGAGAGAAGCTTCTTTGTGGGCCTGGTGCCCTTCCAGCAGCAGGCCCGGCCACCTCATCCACAGGGGGGACTCGTGGGGGCCATTGTGCCACCACCGTGGACCCGGGGTGAGAGGCCTGCATGTGAGCCACAGCCGACACAGAGAGGACGTGGGACGTCCCAGGTCCTCTGAGTCACTTCCCATCTGCAAAACGGGCGTGGCACTTCCTGCCCCACAGGGAAGTGAGCCCTGGCCTGCAGAGGGAAAGCAGCGCAGACACTCGGCATCACACTCAGGCCAGAACCAAAGGTGGCACAGGGGACGGCGCCGCAGCCCCCGCAGGTGTGAGTCGGGTATGGGATGAGTGAAGCGCACTCTGGCTGTGTCACACGTCCACAGCGCCAATTCTCAGGAGCACCTGCCTTGGTGACGGGCCTGCAGAAAGCACAGCGCCTCTTCAGGGTTCTCCTGGTCTGTGCATCTGTCTGTCGCTGAGGCCAAAGCTCTTCACCACCTGTGGCTCACAGGAAACCTGGACGCCAGCACTTCAGCCGCCATGGCCTGGCTGGCTGGGGCAGCTGCTCATCCCTCAGCAGCCCTACTGCCCCTGAAGAGCTGAACAGCGGCTCGCTGTGCCTCTTCCCTGCAGGCAACACCCAAACAAGCAGCAAAATGCTCTGCCCACCCTCTGCAACTTTTTTTTTTTTTTTTGACAGGCAGAGTGGACAGTGAGAGAGAGAGACAGAGAGAAAGGTCTTCCTTTGCTGTTGGTTCACCCTCCAATGGCCACCGCAGCTGGCATGCTGCGGCCAGCGCACCACGCTATCTGATGGCAGGAGTCAGGTGCTTCTCCTGGTCTCCCATGGGGTGCAGGGCCCAAGCACTTGGGCCATCCTCCACTGCACTCCCTGGCCACAGCAGAGAGCTGGCCTGGAAGAGGGGCAACCGGGACAGAATCTGGCACCCCGACCAGGACTAGAACCCCGTGTGCCAGTGCCGGCCCTCTGCAGACTTTTTAAAATGGAAACTTGCGGGCCCAGTGTTCTTGCGAGAGAGTTGCTATGGAGGAGAGGAAACTCTCCTGCAAACAGAAGCGAGAGCAGTCTGCATGCTCACCCTCTGGCGAGATGATCAGATGCTGGCTGGAATCGAACTCGAGTGGGATCTGGGTCGTGGCACCAAAATGTAATGGGTAAAATGGAAGCAGAGAAAAGATTATCTCAGTTCTTTGTCTCACATGGAAGAATTTCCCAGTGGACAGGCAGAGAGAAAAGCAAGATTTATTTAAGTCAGAGACATCCTGGCAGAGTGGCCTGAAGGTGGGTTCCAAGAGAGGGAAAATGCTGTATGTTCCTTTTTAACCGGAAACTCTGCAGGTGTTATAGAAAAGAAAAAGTACACATGACAACTCTCACTCCTTTCCTTTAGCATTTTAATCTCCCTGGGATCATCCTCCACTGTTGTTTTTCATTTCATATTGATCAAAATAATTCAGAAGATCATCAAATCTTCTCCAATTCCACAATCCTAACTTTATGTGCTTCCCAGTATATGACCTGAAGTCCCTGCTGTGGACCCCCTGGCTTCATTCCAGCAGTCTTAAAGCCAAACCCCAAACTGAGTGAGGTTTCTGAGTGATGCTGCAGAATCAACTTTTTTATACCTCTTCACTCTTCTATGTTATGAATAATTATCCTTTGGAATGGTGATGGGATATAAATTTAAAAAATTTAAAAAAATAATTAAAAAAATAAAATAAAATGGAAACTTGCTACAAAGGTTAGATTTCACTCCAAGGCTTCATTTGGCCAATACATGACTGAAGGTTCTGCCATTGTGCAGGGCAGGCTCCAATCACAGCCACCAGTATGGTGTCAGGACGGGTTCTGGACACCAAAGGAGCCGAGGGAACTCCAGTCTGCATCTGCGAACTTCAGGGTAGCCCTACCAATGACCGTGGTGGCAGAATCCACACCACAGACCTCAACAGTGCCACAGACCAGTCACTCAGTGTTCAACAGTGACCGGCAGCTCGCCAGCGCCACCCGACCCCAGAGGCGGCAAGGCCTGTGTCTTTTGGAAGCATTCCATTACCTACCTGCCAATAAACAGCAGCCAGCCCCCTAGAACAAGGAGAACATGTAAACTCTCCCCGCCAACACCTGCACACAAACCGCTTCACCCATTCATGCCCACTGGAGGCGCAGCACTGTCACTCCTCTGTAGCTGTCGGAGTTTGCACGGGTGAGTGCCACCGATGTGCTGCAAAGCCGGCTCACTCTGGAAGCAGGCGACACTCTTGGCAGAAGAAGGGCCATCTTCTGAGACAGACAGGTGCCATGAGCAGTGCCCAGCCAGCGAACAGCCGAAAAAGTAGAATGTACTCCGCTCACTCCTGCCTCGGCGCCAGTCCCCAGGTGGTGTGAACATTCTAAGCCAGCCCCGCTGATCACCAAGACAAGAACTGGGCAGCTGCTTACCCTTCTTTGTCTACACCTCTTCCCAGCTCTCTGGGTGCAGCACACACAGATGTTACTGCAGTCCACCAAGTTGCCTTCAGTATCCACACCCAGTGACTGGAGCCCAGCCCCAACCAGCCCAGGGACACAGGGTGTAACAGCATTGACAGCTCTCTGCTGTGGCGAGGAGATGCTTAAAGATGCTTAAAGACCGGTCCAGTCCAGAACCGGCCACCGCAGGCAAATGCTGTTTATGAAAAGTCACTGCTCAAAAAGTCCCTAAGTCCAGGTGCACACGGGCTGGTGTTCTGCATTCTTAACTGTGCCTAGTCCTTGGATCCCACCCAAGACCTGGCAGCCTAAATCCAGATGCAAAGGAGCCGGCCCTGAATTGAAACAAGGTCAACTCCAGGACCCTGGGCCCCAGTGACCACTGCACTGGGTGATTCCCTCACAGGCACCCTGACAAGGGGAGGGAGGCCAGAGGCAGGGACCAACATGGCGCGCATTCCTGCAAGCCGCCCACGCACCCAGTGTCCGCAGCCTGATCTCTGCATCCTGTTCTTTCCTGCCAGTGGCCCAGAAGACCGGGTGCAAACCCAGGACACACCCAGGGCCGGAGAGTCGCGAGTCAGGGAGATGGGAACTGGGCAGACCGGTCAGGGTCAGGCTCATGCAAATGCGTCACGGAAGCAGCGTCTGCACCAGCTTCATGCTCTCACGAAAGCACGGTGCCTTTGCCAGGTCTGCCCTCAGCATGGAGAAGCAAGGAAACTCCATGGTTTCTCATTGCCGACCAGCTGGGCCACAGCAGTGACAACGGCAAGAGAACTTGGTGACCGGTGATGCTCTTGTCTTCCAAACAGCCGTGTTCAACCCAGAAGCACTTCACTGACCAAGTTATGGTGATTCTACAGGAAGTGAAACTCCAACAAGGAAACAGGGGTGGGATGGGTGACTCAGCTCAGCAAGACGCTCGCTGTAAAGCCACACAACTCAGGATTCACGATCATCGCCCTGTGGAGGAGCTCTGCTCGGAGTCACGAGGGGGGTTCAAGACACCACCATCCAGCTTCTAAATCAGGAACTCTGCCCCCTCCCAAAGCCAGTCTCCTTAATCAGGAATTATGGGAATTGTCCCACACAACCAGCAGGCAGACAGAAACCAGAGCCGCTCCAGGATCCCCGTGCACCATGGGAACGAAGTCTGCATACCTCTCCAGATGCAACCCCTCAATAACTCAGCAGCTTTGGGCAAAGCAGACCAAATCACCCAGCAAAAGCTAACGATCTCAACATCTTTAATTCCAAACGAATTAAAGTTCCAACCACCTCCCTCCCTTCCCACACCCAGTGCTGCAGCTGCAAGTCTGCTCGGACTTCAGAGAGAAGAGCGTGTGAGGTAAAAATGTTTTCAAGGAAACTGCCGAGCAAATGCGCTCAACATCCGGTCTCGAATGAAGGCAGCTTCTCAGTCCTAGAGCAGGACCCCAGGATTTCTACAAAGAGCCACGTTCCCACTGAGCACGAAGCATCTTATAGAACTGTCTAAGAGCACAGAAACTCACTTCAATATTTAAAGCCCACTTAGATTCCCACAGAACAGTACTTTATCCAATGGCTATGTTTTCACCCTCTCAGCATCACAGCAGTGATCCAGCTGGGAAATGTGGCCCAATCCAGACGTGAGCCCCTCTCAGGTGCCCCACACGCCCTGTGGAGCACGGACAGTACAGTATGCAGAAGTCTCTGCTTCCTCCCACCTGACCGTTCACCTTTCCATCAGAGCCCAAGACTTTCAGAAAATAAACAGAGGCTCAAAAACTACCCAACCACATTCCAAACCCACTGCTCCACAGGCAGTGGACTCCCACTGAACTGTAATAAAATCAACAGCAAGAGATTAAATTCTGCAGGCCATCACAAAGTGTCCATTCTGACTCATTTTGTTACAGGTAGAAAGCAATCAAGGAAATATCAGCAACTCTGTTTCACACCCAGCAAAACTCCTCTGCACGCGGACACTCGTGACCAGCGTGGCTGTTCCAGGGATGAATAAACCCCTCTAGAGTTTAGTGGAATCAGAGGCGGCGTTCTCTCTCCCTCAGGACTCAGGATGCCTGTGACAGAATCAATCGGAAGCCCCCACAGCAGAAGGAAACACAGGTCCCCAGGGTAACAGCTCCTGGCGGCTGCACTTTCATTCTTAGCTTGAAAGCAACAAAGTTCCAAAGGTTCCGGTTAGATCTTAGTTTTCTGCATTGTGTCTCCTTGAAAGCAGCACCACACGCCCACAGGTGCCCACAGGCCCTTGGCCACAGCGGCACCACTTCCCAGGCTGGACCCCCGCACTCGTCTCCCTCACTGAGCCCCCCTGTTCTCAAGGGTGGAACACACTCCAGCCCCTCCCCTGACGAGGAGCAAGGCCTCCACTGCAGCCAGCGGTGGTGCTTCCTTGTGAGCAGCTTTGAAAGACGTCTACTCAACGTCGTAAGACAACCAGTTTCTCTTAAAAATCCAAGACAACAATCATCTGAAACTTTGTCGAATAAAATCAGATCTGTATGTGCAGCTCACAGCTCATCATACAGCAGGAAGGTTTTTTTTTTTTAGGAATTTTTGCTTCTTTCAGTTACTATTAATCTTTCACCAAAAACAACAAAGAACAAGCACAAAAACCCACCAAATGCGAACTGCTAAGTCGAGCGCTCACAGACTCCGGCCAGACGAAGAGACGGTGCTTACCTGTGTTCCTGTCTGGGAGGATACAGCAGTGCTTCTGCAGGATGCCGGGCAGCACCTGTTCCAAAACACACAGGTAGAGAAAGCTCTCATTAGCCTCGGCAGGGCTTCCCTAAGGAGGGCGTTCAGTGCCAGGCGGTCACGGGGCCCAGAGCAGCCTGACCATCGTCCGACATCGCCGACACTTCAAGAGGGTGATCTGGACAGGGCTCAGGTTAGTGCAGGGCCCGGGACAGCCGAGCAGCTCGTGGGCCCTGCACTCAGGTAAACGTCCCCGTCCACATTCCCACAGCCTCTGACATAACAGCCCACTGGCAAGAGAGAGCTGCTGGGGCCTGACCCTTCTGTGGGCTCTAAAGGGAGACACGGTCACAGAGGGTGAGTCACCAAGGAGAACAGGGAAGACAGGGACGCGTTTAGTTCCCAGGGCCTCATCAGATGAATGAAGAAAAGCTGAAACTAACAGAAAAAGGCTTTCCCAGGGAAACTCAGCAACACAAAGCAACTGCAAAGCACAGAGGGAAAGGATGTGCAGCGGAGCAGCGCTCTGCAGGAGACTGACCACAGCAGAAGCTGCGGCACTCCGGAACACTGCGATCACAGGATGCCCCTGCCGCTCATTCCAGAACAATCTGCACCACGGAGCGCGAGGGCAGAGGTTCGGAGTGCAAGCACAGCAGGCACGGGGCCTGCCGCACTGCCCAGCAGGCACCGGTGTGATGGATGAAGACACGAGATCTCCCTTCTCTGCCACCCTCCAGCCACACTTCTGCCCTAAGAAAAGAACAATTCTCTCCCAAACGTAACCAGTCACCAACAAGACTGAGCCGCCAACTTCAGACTGGGCAAGTCTGACAGACAGAAGATGAAACAGAGCAGAGCTGTCATCCACTGAGCACCCAGCTAATGCCGTACACGTGTGGGACGGCAGGCTCAGAGCCTTGGCTGTTGGGCAGAAAAGACTGCGTACCATGGAAGAACCACACATGGATTTAAACAAAACGTTTGTGGGGCTGGTGCTGTGGCACATGGGTTAAGCTGCTGCCTGTGAGGCCAGCATCCCACATGAGTGCCACTGAACTCCGCCCCACCTCCAATCCAGCTTCCTGCCAGTGGCCTGGAAAGCAGCAGAAGACGGCCGGAGTGCTTGGGCCCTGCACCCATGTGAGAGACCCTGATGGAGTTCCAGGCTCCTGGCTTCAGCCTGGCCCAGCTGCAGCCATTGCAGCCATTTAGGGAGTGAACCAGCAGATGGAAAACCTCTCTCTCTCTCTCTCTCTCTCTCTCTCTGTGTGTGTGTGTGTGTGTATGTGCCTCTTCCTCTCTCTGTAACGCTTTCAAATAAATACATGGATATTTCAAAGTAGGTAAATAAGTAAATGTACCAAAGCAAACTTATCTTCAGTTCCATTCTCCGTGACTTTCTGAGGCAGTCCCACATAATTCTGATTGAAAACGCCCATCTTTCCATTTTCACACACAGTCTCCATTCTCTTTTCCAGGAGTGTCTGTTACTCAGCGCTGGACATTTGGACCTGGCGTTTATTTAAATCCTCACTTCTGTCTGCCCTTCCCCTCCTGTTCCATTCCTGGGAGCTTCTCTCAGGCCGATGCTCCAGCCCGCAACGGCTTAACTCCTGCCTGCCTCCTGTGGGCACTGCGAGCCTCCCTCCCCTGGTGGCCTGGTCTCTCGGAGGCCGGCGTAGCTCAGGTCCTCTCCTGTGCTTGCTCTGTCAGCCAGACTTTCATCACCAGAACAAAATCCCGGAGAGGCTATGCATGAAGGAAGGCAGATTCACGGCCAAGTCGGCCTCCACTGCTCCCTCTGCTGAGGCTGGAGGATGTGATGGGGGAGAGTGGAGAGGGAGCATAGGCCCCAGGGGGCTGCCCCCCTGGTGTGAGGACAGCCCCAGGCAGCGTCCTGACCACCACAGTGCACGTGCATTTCCACCCTCTCAGAGAGCTGACCACACAGACTGGGCCGTTTGCCCATCTGAGTGGGTTTAGGAGCCAAACCCCACCTAAGACAGAGCACCCGGTTGTCTTCACTCCCTTAGTCCTCATGGAGGTCGCTGTCTGTGAAAACGAGATTCCCCAGCTGCCTGCCCACATTCAGCACCACCCTACCCCCAGCACCACAGCACGAGGGCCTAGAAAGGCAGCAGCACCCACAGGAGCTGCCCGGTGCAGGGGAGGGTCTGGGAGAAGAGCCACACCCTCGGGGGATGACCCTGACTCTCCCTCTCACCCTTGATGTCTGGGATGAGTACTTCCTGTAGCTCTCCCCTCCTCACCTCTGTCTGGGACAAGGACTTCCTGTAGCTCTGTCTCCCTCACCTCTGTCTGGGACGAGGACTTCCTGTAGCTCTGTCTCCCTCACCTCTGTCTGGGACGAGGACTTCCTGTAGCTCTGTCCCCCTCACCTCTGTCTGGAATAAGGACATCCTGCAGCTCTCCCCCGCCCTCACCTCTGTCTGGAATGAGGATGTCCTACAGCTCTCCCCCCTCATCTCTGTCTGGAGCTCTCTGGAGCTCTCTCCTCCTCATCTCTGCCTGTCTAGGACAAGTATTTCCTGTAGCTTTCTCCCCATCACCTCTGCCTGTCTGGGACAAGGACTTCCTGCACTGTCTCCTCCTCACCTCTGCCTGGGATGAGGATTTCTTGTAGCTCTATCCTCCTCACCTCTGCCTGTCTGGGATAAGGACTTCCAGCAGCTCTCTACCCCCTCACCTCTGTCTCAGATGAAGACTTCCTGCAGCCCTCTCCCCCTCACCCCTGCCATCTGGAATGAGGACTTCCTGTAGTTCTCTGCCCCTCACCTCTGTCTGGGATGAAGACTTCCTGTAGCTTTCTAGCCCTCACCCCTGCCTATCTGGAATGAGGACCTCCTGCAGCCCTCTCCCCCTCACCTCTGCCTGTCTGGGACAAGGACTTCCTGTAGCTCTCTCCCTGTACCTGCTCTGTGATGGACCCTTTCTCACTGGACTGAATTCTGTGTAATCTCAATCAAAATTCCTAACGGTTTTTTCCCCAGAAATCTTCTATTTAAGGTATACAAACTTCATGCATTTCATAAATACAACTTTAGGAGCACAATGATCCTCTGCACAGTACCTGCACTCCCACCTTTCTTCCTCTTCCCTCTCTTAATTCCACTCCCACCTTTTACCAAGATCCATTTCAATCAACTTTATACAGAAGATCAACTCTATACTAAGCTTTCAACGGTGAGGGGTGCTGTTGGCAGAGGAAAGCACAAGGATGAGTGGAAACCCGGGTCTGACCCTGTGTCCACCTCAGTCCTGTTCACCAAGGGGGACGACAGACACATCAGTGCATTAGCCTGGGAGAGGGACAACCGGGCAGATGTCCACAGACAAGCATGTGGGCCCTGGATGCGGCTGTGACTTGGGGAGGCTCAGAGGCCTGTGTCAGTGGCCTGACTTGTATGCCTGGGAATCACGGCACAGAGGCCCAACAGGGCTTCTATCACCTCGGCAGTCTCACCACCCTGCGCCGGGGATGGCGAGGCTTCGGCAGACCAAGCATTCGCTGCCAGAGAGAGAACGTGGTAGGAAACAGTGATGGGACCAGTGGTCACCGGCACTCATTCTGAAGAACCGGCTTGGCTGCCCTCCAGGTCCACAGCACACACACTCAGAACCAGGAAATCACTGCCGGGCACACCGAGAGCTGGCTCCTGGATTCCTCAGAGCTCAGCTCAGCTCGGCTGTGTGGGCAGAGAGCTCCCAGCCCCAGGTCTGCCTCACAGCCCGACTTCCCTCACCACCCGGCTCCCCACTAACACCTGATGGTGCCAGAGCCAGGACAGAGGGGGGACCTGCGTCACAGGCTAGGGGCTCAGGAAGGCGAGGATGCGGCAGATGTTTCTGGAAGCCTTTCTCCAAGAAGCAGGAGATGAGAGAGTCAGGTAAAGGCCTGGTGAGGACAGCACAGGGAGCAGAAGGCAAAGGAGGGGTGCCTGGCGTGGTGGGCAGGCAGAGCTCAGGGGAAGGAAGCTGAGGACACCAACAGCCCCATGTGTAAGCACTGGTGTGAATGGGGCCCACCAACTCCGACAGGCCCATGTGAGAGGAGCTTTGTTTTATTTTAATATTTATTTTATTTATCTGAAAGACAAAGAGGGAGAGACAGAGATTCCATCTGCTGGTACATTCCCCAAATGGCCACAACAGCCAGGGCTGGGCCAGGCGAAAGCCAGGAGCCAAGAGCTTCATCCATGCCTCTCACATGGGTGCAGGGGCCCAAACACTTGAGCCACCTTCTGCTGCTTTCCCAGGTGTGTTAGTAGGGAGCTGGCTCGGAAGTGGAGAAGCTGGGACTTGAACCAGTGCCCATGTGGAATGCTGGCATTGCAGGTGGCAGCTTTACCCACTATGCTGAACACCAGCTCCTGAGGAGCTCTGCTTTTAAGGCACGTGGAATCCGGGGCGCAGCCCTGGGAGAGAGGCCACAGCTGAGCACACAAGTTCACCAGCATCACCATAGAGACCTAATCACTGACTGGGAGACCATGGCTCAGGGAGAGATGCAGACCACTGACTGCAGACACCCACACTGTGCAGAAAGAGACCAAGACACAGCCACAGAGAAGGAAGAGCAGGCAGTGTGGCACTGCAGAGGAAGAGGGGAGGTAAGGGCGAGGGCCCTGCAGGTACCACGTGGTCAGAGAACATGCCCGAGAAGCACCTGGAAGTGGACTCTGAGCCCACAGTCGTCTGTGGCTGCCCTGATGTCTCTCTGCTGCTGACCATATTCACTCTTTCTGAGGAACCCCCAGCTGGCTCTGCAGGAGCACCCGGCTGCTCAGACCAGCCCAGCCCAGCCGCTGGACCCCCTGAGGCCAGTCCCACCAACGGCAGCTGCAGGCCAGGCCCTCACCCACAGCCCAGACGGCCTCACCTCACCACAGGTCCCCTGACCAGTCCCTGGTCCCCATTGCCCCCCACAGCACCAGCCCGCCACACGCACTCCCTCGAGGACGGGGCATCTCACTGCTCTCTTTCTGCCCACTGAGCTCAGCTCTGAGCAGAGGTCGGGGATCCAGACGCCTGCTCCTGAGGTGCCTTTTCTTTGTGATTCGCCTCCTCTGAGAACATTAGGAAACATCTGAGTTGCACAATTCTCTCAGCCACAGAGAAATCTGGGGGACAGAGGCCCCAGGTGGGACTCGGCTCCCTCCAGGGGAAGGCATTGGATCCGTGGGTGGAGCAACTGCCTAGGGCCAGTGAGTAACAAGTGACACCAGAGGACGTGGCGGCTGAGGACATCAAAATGCACCCTGGGCAGCTCCAAGCGGCACCGAGTGTTCACTCCAACTCACCACCGCCGGCCTGTGAACTGGTTGGTTATAAGACGTGTGTCTGAGCCCCCTCCACAGGGAAGAACAGGAGAAATCCAGGCCCACACACCTCCCAGCTGCACCTGCAGATGCAGATGCACACAAACATCGCCCAAGCAGCAAAGGCAGCAGGATCTGAGCCCCTGCAGTCAGCGGCCACATCCACGGCCCTGGAGGGACTCACTTGCTGCCTCCTGTGTGCACAGAACCCAAGCTCACGTGGCCATGGGAAGCCCCTTGGCTAATTCTCTGATTCTATGGATCCACTATGCACACTAGTAAGTCAAACAAAACACAGCGGCAACGGTGGAGTCTAGGGAAGTCGAGAAGTCAGCATTTCAAAAGCGAGGCTTCAAATTAAATCACTTCTGTATTTGACTGGAGAGACATGGAATCCCAAGCCACCTGTGATGTGGTCATTCCACAACAGAAACCGAGGCCCAGGCAGAGTCCACTGGATTCCACAGAACCACCGGTTCTTTCCAGGAATAAAACCAGAGTCCTTAGTTGACCACCACCCTCTCCCAGATGCCCGGATGGTGGTGACTCAGCCTTCAGCACCATCCTCTTCCCAGGAGCCTGGGGCTCTCCCACATGGGCTGTGGTGGAGCAGCAGGCTGATTTCCGAGCAGCACCCACATTCAGTGTATTGCAACAGCCTGTGCACTACCCAAAAGCCAGGTTTAAATTATTTCAAATTCAATTATTTTGGATCAACCAAAAGACCCACACTCATGTACATTAGTGAAACTGAAATGATCGTTCATACGTAAATTTCAGAGGAATCATAGAACACTATGTCCAAATATCCATGCAGGAGGTGGGGATTTGTTTCCAAAGAAGGTAAGGGAAGGAGTTGGGGTGTGAGGATTCGATGTGTCCGCCTCTGCCATGGGTTCCTAACAGCCACACAGAGGAGCTGCCAAGCACCATCTGTAGAGTAGCGCACGGTGAGTCCTCGGCAGCAATGGACTCTCGGCCAGGTGAGCAGGAACCTGCCAGCACACGCGTCCCCACCTGGACGCAGGCAGGTGCCACCCACGAGTAGGTTACAGCTGCTGCTCTTACCTGTGCAGTCAGTGTGAAAAGGCTTCCGAGCAGGCCCCCTGCTTCAATAAACAGGCTCCATAGCCAAAGCTGCCAAACGCAGTCTGGCAGTTTCCTGAACGCGTCCCCAGCAGGTTTGGAATTCCCTATTTGATTTCATACTAAAAGGCACCAAGCTTGCAAAAACACTACTTAAAGTAAAAGACATCTCTGAATGCATTTAACTGACTATTGTGTATCTTGACTTTTATCTCTATATTTTATTTACCTTGAATGCTTCCCTCCTGTTGAGTTGGTTAATTTATCCTTCCATTCAACAGCACTTACAGCAGCACTGACAATGCCAACGGCAAGAGCCATGCTAAGAAGTATGAATCCAAGAAACACACATCCTTGTCATTAAAGCACAGCCACAGCGGAATCACTGTTAGGAGCTGAGAAACCCCAGCACACGTGCGAGAGCGGACTATGCACAAGGAAAGCAGTGGGAACGTGACGCAGAGAGGTGAATTCAATACCTGCGCTCACTCTTGTTCGATCCTTTCAGTTCCCTTGGTAATTCACTTGGAGACTAAAGCCGACTTAGCTGTGAATGCCACCTCCACGGGGTGAGTCAGCACCACAGGAACCCTGCTTTGTGGTCCCAGTGGGGTTCAACGCTCACAAAGGACAGCCAGGCCAGTTCCACTGGCATAGTAAGAATGAGACAGAAAACCTACAGGGAGCAAAAGTTCAACAACAGGCTGTAAAGTTCACAGACCAAAGGACCACAGACAGAGAGCCCCCGGGGCTGCTGCCTCCAGCTGTGAGGCCCAGCCCTGAGGCACCCTGGCCACACAGGACAGCAGGAGACTTAAAGTCCCATTCACAACTGGAACTAAAACTGCAAGACGTTTTCCAAGTTTAAATTTAACAAAACCTAAGTAGAACTTCAGTAAAACCCCAGTGGAGACAATGAACACCAGGACTCAGGGCTTAAGGGAAACCCTGACATGCGGACACACACAGCTGGCTCACGTCACAGATGAGTAAGCCCTATGACGCCATCACTCTCCACTGCCAATGCAGAAACCCACACGGACCAACAGCGCTCTGGGACCCTGGGCCAGAACACCAGGTGCAGTGAAATCAGATTTCTGGGTCTCAATGCCAATATGTGTCCCCCTGCAGGTTGGGCAGAGCCCAAGAACGTGTTTCTCACAAGCTCCCAGGTGAGAGCACAGCTGTTGGGCCCGAGATACTGATCCCTGACCCAGATGCAGGAGTCGTCACTGGCTCCCTGCTGCACAGCTGGCCACAGACAGCCTCTGCAAACAGCACCCCCCAACTGCTGCCCAAGAAAGTCACCCCAAGCAGCTTCCCACAGGGCAATGCCATATAGCCGTCAACCACGAGCAGGCAATGTGCCACTCAGAGAAACTCCCAACCACAGCCCCACAGCGGCACACACTTGTGGCCACGCAAGTCAGAACTGTGCACAGAAACTGGCGTGAGGCCAGCAGAGCCAGCACAGGCTAGAGGTGACCTCCGGCGTGAGAGCAGGGGAGAGGACATTCAGTCGCATTCTCCATGCTCTGTGTCTTGGAAGGAGCAGAGCACGAAGCAGTGACGGCTTGAGACTGAGGTTTAGGGAGATGAGGCATGGGTCCAGGGGTGTCATGTTTTCTGTTCTCAGTGAGTGCCTGGAACGGTTTGCAGTAGCAAAACCCTACAAGAATGAACCACACACAAGCAGACCGGGGCTATGTCACATCACTCCATTCATATAAAACTCCTCGCAAACTAACACCTCTCTGGGCAGGTGACAAAACCTCCTCAACTCTCAGTTTCTGATTCAGTCAAGTTGTTATAGGCTAGGTCAAACCAAAATTGATTTCCAGACTCTTGTCTTTTAGTTAGAGAAGAATTCTAAGTACAGACCCAAACACAGCATGCAGTGTGATCAACTTTACGTATAAAGTGAGAAAACTACACAGGCTCATTAGGGCTGAATCAAGGCAGAGCGAG
This sequence comes from Oryctolagus cuniculus, assembly GCF_051225735.1. Taxonomy (NCBI): domain Eukaryota; kingdom Metazoa; phylum Chordata; class Mammalia; order Lagomorpha; family Leporidae; genus Oryctolagus; species Oryctolagus cuniculus. Next base: position 148,261,870 of record NC_142874.1, read on the forward strand.
GGAATTATAATTTACTGCTCCGCTCGTCCTGAGTCCACGAGGAGAGAGAGCTTCGTTCTACCTGGTTTTTTTATGAGCTTAGAAAAATGGAAGTATTTGCATGGCACCACCTCCATGTCCCGGGTAAGAATAGGTACTCCCTGGGGAGGGGTCCCTGATTGACAGGTAGGTGAACATGGCAACACAGAGCAAAGGAGGTGCGGCTTCCAGCTCATGAACTTAAAATCATCTAAGCTTCCCGCATCGAAGTCAGGTCCCTGTTGTCCTGGCAGGGTCCAGCAGGCCAGCCTCAAGGAACCTGGATGTATGGAGCGGGAGGGACTTGAGGAAGAGCACCTGTCCAGAAGATCCGTCAGGGAGCACACAGGTGAGAACCAGGGCCCATCACAGAGATGGTGTCACAGACAGGTCTTTCAACAAGCAGATTCACTGGGTAGGGGTGGGACCCGGCCACTGATGGCAGGAGAGGCCACTGCAGAGTGTGGTGTGCGCCTGCATGAGAGTCTGCTCTGCTGTGGCACCAGAGAGGAAGAGGAGGTGGCACACAGAAATTGTGTTTATGTTACATCACTGACAAAATGCTCAGGCCCAGACCAAACTCAGGCCTGATCACGAATTCTCTCATGTCCACATCCAACAGCTACCACCACTGATACAGGCAGGCAGACGGGATTAAATCGATCAGATTTGTGCGCTAGAAGACCACGCCCCCCGTCTGATCTCAACTGTACGCCCACCTGCCAATCAGACTATGTAACCACTCACTTTGGAAGTGAATAAAGGCCTGGAGCATGGTGGGCCCTCCCTTGCTGTCCAGCTCTCAGCCTCTGCTGTCCTGCCTGCATGCTTGCTCCACACGCCTCCATGCCTGCTCTCTGCCTGGTACACACCCGGCTTAGCTTCTAGACTTCTTTCTCCCCTAAATAAAGCCCTCACTCTCCTGTGCATTTCTCTCACTGAATAAATGTTACAACTTACCACATCGCCTGGTTTATCTTGAGCCAATATTCAGAATTCTTGTCTGAACAGATGGCAAGAACCCATAGAATTATGAATATTAAAATTATTAATAAGTCTGGCCAATATCACCATTACACCCTTACCCATCAGCCACCACCCTCACACCTACATCCAATCAATAAGCCACCTCTGAATCCCCTTGCTGCACCCTTCAGCTGCATCAGAATCCAGGAGCCCCACCTCCTCGGCCAAGGATGAGTCCAGGATTCCGCCTGGGCCCTCTGGGCCCTCTGCTGTGGTCACTGCATCCATGGCTCTGAAGGGATGCACCCCCACTCAGTGCCATCTCAGGAGAGCAAAGTCTCCCTGCGGTGTGGACAGCGCTGAGCTGCCTGCCCCAGACATCCACCACCTCCTCAGCCAAGGATGAGTCCAGGATTCCGCCTGGGCCCTCTGGGCCCTTTGCTGTGGTCACTGTGTCCATGAAGGGATGCACCCCCGCTCAGTGCCACCTCAGGAGAGCAAAGTCTCCCCGCGGTGTGGACAGCGCTGAGCTGCCTGCCCCAGGCGTCCACCACCTCCTCGGCCAAGGATGAGTCCAGGATTCCGCCTGGGCCCTCTGGGCCCTCTGCTGTGGTCACTGTGTTCATGAAGGGATGCACCCCCACTCAGTGCCATCTCAGGAGAGCAAAGTCTCCCCGCAGTGTGGACAGTGCTGAGCTGCCTGCCCCAGACGTCCACCACCTCCTCGGCCAAGGATGAGTCCAGGATTCCGCCTGGGCCCTCTGGGCCCTCTGCTGAGGTCACTGTGTCCATGAAGGGATGCACCCCGCTCAGTGCCATCTCAGGAGAGCAGTCTCCCCGCGGTGTGGACAGTGCTGAGCTACCTGCCCCAGATGTCCCCCACCTCCCTTCTGCACATTCCCTCCTATTTTTAAGGTTTTTTTTTTTTATTTGAAAGTGGGGGAGGGGAAGAGATCAATCTTCCATTTACTGGTTCACTCTCCAAAGGGCCACAAAGGCTGACACTGGGCTATGCCCAAGCCCAGAGTCCAAACCCAAGACATTGTGTGACAGATGGGCTAACAGGCAGCTAGGTCAGGTCCCTGTTGGATGAGAGAAGGGGGAGTCCCTTAACAATCAGGGGAGACGCTGGCTTCTCCCCAAAAGCTGTTGATCCCTCCCTTCTGAGTTTCTACTTTATTGTGAGAATAGAAAGATTACCCCCCATTTCTGGTGGCCTTTTGTTTTATCCTGAGCAGGCCAGACAGGAAGACAATGGGCTGATTGCTCCATGAATTGTGCTTTAAAGATTCCACTCTGATCAGTTTCTACGGAGGTTCTGACTTAAACTAAGCTTGCTTTGCTCACTGCCTTGTCTGCGTGGAGACAAGAACAGAAGCCTTCCTCATTGCCACTTTTCCCTGTAACACTTCGGGCCATCTTCCACTGCTTTCCCAGGCCCGTCAGCACAGAGCTGGGTTGAAAGTGGGGTAGCTGGGACTCTGTATGGGGGTGGGGGGCGCCTGCACTGCAGGGAGCAGTTGGCCTCCTCACATACAACTGACCTCAGGCCTTCTGCACATGGTGTTCCTGTTAGGTAGGAAGTTAGCAATCAGCCTGCGTGTGAGCAGGGCCTGAGACATGCAAAGCACCTGCAGAGGCTCACCTGGGAAGCAGCCATGGATTTTATACTTCCTAGGTCTGCCCAGACCCTGATAACTTTTCCTGTGGTCCCAGCCCTCCCCCCAAGGAGAGCTCCCCAGGAGAATCCTCTCTGCTCAGCACCACCCGGGTTACCTGGAGCAATAAATCCTTCACAGCCTTCCTCCAAGGCAGGCGCCCAGGGGAGGCTCCTCTGCCCTGCGCCAGGTGGGCTCCCCAGTCTGACAGCACTGAGCGGTGAAGCCTTGGGAGGAATTCCACCTAACTCACACTCAGCAAGCCCTTCGTCCTGGGGCGGGGGGAGGAGGAGAAGGAGGAGGAGGAGAAAGACTGAGAGAACCGGACCTTAGAAGCCCCAGTCTAAATACGGACTGCACACTCAGCACTGAGCTCTCTGCTGAGCCGCCCGCCTGGCCTGCATGGTGCACGCTCTCCATTTAACCATGCGCCCTTGCTCTCCCCAGTCTGAGTGACCAGGCACACTCCTGGATTCTGTCCCATCTGTTCTGATGGACGCCCTACCTCAATAAACCCTGCTGCCTTGCTTCCCACTGCTCTCTGTCTCAAGTCTGAACTCTTTGTTGCACGAGGACAAGAAGCCACTGCACCCACCTCTGCTGACATTCATGCTAGGTGGAGAGAGTCACCGAATTCTGTCCTCAGGCCATTCAGGTCTCTGCTCAAATGCCACCTTCCTAAGAACCCCCCCCCCTTTCCCTCACCTCGTCCCACTCGTGTGATCCAGACACTCGCTGCGGCCTAAAACATCACCACTGGCCTGCTGACTCATGGTCTGTCTCACCACTCAGACTGCACAGGGTGCCCGGGCCACTGCGTCTCCACCTCCAGCAAGCCTGCCTGGCACACACATGCACCAAGGAAATGCATGTGCAACACACAGATGAAGGTGTGAATCAAAGACGTTCATCATCTATGTGTTCTTGCGAAGAAACAGAAGGAAACGGGCAGATGCATGGTGAGGGGTTCAGGACGGAAAAGCAAGAAGGAATGTGACGGTCTCCGCAGTGAATCACCCGGTCACCCTGCGGGGAGTGGCTGAGGGCACCAGTCCCAGCCGGTCCACCACAGCCTCGGGCGCATCCAGTCCGCCACAGAGTGCAGAGCAGGGTGATGAATGAAAAGCGAGTCCTGGGAAGATGTCTGAAGTGGGGGCGGGCTTTATTTTCAGCCACCCAGTGGCATCAGTGGAGTTGGCAGCAGTCAGCCACTGGTAATTAAAGTGATTTTTCTGCAAAAACCTGGGAAGCCTTCCAGCTTCCAGCTTCTGACCAGTGATGTGAAAATTTCCCTCACAAAGGCCCTGAGAGTGCAGCTAGTGCCACCACAAGGGACGCCAGCTTCCCAGAGGCCACTGGACGGCCACAGCAGTAGGTCAAGGCGACCACAGACCCAGGGGTCACACGCCAGGAGAACACACGGACCCAGGGTCAGAGGTCAGACACCAGGTGAACACACAGAGATCCAGGGTCAGAGGCCACACATCAGGGAGAACACACAGATCCTGGGTCAGAAGTCACATACCAGGGAGAACACACAGAGATCCAGGGTCAGAAGTCACATACCAGGGAGAATACAAAAAGATCCAGGGTCAGAGGCCACACATCTGAACACACAGAGATCCAGGGTCAGAGGCCACACATCAGGTAGAAAACACACAGATCTGGGGTCAGAGGTCACACACCAAGGAGAACACAGATATCCAGGGTCAGAGGTCACACATCAGGGAGAACACACAGAGATCCAGGGTCAGAGGCCACACATCAGGTAGAAAACACACAGATCTGGGGTCAGAGGTCACACACCAAGGAGAACACAGATATCCAGGGTCAGAGGTCACACATCAGGGAGAACACACAGAGATCCAGGGTCAGAGGCATATGCCAGGGCGAACACACAGAGATCCAGGGTCAGAAGTCACACATCTGAACACACAGAGATCCTGGGTCAGAGGTCACACACCAGGGAGAACACACAGATCCTGGGTCAGAGGTCACTTGCCAAGGTGAACACACAAAGACCCAGGGTCAGAGGTCACACATCTGAACACACAGAGATCCAGGGTCAGAGGTCACATGCAAGGGTGAACACACAGAGATCCAGGGTCAGAGGCCACACATCAGGGAGAACACACACAGTTCTGGGGTCAGAGGTCACACACCAAGGAGAACACAGATATCCAGAGTCAGAAGTCACACATCAGGGAGAACACACGGATCCAGGGTCAGAGGTCACACACCAGGTGAACACACAGAGATCCAGGGTCAGAGGTCACACGCCAGGGAGAACACACAGATCCTGGGTCAGGGAGACCACATCAGGGAGAACACACAGAGATCCTGGAATCCTGAGGCCACTTCCTCTGTCGGTGGACTCAGCTCTTCACAAAGGCAGCCAGTGTTCTCATGTCCAGCCATGGGCAGCATCCCGAGGCTCACACATCCAAGGAACAGCAGCACATGGACACTGGGCAGAGGAGGTAGATGCCTCCTATGAACTAAGACTGAGTTGGAGAAACTGAGTTCAAATCCAGGTGTGACATTAGCTACCTCTCGAGGCAAGAGTATAAGTAAGAGTAACTGGTCTTTTTCACCTCTCAGTTTTTTGGTGACAACAGAATAAGTATATTAACTACATTTTTAAATTAGTAAGTTTCATTAGTTTATGGACGTACAGAACACCTGATCAGAAAGCACAGATGTCCAACTGTCTCAGCACCTTTGATGAACAGACTGCCTTTTCTCCTTCACACTGGTTATGCTCTGGGCCCCTCGCTGTAACTGATTTTAGCCATGGGCACACTTCCACCAAGTCCTGGAGTCCTCCAGGATATCCCCTGTGCAGGGTGGTCCTGGGAGCCCGGCGCAGAGCTGAGGCGCTGCACTAAAACTGCAGCAGTAACTACCCCTTTGTAATAGTCACAGCACCTGCAAATACTCAAGTGAGGACTGAAGAATTTCCCCAAAGATTGTGAGGTACTAGGTCTGATCTCACTGTGAAGATTCAGTGTCCAGCACAAGCAACAAGTTTACAAAAAACAGTTGCGGATGTAAGCAAATCACTCCGCAGTTCCATCAACAAATGCGGCCTGAAGTTGAATGCAATCTTGTTGAAAAGCCACAGAAGTTGCACCACTCAGAAAAGATAGTGGCATCTGACTTCCCGGAGTGGACAGAAGTCCATGTTGCTTTCTGGTGGGTATTTTACCCTTCGCAAAGATGTGGGTGCTGTCAAGACATTGGCAGGGCGCGGGGTAGAACCAGTATAAACTGTGTTTCAGAGGATACGGCACTCTGTCTGCAACGTGTATGAAAGCCAGAGATGCTGATCTGCTTACTCACGCAATCAGGCGATCGACGAAGCTGACAGGAGAAAAGCAGAGATGACCACCAACTGCCAAGCAGAATCACGTCGGTAATTCACTAGAATTTACAGCTGATAACAGATGACAGGATCAGGCTGCCTGACTGGATTTTTCATCCATTCTTCCTTCCAAAGAGAAGGCCAAGGAACATATGTGAGGAGTGAACCTCAGACTCCTGGGAGGAGCTAGCGAGGCAGGACAAGGGAGGCCCAGGGCCTGGCAACCGGTCCTTCTGCAGAAACCATGACCCAGGGGAGGACGAGCTGAGATCCATCCCATGGGACAGAGTAAGGGGGAGCAAAAGGCGAAACTGTCATCCCACTAGGTGGAATGCTTCCACTGTTATGTGCCTGTTCTAGCTTCAAATGTGCAGATTCTCGTCACGGAAGCACACACAGGGGAGGGGCATATGTCCTCAACTCCAAAGCAAACCTCTGAGCAGTCACAGGGCCAGCTGGAGCACAGCTCCTCTCTCCTGTCTGGGCCACTGTGACAGAGACTGGACCCTGCTGCTTGGCCCCTCGGGTGAGGTCGTGGACGCCTCTGAGCTCTGTTTCTGAGCACAGGACACAACACAGAGGCAGAGCGTACAGCGGTCTCCATGGCAGCAGCCAGCGCTGACGCTGACACCTCACAGCTCAGACAACTGGGCTGTTCTGGAAGTCCCTGCGCTTCTGAGGCGTGGGGTCTGCTGCCTGACCTGAGAACAAAGACCCTGGCTTCCCACCGAGTTCCTGAAAACGTGGCAACTGCCACCTGTTGACCTTTGAGGAAAAGCTTCCCTGCTCTAATAACACATGATGCCTCCACGTCCTGGGAACTATGTAGGGTGTCCACACTCGGGATCATGATGTCAGCTTCCGCCTGTCAGGGCCCAGCCACAGCTGCCTGCAGACACGGCCAAGCCACCCGAGTCCAGCCTGAGGATCTGCCAGGGGGTCTCCACAGTGACAAAAACCCACGGCGTGCAGCACTGAGGGCTGGGCCACCACTTAGGACGCCTGCGTCCTATACCAGGCCACGCCGCTTCTGATCCAGCTTCTGGCAAATGTGCCCTGGGAGGCTGGCAGCAGAGATGACCCAAGTACCTGTCCCCGTCATTCCTCGTGGGCACCCAGATGAAGCTCCTGGCTTCAGCCTGACCGGGCCATGGCTGTTGTAAGCATTTGGGAGCAAATCAGCAGGTGGAAGGTCTCCCTTCGTCCCTTCCTCATTCCTCCCTCTCCCTCCCCTGAGGCTGGTCTCACTTTGCCTTTCATACAGATAAAAATAAATAAACAAGTAAACATTTTTTCAAACCTACAGCTGTGGTGTGGTGCTGGGCCGGCTGCTGGGGCACAGAGCTGAGGGAGAGCAGTGCTGAACCAGAGCCAGAGGCAGCCTGAGGAGCTGCCTCCACCAGGCAGGCGGGGGCAGAGCCAGGAAGGTCTGAGAGCATCCTACAACTCCACACCGGCTGATATGAAAGCCATAAGCACAGGGGCCCTGAGCTGAGCCTGGGAGAGCAGGAGAGACTGACAGAGAGGGGACAGAGGGCACAGGGACATCTGGCCGACCTGCCATCCTTGTGCACACACTAGAAAGCAAATGCAGCACCACTGCCAGTAAAGCAGCCCAGGCCCCTGCTCAGGGTCGGGGTCTGACGTGGGATCCACAGGGTCATCTGTTTACCTGAGGAGAAGGGATGACGCGAGGAGACAGACACACTGAGTGCCACTGCAATGAGGCCACAGCTGTGCAGTGAGCGCCTGCAGCCCAGGGGCACTGGGGCTCTGGGGTCAGCACTGCTGCACTCCATGTCTGAAAACTGAGCTCAGTAAGTGCACTGGGCGCGGGGTGAGGCCCCTGTCGCACAGCTCCACTTGTGTCTGCCACCAGGGAGAGAGAAGGCAATGAGTTCCGATTGCTGGAAGGGTTTCCTACATCAAAGCTAACAGAAATCGCCTTCGCCAGGCTCACAAAACAAACGGCTCTCACTCAGTGAAATGGCATCCCATAAAATCCATCAGCGTGAATGCCCGGGACGTAAGACAGGCACCAGGCGGCCACAGCTCCTTTGAAACACATTCCCCATCTTGCCAATGTCTTGGCATCGTTCACTGATGGACCACATTCAGCAAATCAGCTGTCGCCTGAATGTCACAGGAGACAAAACAGCACAGTGATCAGTGTGCTAGAATCAAATCCCCACTACCCATGTGGCAAAGAATTTTTCAAGCTGTTTCAGATTTGTTCATGGATCTGATAAAATAAACCCAGACCCACGTGGGAGACCTGGAGGAGGCTCCGGCAGCTGCCTTTGGATCAGCCCAGCTCCAGATGTTGCTGCCATTTGGGGAGTGAACCAGCACATGGAGGGCCTTGCTCTCTATCTCTCCCACTCTCTGTGGCTCTGCTTTACAAATAAATAAATATTTAAGAAACAAGCAATGTTATAAAGAATAAATAAATAAACACAGATCAGGTAGGTCACTGTCTGCAGACTGATGGTTCGCACCACAGCAGGGCTGCTGATCCAGCTCCTGTGAGCAGTGAGGATTCTCTGCACAGTGAAGTCCCACAGTGCCGCCAATACATCCTAAAGTGAGTCAGGGCAACTGGTCACTTTCAGGAGAGGGGAAGGGGCCACTGCCAGGCTGTCACAGACTGGCTTCCCAGCTTTGAAACTAATGCCTTGCTTGGTCGCCAGCGCGTTCAGTGTGCTGGTGTTGCGTATTTTCTTGATCCAGGTCAAAAGATCAGGATTGGTGAAAAACAGCAAGCCAGGTTCTGACAGCCTCAAAGCACTGGGGAGAGAGGGGCAAGGGCGGCTGGGCTGAACTCGGACGGGGGCCTCCACTGGGCCTGCCTGCCGGACAAAGGGGCGTCGGCCGACGCTGCTCTGAGAGGAGTCTCCTGCCCCACCTGCTACTTAACACGGCGCAGGGCAAGGCCTCGTCACTAAATGAGTGAAAAGCGAACCACGCGAGAGAAAAGCGTGACCGATTCCCTCAGCAGGCGTCCGGGCTCTCCGGGGTGGAAGGTCCCACGTTTGCGTGGCTGGGAACGCAGCGCCCGCCACAGCACCGTGCCCCCGGTTCTGAGGAGCAGCACAAGCTCAAAGCAGAACTCCGGCTCCTGGGCACTACGGCTTCCACGCGCGCAAAGCGGCCCTTGCCGGCAGTTCCCTCTACTCCCAGCAAGAGGCGTCCGTGTGGGGCCCACTGCCCGCCGCCTCTGCCCCGACACCCCTCTCCACACACGGCCATGGCTTCATGCAGGGTCCTCAAGTGATCCACGGCAGTCGCTCCAGAAGACACCGCCACGGCCGCGCGCCTAGCCCTAGCCTCACACTCCAGCTAAATGGAGCCTCAGGCCTCAGCTCCGCCCCAGCGTCCAGACCACGCCCCTCCTCAGCGTCCAGAGCACGCCCCTCCTCAGAGTCCAGACCACGCCCCTCCTCAGCGTCCAGAGCACGCCTCTCCTCAAGGCTCAGACCACGCCTCTCCTCAGCATCCAGACCACCCCCTCCTCACAGTCCAGACCACCCCCTCCTCAGAGTCCAGACCACGCCTCTCCTCAGCATCCAGACCACGCCTCTCCTCAAGGCTCAGACCACGCCTCTCCTCAGCGTCCAGACCACGCCTCTCCTCAGAGTCCAGACCACGCCCCTCCTCAGAGTCCAGACCACCCCCTCCTCAGAGTCCAGACCACGCCTCTCCTCAGCGTCCAGACCACGCCCCTCCTCAGAGTCCAGACCACCCCCTCCTCAGCGTCCAGACCACGCCTCTCCTCAGCGTCCAGACCACGCCTCTCCTCAGAGTCCAGACCACCCCCTCCTCAGCGTCCAGACCACGTCTCTCCTCAAGGCTCAGACCACGACTCTCCTCAGCGTCCAGACCACCCCCTCCTCAGCGTCCAGACCACGTCTCTCCTCAAGGCTCAGGCCACGCCTCTCCTCAAGGCTAAGACCACGCCTCTCCTCAGCATCCAGGCTCCCTGCCAGCTCCTGAGTCCAGCCGCCCAGGTGAGGCAGCAGCACCCACAGGTCAGTGCCAGAGCTCCCTGCCCAGCTCCTGAGTTCAGCCGCCCAGGTGAGGCAGCAGCACCCACAGCTCAGCACCCAGCTCCCTGCCCAGCTCCTGAGTCCAGCCAACCAGGTGAGGCAGCAGCACCCACAGCTCAGCACCCAGCTCCTGAGTCCAGCCGCCCAGGTGAGGCAGCAGCACCCACAGCTCAGCACCCAGCTCCCTGCCCGGCTCCTGAGTCCAGCCGACCAGGTGAGGCAGCAGCACCCACAGCTCAGCACCCAGCTCCCTGCCAGCTCCTGAGTCCAGCCGCCCAGGTGAGGCAGCAGCACCCACAGCTCAGCACCCAGCTCCCTGCCCAGCTCCTGAGTCCAGCCAACCAGGTGAGGCAGCAGCACCCACAGGTCAGTGCCAGAGCTCCCTGCCAGCTCCCGAGTGACAGTCCTGCTAATGCAGACCCTGGGAGGTGACGAAGCTGTGGCTGAGTCCCTGCTTCTACCCTCAGTGGCCAGACCAGCAGTGCCCAGGCGACTCCCCCTGTACACACATCACCACCACCCTCCCAGACTCCTAAAGACCCCGAGATCTCTCCATGGGTGCACACCTGTTCTCTGGCAGCTCTTTCGCCCTCCCTTCCCCTGCGAGGTCAGAGATATTAGCCCCAAACCTGACCACGCTAGGGAACCAGTGACACTGCAGACATGAGCAGCCTTCACTCCCATGGCACTGACTCTTGCCAGGTTACACACAGGCCCCAGGTGGTGTGAGGAAACTTAGATGGATAATTCCAAGTTCATGAGCAGAAAGCAGCACCTCCTTTGCTCTGTGTTACCATGTCCAGCTGCCTGTCAATCAGGTGACACTTCCCCAGGAAGGACCTCTTCTTACCCGGGATGTGGGGGTGGAACCATGTAAACACTTCTGTTCTTCTAAGCTCATAAAAAGCTAGGAAGAACGGATGCTCTCTCTTCCTCGTGGACTCAGGACGAGCAGAGCATGGTATGATAACTCCCTTCTTGGGCCCACTTTCCCGAAATAAAACCCTAATGAGCCTATGTATTTTATCGTGTTTGGGCCTGCACTTAGAATTCTCCTCTAGGCAGAAGGCAAGAGTCTGGAAAATTAATTGAGGCCCAACCTGGCCCACAACACAGGGGCAGAGGCTAAGAGGGTAGAGGAAGTGTTTCCCCCTCTGGAAAGTTAGCATCTTTAAAATCACTGTGGTGTTGTGGCCTGTACTTGTGACTAAGTTCAAGATACAAGAACTATGAATAAAACATTTATAAATGGCCACAAACTTTAATTACATTTAAATATTTGGGGAACTTTTCTTTGTGAAATTCATGATTAGGGCAGGCATTGTGGCACGATGGCTAAAGCCACTGCCTGTGACACCAGCATCTCATACGGGCACCGGTTCGAGTCCTGGCTGCTCCACCTCCGATCCAGCTCTCTACTATGGCCTGGGAAAACGGTAGAAGATGGCCCAAGTCCTTGGGCCCCTGCACCCATGTGGGAGACCTGGAAGGAACTTCTGGTTCCTGGTTTTAGATCAGATCAGCACAGCTCTGTCCATTGCAGCCATTTGGGGAGTGAACCAGCAGATGGAAGCCCCCCGCCCCCCGCCGCCGTGCTTCTCTTCCTCTGCCCTCTGTAACTCTGCCTTTCAAATAAATAAATCTTTAAAAAATGAAATCCCTAGTGATTTAATTAATTTTGTATGTAATATGAAGATGTGTGTGCGCAGAGTGACTGACAAATATAAAAATTCAATTATTTAATAGATGCTTAAACTAGGAGTACCACATTAAATACAAATTCAGTAGTCCTCTCCTAAACAAAACCACTTGCAAAAAAAAAAAAAAAAGCTATGAGTAATAATCAACTCTTTCTAAGAGTAGGACAGGTTAGATACTATAATTAAAATTTTCACAGCAAAGAAATATTCAAAATAAAATCTTTCTAAGCTCTGTGTATACAGATATGCTGAAAAATGCAGTTTTGATTCAAAGGTTTAAAAAAATAAATGAAACATTTGAGGTTTTTAAAATGTCAAGAAGATAAAGGAGCTGAAAGCCCTGGAGCAAGGACAGTGGTACTAGGATCTGGGTCTCAACATGCACAAAACAGAGCAGGACCCCTACCTCACACCTTACACAGACATCACCCCTGAGGCAGGGGCAGTCTGTCCACACATAGTGCTGGGGAACTGGACCTCTGTGTGTGCACAAGTACAGAGCAGGACCCCTACCTCACACCTTATACAGACATCACCCCTGAGGCAGGGGCAGTCTGTCCACACATAGTGTTGGGGACCTTGACCTCTGTGTGTACACAACTACAGAGCAGGACCCCTACCTCACACCTTACACAGACATCACCCCTGGATCAGGGGCAGTCTGTCCACACATAGTGCTGGGGAACTGGACCTCTGTGTGTGCACAAGTATGGATAAAGACCCCTACCTCACACCTTACACAGACATCACCCCCCCCCCCAGAGCCTGGGTAGTCTGTCCAACACATAGTGCTGGACAAACAACAAATGCTAGCAAGGATTTGCTGAAAAAGGTACCGTAATCCACTCTTGGTGGGAATATAAACTGGTGCAGCCACTGTAGCAGACAGCATGGAGATATCTCAGACGTCTGAATGTACACCTACCATATGACCCAGACATCTCACTCCTGGGAATCTACCCAAACCAAAATAAATCTGCATATAAAAGGGTGACAGGTACCCCATGTTTACTACAGCTCAATTTATAATACCTAAGATACAGAATCAACCCAGATGTCCATCAGCTGTTGACTGGATAAAGAAAATGTGGTGTATATACACTATGGAGCACTTCTCAGCCCTAGAAAAAGTGAAATCCTGTCTTTGGTAACAAAATGGATGCAACTGGAAACCATTATGTTTAGTAAAACAAAGCCAGGACCCCAAAGGAACACCGTGTGTCTTCCTTGATCTGTGGCAACTAATATAGAACACAAAATTGTACAGGAATGGCAGGGATGTCTTTGGTGTAATTGTTGCTTTAGCCCTTGTTTATGCTCCTGTGGGACTGTGGTCTTTCTATTTTTACTTGTTGACTATTATGGTAAGTGGTAGATTATGCCTGTGATTTTAGAGGGGATTAAAATTATGTCTTTGCAAAAATTAAGAAAAAAAGGAAAGGAAAGAAATGGGGGGATTTAGGGAGGGAGAGAGGGAAGTATGCTTATCATATTAGAACTGCACCTATGAAATACATGAAATCCATTTTTATATTCATAAGTGTGGGGAGCAAACCGGACTAGACTGAGTTACTGGAATTAAGACTTATTCTATGCATCTGCTCTCCCACAATATGGCGCTGGGAGAGGAGTAAACAGCTTCCGCACAGCTGCCTCCAGTTCAACCAATAAACTGTAGGACTTGCTCCTGATTGGAGAGCAGCGTACTCGGCGTGTGGGCAGCCGAGTTGGGATTGGCGGAGGAGGACTATAAAGGAGGAGAGAGACGGCATGCACCAGGAACATCTATGGGGAACATCTAAGGGAACCCGTGCAGCCCCCGAGAGAGCCGGCCGGCGGTGTGCCGCTCCCCTGCGGAAGTGGGGAATGTGGCCAGGGGGAACTGCCCTTCCACGGAGGTGGAAGGGATAGTAGCCAACCCGGGAAGAACCAGCAGCAAACCCGGGGAGGGCCGAGCAGACGAAAGAACAGCGCAGGGTCCTGTGTTGCTCCTCCACGAAGAGGGGGAGCGACAATAAGCATTTTTAAAAAGAGAAAAAAAACTCTCAAGAAAATGAGAACAAAGTGAGAGGCTGGGAGACGATGGTGATGGTGTCTCAGGTGGCCCCACCCACTGGGACAGTGCACCCACAGGTGGGATGTTATGGTGACATCATCTCAGGGTGGCTGCACCCACTGGGACAGTGCACCCTCAGGTAGAGTGTTATGGGTGACAGTGTCTCTGACCCACCCACTGGGTAGTGTACCCTCGGGTGGAGTGTTATGGGTGATGGCAACTCAGGGTAGGAGAGGCTGTGACAAGCACGGTACACAGGAAATCCTACCTGCCTATCAACTTTACTATTAACTTGAAAGCACCCTAAAAAAGGTAACTCTTTTAAGAAAAATAAAAATGAACAAAATGCAATAAATAATCAAATCTCAACTTATTCCTGAAGCTGAAAAATCATTTTAAAACTGCATCATGGGGCAGGCACTGTGGCACAGTGAGTGAAGCCTCTGCCTGCGACACACAGAGACCTCACATGAGTACCGGTTCGAGTCCCACCTGCTCCACTTCAGATCCAGCTCCCTACTAATGTGCCTGGGAAAGCAGCGGAAAATGGCCCAATGCATGGGCCCCTGTACCCACGTGGGAGACCTGGAAGAAGCTCCTGGCCCCTGGCTGCTGCCTGGCTCAGTCCCATACATTGCAGCCATTTGTGGAGTGAACCAACAAATGAAAAATCTCTTTCTCCCTCTCTCTCTCTCTCTCTCCCTCCCTCCCTCCCCCTCTGCCTCTCCCTCTATCCCTCTCAAGTAAATAATTTTTGGAAATGCATTACAGACTTAAATATAGAACCCAAATTGCAAACTTTTTAAGAAATCACAATCTTTGCAGTCTTAAGTTAGGCTGAGTTCTTAAATACAACGCCAAAAGCACAATTCATTAAAAACCTGACGAAGTGTACACTATGAAAGTTAAGATATCTGTTGTTTGAAAGACGTCAGCGGAGGAAAAGACAAGACTAGCATTCAGATACACAAGGAACCTCAGAAACAACCATGAACATAGCCACCCCAACATCTTCCAACAGGTAAAGACCACAACTGACACTCCCCTTGGCGGTGCACAGTGACAGGGAGGGGCAGCAAAACCTCCTGAAGACACGTCCACCCCACGGAAGAGCGAGGGGACAGTGACATCCCCAGGAGGAGGTGCCCCATACCTGCCCATGACACGGGAACCCGGGAGCAGGAGAGCCTGGCAGCACTCAGCTGACATGGCTGCCCCGTCCTTGGCACTGCAGGAGCTGCCCACTGGAATAAAAACTACATTTACATGAACGCACATGGACGGTCAGGGCAGCTTTGTGGGAATGGCTGAGTCTCTGGTGGCTGAGTTCCTAAGAGCTCACAGCCCTTGGAACACTGTGGCGCACGGCAGCACAGATGGGTCTCCAGTGGGTTTGCCAATGGAAAGCAGCTGTGTCACAGGCTTCTGGGACGTGCAACTCCATTCATATGCATTCTGGGAAAAGCAGGGGTACAGGACAGAACACAGGCTGCTGTCTGCCGGAGGCTGGGGTGGGAGGTACAGTTTGAGCACAGCAGAGTGCCACACACCCCAGCTAACAGGAAGCAGCCCACGAGTATCCCAGAGGCAGCCATCGCCCTGTAGCTATTCACAGCTTTTTTCATTTACTTTTATTTGAAAGGCAGGTGTGTGCGCACACACGCACACACACACAGATGTGCAACCTGCTGGTTCACCCCATAAATGCCCACAACAGTCAGGGTTGGGCCAGGCTGTAGCCAGGAGCCTGGAACTCAATCTGGGTCTCCCCAGTGTGTGGTAGGGACTCAAGTAGTTGAGCCATGACCTGCTGCCTTCCAGGTCACACCAGCAGGAGCTGGACCAGACACACAGCAGCCAGGGTGTGAACTCAGGCACTCCAGATGTGGGATGTGACCGTCCCAAGCACCATGTTAACCACTGTAACAAATGCCCTCCACAAGTGTTCACATTAAGTTGAAATAACAGCATAAACAACAAACGAACCAGCGAGCTAAGCACCCCACCGACAAAGCCAGCCACCGAGTATCACCAGGGGAGTGCAGACAGAGATGTGCAAATAGTGACAGGAACAGAAAAGAGAAACCAGACAGGAATGTGCGCAGGGAGCTGAGCCAGCAAAACATTCATCGAGGAGTTGCAGCCAGAGTTACAGGGGAGAAAGACATGTAAAGAAAACTGAAGCTCTCATTAAAACCAATTTCCATTTAATTAAAAATTTAGAACAGCAGGTGTTCGGCACAGCAGCTAAGACACCTCCTGGGACAGCTGCACCCCATCTGGGAGTCGCCTCCATTCAGGTCCTGGCTCTGCCCCCAATTCCAGTGTCCTGCCAGTGTGACCCTGGGAGGCAGCAGGTAATGGCACAAGAGCTTGGGTTCCTGCCACACACTAGGCTTCCAGCCTCAACTGCGCCAGCCCCAGCCGTTGTGAGCACTAGGGGAGTAAAGACCGCACAGGAACTCCCTGCCTGCCTGCCTTTCTGCCTTTCAAGTCGTATAAATAAACACTGAAAAACAAAGAAAAACCCTAGAAAGCAATTACAGATACAACACTGACAATCATCACCATGAAAAGAGGACGGAACTACATGGGATGCAAAGACCACGAGAAATACAGAAATCAGCCAATACATTTGGAAACTAAAGACGGCAGGAAAAAATTCTAAGTACGTTTTCCTGAATTGTGTCAAAAGGAACCAGAAACCTTGAACATTTCTGTAAGTCTGACACTCTAAATCTTCCCAAGAGGAAAGCAACAGGCCCATGTGGGTTCCATGACAGCCGACCGAGTATGTGAGGTAAAGCACTCCTGCCACACGCAGGTTTTCCAGTGTCGGAGCCGCACATCCCGCAGCTCGTCCCGAGGGCTACATGCACCTAACAGCGAATCCTCACGAGGGAACAACAGAAGGAACACTACAGGCCTGCAGAGTGCATGGGAAAAGAATCCAAAACAAAGTAAAGGCAAGCCAAACAGGTAAACATAAGAGAAAGGAAAGTCCAACTGAGCCGCATTTTAAAGACACAAAGAAGATCAGACAGTACAGCAGGCACCAGAGTAACAGGCAAGAGGCAAACGTCACACACGGTTATATCAACAGGAAGCGGCAGCACCCGAGAGAATGTACATTCAGAATGCCTCGCAGTACTCAGTGAATCAGGGACAGAAGGCTGTTCTCCAAGCCTGGTAACCACAAATCAACAGTACTCTGCAGTGATGAAAAATACAGACGTGTGCACCAGAACTGCCCCTCCTCCTGACAGTAAACACACATGTGTGCACCAGTACTGCCTCTCCTGACAGGAAACATGAGAAACACACACATGGGCACCAGCACTGCCTATCCTCCTTACAGGAAACATGGGAAACACACATGTGTGCCAGAACTGCCTCCCCTCCTGACAAGAAACATGAGAAACACACATATGTGCACCAGCACTGCCCCTCCTCCTGACAGGAAACATGGGAAACACACACATGGGCACTAGTACTGCCTCCCCGCCTGACAAGAAACATGGGAAACACACATGTGCACCAGAACTGCCTCCCGTTCTGACAGGAAACATGGGAAACACACACGTGTACACTGGTGCTACCTCCCCACAACAGGAAACATGAGAAACACACACGTGTACACTGGTGCTACCTCCCCACAACAGGAAACATGAGAAACACACACGTGTACACTGGTGCTACCTCCCCACGACAGGAAACATGAGAAACACACATGTGTGCACCAACACTGCCTCTCCTGACAGAGAACATGAGAAACACACACGTGTGCACCAGCACCACCTCTCCTCCTGACAGGAAACATGAGGAACACACATGTGTGCACCAACACTGCCTCTCCTGACAGAGAACATGAGAAACACACACATGTGCACCAGCACCACCTCTCCTCCTGACAGGAAACATGAGGAACACACATGTGTGCACCAACACTGCCTCCCCTCCTGACAGGAAACATGAGAAACACACACATGGGCACCAGTACTGCCTCCCCGCCTGACAGGAAACATGGGAAACACACATGTGCACCAGAACTGCCTCCCGTTCTGACAGGAAACATGAGAAACACACACGTGTGCACTTGTCACCAAAAAGGCCGAAAATGCACACCAAGTGCCCCATTCCCCTGTAACCAAGAAACACGCCAAGTGCTCCATCCTCCTGCAACCAAAAAACACGCCAAGTGCTCCATCCTCCTGTAACCAAGAAACACACCAAGCGCCCGTCTCAGTCTCCTGTAGCCAAGAAACCCGCCAAGTGCCCGTCTCAGTCTCCTGTAACCAAGCAACACACCAAGTGCTCCATCCTCCTGTAACCAAGAAACACGCCAAGTGCTCCATCCTCCTGTAACCAAGAAACACGCCAAGTGCCCGTCTCAGTCTCCTATAACCAAGCAACACACCAAGTGCTCCATCCTCCTGTAACCAAGAAACACACCAAGTGCTCCATCCTCCTGTAACCAAGAAACACGCCAAGCGCCCGTCTCTGTCTCTTGTAGCCAAGAAACACGCCAAGTGCCCGTCTCAGTCTCCTGTAGCCGAGAAATACAAGTGCCCGTCTCAGTCTCCTGTAGCCGAGAAATACAAGTGCCCGTCTCAGTCTTCGTAGCTGAGAAATACAAGTGCCCGTCTCAGTCTCCTGTAGCCAAGAAACACGCCAAGTGCCCATCTCAGTCTCCTGTAGCCGAGAAATACAAGTGCCCATCTCAGTCTCCGTAGCCGAGAAATACAAGTGCCTGTCTCAGTCTCCTGTAACCAAGCAACATGCCAAGTGCTCCATCCTCCTGTAGCCAAGAAACACGCCAAGGGCCCCATCTCAGACTCCTGTAGCCAGCATATACAAATTCAGTGGGATGCCACTTCGTATCCACAGATCCGATCGTGCCACGTGCCAGCAGGACAGAGAGCCGTGGATGCTGATGAAGTGTGGAATGACACAGCAACTCTAGAAGGCAGCTCGTCTTCTAACAGAGGTGGAACAGGGCACACAGGAGTCTGAGCCACCAAGAGGAATATTCACAGAGCCCGAGGCAACAGCGGGACTGGGAACAATTCGCCTGTTCTCGCGCGGAGCATGTAGGAAGAAGTCATGAGCATTCATGCAGTTGAAATCCCAAAAACCGAGCTCCGCTGTGAGCACAGTGCAGTTGTGTCTAAGTCGTGAGACAGAGATAGGCAGAGGGAGCCCTCAGCACACAAAGTCAGAACACAGGGCATCCCCAACCCCCCAGTCCTCCAACATCTCAAATTCCTGAGAGCTGACTCAATGGCACAGGTAGAAAATCCCATCCGCCAGGGCAAGCGACAGGCAGCAGTCAGGACACAGGTGCATGGACGGTACTGTAGCAAACTGCCCCAGGCCCTGTGCATAGGCTGCAAGTACAAAGTGAAGGACTTCGTGCTCAGGCCCGGGTGCCCTCCCCAAGCTGCCTCATTGTGTGCAGGGGAACTGCAAACCATCGCGAGAAAATGGAACTTAAACCGACTGCACACTCACACAGATTTTTTTCAAGTGTCTTCATTTTGTGCAAATATTCCAAAGTCTGGAAAAAAAAAAAAAAAAACCAAGGAGAGACAGAGAGAATCTTTCATCTGCTGGTTCACTCTCCAAATGGCTTCAATGGCCAGGGCCTGGCCAGGCCAAAGCCAAGAGCCAGGAGCTTCCTCCACGTCTCCCACACGGATGCAGGGACCCAAGCACTTGGGCCACCTTCCATTGCTTTCCCACATTCATCACGGGATCCAAAGTGGAGCTGCTGAGACGTGAACTGGTGCCCATCACCACAGCACAGGCCCTGGAATTCTTGTCCAAGCACTGGGGATAAGAGACCCTCAACCTGTACTTGTAAAACTAAGTAATATTTTGTTTAGGGGATAGAAATATCTTAATAAATCTAATTATTAAAAAGACAGAGACTCAAAGGGGGCACAGGCAGACTCAAATGAAACAGCAAAATTTCTATTCTGTTCTGTCATCATTTGTCAGATATTTTACATCTGCATGATATTTAAGAAAATAACTTTAAACAAAAACAAATGCTATAGCCACTAGGAAAATTATCTAACAAAATTTACAAGAGCCCCAAAATCACGGCCTCAGCAGCAGAGGAACAACCAAGTTTCCAGCATGGGACTTCCCTGATCACGTGCCAGAGAGCCTGGCTGTCACCAGAGCTGGTCTGAGCTGGTCTGAGCTGGTTTGAGCTGGTGGGGTCCAGGAGCAGCTGCCCACACTCTGTCTACTTCCGGCCTGCAGGAACGCCTTGAGAGAAGCCACTGTGGCAGGCTGGGTCTGGGAAGAGCCAAGCCTGTGTCACACAGAGCAGCTGGATGCACAAGCAGGTCTGCCACAGCCACGGCTCACAGGCTGCTTCTGAGAACACGCGTGTCCTTGCCCCTCATGATGTGGGCGGGTGGTCCTCACGCAGGGAACATCCACAGCCCGGCGCCCCTGGGGGCTGACAGGGAGGCTGTGGCCGAGCTGGGGGAGACACGTGGGTCTGATGAGACTTGGCAGTGTGCACTTGGGGTGCCGGCCTTCCTGCAGCCCCTGCCGCTGGCACACAAACCACCAGCTGCCACCCATGGCTTGCGCCTCTCACGGCCTGATGGGCGCTGCCCAGAGCCGACAGCTTACAATTGGTGTTAAAAAGGAAAATAAAAACATGGTTACCGCGTCCTGCTGTCAGGCCAGACATGCACACAAGGTGGACAGGCCCCGCTGGGGGTGGTCCTGGGACGGCCCAGCTTTCAGTCTAGCCGGGACAGGACGGTAACACGGTGTTGGAGCTGCTGAGTGCACTCACATTGGAGTGATTCTCCACGCACGGAGAGAGGCACCACACAGGCCTTCTCTTCACTGTGAATAAAACATCGCAAACAACACAGTGACACGCACATCCCCAGGATATGCAGGCTTCTGGCTCTCCACCAGGTCACCGACCGCCGTCACGCCCACACACGCTTGTGTAAAAATGCACTATTTTATTACAAAGCATTTCCCTGTCTTCTACTTTCACATCCAAAGTAAGGACACTGTCAATATTCAATCACACAAACCTCAAAAAGTTCATGAAAAAGCTAAATTAAAACCCAAGTTATTCTGATGCAGAAAACTTCTGCAATCTGTGCACGGTTTTCCATGCCACATGGTCCATGGAGGAAGGCTGCACCAGCTATGACTTTCCTTCCAGGACCCTGAGAGGACACAACATGCATTCATGTGGAGAATGGGAACCCTGCGGGGAAGCCCCCCACCTCGTCCTCGCCGGCTCTGATTCCTGCTCCCACCAGCCTGGCCACGAACAGAGCCTGGAAACTCCCTCAAGGGCAGGCTGCACACAGGATGCCATGATTCAGCCAGGGTAGTGGGAAGACTGAGAACGGCAGCATCAGGGAGACCGGAGTAAGAGCCCTGGCTGGGCCTCGCATGGCCTGGGAGCCACCGCTGGGGACAGAAACCACAGGGCACTCACTGGTCACCTCCTGGGCCATTTCCACTGGCGACCTGCTCCAACCAGCCCTCCCAGATTTCCTCAATGCTCAGGATAAGAGCAGGGGTTCCAGGATCAGCACACTGCAGGAGAGACCCACCCCCCACACAGCACCCTCAGGAGAGACCCACCCTCCACACACAGCACCCTCAGGAGAGACCCAACCCCCCCCCACACAGCACCCTCAGGAATACCCACCCCACACATCCAGCACCCTCAGGAGAGAACCACACCTCACACACAAAACCCTCAGGAGGGACCCACCCCATACACAGCACCCTCAGGAGAGACCCACCCCACACAGCACCCTCAGGAATACACCCTCAGGAATACCCCACACATACAGCACTCTTAGGAGAGACCCACACCATACACACAGCATCCCTCAGGAGAGACCCACCCCACATACATCAACCTCAGGTAAGACCTATACCACACACACAGCACCCTCAGGAGAGACCCACCTCCCCAACAGCACCCTCAGGAGAGACCCACCCCACATACATCAACCTCAGGTAAGACCTATACCACACACACAGCACCCTTAGGAGAGACCCACCTCCCCAACAGCACCCTCAGGTGAGACCTACACCACACACACAGCACCCTCAGGAGAGACCCACCTCCCCAACAGCACCCTCAGGAGAGACCCACCCTCTACACACAGCACCCTCAGGAGAGACCCACCCTCCACACACAGCACCCTCAGGAGAGACCCACCCTCCACACACAGCACCCTCAGGAGAGACCCACCCTCCACACACAGCACCCTCAGGAGAGACCCACCCTCTGCACACAGCACCCTCAGGAGAGACCCACCCTCCACACACAGCACCCTCAGGAGAGACCCACCCCCCTCACAGCACCCTCAGGAGAGACCCAACCCCCCCCCACACAGCACCCTCAGAAGAGACCCATACTACACACAAAGCACCCTCAGGAGAGACCCACCCCACACACAGCACCCTCAGGAAGGACCCACCCCACACAAACAGCACCCTCAGGAGAGACACGCCACATACAGCACCCTCAGGTGAGACCCACCCCACACATAGAGCACTCTTAGGAGAGACCCACACCATACACACAGCACCCCTCAGGAGGGACCTACCCCACACACACATAGCACCCTCAGGAGAGACCCACCCCACACAAAGCACCTTCAGGAGAGAACCAACCACCCCCACACAGCACCCTCAGGAGAGACCCACCCCACACATAGCACCCTCAGGAGAGTCCTATCCCACACATAGCACCCCTCAGGAGAGACCCACCCCACACATAGCACCCCTCAGGAGAGACCCGCCCCACATACAGCACCCTCAGGAGAGACCCACCCCACACATAGCACCCCTCAGGAGAGTCCTATCCCACACACAGCACCCCTCAGGAGAGACCCGCCCCACACACAGCACCATCAGGAAGTACCTCCACGACAAAGGCTGTGCAGGACGAGGGAACCAGTAACACATTCTCAGCCATGGTGCTTCCTGTGCTGTGAGTGGTGAAATCCTGTCTCTGATCCAGGGGTCTCCCTTCTTCTGCCAGCACCCCCACTCATAAGAGACCCCTTCATCAGCTTGTCGGAAAGCAGCAGCCCACCCAGCCCACCCCCAGGTTCAAGGCCGTCTTCTCAACCTCCTCCCCGCTGACTTCCCTAGTCTGTCCCTTGGGGAATAGCTGCACACTTGTGAGCATGCCATGGACAGAGCTGTGGCACCAGGGCCACCGCGCACTGCTGCTGGGTGACTGGCGCCTCCAGCTTTCCAGAGCTATCAGACTCACTGAACACAAAGCCTACTTCACATTAAAAGCAAAACCACAGTTAAAGAAGAGAACTTAGGAAACCATCTCAGGATCCTAAAGTAGAAGATTTATTAAATAACATAAAAAAGAGTGCCAGCACACAGGACAAAATGATGAATTACTCTAAAATTGAGAATACCTGTTAATCAAAGCACACCATTAAGAAAATGAAATTCAGTCATGGAGTGGGACTAAATCATGCAATCAAAGATGGATGCCCATAATCTACAAACCAACCCCGCATAAATTTAATAGGAGCCAAGAAGGAATGCAATTCATTAGAAATTGGGCAGAACATTTTAATAAGCACCTTGAAAATGAGTCAACCATCAAATATATAAAATATTTAACTGCATTCGTCATCGGAGAATAAAAATCGACAGTATAACTGAATACCAACACACACTCCCCAGAAAAACTGAACTAAGAGAAAATGCTGAGAATCACTAAAAAGTGGAGAAACAGGGTCACACATGGCTGGCAGAGCGTGTGTCAGCAGCACCACGTGGGAAATTCCAAACCCAGCCAGATACCCCGCAGAGATGCGCACACAGCAAAGTCCGAGGAAGGACTGCCTCACAACAGCCAAACCACTAACTGACCAAATATCCACCAGAAAGAGACTGGATAAATGCACTGTGGCAAAATCAGAGACTGGATAAATGCACTGTGGCAAAATCACCCTGTGGAAGCCCACACGGTGGTGATGCTGATCGTCTGAAGTCAGAGCAGTGGGGTGGGCGTCAGGCACGGCAGTTAGGATGCCACTGGGACACCCGCATGGCGACTGAGTCCCAGATCCACTCTCCACTCTGGCTTCCTGCTAAGGCTACCCCGGGGGGCAGCAGATGACGGCTGAAGTAGCTCGCTCCCTGACACCCATGAGGGAAGCCTCAGCTGAGTTCTGGGCTCCTGGTTTCCGCCTGGCTCAGTCCTAGCTGTTGTGAGCATTTGAGGAGTGAATCAGAGGATGGAAGATCTCTGTCTCTCTCATTCTGTTTTTCAAATAAATGAAAATAAATAAAACTCGAAAATAAATAAAATGAATACAACAAAAAATCCACAGACAAGTGCTGAAGTGGAAAAACCAACATGGGAGAATGTTCCTGGACACCAGCCTCAGCCCAGGAAGGCAAGTCTGCGCAACATCCAAAGTCAAATGAATGTAACGCACGACAGCAGAGCAGAGGCCAGCACAACACATGCCCAGCTCGGCAGTCGCAAAGAGCGTTCGACAGACGTCAAACCCTCCTGTTCAACACACTCAGCAGACCCGAATGTCAACCCAAGGGGCAGTTCTAGAAATCCAGAGCTAACACCACAGCCCACGGCGAGAGACGAAACCCTTCTGCCAAAAGTGGGGAAGCAGGCAAGGACACCCACTATCTCCATTGCTGTTCCACGTTGTGCTGGAGGTTCTAGCCAGGAATACAGGCAAGAAAAGGGGAGGTGATGTGATCTTTAAAGATCATCCCAAGAAACTGATTTTCTAAAATTCCAGAATAAATTCAGTAAGGTTGTAGAATACAGGATAAACACACAAAAATAATTGTATTCTATACAGTTGCAACAGTCTGAAATTAAGAAAATAACTCCATTTATAATATTGTCTAAAAGAGTACTTAGCAACAAACTTAACTAAAGGATAAGTACCTGGCTCCTGCCATCGGATCAGCGTGGTGTGCCGGCTGCAGCGCGCCGGCCGCGCCGGCCATTGGAGGGTGAACCAATGGCAAAGGAAGACCTTTCTCTCTGTCTCTCTCTCTCTCACTGTCCACTCTGCCTGTCGAAAGGAAGAAAGGAAGAAAGGAAGAAAGGAAGAAAGGAAGAAAGGAAGGAAGGAAGGAAGGAAGGAAGGAAGGAAGGAAGGAAGAGAAGAGAAGAGAAGAGAAGAGAAGAGAAGAGAAGAGAAGAGAAGAGAAGAGAAGAGAAGAGAAGAGAAGAGAAGAGAAGAGAAGAGAAGAGAAGAGAAGAGAAGAGAAGAGAAGAGAAGAGAAGAGAAGAGAAGAGAAACAAAACGAAACCAGGGCCAATGTCATGGTGCAGTGGGGAAGGCTACCGCCTGAGATGCTGGCGTCCCATACAGGCACAAGTTTGTGTCCCGGCTGCTCCACTTCCAATCCAGCTCCTTGCTAAGGCCTGGGAAAGGCAATGGAAGATGGCCCAAGTACCTGGGCCCCTGCCACCCATGTGGGAGACCCAGATGAAGCTCTTGGCTCCTGGCTTTGGCCTGGCTTAGCCCTGGCCATTATGGCCATCTGGGCAATGAACCAGTGGACGGAAGATCTCCCTCTCCCTATAACTCTGACTTTCCAATAAATAAAAAAGACACTAAAAAAAAAAGGCAGCAAGAAGCTAATAGCATGAAAACTACATACACATCATTGGAAACAGCTGCAAACCCAACTAGCAGGAAACACAGCTCATACGCCTTGAGTCAAAGACCTGATAAAGACAGGAATGGACCCACAGTGTAAACGCTGTCTGTCACTCTGACCTTGCCTCTTTCCAGAAGCTGTTCAGTTTTCAAAGAGAGCAAAACTGAAATTCTCAACAAGTTTCAAGGCTTCTTATGATTCTCTTCAAAGTACCCCAAATCACAGTGAGCTACACCTCACACAAGTAAGGATGGGCAGAATCAAAAAGTCAGGTAATAAAGAGTTGGGGAGTGGGAGTGGAGAAGAGCCCCGCACCCTCTGGCAGGAAGGCAGCCTGCAAACCCCTCCTGGTAAACAGTGGCCCAGAGCGCGGGACTCCACCCCTGCATCTACAAGGCCAATGACAGGGCCTGTGCACAGAACCCTACACAGTCCACAGCAGAATGCTTCGAAATGGCAACGCTGCACAGCCACAAACCCCATCAAGTGACGATCGGGAAGTTACTGGTCTGTTCCTACAACTAACTTACTACACTGGAAGACACCCCACGGAGTGCAGTAAGCCCGGCACAAAGGCACACACGCCGAGCAACTGTGTCCCCAGGAAATCCCCGCTTCCAGGAGAACATGCGGACAAGGAGCTCTCCTCCACGCACGACAAACCTCCCCACTTCAAGGCCCTCCTCAGAAGCCCCCCAGACACACGCCAGCCCTGCTCCCAGACACGGCCCAGGTCTGCCTCCCGGCTGCCCACCCAGAACAAGCCCACACATGGAGCTGAGTGCAAATTTTCAGGAAAAGCGAAAGTGAGCCGCACTGTCACTTCCTTCCCTTTCATCCCCGATACCCAGTGCCACGGCCGATGCGGTGCTGCACCACCCATGTGTCCCCGCCCTCCTCAGGGGGTCTGTGTCTCCATCCTTGCCCATGTGTCCTGTGGCTGGCCTCCACCTGAGCTCACGGCCATCCAGTGAGGGGAGCCTGCCCCTCTGCCCCACCCCCTGCTCCGAGCAGGCCTGGGCTTCCTGCTGCAGCATCTGCGGCCTCCTCCACCCTCTGGCTCATTCACACTCGGGACAGAAGACAGCGTCCAAGCCCGCCAGCCACTCCCGAAGCTGCCCATTAAAATCACGCAGGTCCAGCAGGAATTTATTAAAATGCAAGAAAGGCTTCAGGGAGTTAACATAGCCTTTCCCTGTGCTGACCACCCCTTCACACAGAGCCAAAGGCACGGAGGCAGAGGCAGCTCTGAGCGACCACTGCCCCCCCAGCTGTTCAACACACATGTGGTCACATGGGGGAGAAACAACTGGCACCATCCATACACGCATGGCCAGCAGTTCAGCGCCTGCTTCAGTGGGTAAAGACTGCTCCCTCCAGCTGCCCCCTGAGGGGGAAGGGGGCTTTGTGTGAGGTTCATTCACTCGAGGACATCTGCTGATTACTCAGCAGCAGCCATGTCCAGGCCTCAGGCTGGGATCAGGGCCCAGGTCTGCAATCCTGCAGGGCAGCAGGCGGCACAAGGAGAGCTCAGAAGGACCGGCGCTCACTCGATGGCACTGAGTGCTGGCGGTGAAGCCAGTAGCAAAACGAAGGCCAGCCCCTGCATGTGGCTGCTGCTGGGCCAGGCGGCTAAGACTGGCTGGAGAGAACCTTCTGAGTCAGGCCTGGATGTGCTGGGGGACCAGCCTTGAGAGTATTGGGAGAGCATTCCTGGAGCGGAGTTCCCAGATAGCTCTCCCATGGCAGCAGGCACAGAGGCTGGAGAGGAAGTGTCGCCAGCGCATTAAAACAACTGTGGAGAAGAGCAGGGTGCTGGCTTGGGTGGAGGGGGCAGTGCGGCTGGTGAGTGCCAGCACCAGAACCGTGAGGAATCAGTGTGCACTGCCCATGCCCCTGGTGCATCCCTGAGGGCAAGCCCCATAGACCTGCACAGACAGCAAGCAGGTACGCCGCTGCTTGGAGCACCTGTGTTCACCCTCAGATTAGCTGAGCTGGGGCACTCCCACTTCCCAGTGGATCTGAGGGACCCCCACAGGTACCAGGCCACAGTTTGTAGGCGGTGTGCTCCAGGCGTTCATGCATGCCGAGGCTGACCCACTGCACTGGCAGCAACAGCACAGGCCTGGGTTCTATGGACCATTGCCAACCTTGGTTTTACTCTTTTTCACTATGTTGAAAATGGCAATCCTATCTGTCATGTTCTAGAATTCAGCTGAAAGACGAAATTGTATCCAAGTCCATGGTAAAAATGAAATGTCTAAGATGAAAACTACAGGTGGACAGGGCCTGCGCACCTTCAACCTCGGCCACCGGGGCTCCAAGGTGTGCTGGCCCTGCATGCCCTTTCCGGCCCTGTCTGCAGCAGGAATCTGGACTCACGTAGGGAAGGGAGGCAGGGCCTGGAGACCTGGGAAAGCACAGAACAGATCCTTCCCGGAGTCTCAGGGGACCCAGCCCAGCAGCCGCCAGGGCATCCCCCTGGGAGACCCACTTGGAATTCCAGCCACTCAACTCAGACTCAGTGGCCAGCCTGATCCCTCTCGGGAATGGGGCCTGGAAGTGCTGAGTCCACCACAAACCAGACTGCGGAAGAACCAGGGGAAGCGGTGACATGAATGATGATGAAGGAGCAGGGAGGGTGGGGAGCGGGGATGGGGACCTGCACCTTGAGGCCATGAGAACCCCCAGGACCCAGTGCCAGCACCACCCTGTCTCAGTGAATGACAGGAACCCCCTGCGGCAGAAGGAAGCATGGCCTTTCCCTACACCTCCAAGAAGATCAGCAGTGACTGAGGGCAGGGGTGGGGAAAATTAAATCAGAATGAGAGCAGCAAACTGATTGGTTTGTGTTGATGTTCTGTTGTTGGCAAAGAAGGGTTTTTAACAAGCTTCTAATGTATTAAAAAGATAGAGTTGAAACTCAAATGGCATCTGAGGAACAAAAAGCATTTGGATCATAAATCTATGCAATGATTCTGATTTCAAAATCGAACAGGGACCGTCACTGTGGCGTAGCTGCTGCCTCCAACACAAGCATCTCATGTGGGCGCCGGTTCGAGTCCCGGCTGCTCCACCTCCGATCCAGCTCCCTGCTAAGGGGCCTGGGAAAGCAGCTGAAGATGGCCCAAGTGCTTGGGGTAGCTCCAGGCTCCTGGTTCAGCCTGGCCCAGCCCCCGCCATTGCAGCCATCTGGGGAGTGAATCAGAGGCTGGAAGATCTCTCTGTCTCTCCTCTCTCTTTAACTCTGACTTTCAAATAAACAAATACATATATCTTTTAAAAAATATTAAAATAAACATCCTAATGTAGTTACATGGAAATGAGTAAAGACCCAACCATGCAACTCAAACACAAAAGGATGGAAAGGAGAAGGAACGAACTGAGCTCGGCGAGTTCCCTCAACGAGTGACGGTGCCTACCTCCCACCAGCTGCCAACCCTGGAATCAGAGATCCAAAGGAGCAAAAGTGAAGCACACAGGGCAGGGGGAGTGAGCCCTGTTTCCCTGGAAACCACAGCTGCACACACACAGGACCTCTGCGACGGTTCACGGCCAGATATATATTCTGAGTAAGTCATTAAGTCCACGAAAAGAGGGAAGTTGTCCATGTACTCTTTCTTAAACATTTATTTATTTATTTTGAAAGGCAGAGTTACAGAGAGAGGGAGGGAGAAACAGAGAGAGCAAGAAAGAAAAGTCTTCCATCCGATGGTTCACTCCCCAAATGGCTGCAACAGCTGGAGCTGTGCCAATCCGAAGCCAGGAGCCAGGAGCTTCTTCTGGGTCTCCCACGAGGGTGCAGGGGCCCAAGCACTTGGGCCATCTTCTACTGCTTTCCCAGGTCATAGCAGAGAGCTGGATCGGAAGTGAAGCAGCCGGGACTAGAACCAGCACCTACATGGGATGCTGGTGTTGCAGGATGCAGCTTTACCCTGTCCACACACTCTGTATTACCCGAAGATCGGACGTCACTGCCGGCAGTGAGAGACGAGAGTACGTGCTGAGGTGTGCCCACATGGCAGTGGGCTGCAAAGCTGCCCAGAACACCCTAAGAACCTCACCAGGAAGGGGGCTGCCTTAATGCATGGCTTAAATTGGCTGCACAGCTGTCACTGGGACATCAGGCACAGAAGCTCACGTCCTCAGAGCACACCGGCGGCAAACACACAGGCACTGCAAACGTGTGTGGAAGTGGAAAACAGACTTACTTTGGTGCGAAGAACTCTGAAATCCATGCATATGGGGAGGGGGTGTCCACAGCTCATGCAGAAGATGTGTTGGGAAAAACTGGACTTCAAAAGTTTGTGCACCAAAATAAACCTAGCCTTTCACCCCACTTTCCACAAACTTCTTTTCTTGTCTTTTTATTTTAATTTTAATTAATTTGTAACAGATTCAATATGATTTGTAGATACAAATCTAAGAACACAATGATATTCCCTTCCTCCCTCCCTCATCCTTCCTTCTACCCATCATTTTTATTGAGATAATGTATTTTAAATTTACATTGCAGTAAAAAAGCCTTAATAATTCACTGAATAAGAAGTTTAATAAGTAAAAAGCAAAAAGTGTCTAGTTTAGTGTTTGTATAGACAATGGTTATAAACTATAATTGAATGGAAAAATGACCACTTCACCCATGTTTTTTCTTAATATAATGTATAATTATTTGCATATGAAATCTCCATAAAATGATTTGTGTGCACAAAGTGTTGAGAAGAAATGGCTTAAAGTCTAAAGGAACTTAATTATTATCTTGTAACCACACACGAAATATTTAATTTTATGTTGTTAGTGATTCTATTTCACTGAGATAAGACAGAAATCATGAATGTCTAATGCATACTTCTTAAAGTACTTTCATCTAAATCAGGACGTAGAAAACTGTGGGGTGTGAACCCAAGTGTCAGTCATGGCCATCCACACACTTGTCCTCTGTGGTTAAAAAGCTAATTTTCTCCCCTTAGGACACACTGCCTGTAGAATTTCTTAGATGAGACTATTACAACTTGCAATTCAATTTTCACAATTTTTACAAGCTCTGAATTAGTTAAATACATGGTACTTTCACAAATAATTTTTTTAAATAAAAATTTACTTCCTAACTTTCAGAACCAAAAAACTACAAGCCTTTACTTCCAAAAGCTGTAAGAATTCTCACCCCACACTCAGAAGTCCTCCTGACACAAGCACCGTTACCATAAGAGCTGAATGCTGTCACTTCTGGCACAATGAAATGAGACGGCCTGGAACACACTCTCCCACCTCCAGTAAACAGACTGACAGCCCCAAACCACAACAGAGGTCTCCAACCACCAAGCAAAGACTGGCTCTGCACACACAGTCGGCACCCCCTCCTGTCACCCAGAAAGGGGACGCCCTCCGGTACAGCAGGTGACACCGCTGCTTCCTGCAAGAACAAGGAAACAGTCGACCTCTCCTGGGGAGGACAGGACACGGAAAACAAACTGGATTCGCAGGTTTAATAAAGAAAGTTGGGTAACACATTCTGAGAAGTCAGTGGGCATTCCCAAACCCTGCCCAGAAGAAAATGACTCAACACCCAACCAACGGAGCAACAGAACCCACACATTCTAGAGTCTTCTTGGAAGGTGACTGGATGACACACAGGCACTTGGGAGCTGTGGCATTTCTCTCCCTGCACCACCCTTCTTCTCCAAGCAACTCTGATCTACTCACACCTACCTTGAGGGAAGCAAATCTGTCACAAAATAAATTAGGTTCCTACAGACAGAATTTCTGTCTTCTGACCTGGAACAAACACTAAAAATGGTTTGTAAACTTCCTTTTACTTCGAGTGAGATGAAATACCCAAGGGCAACCTATTCTCATGCTTGTCCAAGCACACAAGGAACACCAATAACATTGTTCCATGTTCTGCATAAGGACTGCAGTGACCACCAAAGCAGGTCTACACATCCAATCATGCACACTAACTGTGCTGCCCATGAAACAGAAACAGCCGGAACCAAAGGGAGGCCACACTGGGCACCCACACTGAACCCTGCTGCCCATCAAACAGTAACAGCCGGAACCAAAGTAAGGCCACACTAGGCACCCACATTGATCTGTGCTGTCCATGAAACAGCCGGAACCAAAGCAAGGCCACACTGGGCACCCACACTGAACCCTGCTGCCCATCAAACAGTAACAGCCGGAACCAAATTGAAGCCACACTGATCACCACACTGAACCCTGCTGTCCATGAAACAGCCGGAACCAAAGTGAGGCCACACTGGTCACCCACACTGAACCCTGCTGTCCATGAAATGGAAACAGCCGGAACCAAAGGGAGGCCACACTGGGCACCCACACTGAACCCTGCTGCCCATCAAACAGTAACAGCCGGAACCAAAGTAAGGCCACACTAGGCACCCACATTGATCTGTGCTGTTCATGAAACAGCCGGAACCAAAGCAAGGCCACACTGGTCACCCACACGGAACCCTGCTGTCCATGAAACAGTAACAGCCGGAACCAAAGTGAAGCCACACTGGTCACCCACACTGAACCCTGTCCATGAAATGGAAACAGCTGGAACCAAATCGAGGCCACACTGGTCACCTGCCATGACTGCGCTGTCCCTACAACCCTCCACCTCACCTCTCCTGATTGTGCGAGGCCTCCTGGGTGTGGGGGCTACACACAGTACCCTGACCTCCCTCCCCAGGTGCCTCGTGGGTACATTCCATCCAGGCAAGACAACCAGCAAATGCCTCTGAGGCAGCCAAACGTCCCCTGAGGACCGGCCCCTCCTAGGGCAGCAATGCTGACAGAATGGGCAAGGGGAAGGTCAGCCCTCCAGGTCCTGACACACGCGCCCTTGCTGGGTGGCAGCAACGTGAATGAGGAGACTGTAGAGGCAGGCAGCGGGGACCTCTACCAGCTCTCTCCTCCCCTGAACCCACACAAACGAGGGTGATTTACAGTAATAGTAATGAATTTACAGTAACAGTAATAAACTCCAACACTCCAGGAGTGTACCACATGGTTGGTAAGAACAGAGCTGTCACCCAGACCCAGAGCCCAGAACCCCAGTGGGGATGGGTCTGGGCATACAGGGACCAGGCCACAGGCCCTGGAGGAAGAAGGGCTTCTGGCAAATTCCACCAAGCAAAACTCAGAAGACAATACTGTTCCCTGCATCTTAACCCCTTCCCAAGAACCTCCACAGAAACACAGAGACATACAGGGAGAAATGTAGGGACACGGGCAGCACGGGGACTGCGTCAGAGAACACGGGGGTCTTCATCACCGACCACATCCCTGACCTTGAAAACAAAGAAAGCAAGTGGAAACCAAGGCAAGCAGACAAAAAGGAAACACATAGAACTGCACGACAGACGTCAGGAGAATCCAGCCAGAACAAAACCCAGCTCATGGACAGCAGCACACCTGACACATGTCAGATGGAGGAGGGCAGAGGAAGACCCACAGACCACGCGGGACGAGACCATGGCACAGCCACAGGCGTGGTGGCGTGACTTGGGAGGATGAAGAGTTGTGCTGTCCCACAGGGCGTCTGCTCATCACAGCTGGCGCCATCAGGGTGGAAGCCAGGCAGGGTGCAGAGCACCTGTCCCACTGGGAGAAGCCTATGGCAAAGAACAATCTGGTCCAGATGTCGACCATGGCAACTGTTCACTCTGCATCTTCACCGGTCCACAGAAACTCCCCCTTCCCAACAAAGCCACCCTGTGCAGCAGGTGCAAGGGCACCCTACAGGCACGGGAGGGGCTCAGGCACCCAGGGGACCCTGCAGCAGTGGGCAGTGCTGTGGGGCCTCGGGACAGGGACAGAGGGCAGCCCCACCTCAGGTCAGGTTTGCAGCAGACTCTGGGTGCTGCTCCTAGAAACCTGTTCTGTTCTTTTGAATCTTGCAATATTCACACTGTCCCAAGATACAACACACAGCACGGCTCCTGCTATAGCCAGAACTCGAGCTCCAGGAAGCAGTGCAGGAACTGGGGCAGCAGAGGCTGGGGTGGGGTCTCTCATGTCTCTGTCTCCTGCCCCTGACTGATGGGGGTGGCCCAAATGATAAATGGTCTGGGGATAAGGGGTGGGGGGCGAGTCATGAGGTGTCGCTCCCCCTCTTCGTGGAGGAACGACACTAAACCCTGCCTAGGCTTCCTATCCGAGTCACGGCACCATTATCTCGCTCCCCGTCTTCGTGGAGGAACGACACAGGACCCTGCGCTGTTCTTTTGTCTGCTCGGCCCTTCCCGGGTTTGCTGCTGGTTCTTCCCGGGTTGGCTACCGCCCTTCCACCTCCGTGGAAGGGCGGTTCCCCCTGCCACATTCCCCACTTCCGCGGGGGAGCGGCACACCGCCGGCCGGCTCTCTCGGGGGCTGCACAGGTGTTCCTTCAGATAGATGTTCCTCGTGCATGTTGTCTCTCTCCTCCTTTATAGCCCTCTTCCACCAATCCCAACTCTGCTACCCACACGCCGAGTACGCTGCTCTCCTCCAATCAGGAGTAGGTCCTACAGTTTATTGGTTGAACTGGAGGCAGCTGTGTAGAAGCTGTTTCCCTTCTCAGCGCCATATTGTGGGAGAGCAGATGCATAGAATAAGTCTTAATTCCAGTAACTTAGTCTAGTCCGAGTTGCTCCCAGTTGCTCCCCACAGATCCCCCTTTCTTTTTATTTTTTGGCGTTGATACACGCCTGTCTTCGGTGCCCCGCGGCACACACTCTGCTCTGCTTGCTGGAGTTGCCCACAGGTGCTTACAAGCCCTACCAATCAGGCAAACCGAATCCGGGTCCTCTCTTCGCCATGTTGTGAGGAGGTTTTTAGGCGCTGATGCGTGCCTGTGTTCGGTGCCCTGCAGCGCATGCTCTGCTCTGCTAGAACTGCCTGCAGGTGCTTACAAGCCCTATCAATCAGGCAAACCGAATCCAAGCCTTCTCATTGCTGTATTGTGGGGAGACTTATTGGTGTTGATAACGTGCCTGTCTTCAGTGACCTGCAGCCGCCCACAGGTGCTTATCGTCTTCCTAATCAGGCAGACTGAATCCAAGCTCTCTCATTGCTGTGTTGTGGGGAGGCCTTATTTTTCTCTATTTCTCTATCTCCGGGCATTCCTATTTCTCCTATTTTACTTCTATCTACCAGCATTCCTATTTCTCTCATTTTACTTCTAAACTTCTGTTTCTCTTATCCCAGCGGCTTCCCGGTGCCCGCCCCGAGGCTGCTTCTCGGCACCTCGCCCCACAGCGGCTTTTCGGCTCTGCGCGGCTTCCCGGCGCCTGCCCTGTGGTGGCTTCCCACACACTCCGCGGTCTCTGCGCCCTTCACGCCCGCACCACGGCTTTCGCGCTAGCCCCGCGTTCCCTATGTATTCACGCCCCGTGCTCTCTCTGCACACGGCGGCTTCCGCGAATCACACAGCCTAGCTCACGTTTCCGCCACCGGTATTCAGTCTAAGTTCCCCGGGCTAACCTGGCGAATTCAACCTAGCTCACGTCTGTGCCTTTCGGTTTGGCTTCCCGTCTTTTGCTCACCGGGCTAATCTGATGGATTCCAACCTGGCCCACATCTCCGCCTCTGGTTCCAGATTTTCGCCCCTTGTTCCCCGGGCTGACTTGAAGAATCCCAAGATAGCTTACGTCTCCGCTTCAGCCTGCACCCGCAGCTTCATTTTCCCTAACATTTTTCTCTACCCGGTATGTTTCCTAACTTTTCTTCCAACAATATTCCCCTCTCATTTCTCCTGGCTTCTCCCCACAGTCCGTATCCAAGTCTAAGTTTCTTCTAGGTTTCACTTTCACTTTCAACCCTAACGTCCAATCCTAACTTCTTTCCTACAGTCCGTATCCGAGTCTATGCCTAGGCTTTTGATAGCTTCTTCCGGCCCCTTTTCCATCCGGCTTTTCCCTAGGCTCTTTGCTAGTCTCTCTCTCCGGTATTTTCCCACTTCTTCCTGCTTCTTCCCTCCTGGGTTTCCTATCCGAGTCACGGCACCATTATGTCGCTCCCCCTCTTCGTGGAGGAACAACACAAGACCCTGCCTAGGCTTCCTATCCGAGTCACGGCACCATTATGTCGCTCCCCCTCTTCGTGGAGGAACGACACTAAACCCTGCCTAAGCTTCCTATCCGAGTCACAGCACCATTATGTCGCTCCCCGTCTTCGTGGAGGAACGACACAGGACCCTGCACTGTTCTTTCGTCTGCTCGGCCCTTCCCAGGTTTGCTGCTGGTTCTTCCCGGGGTGGCTACCGTCCTTCCACCTCCGTGGAAGGGCGGTTCCCCCTGCCACATTCCCCACTTCCACGGGGGAGCGGCACACCGCCGGCCGGTTCTCTCGGGGGCTGCACAGGTGTTCCTTCAGATAGATGTTCCTGGTGCATGTTGTCTCTCTCCTCCTTTATAGTCCTCTTCCACCAATCCCAACTCTGCTACCCACACGCCAAGTACGCTGCTCTCCTCCAATCAGGAGCAGGTCCTGCCGTTTATTGGTTGAACTGGAGGCAGCTGTGTAGAAGCTGTTTCCTCCTCTCCCAGCGCCATATTGTGGGAGAGCAGATGCATAGAATAAGTCTTAATTCCAGTAACTTAGTCTAGTCCGAGTTGCTCCCAGTTGCTCCCCACAATGGGGAAGTCAGGGCCCCCAGTGCATGGCAGCGGAAGCCGAGTGGGAAGTCAAGCTGCCTAGCCACGAAGAGCTCCCCAGTCTCCTTCACCAAACGGTACAGGTCTTGACCCTTGGGACTGCTGGCCAAGGGTAGAAGGCATGTGAAGCAGGCATGGGGAACCCAGCCCAAGGGCTCCAGCGTGGCATGTGCTGCTCATGCACCAGCCATGGGCTTAGATGCAATGATGATGGCAGCACGCACCTGGCTCCCTGCAGGTGCTGGCCGCACTGGTGCCCACAGGCAGTGCGCAGGACACGGGCGCAGGCCCTGGAGCACGACTGCCGAGGCTGGGAAAGATGCATGCTGTGAGGAGTCCTGGGAGCACCTCTGGGCTCAAGGGCGCTTAACTGCACAAGGAGCAGCTGCACCTTACAGAGGAGCTACCACTGTAATCTGACAATCTGGGAAGGTGGGCGGCAGCTGTGGACTTCGGGGCTGTGTCCACTGGCAGCTGACCAGCACTTCTAATGCCTTTGGGGCTGCAAATGACCCCTTCCCCAAGTGGAAAGCAAAAGCAACACTCTGTGGCAATGACAACACTTTTCCCAAGCTCCATGGCAGCCAGCGGCCAGCAAGCCCCCCCCCCAGCTGCTTCCCGGCAGCACCCCCAGGAGGGGGCTCTGTGCAGGGGCCTCTGGGGTCTGCTGTCCAGAGGGGCTGAACCCTTCGTCCAGCTCTCTCAGAAGTCTGGAAGAGGCATGATCTCCTGGTTCTCAAGTCCCTTTCTGCTTAAATAAGGCAGAAAGACAAACACGTTGTGGGGAGCAATCCGGATTGGACTAAGTTACTGGAATTAAGACTTATTCTATGCATCTGCTCTCCCACAATATGGCGCTGGGAGAGAAGTAAACAGCTTCCGCACAGCTGCCTCCAGTTCAACCAATAAACTGTAGGACTTGCTCCTGATTGGAGGAGAGCAGCGTACTTGGCGTGTGGGCAGCCGAGTTGGGATTGGCGGAGGAGGACTATAAAGGAGGAGAGAGACGGCATGCACCGGGAACATCTAAGGGGAACATCTGAGGGAACACCTGTGCAGCCCCCGAGAGAACCGGCCGGCGGTGTGCCGCTCCCCTGCGGAAGTGGGGAATGTGGCCAGGGGGAACTGCCCTTCCACGGAGGTGGAAGGGATAGTAGCCAACCCGGGAAGAACCAGCAGCAAACCCGGGGAGGGCCGAGCAGACGAAAGAACAGCGCAGGGTCCTGTGTTGCTCCTCCATGAAGAGGGGGAGCGACATAATGGTGCCGTGACTCGGATATGAAGCCTAGGCAGGGCTTAGTGTCGTTCCTCCACGAAGAGGGGGAGCGACATAATGGTGCCGTGACTCGGATTAGGAAACCTGACTCGGATAGGAAACTTAGGACGGATATGAAACTTAGGAGGGAAGAAACGGGAAGAACTGGGAAAATATCGGAGAGAGAGACTAGCAAACAGCCTAGGGAAAATATCGGAGAGAGAGACTAGCAAACAGCCTAGGGAAAAGCCGGACGAAAAAGGTGCCGGAAGAAGCTATTGAAAGCCTAGGCATAGACTCAGATACGGACTACGGGGGGAAGCTGGGAGAAATCTCTAAGGTCGAAAGCGAAAGTGAAAGCTAGAACAAACAGACTCGGACGCGGACTGTGGGGAGAGGCCAGGAGAAATGAGGGAGGAATATTGTTGGAAGAAAACTTAGGGAAACATACCGGGTAGAGAAAAGTGTTAGGGAAATTGAAGCCGCCGGGGGCAGGCCGAGGCTGAAACGAAAGCCACTTTGGGATTCTCAAGTTAGCCCAGGAATAGGGGGCGAAAAGTTGAAACCAGAAGCTGAAACGTAAGCCAGATTGGGATCCGTCTGATTAGCCCGGGGAGCAAAGGACGGGAAGCCAAACCGTGGGGCGGAGACGTAAGCTGGGTTGAATTCGCCAGGCTAGCCCGGGGAACTTAGATTGAATGCTAGTGGCGGACATGTAAGCTACGCTGTGTGACTCGCGGAAGCCGCCGCGTGCAGAGAGAGCACGGGGCGTGAATAGATAGGGAACGGGGCTGGCGCAAGGCCGTGGTTCAGACGCGAAAGGGTTAAGTGAGAGACTGCGGAGTGTGCGCGCAAAGCGGGCTGAAGCGGCTCAGCCGGAAAGCCGCGGAGAAATAGCCTCGGGGCGGAGCCTGCCAGCAGGGCGAGGCACCGGGAAGCTGCGGGGATAAGAGAAACAGAAGTTTAGAAGTAAAGTGAGAGAAATAGGAATGCTGGAAGATAGAAGTAAAATGGGAGAAATAGGAATGCCCGGAGATAGAGAAATAGAGAAATAGAAAGGCCTCCCCTCAACATGGCAATGAGAGAGCTTGGATTCGGTCTGCCTGATTAAGTGAGGCGATGAGCACCTGCGGGCAGCTAGCAGCTTATGCGCCGCAGGTCACCGAAGACAGGCACGAATTAACATCAGTAAAGTCTCCCCCACAATACGGCAATGAGAAGGCTTGGATTCGGTTTGCCTGATTGTTAGGGCTTGTAAGCACCTGCAGGCAGAGCAGAGCATGCGCTGCGGGGCACCGAACACAGGCACGCATCAGCGCCTAAAAACCTCCTCACAACATGGCGAAGAGAGGACCCGGATTCGGTTTGCCTGATAGGACTTGTAAGAACCTGTGGCAACTTTAGCAAGTAGAGCAGAGTGTGTGCCGCGGGACACCGAAGACAGGCGCGTATCAACGCCAAAAAATAAAAAGAAAGGGGGATCTGTGGGGAGCAATCCGGATTGGACCAAGTTACTGGAATTAAGACTTATTCTATGCATCTGCTCTCCCACAATATGGCGCTGGGAGAGAAGTAAACAGCTTCCGCACAGCTGCCTCCAGTTCAACCAATAAACTGTAGGACTTGCTCCTGATTGGAGGAGAGCAGCGTACTCGGCGTGTGGGCAGCCGAGTTGGGATTGGCGGAGGAGGACTATAAAGGAGGAGAGAGACGGCATGCACCGGGAACATCTAAGGGGAACATCTAAGGGGAACATCTGAGGGAACACCTGTGCAGCCCCCGAGAGAACCGGCCGGCGGTGTGCCGCTCCCCTGCGGAAGTGGGGAATGTGGCCAGGGGGAACTGCCCTTCCACGGAGGTGGAAGGGATAGTAGCCAACCCGGGAAGAACCAGCAGCAAACCCGGGGAGGGCCGAGCAGACGAAAGAACAGCGCAGGGTCCTGTGTTGCCCCTCCACGAAGAGGGGGAGCGACACACGTGACTGCTCGGGCCAGCTCCAGGACGGGCAGGAGCAAGGGAGGTGGTGATGGCTGGGGGGGGGGGGGTGGCAAGCTTGCCCTTTGCCTCTCGAGGTCTCCACAAACCTCCTCAAGTCTCACAAAGCAGCACCACTTTCTGGGATTCCTGAGAGCAGAACGTCCAAGGCAGCCACCGCGTGACACAAGGGAGGCAGGAGACTGGAGCCACGGCCAGAGGCCACGGGAGCCACATGGGTGGGGCCCCCTGACATCTGCACAGTTTTCATGGACTTGGATCTCTTGTAGAGTAAGGCTTAAGGTCACATTAAACTCTGTCCCAGCTGTCCTTGCACAAATCCAGTGAGACGCACTTGCCTGATTTGCTGACTGGCAGTGGGGTAAGTGGTCACCACATGCCCCTAAACACACAGAGAGAGTGTGGGGGCTGTGAGTGCTGGGGAGCCCTGGGCTTCAGCCATGGCAGTGCGAGGGACACCACCGTCAGCATGACCTCTGGCCCACGAAGCCAGGAGTTAACAGCACGGAGAGGGCGGAAACTCAATCCTGTCCCTAAGAGAGAGTTGTTACAAAAGAATCAGCTCCACCCTTGCCATCCGCTGTCCAGCACAGAGCTGAGCAGTGGAGCTGCCCATCCTGGACTCGAACCCCCATAGCAGCAGCTAAGCAAACCGTGGCTGTTTGCAAAGTCAGTCACCTTGGGTGCTGGGTAGCAGTGATGAAATGCTGACTCATACAGATGCTGTCCTGTGAAGCCCTGTCCCTGCTGACCCTGAGTCAGCCCCATGGGCGGGGACCTGCACCCCTCAGTGTGGCAGCACACCAGGCCAGGGCTCCGTGGACGTCACTCTCTCGCCACAGCAAACACCCCTCAGGGACGCAGGCCAAACTGAACACTCCATGCCGCGTTGCCTCCTTGGAGCCCTGGCCAACAGCAGGGCACCTGCAGCTGCTGGCCACCACCAGGCCTCCCTGAGTTTCCTGATGATCCCCGCAGGTTCTCGCCCACCACACTCTGCTTCTGGGTGGTTCATGCACACAGCTCTGAGTAGCAATATCCCAGGGAGCCCCAGGACCCTTCCCCAGTGCAAGCCCATGTCCCTCGGGAAACCCACCCCCAACCCTCTCGCGTCAGCCCCTGCAGCGGGGGGGACTAGAGGGAGGAACCGTGCAGGACAGAGGAGATAGCAGGAGCACACAGTACCTGAGCCGTCCCCATTATGGCAGCCGGGCGCAGGCCGAGGGCAGTCACCAGAGGCTGGGGTGACACCGCGCAGAGCTATGGCTGTGCCTCAGATGGTGGGAAGGCCTAAGACAAGGAGCAGACAGAAATGGGGAGAACATGATCAGGAGCCAAGCACCATGCACCAGGGAAAGACACAGCATCAACTGAGTCAGCTGAGAACCACATCGTGGCAAGTGCCAGGGAGGCCCAAGGGAGAAGCCCAGACAGACAGCATTGGGTGTTGTTAAGGAAGTCCCCCGGGCCAGTGACTGGTGACTGTGAACCAGGAGGCCTACACCAACAGCATTGGGTGTTGCTAAGGAAGTTCCTGGCATGTGGTACACCTGCATTCAGTGTGACTGTGAACCAAGAGGCCTACACCAACAGCATCAGGTGTTGTTAAGGTAGTCATGGCCGGCGCCATGGCTCAATAGGCTAATCCTCTACCTTGCAGCACCGGCACACTGGGTTCTAGTCCTGGTTGGGGCTCCGGATTCTGTCCTGGTTGCCCCTCTTCCAGGCCAGCTCTCTGCTGTGGCCCTAGAGTGCAGTGTAGGATGGCCCAAGTGCTTGGGCCCTTCACCCCATGGGAGATCAGGAGAAGCACCTGGCTCCTGCCTTCGGATCAGTGTGGTGCACTGGCCATGGTGGCCATTGGAGGGTGAACCAACAGCAAAAGGAAGACCTTTCTCTCTCTCTCTCTCTCTCTCACTGTCCACTCTGCCTGTCAAAAAAAAAAAAAAAAGGTAGTCTCTGGGCCAGCACAACTGTGCACCAGGAAGCCTACACCAGCAGCATTGGGTGTTGTGAAGGAAGTCCCCAGGTCAGTGTAACTGTGAACCAGGGAGGCCTACACTGACAGCATCAGGTGTTGTTAAGGAAGTTCCTGGCATGTGGTACACCTGCATTCAGCTCAATTGTGAATCAAGGAAGCCTACACCGACAGCATTGGGTGTTGTGAAAGAAGTCCCCAGGCCAGCATGACTGTGAACCAGAAGGCCTACACCAACAGCATTAGGTGTTGTTAAGGAAGTTCCTGGCATGTGATACACCTGCATTCAGCTCAATTGTGAATCAAGGGGGCCTACACCAATAGCATCAGGTGTTGTTGAGGAAGTCCTCAGCATGTGGTACACCTGCATTCAGTATGATTGTGAACCAGGGAGGCCTATACCGAAAGCATCAGGTGTTGTTAAGGAAGTTACCGGCAAGTGGTACACCTGCATTCAGCTTGATTGTGAACCAGGAGGCCTGCACCAACAGCATTGGGTGCTGTTAAGGAAGTTCCTGGCATGTGGTACACCTGCATTCAGTATAATTGTGAACCAGGGAGGTCTACTCCAACAGCATTGGGTGTTGTTAAAGAAGTCCCTGGGCCAGCACAACTGTGAACCAGGAGGCCTACACTGACAGCATTGGGTGTTGTGAAGGAAGTCCCCGGGTCAGTGTGACTGTGAACCAGAGAGGCCTACACTGACAGCATTGGGTGTTGTGAAGGAAATTCTCAGGTTAATGCGACTGTGAACCAGGGAGGCCTACACCGACAGCATCGTATTTTATTAAGGAAGTTCCCGGGTTAGCATGATTGTGAACCAGGAGGCCTACACCAACAGCATTGGGTGTTGTTAAGGAAGTCCCTGGGTCAGTGCGACTGTGAACCAGAGAGGCCTACAGTGACAGCATCAGGTGTTGTTAAGGAAGTCCCTGGAATATGGTACACCTGCATTCAGCTCAACCTGTGAACCAGGGAGGCCTACACTGACAGTACTGGGTGTTGTGAAGGAAATTCCCAGGTTAATGTGACTGTGAACCAGGAGGCCTACACCAACAGCATTGGGTGTTGGTACACTTGTGTACAGTGGGTATAGTTGTGGAAACACCTCCAAACCTCTAAAACAGGACTTGAAATGGTAATGGTATAAAAAACTCCAGGAAATTAAACCAAAGAGAACAGTAAAACCACACTGTGATTTAGAAGTTGGTATCCTTCTGCCACTTGATGACAGAATCAGCATCTGTAAATTCAGACTGTCTCTGCAGAGAACCAGGCAGACCCCATGAAGGACACAAAGGAGCAGTTCCTACAAGTATTAATAACCGATGCTTTCCTTCCCAGGGAAAACCTGCTATCCACTCAGGTAACAAGGAGTATGGGTATACTATGAAATTCTGTCTTCTCACTGCATACTAACACAGGAAATCACTCTCCCCACAACGACCCAGACGAAGCTGAGTCGGAGGAAACTTGCTGGTCACGTGGCACTGAGCTGGCCCCATCAGCATTACCCTCCACATGCTCTGTGTGGCCCTCAGGAACTGGGATCACATCCGTGGGTCTCATGACACTCAGGGGCACTGCTTTGCGTCCATCTTCTGAAAACAGCCACCAACACCTCCAACCACATGTGCCTTTGATGAAGGTCACCAAATGCCAAGCAACAAGGAGGGAAAGCAGCTGTTGCTTCCTCTGACAAGCACCTCTGGTAAGTGATACACAACAGTGAATGAAGTGGAAAGTCAACCCCTGGCTCGCTCCCAGGAGACACAGGTCTGTGGTGGGAGTCATGCGGGCACGCTCGCTCCCAGGCACACACCCTGGGAGCTCTGCCTTCAGAACAGACAGCTGCCTGCTGACCAAACCCCTCACATTCTGGACGACGCTTCTCCTCGCCAGTACATGGACCACTGGATGCACTGACGAGTCGTAACTGGCCCTATGAGACCCTCATGCTTGGGCTTTGGGGCAGCTCCCGGTTTTCCTGGTTGTTAA
Source organism: Oryctolagus cuniculus (assembly GCF_051225735.1). NCBI lineage: Eukaryota > Metazoa > Chordata > Mammalia > Lagomorpha > Leporidae > Oryctolagus > Oryctolagus cuniculus. Next base: position 148,305,235 of record NC_142874.1, read on the forward strand.
GAGTTCTGCATGTTTCTGTAGGATCCTTGTGAGTTTCTGGAAGACAGAAGCCCATAAGTAGAGCACGCTCGCCCCACATGCTGCCAAAGGTCCTGTTCCAATGCACAGGTGCAAGTTACCAACCTTTTTGGTTTGGCTTCTGGGGGAAAATAAGTTTCTGGCCATTTCCACGGAGTTTAGATCTTCTAATAAGGCTTTTGAGCAACTGCATTCCTGTGTAATTTGCCTCTTCCTCACTTTTCCTTTGGGGGTAGATTTTTCAGTCACCACCTAAAATCCTGTTGAGTGTACCAGACCACTCTTTTCTCCACTGCAAACATCTTCGCTCTATTTCTCATTCACCTGTTAACCACATTACAGGATTTCAACTATGGAGAAGGGCTTTAATGTGTGTCCAAATATCAATCTTTCTTAATAGTTTCTGTAATTAAAAAGACCTTCAAAATGTACAGTATGAAAAGCACATTACATTATATTTCCTTTTAGAACTTTTGTAATGTTTTGATGATTAGATATTTAAAGTCTTCAATCCTTTGTGATATGAGGTGGAAATTAATTTTATTTTGTCTCTGATATATAACAAATTATCCCAGCAAATTTACCAAATAGACCATGTTTTCTTCACTGACTTGAACTGTGCCAGCCATACATATTTGTTCTTGCCGCTCCCCCTCTTCGCGGAGGAACGACACAGGACCCTGCGCTGTTCTTTTGTCTGCTCGGCCCTTCCCGGGTTTGCTGCTGGTCCTTCCCGGGTTGGCTACCGACCCCTCCACCTCTGTGGAGGGGCGGCTCCCCCTGCCACTTTCCCCACTTCCACGGGGGAGCGGCACACCGCCGGCCGGCTCTCTTGGGGGCTGCTCAGATGTTATCCGGATGTTCCTGGTGCATGTTGTCTCTCTCCTCTTTTATAGTCCTCTTCCACCAATCCCAACTCTGCTACCCACACGCGGAGCATGCTGCTCTCCTCCAATCAGGAGCAGGATCAGCTCCTGCAGCTTATCAGTCAAACTGGTGAGAGGCAGCTGTGTAGAGGTTGTTTGGTGTCTCTCTCAGCTCCATATTGTGGGAGAGCAGATGCATAGAATAAGTCTTAATTCCAGTAACTTAGTCTAGTCTCAGTTGCTCCCCACAGTTCTGTAGAACGACCTATCTCCCAGCACACCAGGACCCCCTCCCAGGTTTCCTTTAGAAGTCTGTGTCATTCCCCCCAGCAAATGTATTCTGCAAAGTTAATGCTCCCATCCCCTAACCAGATCCCCCATGCCTACATTCACTGCTGCCACAAACAGGAAGAGGTCCTGATGCAAGCTGTGCCATGGGTGTGCTCATATATGCATGTGCATGTGCACACAGACACACCCCTTAGGGCTCACACGCACTCTCACACATACATATCTAATGGCACACAGGCATGCAGGCGTGTACACACAGACACACACACACACCCCTTAGGGCTCACACACACTCTCACACACACATATCTAATGGCACACAGGCATACAGGTATGTTTGCAGACACACACACACACCCCTTAGGGCTCACACATACATATCTAATGGCACACAGGTATGCAGGCATGTACACACAGACACGCACACACACACACACCCCTTAGGGCTCACACACACTCTCACCACATACATATCTTATGACACAAAGGTGTGCATATGTGTGTGCATGCGCACACACACACACCCCTTAGGGCTCACACTCACTCTCATACATACATATCTTATGGTACACAGGCATACAGGTGTGTACACACAGACACAGGAAAAAGTCCTGATGCAAGACACACACACACACCCCTTAGGGCTCACACACACTCTCAAACATACATATCTTCACACAAGTATGCACATATGCACACATGCGCACACACACACCCCGTAGGGTACATGCATTCCCACATACACACACCCTTTCTGGCATACAGGCACACAGGCAGGCATACATGTACACACACATATGCACACACACTCACACATGTCATATGGCACACAGGTGTGCGTGTGTGTTCATGTACACACAGACACACATACCCCCTTAGGGCACACACACACTCACACACACATAGCCCTAACTGCATGCATGCACATATACACCCCTCAGAGTATTGCACACTCACACACACACACACGCACACCCCTTAGGGCACACACACACACACTCACACACATATCCATTACAGTATGCATGCACATATACACCCCTTAGGGTATGTGCAAACTCACACACACACACCTGTAGGGAGTGACAAGACTGCACACTGAATTTCCATTCAGCACCTGGTACTGTTTCATGTCCTTCCAACTCTTCTGTCATGGCTTCTTCCCCAGTTAATCTCCAGCACTCCTGTGCCATTTGTGGTTCTGGAGAGGTCTCTGAGAGCAGGACCCAGTCCCCCACGACTTCCCTACATGCTGTACAGTCACAACAGGACTCATCCTGAGACTGCGAAACCTATCAGAAAGAAGTCTTGGTTTCTCATAGCTCATGTGCTCTCCCAACATATTAAATGGAGACTGCAGACTCATAAACAGTAAAAGGAACTGTAGCATCTCTGTTTGTTCCATATTTTGGCTTTTCCCAATTACTTCCATGTTTGTGGTTGAGATGCCAAGTATACGAGGGGTACTTCAAGAAATTCATGGAAACATGGAAATAAAAGTTTATTTTGAAGCAAAAATTACTGAAGCCCATGCCTGGTTTCTCCATAATATTCATTTCCATGGACTTTAAAAAACCCTCAGGTTCTTATCCATGTTGAAGAAGTCTCCTGCCACTACACCTAGAATATCACCAGAGGGGCTGGCATTATGGTTAAGTTGCCGCCTGCGACACCAGCATCCCATATGGGTGCCGGTTCATGTCCTGGCTGCTCTTCTTTCAATCCAGCTCCTTGGTAATGGCCTGGGAAAGCAGAGGAAGATGGCCCACCTGCTGCCGCATTTCCCCACAAAACCCAGCTCTCAGCTTCCCTACAGAGCCAAGACCTCCCCCTGCACCCCTGCCCACTCTGCGCACTCCTTCCTGGCTCCTGGAGCCTCGACCACTCACGTGGAAGGCAGGACGAAAACTTGGTGAGCCAGCAGCCCAAGTGGAAATTCTGAATGCAGGTCCCCTGCCAATGTGAGACTGAGTGCTGGCTGTGCTCTCAGTCTGGATCCTGTCCAAACAAGAGAAACAAAAGTACATGCAGGACGTCAGCAGCCTCCAGAACCTCAGGTGACAAGCAACCCCAGGGGCCCCTGCACGGGGCCCTGCTGTGAGTGGGGAACTGCCTGGCTGTGGGCACAAGCTGGATTTCAGGGGGACCCTGAGTGAGGGGAGGAGTGAGACATGAGCAAGGACACAGCAGCAGTGCAGAGGGAACCCAGCCCCAAGACACTGGCAGAGCAGAGACCAGAGAACAGCTTCCTGGAACCGAGGGGTAATTCCAGGGACTATGGGGTGTGGCAGGGAAGACGGGGTCACCCTTTCTGAGATCCCCACTGAGACAGCTTCATCGAAATCATTACTATTCCGTCACTATCGCGAGAGAAGCCATTTCCTTTAGACAATAAGAGCGTGCAAACAGCCCGGGGAAGATCTGAAGCCTCCAAAGCGGAAGTCAGCGTGGGGCACTCGGCCCCCATGCTGCACGGCTTCAGCCGAGTTAGAGTGAGAGAAGCATGGTGGGGAAAAGAAGAGATAACTTTCCTTCTTCTGTCAGAATCTTCCTGGAAAAGTACAGGCAGCTCAGAGTGTCCACTGCACACTGCAGGACACAGAGCAAGCAATACCAGGTCAGCGCTTCCTGTGGTCCCTGATGACGTGGCAGTCAGGCAGTGCTGCTGGAAGCCGCTCACTGCAGCCACAGCTCACGCAGGGGCCAGCCAGGGGCTGAGTGCCTGGGGATGCTAAGTGCATGGAGCCCATTATCGCCAACCCTTCTCGGAACTGACAGCCTGGGAACTGGAGCACGAACATCTAAGAGGGTGAAGAGGGAAGCGGTCACCTCAGACGCCCCAGAGTCACCAAGCTAAGTCAGGCTTCAAGGAGCCATCAGAAGAGCTGGGACTCCAGGGAGCATAGAATTCTCCACTGACTGGACGGGCAGTGCATCCCCTGCTTCTAAAGATCTCTGTGGCAGGAACTCTCTGAGGCCAAGGGCAATGAATACCAGCGTGCGGCCATCGAGAAACAGGCTCTGTGAGCCCACAGCATGCACCCTCCCACCTGGAGAGAAGGGAGGCAGCTGGACACCCGCGCTGAGCCAAGCTGGACCATACCTGCAGACGCATCACTGTGTCCAGGACTGCGTCTCCTGCAGAGCTAGAGAAATGCCGATTCCTGACCAGCGGCACAGTACAAAGACAACGTGCTCATCCACTGTGCTCTTAAGCATGACTCGACTGTGATGAGGTGGGGCAGAAAAGCTAAGGCAATGGGCCTGTGCTGTGCTATAGCAGGTGAAGTCCAGGCCTGCAGAGCTGGCATCCCATATGGGCTCCGGTTCTAGTCCCATCTGCTCCACTTCTGATCAAGCTCCCTGCTGATGGCCTAGGAAAGCAGTAGATGATGTACAAGTGTGTGGGCCCCTGCACACACGTGGCAGAGCTGGAAGGAGCTCCTGGCTCCTGGCTTAGGCCTGGCCCAGCCCCAGTCATCGTAATTGTTTGGGGAGTGAACCAGTGGATGGAAGATCTCTCTCTGTCTCTGACTCTCTCTCTCTCTCTATAACTCCACCTTTCAAATAAATAAAGTAAATCTTGGAAGGAAGGAAGGATGAAAAGCCGAGGCACGGTGCACTTTGCCTGCCAAGCAGGAGAAATCGCATTCCTCACCATGAATCTGCTCTCAAGCTGGTTGGGAGCTGTCAAACCCCACACTGATGTGGAGAACAAGGCTCTGGAGTGATCAGAGGTCATGGAGAACAAGTGACATGACACTGGAACCAGTTATGACCACAGCAGCCACAGAGCCTTGGCCCCTGCTCCCATTCAACCTCACACAGAACAGCCATGGCCACAAAGATGCATCTCACTGTCAATCACTCAAATGGTGTTGTAACAGACTTCAGCTACACAGGAGATTCTGCCTATCTTTAGTCACATGCAAAGCATGTGAGATGATGGATGCCCTCAGCACCCTGACCACCTGACTATGGATGCTCTCACCCTGTGAGAGCATGGATGCCTTACCTTGTGAGACCATGGAAGTCCTCACCCTGTGACCCCCTGACCATGGATGCCCTCACCACACTGACCCCCCTGACCATGGATGTCCTCACTCTGTGAGATCATGGACACCCTCACCCTGTGACAACCTGACCGTGGATATCCTCACCACACTGACCCCTTGATCATGGACACCCTCACCCTGTGAGACTATGGACACCCTCACCCTGTGACCCTTTGACCATGGATGCCCTCACCACACTGACCCCTTGAACATGGACACCCTCAACCTGTAAGACCATGAACACCCTCACCCTGTGACCCCGACCATAGACATCCTCACCCTGTGAGACCATCTGTATCTGCAGTGTATCAACGATGTCAAATGATGGACATCTTCACCCTATTTAACCATTTCACTTTTTTATCCTATAAAATCACATTATAAACCTCAAAATACACAACAAAATTTTTCAGAAATGCAATAATTAATGAATAAAAGGTGATAATTTAGGTTACAAAAAGTTCGTGAAACTGTGCAACATGAAAATCCGTGTGTTTCAAAAATTTTGACAATGAACTTATGTTTTTCAATTTGCCATGACTTTTGGAGCACACTCCTACAGGGGAGCTGTAAAATGCAGTGGCACGGAGGTGCTGCCTCACAGGGCTGTGGCTACACACAAGGGCTGCACCACGGTGGATGTGGCCCTCATGCGACTCCTCTAACACTGGAGGAGCTGAAGTGTGAGGCCAGCTCTGTCCTGGCTGAGGCCGCCGCACTCAGGGGAACCCAGGAGGTCCCCTCAGAGGTGGCCTCTGAGCAGACCCCAGGGTGAAGCCAGGATCCTTCCCAGCTATGGGGACCACCCCAGGCCCTGTGCACTGCCGAGCTCAGCCGCGGTGGCACTGGTGTGAGCTGTTTCACGACCCATTCTCTGGCCTCAATCAAACCCCATACAGTGCTCACGGACCCTCTCCTGGCCCACACAGTCCTCCTGTTCTCAGCTGTGTCTGCTGTCACTGCCCCACCTGCACGCCTGTCTCTGCATCTGGAGAGGGGCCTCCCTGTCCACTTGTCTCAGAGGCCCATGCTGGCCCCTGAAAACAGGTACCTGATGGCTGGAAAGGCCTCAGATGTGACCTGCACATGGCCCCAGAACATACAGCATGAGCAAAGCACCTCTGGTCTTTAAATAAGTTAGGGAAAACCCAGCCTGACAAGCTTCCTTGTGGGGGGACCCTGGGAGGTGCTCAGAGGCGCCGCTCAGGGCTACAAGCACCAACCGTGGCCTCACCCACTGTGGTCCCCAGTGTTTTAGCACAGAGCAAGACACAAGGTTAGGGTTGAGAAAATGCAGATGGGTCAGCTGTGGTTCCTCCACCACCCACACACAATCAGGCAGGGCAGAAGCCAACAGAAAAACGGCCCAGGGCAGGAGTCCCTCCCTGTGCGGCTATCAGATCTCTGACTTTAACCCAGGACAGACAGGGTCAGGAATGAAGGTGTGGCCTGGACAGAGCACAGTGGATGGCCCGGGCTCCCAGGACACCACCCACTGCCTGACCTGCATGCCTGCAAACGAGCTGGAGCACAGGGAATGCCCGCAGCCCAGGACTGCACAGGGGTGACCCCAGTAGCACATGCAGCACAACCAGCGTGCTAGGTAGCGAACAGCACACAGGGAGGGCTGCTCGCGTTTGAACTCGGGAAGATAAAACGAGCTCCTGTGAACACATTGTCATTATGAGAGTCATGCTGTTGGACGGCGGGAAGACGCAGCCATGGACCCAGAGAGGCAGGTGTTCCAAATGCCCATTCAGCTGAGCCCACCCCACAGCCAGCCCCACTGCCACAGCAGCCTTCTGAGGAGGCCGTGCTAAGGGGAGATCCACAGCGACACCTCCCACAGCACTCCTGGGGCTCCCGCGCTCTTCCCTTCCTGAGCGAGGCTTGGTCTTGGAAAGCATCGAGATTCCACTTTAATGAAGGCCGGCGCTGCGAGCTGCAGGTTTTTGCATAAAACCAGGATCCACTGGGCCTTTGACAGCCCTGATCTTTCTCACTGGGTCTCTCCTCAAGGAGATGAGGCGCATTCATCAGCAGACACGTGACCACATCTTCACATTGCTTCTTCATGCACGAGCCCTTTCCTGTTCTCTCGTTTTAAAGAACTGTCTGACAGGCAGAGACTGGACAACAGTGAGATCTTGCACCCTGCAGTTCACTCCCTAGAAGACTGCAACAGCCAGGGCTGGGCCAGGCCAGAGCCAGAACCAGGGACTTCTCCAGGTATACTATGGGTGGTGGGAGGGGCCCAAGCACTTTCACCATCTTTTGGTGCCTTCGAGATGCACTAGGAGGAGGCTGGATGGGGATCAGAGCAGCCAAGATGTGAGCCAGCTCTCCGACACGGGTGCTGGTGTCACAAGCAGTGGCTTCACAACTGGGCCACAACACCATCCAGGCTTCCCTCACTAACCTGCACATTTTTTAATTCATGAAGTTCTATCAATAAAAATGACTGCTTCAGAGCTGCTTATTATGGTCTAATATCATGTATATTAACAACCAAAAGGTGCACAGAACACTGTGAAAAGGAAGAAATGGTCCACAAGAACAGTAGATGGTACTACACTGTGTGGTGTAAGGTGTACACACAGGGACAGGCACAGTGCTACACTCTGTGTGTGTGAGGTGTACACACAGGAACAGGAACAGTGCTACACTGTGTGTGTGAGGTATGCACACAGAGACAGGCACAGTACTACACTGTATGTGTGAGGTGTGCACACAGGGACAGGCACAGTGCTACACTCTGTGTGGTATGAGGTGGACACACGGGGACACACAGTGCTACACTGTGTGTTGTGAGGTATACACATGGGGACAGGCACAGTGCTATACTCTCTGTGTAGTGTGAGGTGTACACATGGGGACAGGCACAGTGCTATACCATGTGATGTGAGGTGTGAACATGGGACAGGCACAGTGCTACACCCTCTGTGTAGTGTGAGGTGTACACTCGGGGACAGGCACAGTGCTATACCGTGTGGTGTGAGGTGTGAACATGGGACAGGCACAGTGCTACACCCTCTGTGTAGTGTGAGGTGTACACATGGGGACAGGCACAGTGCTACACCCTCTGTGTGTGTGAGTGTGCACACAGAAAAAGGCACAGTGCTACACCCTCTGTGTAGTGTGAGGTGTACACTTGGGGACAGGCACAGTGCTATACCGTGTGGTGTGAGGTGTGCACACAGAAAAAGGCACAGTGCTACACTGTGTGTTGTGAGGTGTGCACACAGGGATAGGCACAGTGCTACACCCTCTGTGTGTGTGAGTGTGCACATGGGGACAGACACAGTGCTACACCTTCTGTGTGTATGAGGTGTACACACGGGGACAGGCACAGTGCTACACCCTCTGTGTGTGTGAGGTGTGCACATGGGGACAGGCACAGTGCTACACTGTGTGTGTGTGAGGTTTGCACACAGGGACAGGCACAGTGTTACACTCTGTGTGTGTGAGGAGTGCACACAGGGACAGGCACAGTGCTACACCCTCTGTGTGTGTGAGGTGTACACATGGGGACAGGCACAGTGCTACACCCTCTGTGTGTGTGAGGTGTACACATGGGGACAGGCACAGTGGTACACTATGTGTGGTATGAGGTGTACACATGGGGACAGGCACAGTGCTACACTGTGTGTGTGTGAGGTTTGCACACAGGGACAGGCACAGTGTTACACTCTGTGTGTGTGAGGAGTGCACACAGGGACAGGCACAGTGCTACACCCTCTGTGTGTGTGAGGTGTACACATGGGGACAGGCACAGTGGTACACTATGTGTGGTATGAGGTGTACACACGGGAACAGGCACAGTCCTACATTGTGTGGTGTGAGGTGTGCACACAGGGACAGACACAGTGCTACACTGTGTAGTGAGAGGTATACACATGGGGACAGGCACAGTGCTACACTGTGTGTGTGAGGTGTGCCACAGGTACAGGCATAGTGCTACACCCTCTGTGTGTGTGAGGTGTGCACATGGGGACAGGCACAGTGCTACACTGTGTGTGTGTGAGGTTTGCACACAGGGACAGGCACAGTGTTACACTCTGTGTGTGTGAGGAGTGCACACAGGGACAGGCACAGTGCTACACCCTCTGTGTGTGTGAGGTGTACACATGGGGACAGGCACAGTGCTACACCCTCTGTGTGTGTGAGGTGTACACATGGGGACAGGCACAGTGGTACACTATGTGTGGTATGAGGTGTACACATGGGGACAGGCACAGTGCTACACTGTGTGTGTGTGAGGTTTGCACACAGGGACAGGCACAGTGTTACACTCTGTGTGTGTGAGGAGTGCACACAGGGACAGGCACAGTGCTACACCCTCTGTGTGTGTGAGGTGTACACATGGGGACAGGCACAGTGGTACACTATGTGTGGTATGAGGTGTACACACGGGAACAGGCACAGTCCTACATTGTGTGGTGTGAGGTGTGCACACAGGGACAGACACAGTGCTACACTGTGTAGTGAGAGGTATACACATGGGGACAGACACAGTGCTACACCCTCTGTGTGTGTGAGGTGTGCACACAGGGACAGGCACAGTGCTACACTGTGTGTGTGAGGTGTGCACACAGGGACAGGCACAGTGCTACACTGTGTAGTGAGAGGTATACACATGGGGACAGGCACAGTGCTACACTGTGTGTGTGAGGTGTGCACACAGGTACAGACACAGTGCTACACCCTCTGTGTGTGTGAGGTATACACATGGGGACAGGCACAGTGCTACACTGTGTGTGTGAGGTGTACACATGGGGACAGACACAGTGCTACACCCTCTGTGTGTGTGAGGTGTACACATGGGGACAGGCACATACACTATGTGTAATATGAGGTGTACACACGGGGACAGGCACAGTGCTACACTGTGTGTGTGAAGTGTGCACATGGGGACAGGCACAGTGGTACACTATGTGTGGTATGAGGTGTACACATGGGGACAGGCACAGTGCTACACTGTGTGTTGTGAGGTGTGCACACAGGGACAGGCACAGTGCTACACTGTGTGTGTGAGGTGTGCACACTGGAACAGAAAAGCAGGACCTTTGGAGGAAATGCATTGATCTGCAGATGGCTCCTGAACCCCTCACCTGGATCATCCTCTAACAGGTCCTCAGCCTCCAAGGGTTTTGGTGAGTACTCAGAGGATGCCTCCTGTTCACACCTAAAGCATGGCCAGGACAGAGCTGGGCTGGACAGAAGCTGCCCCTGGGAGGGGGTGGTGGGGAAGCAAGGACTTTCCTTAGACTCGGATGGACCATGGGTCTCAGTCTCCTCAACAAATGTCACCAACTCCCCTGCACTCAGAAAACACAGGTGCACCCACAGATACACACACATGTGCATACACATGGTCACAGACATGTACCAGGCACACGAACATGCACACATGCATGTAGGTAGCAGAAACACACTCGCATGCCCACGTACACACACACAGAAGTTCCCTACTGTGGACATCAAACCATGCATCTTGTCTCGTGACTCAGCTTCCAGTGAGCTGGACCCCAGGCCCTGCCCCGCCGGGGCGCCACAGCATCACAGCAGGGTCTGGGCTCAAAGCACAAGCTGCCTCCGTCTGCCTTCTGTTACTTCAGCCGAAACACCTCAGATGGCAGTGCTCCTCCTAGCTTGGTCTACAGGCTCACAGTCCAGGGCAGGCAGCCTCATTACCCTGGCCTCTGCTGGACACTGTCAAGGACAGAGTGTGTGCAAGGCACAACCACGGGTCCAGGCGGGACTCAGACAACAGCGCCATTTCAACAGCTATCCTCCCAGTGACCCAAGGACCTCCCGCTGGGGCCATACTGGATCCACTGATATTAATGCATTGCATTCACGAAGACTGCGGGAACAAGACTGTAATGCAAGGTTCTTTGGAGGACAAATTATTTTCCTAACCATTATATGTTCAATTATCTAGACCCACGCTGCAGGCAAAGCTGACCCTACCACAGGAGATCCTACAGAAATCACGGAGGTTCCTAAGCCACCTCGGCAACCTGCTTTCTTGTCTTCAGAGAAGCAGCACCTCTGGAGCTTCTTTTAAAGTAAGAGAGATCTTGGCCGGCGCTGCGGCTCAATAGGCTAATCCTCTGCCTTGTGGCGCCGGCACACCGGGTTCTAGTCCCGGTCGGGGCGCCGGATTCTGTCCCGGTTGCCCCTCTTCCAGGCCAGCTCTCTGCTGTGGCCAGGGAGTGCAGTGAAGGATGGCCCAGGTGCTTGGGCCCTGCACCCCATGGGAGACCAGGATAAGTACCTGGCTCCTGCCATCGGATCAGCGTGGTGCGCCAGCCACAGCGCAAAGGCCGCGGCGGCCATTGGAGGGTGAACCAACGGCAAAAGGAAGACCTTTCTCACCTGTCTCTCTCTCTCACTGTCCACTCTGCCTGTCAAAAAAAAAAAAAAGTAAGAGAGATCTGACCTTTTTTTTTAAGAATTTATTTATTTATTTGAAAGGCAGAGGAAGAGAGAGAGGGAGGGAGGGAGGGAGGGAGGGAGGGAGGGAGGTCGGTCTTCCATCTACTGGTTCACTCCCCAAATGGTCACAACAGCCAAGGCTGGCCTGATCCAAAGCCAGGAGCTTCATCCAGGTCTCCCACGTGCATACAGGGACCCAAGGACTTGGGCCATCTTCCTCTGCTTTCTCAGGCCATAAGCAGGGAGCTTGATCAGAAGTGAAGCAGCCAGGACTTGAACCAGTGCCTACTATGAGATTCTAGTACTGCAGGCGGTGGCTTTACGGGCTATGCCACAGCACCAGCCCCTGAACAGCTTTAAAACATAGCAGAACCACGCAGGAGTGCTCTCAGATCCCCCCAAACCCTCAGTCAGACCACACTGGATCTTCAGAAAAGTCACTGGATGCTGTGGCTGCTCCTCTTCTGATCCAGCTCTTGCTATGGCCTGGGAAAGCAGTAGAAGGTGCCCCAGTGCATGGGCTCCTGCACCCAGATGAAGCTCCTGGCTTTAGACAGGTTCAGCTCCTGCCATTGTGGCCATTTGGGGAGTGAACCAAGTGGATGGAAGATCTCTCTCTTTCTCTCTCTCCAACTCTGCCTTTCATATAAATTAAATAAATCTTTTTAAAAATTGATAAAAAAGGAATCAACCAAACTAGCCATCAAAAAGAAAAAGACTTACTGAACCAAACATTCAATACTTGTCATTATTTTGTTGCATGAAAATCATTCCTCAGCATTAATTCATAAAGGAAGGCGGAAATCCAGGGTGTTCCAAAGGAAATAAATTTTATGCATAGGAGAGAATCCACAAATTGTTAAAGAATGGGATCCAAGGCAGGCTTCAAATTTAAAGGATACCTGACCTGAATCCCGAAAGGTAAACTGGTACTTGCCAAACAGAGTTGGGGCCAAGGGGACAGCAATTAATACCCTGAAGCTTCCAGGGAAACAAAGGTGGCCCCAGAAGCAACCTGTCACAGAGCAGGTGATGGGGGTGACTGGGAGTGGTGACCATCAGAAATGGCTGGACAGAGGGCAGTCCATGGAAAACCCCCCACATCTCACCAATGAGGCAGGACTACCTGGGGGGCACATGGAGCTGATGGAAACAACATAACCAGGCTGAGTTTGTTGAAATAGCATTGTCAGGGGCCAGCGCTGTGGCGCAGTGGATTAAAGCCCCGGCCTGAAGTGCCAGCATCCCATATGGGCGCCGGTTTGAGACCTGGATGCTCCACTTCCTGTCCAGCTCTCTGCTGTGGCCTGTGAAAGCAGCAGAAGAGGGCCCAAGTCCTTGGGCCCATTCACCCACATAGGAGACCCGGAGGAAGCTCCTGACTCCAGCCTTCGGATCAGTGCAGCTCTGGCTGTTGTGGCCATCTGGAGAGTGAACCAGCAGATGGAAGACCTCTCTCTTTCTCTCTCTTTCCCTCTCCCTATCCTCTCCTCTCTCTGTGTAACTCTGAGTTTTAAGTAAAATAAATAAATCTTTAAAAAAAGAGAGAGAGACAGCATTGTCAGCGAAAGGCAGGATGCACAGAGGGCGCTGGTGCCAATACCACAGTCAGAGAAAGAGAGCGCACAGGCAGCAGCTATGGGGAGAAGCAGCCATGAAAGAGGAATAGTCCCTCCCACTTCATATCTGTCCCCCACCCCCAAAATATAAAATACGTTTCAACAAACAGGACCAAAAATCAAGAAAGATTCCAATCAGTTATGCAGAAATGCTGAGGATTCCCTGAGAAGCACAGGCTGGCTTCAACAAGGGGGCAGCCGGTGACCAGCTCTCCCTGGATACGGCGGCGCGGGGCAGTGAGTACAGGGTGTGGGGAGGATCCCCGGCATGCAGCCACTCCTCACTGCTGGCAACTTCATGTTTGTGGGTTCACCCATTGGCTGAAAGCATTCGTGACACCAATACTCACATTAGCTATGTGAAGGTCCTTCAGAAAGTTCATGGAAGGTGGAATCGACAGGTAAGTTTATTTTTTTGCAAAAACAATGTAAAATTCATGACTTTTTTCTTAAATATTTACTTTTTTATTTATTTGAAAGGCAGAGTTAGAGAGAGAGGTAGAGAGAGAAAGGTCTTCCATCCAATGGTTCACTCCCAATTGGCCACAACAGCTGGAACTGTGCCGATCAGAAGCCAGGAGCCAGGAGCTTCTTCTGGGTCTCCCACTCAGGTGCAGGGACCCAAGGACTTGGGCCATCTTCTACTGCTTTCCCAGGCCACAGCAGAGAGCTGGATCAGAAGAAGAGCAGCTGGGACTAGAATCGGTGCCCATATGTGATGCCGGTGATTCAGACCAGGGCTTTAACCCACTGCGCCACAGCGCCAGCCCCTTTGACACAGCATGCATTTCCCAAGAACTTTTGGAAGACCCCTCATGCTTGCGGAGTTACCACATGTTTGAGTTACCTCTGCACTTGTTCCCACATAAGGCAGGAAAAGCAATCCCTTCCCTTGTCTCAACACATACCTTAAACAGACCTCCCTGTCACGCCCTACTGCTGCATTTTCATGCTTACTGCTGGTGACGTCACTGTTTAAAACTCCCCTGGGCAGTGCGTAAGTACTGCCTGATGTTCCCAGACACTCGGCTGTGAAGCGCCCTACAGAGGAAACAAGAGCCACGTAAACTTGAGTCACAGTTTTGCTGGACACAAGCTCAACACTAGTGAATCAAAGGCATAGGGCACATCAGCGTCTTCTGCCAGAAGCTCACATAGAGCAAGGCTGCGTGCTGATGGGCTGATGACCAAATGTGGCCGGAAGCTCGGCGGGAACAAAACCCTGACTTTCCCCAGGGAGCAGTGCTTCTGTGCTCACCAAGTCAGCAGGCACTGATTCAGTGCCTGTGGGAACAACTGAGAACAAGGAGAGCCGACTGCAGCCAGACGGCTCAGTGAGAAAACGTGACTGGCGTCTGCATGGTGGCTGTCACCCATCTTTGGTGCAGGTGTTGAGCCAAGGGCAGAGGGTCCCATTAGGAAAGGTCACCCCTTGGCTGGCGCTGTGGCTCACTTGGCTAATCCTCTGCCTGCGGCGTTGGCACACCGGGTTCTAGTCCCGGTGGGGCGCTGGATTCTGTCCCGGTTGCTCCTCTTCCAGTCCAGCTCACTGTTGTGGCCCGGGAAGGCAGTGGAGGATGGCCCAGGTTCTTGGGCCCTGCACCCGCATGGGAGACCAGGAAGAGGCACCTGGCTCCTGGCTATAGATCGGCACAGCACCGGCCGTGGCGGCCATTTTGGGGGTGAATAAATGGAAGGAAGACCTTTCTCTCTGTCTCTCTCTGCCTATAATTCTGCCTGTCAAATAAAAAAAAAAAGAAAAAAAGAAAAGGTCACCCCAAGGAGCAGATGCCAGGCCCAGAGAGGTGCTGAAGAACACCCGCGCCAACAAGCAGGAAACCAAGTAACACCAACAACGCCAACCAGTGGGTCAGCCAGCTGTGAGACGGGACTAGGGGGTCCTACCAGAAATTGCACAAATGCAGAGACTTAGTGAATACAAAAGGAAGAAGCATTAGTAATGGAGGAAGTTCCAAGGTCTATGTAACAGGAGTTTCATGGAGAAAATCACCAAGAGGAGAGAGAGGAGAGCAGCAAAAGAAGGGGTGGCACACAGGAGCTAAGAAGCTGTCGGGATGCCCACAGCCCACACCAGAGTGCTGGCGTTCAAGTTCTGTCTCTGCTTCCAACTCCTTTCCTGCTCCTGCACAGCCTTAGAGACAACAACGTTGACACAGCACTTGGGTACCTACCACCCACACAGGGAACGCAGAGTAAATTCTGAACTCCTAGCTTCAACCCCATACCAGCCCAGGCCCAGGCCTAGCTGCTGTGGGATTTCCCATCCACGGGGAGTGACCCAGTGGACGAGAAATCTGTGCGTGTGTGTGTCTGCCTCTCTGCCTTTCAAGCGGATAAAATACATAAACTGTTTAAACTAAAAGCATAAAGAAGTAACAGAAGGAGATTTCTCAGAACCAAAGGAGAAACAGCTTGAATGTAGAAGACCTCACAGAGCACCCAACAGCACAAAGCCTCGCATGTGCCAGGCACATCTTTGTGGAACGTCAATGCAACGCAGATAAAACCGGGACAAGGAAAGGAGGAAAGAGATGATCTTCTGAGAAAGCCCATGAGACTGGAATCTGTCATTCCAGTATCCACACTGTCTGGCAGATGGCAGTGGCTTTGCAGGAAAATAGTTGTGAATTGAGATTCCAATGCTCAGTAAAATTAGATTTTATGTGGGAATAACATTTTTAGACATCCAAGGATTCTAAAAGCTTTCCCACCTACAGATGTCTCTCTGGAAGACAGACATCAGAAAATGAAAACTGAACAAGAAACCAGAACACGGAGAACACTGAGTAGTGAGAAGAGGGGCAGTAACCATGGTCAACTATGGTATACCGTGGTAGATTGTACCTTGCTGTGGCAGACTGTAGCTGGCTGTGGTAGACTGTATCTGGCTATGATTGACTACAGTTGTCTGTGGCAGGCTGTAGTAGAATGTGGTAGGCTGTAGCTGACTGCAGCAGACTGTAGCTGGCTGTGGCAGACTGCAGTGGATTGTGATAGGTTGTAGCTGGCTGTGGCAGACTATAGCTGGCTGTGGCGGGCTATAGCCGACTGTGGTGGGCTATAGCTAGCTGTAGTCAACTGCAGCTGGCTGTGAAAGGCTGTAGTGGATTGTGGTGGGCTGTAGCTGACTGTGGTAGGCTGTACCTGGATGTGGTAGGCTGTAGTGGATTATGGTAGACTGCGATATAATTGAATATGTTGACTGTACAGGAGACTGTGGTAGAACACAGCTGACACTGGTAGATTGCAGTGGAGTACAATGAAGTCAAAGTCACATGGGGTGGCATGGAGTCCATTCAAGTTAAGCTCACACTACCCCAACTACAGAGGGGGTAAGGAGAAAGTGACATGAAGAACTGAAGGTAGGATATTGGGAGAAAACTACAGATCAAAATTGGTTACACTTAAAAAGATACTCCAACACATCAACAAAATGCAAATGTTTTCCAACAGAATATTAGCCAACAAAGTCCAGCAGTATATTAAGAGAACATATCCTAGGAGTTCAATATTAGAATAGCTTTTAATTCATTCAAACTCATAAAAGGAGGGGGATCTATTCAGACAGGCACTGAGTAGACAACTGATAAAACTCAACACTGTTGCTGGTTTTTAGAATGATTTTTAAACCAATTTTCAAAGGCAATGTCTTTAATTTGTTGAAGGATTATTTACCTTAACCCCATGCCAAACAATTATGCTGTGATGAGATAATTGAGCTGTTTTCATCACTCAGATATTATAGCTGTTTTCATTACTCACAAGGGAAAGGATGCCCATGGTTGCTTTCAATATTCAGTGCTGTGCTTTCTACCTTAAACTGTGAAATAAGACCAAAACAATAGGATCACAAATATTAAAAAGAGAAATAAAATTAGCACTTCTCATGACTCATCTCCTTAGAAAATCCAAGGATGTCAGTTGACAACCATTCAAGAATCCTCTTGTAAGAAACAGAATATGACAGCACCAAAACCTAAGCAGAGAATATGAAAATGTGATTGATGTAACAAAGTCTAGTGATTCTGGAAATTCTAACATCTGATAAGAATTTGCAAGTGTGTGAAATCACTGTAGTAATCTTGAAATGTAAACTGAACCACAGTACAACAATTCTTCAAGTTGTGAGACACAAAAGGTGATAAAATTCTGACTGGAGAACACAGCATCTCAGCCTCACGCAGGCCTATCCACCAAATCAGCAATCCCAGCATGACAGGCCTGCCGCTGACTCAGCAATCCTGGCAATCCCAGCACTACAGGCTTGCTTGGAAAGCTCACACCCCAGAGGAGGGCTATCCTGGCACTGCTCACTCTACAGGGCAGAGACAGGAACAACTTGGATGTCCATACATACCCAGGGGGTGGCCAAACAGGTGATTACAGACTCAGTCTAAAAGACACTGCAGAAGTTAAACACAGCAAAGTCAGGGACCTGGAGGCCCTGGACAGCCAACAGCAATCCCCTGTCTGGAACTGGATCAGCACAGGAGCAAAAGTTTCCACACACAGCACTGGGTCAGCTGACAGTTAGATGGCGGGTAGAGATGAGACAGACACTGTATCCATGTTCAGTTCACAGCTGGTAACCGCGCTGGCATCATGTCCTTCACCAACATCCCATTCTTAGGAAATGCATGCAGATTCACCTGGCGGCAAGGTGCAGAACTTCGTCTTCCAGGGAAAAGCAGAGCCCAGCACCGGCAAGAGAGAGCTAAAGGCACAGCGCCCACTCGGGATGAACGAGGGACACAACTGTGCCTGCTCATCGTCCTATTCTCTTCCTGTAATGCTGGTATTTAAAATCATTTCCAGATAAAAAAGTTTCTTCAAATGAAGTCTTTCACTTCAGAAAGATTTATTCGGCGTACTAACTGAAAACACATGCGCATCATCTTACATGTTAGAAGTTTCTACCTGGCATGTGAATATATGGTTCTATCTGTTCATGTTACAGGTGGGGCAGATTTCTAGGGTTAAAAATATATAGCATTCAATCATGAATTGTCTGGAATACTTAAAAATATTTTAAAAATGTATTCCTTGTTCAAATTATTTTCATTTCATAACTCTGTGAAAGGGGGAGGGGAGAGAGGAAACACTAGAATGACAACGCTGAGGAGACCAGGAGGCGACCCTAGGGTTCACAGGAAAATGCCCCCATTAAAATCCTTTTATCTGGAAATGATTTTAAACACCAGCATTACAGCGCTGATCGCTCCTGTTTTCCTTTTACTTTCTAACAATTGAGATTTTGTACCGCATGTCTATATTGCTTTAAAAACTGGAAAAATACAAAGTGAATGATACAACAACTGGAGATCCAATGTTAAGTACAAAGAACATTCAAAAATTTGTGTCAGTCGAAGGTGAAGATGCAAGGATGCCTCAGGAATGGGCACCGGGTTCCTGTCCACAAAGGCCAGGCACTACCTTGCCGCAGGGCAGGTCCCATGGGTTGACCGCGGCCTCGGGACGATCCGCACCGCACGCGGGCCCAGGGCCAGCTCCGCACCGCACTGGGGCCTACAGCCGGCTCTGCGCCACACGCTGGCTTCCCGGTCGCGCGCTCAGCGCACTCGGGTCTCCACCTCAGAGCTCTGGAAATGCGCGCTTGAGGGGAGGGCCCGGAAGGAAGAAGGAGGTGCACTGCGGGCACAGGAATCAGCAACAAACGCACGACAGGATGCCAATTTCTCAGGCACAGGATCCCTTCCCTCTCCAGACTCAGCGCAGGCCACGACGTCCGCCCGCGCCATGTCCCAGCCTCCCGGAGAATCCACCTGTCTGGAACCCGTCCAACATCTCTCCGCCCATTCCCTTCCTGTCAGAACCCCACCCATTCCCCGGGTCCACCATCACACAGCCAAGTCTCCCTGCCCGTCTTCAACAGGGCCGTTCCAGCCTTCAGTCTTCCCCTCACTAAAACTTGGGGCAGACAAAGAGAGAGGAGCTGAGGTCTCCTCACACACAGGCCAGCCGTCGCCTGCGGCCTCAGTCTTCCCAGGTCTCCCTCACAGGGTGAGCTAACTCACCACCCATCTTTTTTTTTTTTTTTTTAAGATTTTATTTATTTATTTAAGAGTTAGAGTTACAGACAGTGAGAAGGAGAAACAGAGAGAACGGTCTTCCGTCCTCTGGTTCACTCCCCAAATGGCTGCTATGGCCGGAGCTGCGCCGATCCGAAGCCAGGAGCCAGGAGTTTCCTCCAGTCTCCTACACAGGGGCAGGGGCCCAAGACTTGGGCCATCCTCTACTGCTTTCCCAGGTCATAGCAGAGAGCTGGATTGGAAGTGGAGCAGCTGGGACTAGAACCGGCGCCCATATGGGATGCTGGTGCTTCAGGCCAGGGCATTAACCCACTGTGCCACAGGGTTGGCCCCTCCCACCACCCATCTTACTGCACCCTCCGGGGTCTCCCTCACACGCAGGGCTAACCCACCACCCATCTTATGCACCCTCCGGGGTCTCCCTCACACGCAGGGCTAACCCACCACCCATCTTACTGCACCCTCCAGGGTCTCCCTCACATGCAGGGCTAACCCACCACCCATCTTACTGAATCCTCCGGGGTTTGCTTTGCAGGCTAAGCAAATCCCACCTTCTAACCCCCGACACACTTAATTGCTCTTCCAAGTTTTACCTCACATGGTTGGGCTTATGAAAACTTCAATTTACCTCACTTCCCAGAATTAACTCACAACCCTGGGCTAACTTTACCCTCCCCACTCCTTGAACATCCAGGATTAATTCACACTCTGGTCTAAGCTCACCCTCCCCAGGGGGCTAACCCCAGCCTCTCGACCACTTGAGCATGCGGCAAGAAGCCCAAGTAAGGAGTCCGAGCCCAGCATCAAATGCACAAACTCTGAAACACGACCTGGCATCTTGGATGGTGGCTTAACTACCATGCTAAAGGCCTACCCCATCAGAAGTGTGTTTGATTAGAGGAATTCACCTTGAAAGGAATATCTCTTTCCTCAAAGGAATAGGTTATTTGTAAACAGCTCTCATACGAAGGTCAAAAGTAGAATTATAAGCTATGTGACAGCCATTCCGGGATCTCGGTGAACTACCCAGGAAGCCCTCAGGCCAAGGCTACAGCCAGCCAGACCAGGAGCCCCGACACCAGTGCCTCTGAAACCACTGACCGCAGTCGTGTGTTGCGCAACAGCAGGGGAACACTCAGGTGGTTTTGTTGTGCTGATTGACAGCCCTCACACACTCTGGCAGCCACAGCCTGTCTCACACCCAGCCTACTGCATAGGGCCACAGTGAACAAGATGATGCCAAGTTAAACCAAACACAAAATATTGTGGTACAACGAAGAGACACACAGAACAGGAGACCTGTGAGGCCGCTGCCAGGTCTCAAGGCACACTGTGCCCATCAGCTCTCTTGTAAGTGGCAGCAGGGCACTGGCAAGTAAGGATGCAAGGTAGACACCACTACTACAGCTTCAGTACATCAAAGCGCCCACCCTGTGGACAGTACACATGGGGATTTGATCCAGCCGCAGCACAGAGGCCGTGCAGACCCCAGGTCGCCGCACACACTGGCAATATACCAAGCACGACGCACCAACTACCACCACCTGCGGGAGGACTCGCTCCACCACCAGCACGATCTCGGTGGAGCCACCGTCACATGGGGTTCTGTTGTGGACTGAAGCGTCGCAATGAAGCACATGACTTTGGCCACACAGCAACAAAAGGCATTGTGGGAAAGTAGAGGCCTGGATGTAAGATCCAGGGGACATGCACCAGTACTCCTCTCACACACTATTGCATTGCATTACCAACAAGCACACTTCTGCTTGTCCCACAGATAAGAAAGGCAGGCATGGATTTAGAAGCATGTGGGTGGACTGTGGAAGCAGTCTGCACCAGAGGGCGAGCAGAGCGCAGAGCCAGCCCCAGGTGAACATGGCACCTTTGGACGGTATCAAATTCTGAGCCATGACATTTGTGGCTCCATGCTGACAGGGTTCCCAAAGCTGTCACACTGTCACCCACATTCAGGCTGAGTCTGATGGGAAAACCTGAAATCCAATGGAGCCCCAGCCTCTTCAGATCCCACCCACCCCCGTCTTCCCAGGGCATTTCCTGTGGAAATGAGACTGTACCAACAAGGGTGGGGCACATGACTACAAGAGCAATTACTGTGGTGATAACCCTTAAGTCCCGGAACCCCTGAGGAATCCCTGAGCAGCTGCCATCAAGAACGGTTTTAATGAAGAGCTGATAGCTCTATGATTCCTCCTTTAACTGACATTGAAGGCAGAAGGTAGAAACCCCAAATCAGCCTGCCCTGCTCATTAGGGCATAGTGTCCTGCTTACTACCAGGCAAAGCCCCACAGTAGGTATGTGGTGGGATGCAGGTGGACACCTTCCTCTTGTGGAAGGGATGTGACTTTGAGAACAGACAAGGTGACCATGCCCCAGCACAGCCTGAAAACTTCCTCCCATCCTGCATTTCAGAGGGGCAGTCCAAGACCTTAAAATTCTCTCATTGCACAGACTCCTCAAGAAACCCTGAAGTCCACCACAAATCTAAGCACCTTTATGTGAAACTGCTGTATAGACTGAGCATCCTTAATCCAAACATCGAAAACCCAAAATGCTCCAAACATGGAATCTTGTTGCTCTCAGAAAGTTTCCAATTCTAGAACAACCTGAATTTCAGAGTTTCAGATTAGGGAGCCCCAATCAGCAAAGCCTGTGCAAATACTCCAAAATCTAGAAAACTCCAAACTCTCTTAAAACACTTCTGGTCCCAAGCATTTCAGATAAGGGCTATTCAACCTGTATCAAAAGTACTGGCTGACGTCGTGGTCCAGCAGGTTAAGCCGCCTGTGGCACCGGCATCCCATATCTGAGTGTTGGTTCCAGTCCTGGCTGTTCCACTTCTGATCCACCTCCCTGCTTATGCACCTGGGAAAGCAGCAGAAGGTGGCCCAATTGCTTGGGCCCCTGCCACCCACATGAGACCCAGATGGAGTTTAGTCTCCTGGATGTTACCTGGCCCAGCCCCAACTGTTGCAGCCATTTGCGGACTGAATCAGTGGATGGAAGCTTGCTCTCTCTCCTTCTCTCTGTCACTCTTCTTTCAAAGAAATATAATAAATCTTAAAAACAAAAAGTACTTAAATTCCTTTTCATATTCAGATTGTCAAGAAAACAGTGTCCTTTGCACTCTTAAACTCAATCATCAGTGATATTTTTCATGTCCATAATGTCATAAGATTTCAAACATATGAAAGCAAAAAGTCTAAACCAAGTCAAATGACAGAAATATTAGCACACATTTTAATTCCCTACCCTGTTCTCTCTGGAAAGCAAGTTTCCAAGGGAACGCAGTGGGGGCAGACATGTCTCAGAGCATTTGTGAGCAGTGACGGCACTGGCCAGCAGCAGCACAAAGGGCCACCTCTATTAACTCCTGGGGACGTTGCTGGGACACCTGCTGACTCCTGGGGATGCCGCAGGAGAAGGACGTGGTGGCAAAGGTTTGTGTCCAGACTTAAAATCTGTCAGTCACGTCCTGCTTTCACTGTGAAATCATCCCCAAGAGGCCAGGCTCTTTTGCAGCTGCAGTAACTAACTCCCTGAGCACCACACTCCGCGCCAGCTCAACTTGCCTTGCTCAGACCAGAGTCTGACCCTAAGTGCTGAGCCGCGTGGGGCGGGCACCCACTTCCTGCCATCCCACAGCCCGCTGCACAGTGCTGTCGCCCTGGGCGACCTGGGAGGAGGAAGTTCCGAGTAACCCCAGGGTGCTTCAACGCCTTCATGGAAAACTGAGGTAAAAGTCTGTTCTCGTGCAAAACTTCCTTGAGCTCCACGCATAGTTTATTCCCAGTATGGATTTCCCATGAACTTTTTGAAGGCACTCGTGTTTCTATACCTTTCTGCTTTATGACAGAAATGAAATGGTCAGACGATAAATTTTTGTGATTTAACACACTGCATATAACATAAATACGGCAAAAGCCATCAAGAGAAACAGTTGATAAAACGAGTGAAGTGGTAACAGCTTCAATTACCTTGATTTGTTGACCAATTTTCCACACTAGCGTAACTCCCGACTCGCCCTCAGTTCTGACTGCTCGATGAGAACTACAATTTTCGTCAGGTGTTGCAATTAACTAGCACGTGACTGACCAACAATTGAGGACGCTCCACGTGGACGAGCAGGGCGTCGGCAACCACGCAGAGCGGTCAGCGCGAGTCGGCCGCCCCTCCAGGAGCCGCGTGGCCCCTGGCACAGCAGAGGCACCGCCTCCGGAATGCCTTCCCTTTCTCTCCCTGACAAAGCGGGAGCTGCAGGGAGACACTGACTGCGGCACAAAACTCGGACACGTTCGAGTCAGCACTTCAGGCTGCGGCCCAGGGCAGCGATTCCACCACAGCCCTCAGCCAGACGCTGCCCAGCCCAGCTCCGTGGGCAACAGGGCTCTCACCGCCCCCAGGACACCCGCCGCGGCGCCGCGCCACGCGCGCACTGCCCCACGCCACCACGTCGGTCTCACTGTCACGTCACGTCCACAGTCTACCACCAAACGCCAGGCGCACAATGCCCCATGTCATCACATCGCGCCACGTCACGTCATGTCACGTCCGCACTCCACCACGCCAGGTGCGCACTGCGTCAAGACACGTCACGTCACGTATGCACTCCACCACGTTATGTATGCAGTCCACCACCAAATGACAAGCCCACACTGGCTCCCGTCATGTCACGTCGCTCACGTCATGTCACGTCCACGCTCCACCACGTCCAGCACGCACTGCACCACGTCGTGTCACCTCATGCATGTCACGTCCGCGCTCCACCACGTCCAGCACGCACTGCACCACGTCGTGTCACCTCATGCATGTCACGTCTGTGCTCCACCACACCAGGCACGCACTGCACCACGTCGTGTCACCTCACGCGTGTCACGTCCGCGCTCCACCACGTCCAGCATGCACTGGACCACGTCGTGTCACCTCACGTCATGTCACGTCCGCGCTCCACCACACCAGGCACGCACTGCACCACGTCGTGTCACCTCACGCGTGTCACGTCCGCGCTCCACCACACCAGGCACGCACTGCACCACGTTGTGTCACCTCACGCGTGTCACGTCCGCGCTCCACCACGTCCAGCACGCACTGGACCACGTCGTGTCACCTCACGTCATGTCACGTCCGCACTCCACCACACCACTCACTGCACCACGTCGTGTCACCTCACGCGTGTCACGTCCGCGCTCCACCACACCGGGCACGCACTGCACCACGTCGTGTCACCTCACGCGTGTCACGTCCGTGCTCCACCACGTCCAGCACACACTGCCCGCTCACAGTGCCTCTCTTTCCGGGCCCCACTCCAGCCCCCGGATCTTCACGCCCCGCGGATCCCACTGCTCGCCCTGCACTTCCTCTTTCCAGGGATCAGAGTTCCCAGTCACCAGCCATCAGAGTTCCCAGTCACCAGCCATCAGAGCTCCCAGTCCCAGGGTCAGAGGCCCCAGTCCCGGGGTCGGAGCTCCCAGTCCCAGGGTCAGAGGCCCCAGTCCCGGGGTCAGAGTCCCCAGTCACCAGCCATCAGAGCTCCCAGTCCCGGGGTCGGAGCTCCCAGTCACCAGCCATCAGAGCTCCCAGTCCCGGGGTCAGAGTCCCCAGTCACCAGCCATCAGAGCTCCCAGTCCCGGGGTCAGAGTCCTCAGTCACCAGCCATCAGAGCTCCCAGTCCCGGGGTCGGAGCTCCCAGTCACCAGCCATCAGAGCTCCCAGTCCCGGGGTCAGAGTCCCCAGTCACCAGCCATCAGAGCTCCCAGTCCCGGGGTCAGAGCTCCCAGTCCCGGGGTCAGAGCTCCCAGTCCCGGGGTCAGAGTCCCCAGTCACCAGCCATCAGAGCTCCCAGTCCCGGGGTCGGAGTTCCCAGTCACCAGCCATCAGAGCCCCCAGTCCTGGAGTCGGAGTTCCCAGTCACCAGCCATCAGAGCCCCCAGTCCCGGGGTCAGAGTCCCCAGTCACCAGCCATCAGAGCTCCCAGTCCCGGGGTCGGAGCTCCCAGTCACCAGCCATCAGAGCTCCCAGTCCTGGAGTCGGAGTCCCCAGTCACCAGCCATCAGAGCCCCCAGTCTGGGGGTCAGAGTCCCCAGTCACCAGCCATCAGAGCTCCCAGTCCCGGGGTCAGAGTCCCCAGTCACCAGCCATCAGAGCTCCCAGTCCCGGGGTCAGAGTTCCCAGTCCCGGGGTCAGAGTTCCTTATCCTGGCCGCAGCTATTCTCAGCCGCTTTCCTGCTGTCACTCATCCTGTGCATTGTCAAGGGACTGAACGCAAAAAAAAAAAAAAAAAAAAAAAAAAAAGCCCTGAGCTGAGCTGCACTATTTTCTCTGGTTCCTCAGCCGTCTGTGAGCCCCGTTAGGAATCTAGCTCCATTGTGACAAGGCCCAAGAAATAACAAGGAAAAGATGGTGACAGCACATGAATCATGAGAAGTGTAGGCGTAACTTCTGGACACAAACGTTTAACATCTGATTACTTCAGTGCATTTACAAATCTGTCAGGTGTAGCATGGCAAGCAATATAGCGCTAACTCTTTAATAGCAAAAACAGTGCTAATGTAAAAGTACTAGAACAACAGACATATGATATATCCATACATAAAGACAACTTGATAATGCAAGAAAAAGTAGTTATCTACAGATATTTTCATACCTGAAATAAAGCTACAAAATTGCTTTAAAAACCACAGAGGTGGCTGACGTGCAGAGGGGGTTAAACTGCCTGCAGTGTCAGCGTCCCACATCAGTGCTGGTTCAAATCCCAGCTACTCCACTTCTGATCCAGCTCCTGCTAATGCACCCAGGAAAGCAGCTGACGGAGGCTGAGTGCTTGGGCCCCTGCACCCACATGGGAGACCCGGGTGAAGCTCCTGGCTCCTGGCTTTGGTATGGCCCAGCCCTAGGTGCTGCAGACATTTGGGGATGAAAGAACTCTTTCTGTAATTCTGCCTTTCAAATAAATAAATAAATCTTTGAAAAAAATCACAGTGTTACAACCTATTGGGGAGTAATATATTGTATGTCCAAACACCAGCCTCCTTACACAGCCTAACAGAAGTGAGTATACCTCGGTATGTGCTTTTGGTGTCTTCAATAACTTCCATTCTGGTATGGGGGAAATTTCCTGGGATCTTCAGAAAAAGGAATGAATAAGGAAAAGGGTCAGGGAGAGGGTGGGGAAGGGTCTTGAAGAGTGTCCAGCAAACAGGAGGAATGAGTGAGTGGGTGGCCCCTGCACAGTGTGGGCACCGGAGCAGCTGGAGCCCACTGTTAGGTACCAAGTTTCAGATGGGCACGAGTGTCACTTCACACTGAGCTGGTCGGGCACGTGCTTAGAATGGCTATTTCCAAAAACATGGACCATAGCAAGTGTTGGGAGGACCTGGAGAGAGACAACCCTTGGGTGCAGCCATTGTGGGGAGCCAGACAACCTCTGAAGTACTGGAAAGGGAACTGCTCTATGATCCCACCACCCCCACATATGCTATCCCACCCCCACATACAATAACCCCACCCCCACATACGCTATCCCACCCCCACATACGCTATCCCAACCCCCACATACAATAACCCCACCCCCACATACGCTATCCCCACCCCCACATACGCTATCCCACCCCCACATATGCTATCCCCACCCCCACATATAATAACCCCACCCCCACATATGCTATCCCACCCCCACATACGCTATCCCCACCCCCACATACAATCCTCTCACCCCCACATATGATTCCCCCACCCCCCCCATAGGATCCCACCCATCCCCCAGCTGGATGTACACAAAAAGGAATTGAAAGCCCTGTCAAAATGGCATTCACACACCCAAATTCACTGCTGCACTGTGCACAACAGTCACGAAATGGAGGAAACCCAGTGTCCATCAACAAGTCAATGATCAAGGGCAAGGTGGTGCACATACATAGTGGAGTCTATCCCATCACGTTCCCGTCATCACAACGTGAACAGAACCAGAGGTTGATGAGTGAAAAAGCCAGGCAAAAAGGCAACAGCAGTCTCACTCTTACGTGGAACTAATTAAAGATGATCTCGCAGATACCAGGAACAGCATGGTGACTGCTAGAGGCTGTGGGGATGTTGCCAAAGGGGAAAACGTCTCAGAAAGGAGGAACAAGTGGAGGTTGTGGGACCACAGTCAGTATGACACGAGCTGAGGTCATCCACTGCCTGTGGGACCACAGTCAGTATGACACAAGCTGAGGTCATCCACTGCCTGTGGGACCACGGTCAGTATGATGACATGAGCTGAAGTCATCCACTGCACTGTGGGACCACGGTCAGTATGACACGAGCTGAGGTCATCCACTGCCTGTGGGACCACGGTCAGTATTATGGCATGAGCTGAGGTCATCTACTGACTGTAGGACCATGGTCAGTATGATGACATGAGCTGAGGTCGTGCACTGCACTGTGGGACCACAGTCAGTATGATGACATGAGCTGAAGTCATCCACTGCACTGTGGGACCACGGTCACTATGATGACACGAGCTGAGGTTTTCCACTGCCTGTGGGACCACGGTCACTATGACATGAGCTGAAGTCATCCACTGCACTGTGGGAGGAACACAGTCAGCCATGACAGAATACACATTTCAGCATTGCTAAAAGAGTAGCCCTGACTGTTAATGAACAACTTAATACATTATCCCTCTTAGTAGTTTTTTTGTCTGTTCTACTTAATATGACTGGTTTAATTCTGTAATTAATACACAGTTATTCTTAAGTGTTGAAATTTAAATGAAATGTGATCCCTGTTAAACATAAGAGTAGAAATAAGAGAGGGAAGAGATGTATAATTTGGGACATGCTCAAGCTGACTTGCCCCAAATGGTAGAGTTAGAAACATACCAGGGGACTCCAATTCAATCCCATCAAGGTGGCATGTACCAATGCCATCTCACTAGTCCAAGTGATCAATTTCAGTTCACAATTGATCATAATGAAAGGACTAAGAGTCAAAGGAAGCACATAAACAAGTCTAGTACCAGCTAATACTAACTGATAGAATAAATAAAGGGGAGAGTGATCCAACATGGGAAGCGAGATACTCAGCAGACTCATAGAATGGTGGATGTCCTAAACAGCACTCTGGCCTCAGAATCAGCCCTAAAGGCATTCGGATCTGGCTGAAAAGCCCATGAGAGTATTTCAGGCATGGAAAGCCAAGACACTCTGGCAAAAAAAAAAAAAAAAAACACCTAAATGAAAGATCTCTGTGAGTGAGATCCCAGTGGAAAGAACAGGTCTTCAAAGAAGGAGGTACCTTTCTCTGAAGGGAGGAGAGAACCTCCACTTTGACTATGACCTTGTCTAAACAAGATAAAAGTCGGTGAACTCAAAAGGCTTCCATAGCCTTGGAAACTCATGACTGGTGCATAGGGAGATTACTGATGCCATAAACAGGAGTGTCAATTTGTAAAGTCAACAACAGGAGTCACTGTGCACTTACTCCTCATGTAGGATCTCTGTCCTTAATGTGCTGTACATTGAGACTTAATGCTATAACGAGTACTCAAACAGTATATTTCACTTTGTGTTTCTGTGTGGGTGCAAACTGTTGAAATCTTTACTTAATGTATACTAAACTGATCTTCTGTAAAAAAAAAAAAAAAAAAAAAGAGAGAGAAGAAATTATCAATTCCCAACTTGACTCTCACTGGGATTAAACATGACAATAGGTCTGATCTGATTTCATCATCATTTAAAAAAATAATCTATTATTTTTCACTTTATGTTTGTGTGGGAGCAAACTGTTGAAATCTTTACTTAATGTATGCTAAACTGATCTTCTGTATATAAAGAGAATCGAAAATGAATCCTCATGTGAATGGAAGGGGAGAGGGAGTGGGAAAGGGGAGGGATGCGGGTGGGAGAGACGATATGGGGGGGAAACCATTATAATCCATAAGCCGTACTTTGGAAATTTATATTCATTAAATAAAAGCTAAAAATAAAAGAGTAGATTTCTAATGGTCTTACCACAAAACAAGTGGGTGTTAGGTGAGATTGATTTGACCTTTCCAAAACACTGTACTGCATCCCACACATGTACAGCATTATTGTTTGTCCATTCAAAATAGAACAAATCAATAAAAACACAATAAATGACAGCAAAGGAACCAAAGACTGTGAACGGACCCTGGCACAAATGCCTTCTGCTGATGTCTGAGCAACACAAGTGGTGAGAGGAAGCAGATGGTTGGGTGGCATGTGAGTACGGGAAGAAGGTTCTAGAAGCCAGAACAGGCAGACTCAGTCACTCCCATCTCCTAGAACATGATGAATAGTAACTGTGTCCACCCAAAGTGCACAGGGTGTGAGTATCTGAAAACGTGGACAGGGCGGTGTGTGTCACAGCGTCCACATCCGGTAACAGTGCCTGGCTCAAGGCCAAGACCCTTCACTTCCTATCCAGCTTCCTGGTAATGCAAACTGGGAGGCAGCAGCGATGGCTCGAGGACTTGGGTCCCGGCCATCCACATGCGAGACCTGATGCAGCTCCTGGCTCCTGGTTTGCCCAGACCGTCTCTTGCAGGCATTTGGGGAGTGACAAGCAGATGGAAGATCTCTCTCTCCCTGTCTCTTAAGTGCAAATAAATTTTAAAATGTTTTAAAATGAATTTGGAGTAAGGAAGTAAAATTTGGAGTAAGGAAGAATTCAGGCTGAATGATGTGATCAGGGCAGGCCTGAGCTGTGGACAAATGCCCTCAGCACAGCCAGGGAAGCTGGTACCTCCAGCATGTGAGTACACCCTGAGAAGACACTACATGTAAGCCAGGAAGTGGCCCTCGACAGCCACCAGCCCTGCCTGGGGCCTTGATCGCGGGCTTCCATCCCTGGAACTGTAAGATGGGTGTGCACTTTGTTAGGGCAGCCTGAGCTAACAATCTACCCAGGGACACCTTTCTACTTCCTCCATTTCACCCAGTGCGCAAGGTATTCATGGCTATGCTACTGCTGCTGGGAGCCACCTGCTTGGGTACCTGTGTGCTGATGGGCAGGTGCACCCTGGCTATGCTGTCACTGAAGGGAGTCACCTGCTTGGGTACCTGTGTGCTGATGGGCAGGTGCACCCTGGCTATGCTGTCACTGAAGGGAGCCACCTGCTTGGGTACCTGTGTGCTGATGGGCAGGAAGACACAGCAGCTGTACTGTCACTGCTGGGAGCCACCTGCCTGGGTACCTGTGTGCTGATGGGCAGGAAGACACAGCAGCTGTACTGTCACTGCTGGGAGCCACCTGCCTGGGTACCTGTGCTGATGAGCAGGTGAACCATGATTGTGCAATGTGCACCCCACCTCCAAATAGCCACCGAATGGAACAGAGAGCACCACACATGCCACAGAAACCCACAATGTGTGCAGTTCACAGAACCAAATGTCATTTGTGTACAAAGGAGCAGGAGGGTGTGGAACACACAGCCCAGCATGAGGTGCACTAACTCCCAGATCAAAGCTGGTCCACGTGAGGTGAGCTCCATGAGAGAAACACTCAGAATTTTGAAGCTTAGTCACAAAAAGTAAAATACTTTATCAACATTCTTGTAATGACTACAAGATTTGATGATATTTTAAATATAATGGCTTAAATAATTTATATTTTTGAACCTGACTTGCTTTGTTATTTACTTTTTCTAATGTGGCTCTGAGCAAACCTGAAATTACCCATGTGTTTGAGCTGCATTTCTGTTGGACCTGCTGGTCTAGGATCCTCACCAAACTGTGGACAATTTCTTTGCAGTGTGTGTGTTAGGGGAGGTGTCATGTATTTATGTGATATTCTAACTTCCACTATGTTAAGTATGGATAACCCCATAATTTTAGCTGGTTTTTAAAAGAGGGGTTTCAGAGGTTAAGTCTTTCTCCCCCACCCCAGGACAGGGAGGGCCACAGAGAGGCACAGCTGTGCCCAGTGGGTCAGGTATAATGCTATTGCCGTGGCCACGACGTATCTAATCCATCCAGGTCAGAAAAGTGCATCTTTCAACTAGGGATTGAGAGTTACACCCCAAATCTGTCGCTCCCCCTCTTCATGGAGGAACGACACTAAACCCTGCCTAGGCTTCTTATCCGAGTCACGGCACCATTATGTCGCTCCCCCTCTTCGCGGAGGAACGACACTAGACCCTGCGCTGTTCTTTCGTCTGCTCGGCCCTCCCCAGGTTTGCTGCTGGTTCTTCCCGGGTTGGCTACCGTCCCTTCCACCTCCGTGGAAGGGCGGTTCCCCCTGGCCACTTTCCCCACTTCCGCGGGGGAGCGGCACACCGCCGGCCGGCTCTCTCGGGGGCTGCACAGGTGTTCCTCTTAGATGTTCCCCTTAGATGTTCCTCGTGTATGTTGTCTCTCTCCTCCTTTATAGTCCTCTTCCACCAATCCCAACTCTGCTACCCACACGCCGAGTACGCTGCTCTCCTCCAATCAGGAGCAGGATCAGCTCCTGCAGCTCAGTCAATCAAATTGGCGAGAGGCAGCTGCGTAGAAGTTGTTTCTCCCTTCTCAGCGCCATATTGTGGGAGAGCAGATGCATAGAATAAGTCTTAATTCCAGGAACTTAGTCTAGTCCGAGTTGCTCCCCACACAAATCCACACATTAACACCTAGTTTTAAACCAACTACCCCAAGCTCAGGGGTTTGGGGTGATTAATGAAGATAAACCAATTTCAGGAAAACTGAACGTTCCTGCAGGTGTCCTCCTCCACTCATCAAGGAGACCTCCCTAAACACCCTCGGAGACTCACACTAATCTCAGGGTTGGCACAGGTCCCCCAGAGTCTCTCACAGAGAGCATTTGCATAGTGTGCCTGCACTGAACGTAGACCTGTGAGTGCTGAGCGTCTGCAAACAGACCAGGAGAAGAGAAGAAACAGACACAACCTAGAGAAACAAGGAATTTTGTAGTTACCACTCAATTCTGACACAGTCACAGATGCAACTGCACAAGATGTAGACCCAGAGCCAGACCCAGGCACTCCAGACGTGCAGTCTAAAACAGCAGCATGATGACACGTGAAATGTCGGTGTGGCAGGGTGGACCACGGTGCTGCCACACGTACCACTGTGTGGTCTCTGCTGCAAGTTCCAAAATTAACAGATCACCTGAGGGCTAGATTTTGCAATTTCCTTGCTTGTACTAAGTGGGCCAGGTCAGCACACCTCACAGGAAACAGGAACTGACCAGGACACCAGGTCAGCACACCTCACAGGAAACAGAAACTGACCAGGAGACTAGGTCAGCACACCTCACAGGAAACAGGAACTGACCAGGAGACTAGGTCAACACACCTCACAGGAAACAGGAACTGACCAGGATACCAGGTCAACACACCTCACAGGAAACAGGAACTGACCCAGGATACCAGGTCAACACACCTCACAGGAAACAGGAACTGACCCAGGATACCAGATCAACACACCTCACAGGAAACAGGGACTGACCAGGAGACCAGGTCAGCACACCTCACAGGAAACAGGAACTGACCAGGAGACCAGGTCAGCACACCTCACAGAAAACAGGAACTGCCCCAGGACACCAGGTCAGCACACCTCACAGAAAACAGGAACTGACCAGGACACCAGGTCAGCACACCTCACAGGAAACAGGAACTGACCAGGACACCAGGTCAGCACACCTCACAGGAAACAGGAACTGACCAGGACACCAGGTCGGCACACCTCAGAGGAAACAGGAACTGACCAGGACACCAGGTCGGCACACCTCACAGGAAACAGGAACTGACCAGGACACCAGGTCAGCACACCTCACAGGAAACAGGAACTGACCCAGGATACCAGGTCAACACACCTCACAGGAAACAGGAACTGACCCAGGATACCAGATCAACACACCTCACAGGAAACAGGGACTGACCAGGAGACCAGGTCAGCACACCTCACAGGAAACAGGAACTGCCCCAGGACACCAGGTCAGCACACCTCACAGGAAACAGGAACTGACCAGGACACCAGGTCAGCACACCTCAGAGGAAACAGGAACTGCCCCAGGACACCAGGTCAGCACACCTCACAGGAAACAGGAACTGACCAGGACACCAGGTCAGCACACCTCAGAGGAAACAGGAACTGCCCCAGGACACCAGGTCAGCACACCTCACAGGAAACAGGAACTGACCAGGAGACTAGGTCACCATGCTTCACATGAAACAGGAACTGACCCAGGATACCAGGTCACCATACCTCACAGAAAACAGGAACTGACCCAGGACACCAGGTCAACACACCTCACAGGAAACAGGAACTGACCAGGACACCAGGTTAGCACACCTCACAGCAAACAGGAACTGACCAGGACACCAGGTCAGCGCACCTCACAGGAAACAGGAACTGACCAGGAGACCAGGTCAACACACCTCACAGGAAACAGGAACTGACCAGGAGACTAGGTCACCATGCCTCACAGGAAACAGGAACTGACCCAGGACACCAGGTCAACACACCTCACAGGAAACAGGAACTGACCAGGACACCAGGTCAGCACACCTCACAGGAAACAGGAACTGCCCCAGGACACCATGTCAGCACACCTCACAGGAAACAGGAACTGACCAGGACACCAGGTCACCATGCCTCACAGGAAACAGGAACTGACCAGGAGACCAGGTCAACACACCTCACAGGAAACAGGAACTGACCAGGAGACTAGGTCACCATGCTTCACATGAAACAGGAACTGACCCAGGACACCAGGTCAGCACACCTCACAGAAAACAGGAACTGACCCAGGACACCAGGTCAGCACACCTCACAGGAAACAGGAACTGACCAGGAGACCATGTCAGCACACCTCACAGGAAACAGGAACTGACCAGGACACCAGGTCAGTACACCTCACAGGAAACAGGAACTGACCAGGACACCAGGTCAACACACCTCACAGGAAACAGGAACTGACGCAGGACACCAGGTCAGCACACCTCACAGGAAACAGGAACTGACCAGGACACCAGGTACAGGAAGTGACTGGGAGACCAGGTCAACCAGTGTCACAGAAAACAGGAAAGATTCCACAGCCCTGTACCTTTTTTAAATATTTATTTTATTTATTTGAAAGGCAGAGTTATAAAGAAATAGGATGAGACAGAGAGAGATCTTCCATCTGCTGGTTTACTTCCCAAATGGCTGCAATGGCTGGGGTGGGCCAGGCTGAAGCTAGGAGTTTCTTCCAGGTCTTCCACATGGGTGCAGGGACCCAAGCACTTGAGCCATCCTCTGCTGCTTTCCCGGGTGCACTAAAAAGGGTGACTTCTAAACCCTAGTCAAATTCATGAGCCCACATGGAGATCATCAGACAAGCAACCAGTGCCCAAGCCCAGTGGCCACCGGTCCCTACCCCTAACGGCTTTCACAGAGCAACTGCTCACCAAGCAAACATCCTGAGGCTTCGGAAGCAGTTACCACGGAGCCCCCACGTGGGAACGTGTGTGTCGCTGTCGTCACAGCTGGCGTGGGGCAGAAGGGCAGCTCCAGGAATTTCAGAGACTGCTGTAGGCGACAGCAAGCAGACTACAGTAATTCACGAGGATGAGGGGCTGCTTTGGTGGTCCCAGGATAGTGGAGACACGTGGCCTTTGTCAGTGGGCACCATCTTCTGAGTCAAACTGTTTCCATAAGGAAGAAAAGCCCTTTGGCCACCATGAAGGCTGCATGGGCAGAACCTGAGACCCTAATTAAACACGTCACCACAGGGAGACCACTCCCAGGGCAGGCTCAGAACAGGGAAAGGAGGAGCTACTGCCCCTTCACAGCCCACAGTCGCTGGCAAACAATGCCCCCAGCACTGAGCCAGACAGACGGCCATCATGCTCCCACGCCTCAAGACAGCTTGTTAGTAACTGTGTAACACGGGAATCAGGGTGAATAAATGGGAATTGTGTCTGTTTTTTCTACATAAGATCATACAAAATATGTAATAAATCAAGCAGAAAAGATATTGAAGGTTCTGGTAGGAAAATGACACATACATGTAAGACCTCCAGTGGGTACCAGTGGGCACATCCACCATGTTTCCCAGAACACGGCCCCTGGGACCTGCTGAGACCTCCAGAATAGCACCTGCTGCTCCTGGCTCGTCATTGTTGAGGAAGGACTGCCAGAGAGCACGGCGGCCCCTGTCCCCGGCATCCCCAGTGTCCCCAGCATCCCCAGTGTCCCCAGCATCCCCAGTGTCCCCGGCATCCCCAGTGTCCCCAGCATCCCCAATGTCCCCGGCATCCCCAGTGTCCCCGGCATCCCCAGTGTCCCCGGCATCCCCAGCCTGCACAGGGGGACTGCACAAACACAGCTCACGGTGCTGAGAGGCTTCCTCTCACCATCCCACCCCAGAGGCCCCCAGGCATCTCGGACTCAACAACAGTTGGCATCCATGTCTTGAAGTGGTTTCCTGGTATTTCTTTCAGTAGTTTTATAGTTGCTGGTCTTAAATTTCGAGGTCTGACCCATTTTGAGTTGATCTTTGCATAGGGTGAAAGGTGTGGAAATCTGCTTTTCCCAGCACCACCTATTGCAGAGGCTGCCTTCCTCAGGCAGCACTGCACCGCCTGCTTCCCTAAGCCACTCTGCTGACTGGATAAAGATGCGGGTATCACACAGCGGGCTAGCACTCAGCCACAAAGAACCAAATCCTGACATCTGCCACAAAATGGACGGGCTTGAGATCATGCAGTTAAGTGAAACAATCCAGACATAGAAAGCTAAACTCCACACATTCTCTCATACGTAGAAGTTAAGAAAAGTTAGACACACACATACATATGCATGTATACACACATATATACACACACATACACATATTTACAAACACACCCACACATGTATACATATACACATATATAGGTATAGATACATATATGCAAACACGCCCACACATACATACAGTCCACATACACACATGCATGTATGCACATATATACAAATATACACATATATCTACACATATTTACAAACACACCCACACATGTGTGCATATGTATGCACGCATACATGTATACACGTGCACGCACATGTGCATGCATACATATATGCAAACACACACATACATGTATATACACCATATACACACATACATGTATATACACAGATAGACATATATACACATATACACAAACACACACATACATCTACACATATTCACAAGCACACCCACACATGTATACAGACATACATGTAAACATATACACATGCACACGTATACACACATACATATATGCAAACACATCCACAGATGAATATGCACCATATATACATATGCATGTATATACACATATAGACATAAACACAAACACACCATACATCTACACATATTTACAAGCACACCCACACATGTATACACATACATATACACACATACATATATGCAAACACACCCACAGATGTGTACACATGTATACACACATACATGTATACACAAACATGCATACATACATATATGCATACATGCCCACACATGTAAATACACTGCATACACACATACATGTATATACAGATAGGCGTATACACACATATACACAAACACACACATACATCTACACATATTTACAAGCACACCCACACATGTATACACACATACATGTATACAGATACACATGCACACATATACACACATACATACATATATGCAAGCACACCCACAGATGTATGTGCCATATACACACATGCATGTATATATGCATATAGACATAAACACACACACATGCATCTACACATATTTACAAGCACACCCACACATGTATACACACATACATGTACACATATGCACATATACTACATGTGTGCAAACACACCACACATGCATACACACACATATAAGCAATGTAAGTCTAAGTTGTCACTGGAGCACGGGAGCGGTGTGGGTGAGGCCCGGGTAGCTGTGAGGATGCTTCTGGAGTTTCCAGAGCAGCAGGTGACTCAGTCTGTGCTCCCCTGGTATGACTGGCAGACTCTGTATTTCTGCTGAGATAGCACACTGTGGCCCACAAAATGTACAGGAACTTCATGTTAATACAGAATTCTTTAAATCAATAAAATACTTTGAATCAATATTAGCCCAAATTTATTCTCAATTCCTTCCCAGATTTCATGAAAGATTTCTCATAAATTAAAAAAGGGGCTCGGCGTGAGCATCTGTGACGCTGCAGGGTAAGCCGCTCCCTGCACGCTGGGATCCCATATCAGAGTGCCCAGGACCAAGCCCCGCCTCAGCCTCTCCACCCAGCCCTCTGCTAGTGCCCCACGAGGTAGCAGGGGCAGCCCCCAGCGTGTGGGTCCCTGCCTCCCTGGGGGACACCTGGGTGGAGTTCTTGATTCCTGGCATTGGCCTGGCCCAGCCCAGCTATTGCGGACCTCTGGGGAGTGAACCAGCAGGTGGGAGAGACAGCTCTCTCCACCCCTCCTTCCTCCTCCCTCTCTCTCTCTCTCTCTCTCTCCCCCCGCCTTTCAAATAAATAATGAATGAACAGTACTCAAAGGAGGGCCAGTACTGAAACACAGAGGGACAGGAGTGCCTGTTATTCCACTCCTCTGCACCAACCATGTCAGTTCTGTGCTTCGAGGCTGCCGCCGGCATGCCCAAGGCTGGCCACAGGGTGCCCTCCTCTGCTGGCCAGGCTGCCAGTCCCAGTGGACAAGCCCCGGGAGGCGCTGCCCTGGGGGGGGGGGTTGGTGGACATGGGACATGCAGGCATCGCCTGCTGCTGAATCAGGCACCAGAAGCACTCCCTGCATCTCCTCTTTTTGGTCTCTCACATTCAACAACCCTGCAGGCTGCGATTTTTCTGCTTCAAAGGGGTCCTGAGCTGAGTTTCCTACTGACCGCCTGCTTGTGCTAGGAGCCGCGCCCCACCTCGGTGGACAACCATACAGCCCCGGGGCGTCACCCGCCCTGTGCAGCAGCTAAGGGGAGGCCACCGCTGGGATCCAGCAACCGATGCCAACGTCCAGCCCCCAGGCCACAGCTTCTGCTCCACACAGCCTCCCTTTCGTTCTGCCCCAAACTCACGGCCCGGCAAACAGTTGTGCCCGAGGACACATTTTGTGTGCATCCCAGCGCCCTGAGGACACCGCCTGTTTGGCAGGAGTGGAGCTCACAGGGATGTGTTGGCTCAGAAGAGGAAATCCCAGTACCGCCAGTGCACCTCACTTCTGACCCACAACCGAGGCCCCCTGAACTCACTGCCTGCTCACGTGGCTGCCGAAGGTGGAGGGCGGGGAAGGCCACATGTGACTGGACACGGGAGCCGCCCTGCCGCCTGGCACCATCCCACCCCGTCCACAGCCCTGTTGGCGCCCCAGGCCCTCTCTGAGAAATGGGATTTCACTCGGTCTT
Organism: Oryctolagus cuniculus; assembly: GCF_051225735.1. Classification (NCBI taxonomy): domain Eukaryota; kingdom Metazoa; phylum Chordata; class Mammalia; order Lagomorpha; family Leporidae; genus Oryctolagus; species Oryctolagus cuniculus. The sequence continues at coordinate 148,343,965 of NC_142874.1, forward strand.
TGGACCGCAAACCAGAGAGGGACAGGCTCATGTCTGCAGCCCACCGTTCCCGAAGCAGAGGGAGACGGGCAGGAGGAAGAGCTGGGACACCACCCTATCTGCCTCCTCTTCTATCACGTCCATGGGGCTGTTCCTTTTTGTTTGTTTGTTTGTTTGTTTGTTTAAGATTTATTTGTTTGTTTGAAAGGCAGAGTTACAGACAGAGAGGGAGAGACAGAGAGATCTTCCATCCACTAATTTACTCCCCTAATGGCGGCAAGAGCCAGAGCCGGGCCAGATGGAAGCCAGTAGCCAGAAGCTTCTTCCAGGTCTCCCACATGGATGCAGGGTCCCAAGCACTTGTGCCATCTTCTACTTCTTTCCCAGGTGCACCAGCAGGGAGCCAGATCAGAAGTGGAGCAGCCAGGGCTTGAACCGGCGTCCACACGGGATGCTGGTGCTGTAGATGGCAGCTTTACCCGCTATGCCACAGTGCCGGCCCCCATAGGTCTATTTTAATTATAAATTACACAGGTGTTGTTTTTCCAAGTTAATGCCAGGTTCTAGTCCCAGTCAGGGCGCTAGATTCTGTCCCGGTTGCCCCTCTTCCAGGCCAGCCCTCTGCTATGGCCCAGGAGTGCAGTGGAGGATGGCCCACATATAGACAGACCACAGAGCCCAGAACACAGAACACACAGACCAACAGACCACAGACCATATATAGACCACAGACCACAGACCGCAGACCCCATACCCTATATAAACTACAGACCACACAGACCAACAGACCACAGAGCACTGACCATATATAGACCAGAGACCGGATGGGTATGAGTCACGTCTCAGTGCAGATAAGGAAGGGAGGGAGCAGCAGGAGTCTGCACGGTGCTGGCACAGTGCTGAGTGCCAGGTTCTCGAGCCTAGGTGGAAAAGCCCAGGGTCCTACAAGGACCAACACTGGGGCGATGGCAAGACGGGCAGCCACCTTGCTCCTTGTGAAACTGGTTTTCTATATCCCCATTTTCTCATGATATTAAAATATAATCATGAAAACAACGGTGCCTCCTCAACGCTTGGCCTGTTGGTTGTCAGCAAATAGAAGCCTTCTGCGTTTGGAAAGAGACTTTCCGTGGTCCAACAGCTGCTAGCATTTCAGGCACGGCAGCAGAGGGGACAGTTTACACATCTGTGTCCAAACCATTTCGCCAAAAGCAACGGCCAAGATAATGGCTACTGGCGCGGCATTTAGCGTCGCCATTAGCAGTGTCTGGGTTCAAGACCAGCTCTCGCGGCTGACTCCAGCTTCCTGCTAATGCACTCTGGGAGGCAACTTTGCGGGCTCAGGTATCTGCATCCCTGCCACTCACGTGGGGAACCTGGCTTGACTTCCTGGTTCCCGGCCCCGGCCCCGCCCCAGCCATTGCACCATCTGGGGAGTGAACCAGCAAAAAGGAGTTCTCTGTGTTGGTCTCCTCTCTCCACCTTTCAAATAAATTAACATTTAAATAAAGGAAGTACCATATTTTTATTTTTAAAAAGATTTTATTTTATTTGAAAGTCAGAGTTGAGGGAGAGGGAGAGAGATCTTACATCTGCTGGTTCACTCCCCAGATGGCTGCAACAGCCAGGGCTGGGCCAGGCCTAAACCAGGAGCCAAGAGCTTCCCCCAGGTCTCCCATGAGGGTACAGGTGCCCAAGCACTTGGGACATCTTCTTCCACTTTCCTCAGGCAATGGGCATGGAGCCGATGGCAAGTGCAGCAGCTGGGACAACAGCCCTGAACCTGCAAAGCCACAACGCCAGCCCAGGGAAGTGGAGGAGACCTCATAACCACAAAGGATGACCTGATGTGTCGCACTTAACCAGCTGCCCACTGTCGCTCCCCGTCTTCATGGAGGAACGACACAGGACCCTGTGCTGTTCTTTTGCCTGCTCGGCCCTCCCCGGGTTTGCTGCTGGTTCTTCCCGGGTTGGCTACCGTCCCTCCACCTCCATGGAGGGGCGGTTCCCCCTGCCACTTTCCCCACTTCCGCGGGGGAGCGGCACACCGCCGGCCGGCTCTCTCGGGGGCTGCACAGGTGTTCCTTCAGATAGATGTTCCCTGGTGCATGTTGTCTCTCTCCTCCTTTATAGTCCTCTTCCACCAATCCCAACTCGGCTGCCCACACGCCGAGTACGCTGCTCTCCTCCAATCAGGAGCAGGTCCTACAGTTTATTGGTTGAACTGGAGGCAGCTGTGTAGAAGCTGTTACTCCCTTCTCAGCGCCATAATGTGGGAGAGCAGATGCATAGAATAAGTCTTAATTCCAGTAACTTAGTCTAGTCCGAGTTGCTCCCAGTTGCTCCCCACAGCCCACGAGTCTCCTTGCTTCAGGGGTGAGTGGGCACAGAAGGTGACTCAGCTGTGGGCAGCCTCTGAGACCCGCCCCTCACGTCATCACCAGCTCAGGCTCCCTCCTGTAGCCCACTGCGCCCCCGAGCAGCCCTCACTCCCAGGCACCAACCTGTGCTCAGCCTGCCGCGGCCAGAGGGGCTTCAGTTCTACTGCACTTGTCTGGCCTAGAGCGGACAGGGAAATGGGAGCTCTGCTGAGGACACCAGGACCCCACGAGGGCCCTGCACCGGGTTCTGAGATCCAGGACAAACCCAGGCTGGCGTTCAGCTCGGCCTCCTCCACGCAGCTGAGCCCTGTGCTCCTCCTGAACCAGCCCACCCTCTCCCACAGCCACCCAGCACTGAGAGCCCAAGCACCCTGAGAGAGCCCACAGCACGGAGAGAGAGCACCTAGCACTGTGTGAGAGCACCCAGCACTGAGAAAGAGCACCCAGCACTGTGAGAGAGCTCCTAGCTCTGACACAGCCTGCAGCACTGTGTGAGAGCACCCAGCACTGAGAGAGAGCACCCAGCACTGAGAGAGCATACAGCACTGAGAGAGCCCCCAGTACCCTGAGAGCCCCCAGCACTGAGAGAGAGCACCCAGCACTGATGAGAGCACACAGCACTGTGAGAGAGCACTCAGCACTGAGAGAGAGCACCCAGCACCATGAGAGAGCACCTAGCACTGAGAGAGCACCCAGCACTGAGAGAGACCACCCAGCACTGAGAGAGACCACCCAGCACTGAGAGAGAGCTCCTAGCTCTGACACAGCCTGCAGCACTGATGAGAGCACCCAGCACTGTGAGAGAGCACCCAGCACTGATGAGAGCACACAGCACTGAGAGAGAGCTCCTAGCTCTGACACAGCCTGCAGCACTGATGAGAGCACACAGCACTGTGAGAGAGCACCCAGCACTGATGAGAGCACACAGCACTGAGAGAGAGCTCCTAGCTCTGACACAGCCTGCAGCACTGATGAGAGCACACAGCACTGAGAGAGCACCCAGCACTGTGAGAGCACACAGCACTGAGAGAGCACCCAGCACTGTGAGAGAGCACCCAGCACTGAGAAAGCATACAGCACTTAGAGAGCCCCAGTACCCTGAGAGCCCCCAGCACTGAGAGAGAGCACCCAGCACTGAGAGAGAGCACCTAGCACTGATGAGAGCACACAGCACCCTGAGAGAGCACCCAGCACTGAGAGAGAGCACCCAGCACCATGAGAGAGCACCTAGCACTGAGAGAGCACCCAGCACTGAGAGACCACCCAGCACTGAGAGAGCACCCAGCACCACGAACTTACAGACGGAACTGTGCTGCACTTGACTGTAGCCACCTTTCAAAGATACCAGCTTTATCTTCTCATGGCTTTTTTAAAGATTTTTTTATATACTTGGAATTCAGAGTAACAGAGAGAGTGAGAGTGACTGAGAGAGAAAGAGAGACAGAGAGGTCTTCCATCCACTGGTTTACTCCCCAAATGGCCTCAATGGCCGGGGCTGGACCAGCTGGAAGCCAGGAGCCAGGAGCTCCAGTCGGTTCTCCCACACAGGTGCAGAGCCCCAAGCACTTGGACCATCTTCCACTGCTTTCCCAGGTGCCTTAGCAGGGAGCCAGATTGGAAGTGGAGCAGCTGGAACATGGACTGTGTCCATATGGGATGTCCGTGTCTCAGGTGGCAGCTCTACCTGCTACACAACACCACCCCCACCTTTTCCTGTTCAACACACTGTTCATTTATTTGCAAACCGCCTCCCTCTCTGATTTATTCCAGGCCTGGAGGGACGTGCAGACTCCTGCACTCCTGCGGCTGGGCCGCACTTGCACAAAGCATTGCTGCTGAGAATTCGGAAGGAAAAGTGCTAGGGGAGTGCAGGCCCGGCAGGGAGACAGGCGCCCTCTGCTGTCTGGAAGTTGATCTTCCACACAGGCCAGAGCCGGGCCTCTCCCATGTCCCATTAGAACCTGAAAAATCCGTTCTTGATTCTTTAATGAAAGCTGCCTTTGCTTTGGTAGAAGGGACCCGGGTTTCTTTGCAAATGATTTTCCATTTGTTCAGCACCTGGAGCACGATATTTGATGAAAACCCAGTGAGTTGGAAAATGAGGACAAAATTTATCATTCTTTAAACTTTTAGTTCATTCCTCCTGAATTTTATTTGAACTCACAGCTCTCCTGACAGAGCGGTGTCACCCAGGGGTGTCCATCTGCGTCTCTCCTCTGGCTGTGGCAGTCAGCTCAGGCTGCTGTCGCAAGCACAGCAGGCCAGGGTCAGACAACAGGCGTCTACTCTCACAGGCCTGGAGGCTGGAAAACCAGGGCTAAGGTGTTTGCCAGTGGTGTCTTCTAGGGCCGGCTCGCAGCTTGCAGTCAGCGCTCTCTCCCTGAGCTCTCCCGTCGGCGTCTTTCTGTGGGGTCTGCGTCCTCCTTGTCTGCTGCTGCACGGACCCCAGCAGGTTGGATCAGGGCCACCCACCCCCCGGCGACCTCGTCACACCTTGGTCATCTCCTCAGAGACCCAGTCTCCCAACAGGGTCACATCAGAGGCTGGGGCGCCCATGTGTGAACTTCGGGGGACAGAGCGCTGTCCACAACCCTGGTCAGAAGCCTTGAGTCCATCGTCACATGGATTGAACAGGAGCACTCATCACTGTCATCATGAGAATGCCTGTGTTTCGGTGGACATTTGGAAACAGGTAGTGACTTCCTTCACCAACATTTATTTCTGTGTATTTGAAAGACAATTACACAGAGAGGAGGAGAGAGAAGGGAGGGAGAGAGGGAGAGAAGGAGAGGAGGGAGATGTCTTCCATCTGCTGGTTCACTCCCCAAATGGCCACAACACCCAGGCTGGGCCAGGCTGAAGTGAGGAGCCAGGAGCTCCATCTGGGTCTCCCACGTGGGTGCAGGGGCCCAAGCACTTGGGTCATCTTCCACTGCTTTCCACTGCACTTTTCCACTGGTACTCCCAGGCCATCAGCAGGGAACTGGATTGGAAGTGGAGCAGCTAGGATTCATGGGATACCAATGTCACAGGCAGCATTTTTATCAACTATGCCACAGCATAGTTTAAAAATCTGTGTTTTGACAGGGACTCTTAGAATTGTTTTGAATATCATGCAGTGGCCAGAAAGTCTAGTTCCCCTAAATGAGGAAGTACTATGAGCCCACAGGCCATATCTCACGCTGACACGCCTGTCACAGCTGCCAGCCAGTGCAAGCAGGGGCGTCCACAGCATCTCACCTCTTCAAGGGGGTCTGTGTGATGCAGTCTGTTTGTCTTTCACATGGAGGAGAGCCCCAGCACTTGGAGGGGTCTCCTCCTGTCAAAATCACAAAACAGAGGTCTCAGTATTGATTCTGGGCTGTCTGAAGACTTGTGGGCCCAAGACCCAATTGGGAACCCTGCAGTGAGCAGTAAGAGACTGACTCATGGAGCTTCCTCGTGGGGGTGCACCTGTCTCATGCTGTGCAGCCCCGGCTTTCCCACTGCACTCTCGGTCTGTGCCTGGTACTGGTAACAGACAGAGGTGTGCTGCAGAATTTATGCGGGAAGGTTGTGAGTCGCTGGTTTCCAAGGAGACCAGGAAAGATTGTGTGGAAGGCACTGGACTCTTCTCAGTGTTCCTGGAAAACAGCTCAAGGGCACAGACCACTGGGAGGCCAAACATGGCTCTACACAGAGATAGCGCATTGTTCCTGTGAGACATTAATCAGGGAGGGTTTATTCTTCAAAGCTTGGTAAAAATAGATCCATGAACTCAAGGTATATCTCAACACCATTAATACTCAGTGTTACACTCAAAATTATAGGGGCCAGCATTGTGGGGTAGGGGATAAAAGCCACAGCCAGCATCCCATATGGGCACCAGTTCAAGTCTTGGATGCTCTGCTTCTGATCCAGCTCCCTGCCAATGCTCCTGGAAAAGCAGCAGAAGAAGGCCCAAGTGTTTGTTCACCACACCCACGTGGGAGACCTGGATGAAGCTCCTGGCTCCTGCCTCCTGCCTCCTGGCTTCTGCCTGGCCTAGACCCAGGTATTATGGCCATTTGAAATAGTAAACCAGCTGATGTAAATCTCTCTCCTTTTCTGTCTCTGTCTCCTCTGCCTATCTCTAACTCTGATTTTTAAATAAAAAATGAATGAAGAAATTGATTGTAAAAGCAACCTGATATTTCTCTGGATTGACTACAGAGTGTGATTCAGACAGTGACAGGTGTGAGTCAGCAGGTGCATGTGCACTGTGCAGTGTGACTCAGTGACAGGTGTGAGTCAGCAGGTGCATGTGCACTGAGCAGTGACTCAGACAGTGACAGGTGTGAGTCAGCAGGTGCATGTGCACTGAGCAGTGTGACTCAGTGACAGGTGTGAGTCAGCAGGTGCATGTGCACTGTGCAGTGTGACTTAGTGACAGGTGTGAGTCAGCAGGTGCATGTGTACTGTGCAGTGTGACTCAGTGACAGGTGTGAGTCAGCAGGTGCATGTGCACTGTGCAGTGTGACTCAGTGACAGGTGTGAGTCAGCAGGTGAATGTGCACTGCACAGTGTGACTCAGTGACAGGTGTGAGTCAGCAGGTGCATGTGCACTGTGCAGTGTGACCCAGTGACAGGTGTGAGTAAGCAGGTGCATGTACACTGTGCAGTGTGACACAGAGAGTGACAGGTGTGAGTCAGCAGGTGCATGTGCACTGTGCAGTGACTCAGAGAGTGACAGGTGTGAGTCAGCAGGTGCATGTGCACTGAGCAGTGTGACTAAGTGACAGGTGTGAGTCAGCAGGTGCATGTGCACTGTGCAGTGTGACTCAGTGACAGGTGTGAGTCAGCAGGTGCATGTGCACTGTGCAGTGTGACTCAGTGACAGGTGTGAGTCAGCAGGTGCATGTGCACTGTGCAGTGACTCAGAGAGTGACAGGTGTGAGTCAGCAGGTGCATGTGCACTGTGCAGTGTGACTCAGTGACAGGTGTGAGTCAGCAGGTGCATGTGCACTGTGCAGTGTGACTCAGTGACAGGTGTGAGTCAGCAGGTGCATGTGCACTGTGCAGTGTGACTCAGTGACAGGTGTGAGTCAGCAAGTGCATGTGCACTGAGCAGTGACTCAGAGAGTGACAGGTGTGAGTCAGCAGGTGCATGTGCACTGTGCAGTGTGACTCAGTGACAGGTGTAAGTCAGCAGGTGCATGTACACTGTGCAGTGTGACTCAGTGACAGGTGTGAGTCAGCAGCTGCATGTGCACTGTGCAGTGACTCAGAGAGTGACAGGTGTGAGTCAGCAGCTGCATGTGTACTGTGCAGTGTGACTCAGTGACAGGTGTGATTCAGCAGGTGAATGTGCACTGCACAGTGTGACTCAGTGACAGGTGTGAGTCAGCAGGTGCATGTGCACTGTGCAGTGTGACCCAGTGACAGGTGTGAGTAAGCAGGTGCATGTACACTGTGCAGTGTGACACAGAGAGTGACAGGTGTGAGTCAGCAGGTGCATGTGCACTGTGCAGTGACTCAGAGAGTGACAGGTGTGAGTCAGCAGGTGCATGTGCACTGAGCAGTGTGACTAAGTGACAGGTGTGAGTCAGCAGGTGCATGTGCACTGTGCAGTGTGACTCAGTGACAGGTGTGAGTCAGCAGGTGCATGTGCACTGTGCAGTGTGACTCAGTGACAGGTGTGAGTCAGCAGGTGCATGTGCACTGTGCAGTGACTCAGAGAGTGACAGGTGTGAGTCAGCAGGTGCATGTGCACTGTGCAGTGTGACTCAGTGACAGGTGTGAGTCAGCAGGTGCATGTGCACTGTGCAGTGTGACTCAGTGACAGGTGTGAGTCAGCAGGTGCATGTGCACTGTGCAGTGTGACTCAGTGACAGGTGTGAGTCAGCAAGTGCATGTGCACTGAGCAGTGACTCAGAGAGTGACAGGTGTGAGTCAGCAGGTGCATGTGCACTGTGCAGTGTGACTCAGTGACAGGTGTGAGTCAGCAGGTGCATGTACACTGTGCAGTGTGACTCAGTGACAGGTGTGAGTCAGCAGCTGCATGTGCACTGTGCAGTGACTCAGAGAGTGACAGGTGTGAGTCAGCAGCTGCATGTGCACTGTGCAGTGTGACTCAGTGACAGGTGTGAGTCAGCAGGTGCATGTGCACTGTGCAGTGTGACTCAGTGACAGGTGTGAGTCAGCAGGTGCATGTACACTGCAGTGTGACTCAGAGAGTGACAGGTGTGAGTCAGCAGGTGCAAGTGCACTGTGCAGTGACTCAGACAGTGACAGGTGTGAGTCAGCAGGTGCAAGTGCACTGTGCAGTGACTCAGAGATTGACAGGTGTGAATCAGCAGGTGCAAGTGCACTGTGCAGTGTGACTCAGTGACAGGTGTGAGTCAGCAGCTGCATGTGCACTGCGCAGTGACTCAGAGAGTGACAGGTGTGAGTCAGCAGGTGCATGTGCACTGTGCAGTGTGACTCAGAGAGTGACAGGTGTGAGTCAGCAGGTGCATGTACACTGTGCAGTGTGACTCAGTGACAGGTGTGAGTCAGCAGGTGCATGTGCACTGTGCAGTGTGACTCAGTGACAGGTATGAGTCAGCAGGTGCATGTGCACTGTGCAGTGACTCAGACAGTGACAGGTGTGAGTCAGCAGGTGCATGTGCACTGTGCAGTGTGACTCAGTGACAGGTGTGAGTCAGCAGGTGCATGTGCACTGTGCAGTGTGACTCAGTGACAGGTGTGAGTCAGCAGGTGCATGTGCACTGTGCAGTGTGACTCAGTGACAGGTGTGAGTCAGCAGGTGCATGTGCACTGAGCAGTGACTCAGAGAGTGACAGGTGTGAATCAGCAGGTGCAAGTGCACTGTGCAGTGACTCAGAGAGTGACAGGTGTGAGTCAGCAGGTGCATGTGCACTGTGCAGTGACTCAGAGAGTGACAGGTGTGAGTCAGCAGCTGCATGTGCACTGTGCAGTGTGACTCAGTGACAGGTGTGAGTCAGCAGGTGCATGTGCACTGTGCAGTGTGACTCAGTGACAGGTGTGAGTCAGCAGGTGCATGTACACTGTGCAGTGTGACTCAGAGAGTGACAGGTGTGAGTCAGCAGGTGCAAGTGCACTGTGCAGTGACTCAGACAGTGACAGGTGTGAGTCAGCAGGTGCAAGTGCACTGTGCAGTGACTCAGAGATTGACAGGTGTGAATCAGCAGGTGCAAGTGCACTGTGCAGTGTGACTCAGTGACAGGTGTGAGTCAGCAGCTGCATGTGCACTGCGCAGTGACTCAGAGAGTGACAGGTGTGAGTCAGCAGGTGCATGTGCACTGAGCAGTGTGACTCAGTGACAGGTGTGAGTCAGCAGGTGCAAGTGCACTGTGCAGTGACTCAGAGAGTGACAGGTGTGAGTCAGCAGGTGCATGTGCACTGTGCAGTGACTCAGAGAGTGACAGGTGTGAGTCAGCAGCTGCATGTGTACTGTGCAGTGTGACTCAGTGACAGGTGTGAGTCAGCAGGTGCATGTGCACTGTGCAGTGTGACTCAGTGACAGGTGTGAGTCAGCAGGTGCATGTACACTGTGCAGTGTGACTCAGTGACAGGTGTGAGTCAGCAGGTGCATGTGCACTGCACAGTGTGACTCAGACAGTGACAGGTGTGAGTCAGCAGGTGCAAGTGCACTGTGCAGTGACTCAGAGATTGACAGGTGTGAATCAGCAGGTGCAAGTGCACTGTGCAGTGTGACTCAGTGACAGGTGTGAGTCAGCAGGTGCATGTGCACTGTGCAGTGTGACTCAGTGACAGGTGTGAGTCAGCAGGTGCATGTGCACTGTGCAGTGACTCAGAGAGTGACAGGTGTGAGTCAGCAGGTGCATGTGCACTGTGCAGTGACTCAGTGACAGGTGTGAGTCAGCAGGTGCATGTGCACTGTGCAGTGTGACTCAGTGACGGGTGTGAGTCAGCAGGTGCATGTGCACTACTGGGTGTGACCCAGACAGTGGGATATGTGTTGAATCAATAGCTGTAGCCTTTCTGGGAATCTTGCCCTTTGCTAGTTCTCTAGCTGGTGCTCTGTCCTCCATTTGCCGAGGGGCAGCCCCTGCCACCCACAGCTGGTATCTGAGTTGATCAGCTGGTTGTTTTTAGATGTTGAACAGCTGACCGTGATCAAAGGCACAAGCTTATTTTGGGGGCACTTGTGTCTAATTCTGGGCTATTTCATCTCTCTGTCTAGGTGTCTGGACTTTCCAGGGCGAGGTTGTGGTCTCTCAGAGTGTCACTCAGGAGGCCAGAGGAGGGCTGGTTGCTGTGCCAATTTCTGTGCAGGTGCAGAGGTGGGTGGTGTTCACAGAGCCTGATGTGAGGTCACAGCCACCTGGGGATACCATATAGCTGGACTGGCTGGGTGGCCTGGGGTCATGGAAGGATGAAGGGCAGGGCAGGAGCTCCACCAAGCCCAGGCTCCAGATGACCCAGGGGAAGTGAGGGAGGCTGTGTGCCTGCCTAAGCGAGGTCCCTGGGGGAGAGCCTGGGCGGCTGAGGCTCACTGGAACCATCAGCAGGGGCCTTGGACAGGGGAAGTGAAAGCAGCTGGCATTGCCAGCTGAGCCTCAGACCAGGGAGCAACGTGCACAAGGACTCCGAGTCTGGAGAAGCAGCATCCGAGCCCCCGCGGAGCCTTCCGGCTGCCAGGGCTGTGGGAGGTTCTGGGACACGAGGTTCCCCAGGGAAATCAGGAGCGAGCGAGTTTCGAGATCCAGGCTGAGACTTCCTCTGTACCCCCTCAGGAGAGCAGTGTTCCCTGGGCAGTGTGGTTCTCGGGGGACCCAGCAGTCACCCTGCTCCCAGGGTGGGGGCAGGTGTTGGCAGCTGAAGAACTGAGAAACAGAGACCCCTGTCCACAGGCGCAAGTTAGAGGAAGCCATGGCCATTGTGTGGAACCCGGCGTGCAGGACCCAGGAGAGCCGTGTCTTTTCCAGGGCCCTTTCCCACACCATTCCTGCCACTCTCCTTGTCTGTCCCAGGGAACTGAGCACTGCCACAGCTATTTTACTCAATGGTGCACTAAACATTTGTAAATACCACAATCACGTATATATTAGTAAACAGTAGTAGTGTACTTCTAATTCATTAGGTCCCAACACAAAGGGAATATACTGCCTGGCTGGCCCCCATCTGTAGTCAAAGAAACCCAAGGAGACCAGGGTAGCTGTAGGAGATGATCTAAGATAAAGAAAAGAGAGAGAGAGAGAGAGAGAGAGAGAGAGAGAGAGAGAGAGAGAAAGAGAGGGAGGGGGAGGGAGAGAGGGAGGAGATAGATAAGACAACATGAGACAGGATGGATGTGCAAACAGATAGATAGGAGACAGACACAGAAAGATGACAGAAACAGAAACTGACAGAGCACAGGTAGAATGGATGGACAGATGGATGGATGGCAGATAGGTAGACACATAGATGACAGACAGATGTATAAGGCAGATGACTGTATTACTCATCATCTCACTGCCGTAACAAAATATCCAAGGAAGCCTGCTTCCGTGAGAAGAGGTTTACTCTGGAGTCCATGCAGCATGACACTGGTTTTGCAAGGGCCCCTTGGGCTGCACACTCCGTGGCAGGAGTTTGTGTGTCTCTGTGGTCCTCCTCTGCCTCTCCTTATAAAGGCACCGAGACTCAATTACAAGCACATGGCTCTGAGAACTGACTAATTCAATCAATCACTTCAGCCTCTGACAGCATCGTATGTGACTTTTCACCCCATGCCTCTGGGGTTTAAACCCCTGCATGAGCTTGGATAGCAAGTCATATTCACACCACACTGATGATGGACAGTTAGGAAGACAGAATGCACTCTTTGTTTATTAAAAAAAAGTTCATTAATGCAAAAATAAGAGATTTTCAAAAAGTTCAGGGGAAAATGCACATTACAGCAAAAGCTTTGCATGGATTTCAAATTTTTTGTGCCAAAATTAACTTAACTTTAATTTTGTTTTTCCACAAAGTTTTTGAAGTATCCCTGCATATAGCTAGCTAGCTAGCTAGCTAGCAAGCAAGGAAGAAGGAAGGAAGGAAGGAAGGAAGGAAGGAAGGAAGGAAGGAAGGAAGGAAGGAAAGAAGGAAGGAAGGGAGGGAGGAAGGGAGGGAGGGAGGGAGGAATGGAGGAAGGAAGGAAGCCACACTTTAAAGCATAACAGCTTAACTGGGTATTCAGGTTTTCTACTTAATGAAGGCTAAAAGCACAGCTTCTGTGGTCTGGGGACACGACAGGGTCCACACACACTTATCTCAGGACAAATGAACGGCTGTAGGCGTGGAGGTTGGCAACAGCCTGGTGAGTTTGGGGGGGGGGGGACACAAAGCACGAAACTCACCCCCAAACACCCCTTCCCTTTTTATTCTTGAAGTAGCCACACTCTGGGTTTTGACTTCTCTGTTGCAGTGGAAAACATAAAATTTTAGTCTTTCTCAAGTGCATGACTCATGGCACTAAGTTCACAACCGCTGCACAACCACTGGTGTTATCCATTTCAAAAGTGTTTCAACACTCACAAGTCACTGTATTTCCACTCTACAATGACCCCCTTGCCTGCTCCCCAGCCAGACAGCCTCCATTATACTCCTCTGCTTCAGTGTACCTGGTCCACATAGCTCGTGTAACTTGAATCGGCATCCATTTGTAATTCTGTGTCAGGCTTAGCAGGTGACGTCACCTGGGAGCTCAGATCAGATACTTTGTATCATTGCTTGTGGGTTTTTTTTTTTTTTTTTGTCATATTTAAGAAACCACTGCCAAATCCAAGGCTGTAAGATTCATGATGTTTTCTTTGGATGGCTTTATGGTTTAGCTCTTACAATTAGGTATTCAACTTCCTTTGATTTTTGTGCAAGGATGAGGTTGGAGTGCAACTTCATTTTCCCGCATGTGAATACCCAGTGATCCCAGAACTGTGTGTGGAAGAGGGCGCCCTTTTCTCATGGGATGGACCTACACCCCTTGCAGAAATACACTGACCACTGCAATGGCAGATGACCACTGCAATGGCGGATTTATGTGCTTATACCTTTGCCCAAACCCACAGAATGCTCAATACTAAGTGTAAGCCCTGGAATGCAGGACCCTCAGTGGAGACAATGCACCACTCAGATGGGGGACGCTGACAGCTGGGGGCTGCATGGGAGGAGTGGAGGTACATGGATACTACTGGACCTTCCTCTCAGTTTTGCTGTGAACCTAAAACTGCTCTAAAAATTGAAGATGTGTGACAAATAAATAAAATAAACTGGCTACAGGTGTGGGTTTTATTTCTGAACTCAAAATTCCTTCCCATTGGTTGTGAAGTCTGCCATATGCCAGTTCCACACTGTTTTCAACACAGTGTCTGCACTGCATTTCAGAATCAGTGTGCAGGGCTCCAACGCTTCCTTTTCAAGCTTGTTTTGGCTACTTGGGCTCTGCTGAAATCCCATGCGAATTTGAGGACGGAGTGTTCTATTTCTGCCCGAGCGGCAGTTGGGGTTGTGATCACAGGTGCAGCAAGCCTGTAAAACACTCTGGGTAGTGCTGCATTGTCTTCCCAACAACATCGAGTTTTCCAATCCATGAACACAGGATGTCTCGCCATGTGTTCGTCTCTTTAATTTCCTGCACCAGCGTTTTGTAGTTTTCCATGTACAAGTCTTTCTCCTCTTCAGTTTAAATGCATTCCTAAGTATTCTATTATTTTTGGTGCCATTATGAATTGAAGTATTTTATTGATTTCCTGTTTGGGTTATTCATTGCTGCAATACGGAAATACTCTATAGGTTGATCTCTATAGGTTGATTTTTGTATTCTGCAACATTGCAAGTGTATTTACTGGGTTTAATAGCTCGTGTGTGTGTATGTGTGTGTGTGTGGTGTGTATTCTTTAAAGCTTTTTTTAAAATATAACATGATTTGATCTGTGAATAGATACAGTTTTATTTATTTCCAATTTGGATTCATTGTATTGATTTTTCTTGCCTAACTGTGCTCCCTAGTCTCATTCTTGTGTTGAATAGAAGCAGGGGAGCAGGCATCCTTTTCTTGCTCCTGGTCTTAAGGAAAGGTTTCAGTCTCTCCCCACTGGGTTTCATGCTGCCCATGGCTGTTTCCTATTTGGCCTCTGCCATGATAGAAAGCCCATTCTTCTCCAAGGCTAACAAGCACTCGTATCACTCAAAGAGGTCGGGTTTTGCCCAGTGCTGCTCCTGGATCAATTGAGATGATCATGTGAGTTTTTAACTTCATTAGACTAGTGTGGCCCATTATGTTGACTGCTTTAATATTGAGTTTTCAATTTCCTTATTCATCTATGATGGAAGTGGGATACTAAAATCTCCAACCACCACTGTAGAACTATTTATTTCTCCTCCATTCTGTCAGTTCAGTTGCATATATTTTGGGGCTCTGTTACTATATGTTCATTGTTATATTTTCTTGATTTATTGAACCTTTGATCAACATAAAGCCCTTTCCTATTTCTAGAACACTTGAGCTTTGACTGGACTTTTGGCATTCCAGAATGGGATTGGGGCACACCAAGCCAGACAGCACTGCCAGTTTTCATATGGTCACAACTTTAAAATGGCTTTGACATTGTTAAATGATTGAAAAAAATCAAAACAATGATATTTCATGAAGTGTGAAAATTACATGGAATTCAAATTTCAGTGTCCATAAAGTCTGACTGGGATGTGCCAACACTTGGTCATTTATGTGTCGTCTAGGTTTGTGTTCAAACTGCATGGCAGAGACATAGCTGGAGCAGAAGCCAAATGGCCTAACGGATGTGGGACTCTTTACAGCACAAGTCTGCATAGTCCTGTTCTCAGAGACTACCTCCTGGCTTACCGCAATGTACGAATGGCCATCTGACAAACACCTGGATGGCAAGATGCTAACATGTGGTGTGTGAGCGGGAAATGCACCCAGCTTTGTCCTTTCCTTCCTACTGCTAGGTATAATGCAGATGAGATGACAGGAGCCCAGCAGCTCTCTTGGTCCATGAACTAGTAGAAATGAGTTAAGGATAACAAAGCAACAAGATAAAGACATCTGCAATCTGCTGACATGAGGATTTCTCCAGGGCCCTGGAGTTTCTGAATGTGGCCCTTGTTCATATGAAAGAAAGATCAACTCCTCTCTTTAAGTCACTGCTATTTCAGGACTTTTGAGGGAAGTGTAGAATATAATCTAGATCAGTGTTCACCTGCCCCTGAGAGCTGCTGTACTTCATTGTCATTTCAGTGTCAGAAACATCAAATCCAGGCATTTGGCAAATAATCATTTTGTTCCTAGCACAAGAAATCAACAGACTCTGCCCCTACCAATCTGTGGCACCAACGCTGTTAGACTCACTTGGCAAAGAATCCACCACATGATTGGTTTAAGGATATTCTCTACAAGCTACACGCAGACGGAATGCAGAGATCATTTACCAAACAGAGCTTAAACTATGCAGACCATCAAGTCCTCCAAGGCCCCTGAAAATCTTGTAGTGCATGTGATTATTTTTTATAATGGAACTACATTTCACATAAAACTGTATACTAATGTCATATTAAATGGGTAGAAGCTGAAGGCTTTTTCCCTAAGATCTGGAACAAGACAGGGAGACTCACTCTCACCACTTTCATTCAACATGGTACCAGAAGTCCTTGCAAGAGCAATTAGGTAAGAGAAAGAAACAAAGCACAACCAAATTGGAAAACAGGAAGTCAAACTGTCTCTGTTTGCAATCATGTGACCTCAAATATAGACAACTCAATGACACCACACAAAAAACTATCAGAAATAATAAACAGCTGGCGCCGCAGCTCACTAGGCTAATCCTCCGCCTAGCGGCACCGGCACACCGGGTTCTAGTCCCGGTTGGGGCGCCGGATTCTGTCCCGGTTGCCCCTCTTCCAGGCCAGCTCTCTGCTGTGGCCAGGGAGTGCAGTGGAGGATGGCCCAGGTGCTTGGGCCCTGCACCCCATGGGAGACCAGGAAAAGCACCTGGCTCCTGGCTCCTGCCACCGGATCAGTGCGGTGCGCCGGCTGCAGCGCACCGGCCGCGGCGGCCATTGGAGGGTGAACCAACGGCAAAGGAAGACCTTTCTCTCTGTCTCTCTCTCTCACTGTCCACTCTGCCTGTCAAAAAATAAAAAAAATAAAAATAAAAAAATAAAAAAAGAAATAATAAACAAATTCAGCAGTATTCAAAGATGCAGTATTCAAAGTCAGCACCTAAAACTCAGCAGTGCTATTACAGTGAGTTGTCATCTGGAAAACATCAGGAAGCAACCCTGTTTCTAAAAGGAACACACAGAACTCACCCAGGAACAAGTGTGATGAAAGAGGCAAGTGGTCTCTACGACGAAAACATAGCATTGCTGAAGGACACTGGAGAAGACACGAAGAAACGTAAGGGCATACCATGTTCATGGACTGCGAGCATCCACACTGCTAAAACACCCAGGTCGCCCAAAGCTACTTACAGATTCAATGTAATCCCCATAAAATGCCAATAACAGTTTCACAGAACAGAAAAAACACTGTATTTAAGTGAAATTGGTTTATGAAGTGATTATCTGTGTGCACCTCTACGATCCTCAGCAAGTAATTTACTTCTTTGAGCCGATTTCCTTCACTTGCACCTGAGTCTATATCAGGATATTTGTCCACAAGGCCAAGTCCAGGGCAAGGGCAGTGGGGCAGGCAGCCCCTCCCTCGGCCTCAGTAATCTGCACCCTCTGGTACTGACACCTTAATTCACTCCCCCAGGGTGTGACACAGGCTGACACACTCACTCCATTCATTCCCACTGGTTGTGACACAGGCTGAGGGACTCACTCCATTCACTGCCCTGTGTGTGACATGGGCTGACACACTCACTCCACTCACTCCCAGTGGGTGTGAAAAGGCTGACACACTCACTTCATCACTCCCCTGGGTGTGACACGGGCTGAGGGACTCACTCCATCACTGCCCTGTGTGTGACATGGGCTGACACACTTCATCACTCCCCTGGGTGTGACACGGGCTGAGGGACTCACTCCATTCATTGCCCTGGGTGTGATACAGGCAGACACACTCACTCCACCACTGCCCTGTGTGTGACACAGGCTGACACACTCACTCCATTCACTCCCAGTGGGTGTGAAAAGGCTGACATACTCACTCCATTCACTCCCCTGGGTGTGACACAGGCTGACACACCCACTTCACTCACTCCCCTGGGTGTGACACAGGCTGACACACTCACTTCATCACTCCCCTGGGTGTGACATGGGCTGACACACTCACTCCACTCACTCCCCTGGGTGTGACACAGGCTGACACACTCACTCCATTCACTCCCCTGGGTGTGACACAGGCTGAGGGACTCACTCCATTCACTCCCCTGGGTGTGACACAGGCTGACACACTCACTTCATCACTCCCCTGGGTTGACATGGGCTGACACACTCCACTCACTCCCCTGGGTGTGACACAGACTGACACACTCACTCCATTCACTCCCCTGGGTGTGACACAGGCTCAAGGACTCACTTCTAAGGAACCCAAGTCATGTGATGCCACCTCTCCTCTTAGTTTATAAAGAGACTCTGGCTTCCCTCTTGGAGAAAGATAAATAAAGAAAATAAACTTTACATGAAACCACAAAAGGTTCTGAATATGCAAAGCAATTGTGAGCAAAGAGAATGGAGCAAGAAGCATTGCTCTACCTGACTTTAAATACATTACAAAGCTACAGTTATTAGACCAGCAGGGCATTAGTATCAGAATGGACATACAGACCAATGAAGCAGCCCAGAGACCACAGCCAGATCACTGGACAAGGGACATCCTCCACACCCACATGCAGAAGAATGAAACTACAGCCCTTTCTGTCGCCATGTACAAAATCAACTCCAAAGGGTGTCAAAAGTGCTAGAAGAAAGCATGGGGGAGACGCTTCATGGTGTTGAAATGGGAAAGTATTTTTTTAATCAGACCCTCAAGCATAGGAAACAATGCCGAAATAGACAAATGGGATTTCATCAAACTAAACAGCTTCTGCACAGCAAAGGAAACTTTCAACAGAGTGAGACAACATACAGAGTGGGAGAAAATATGTGCAAGCTACGCATCCAACACGTGGTTAATATCCAGAATATACAAGGAGCCCAAGCAACTCAATAAAAAAATTTCAATCAAAACATGCAGAATATCCAAAGATTTTCCAAAGGAAGGCAGAAAAACGGCCAACATTAGATGAACGAAAGCACAACATCGTTAATCATCAGAGAAATGCAAATCAAAACGACAATGAAGACTCACCTTGCTCCAGCCAGAATGACTACTATCACAAACACAGGAGATAGACGCCAGCAAGGCTGAGGGGAAAGGAAGGCTTGCACACTGTTGGTGGGAATATGTAAATTAGCACACGCAGAATGCAGCATGGGGCTGCTTCAAAAACCTAAGCCCAGGAGCAGGTGCTTGGTGCGGTGGCTGGTACAGTACTTGGGGTGCACCCCATACCAGAGTGCCTGGGTTCAAGTCCAGCTCCCTGCCAATGTGTCCTAGGGTGGGGGCAGCGGTGGCTCAAGTGGCTCCCAGGGAGAAGGCAGCAGTGGCTCAAGTACTTGGGCCCCTGCCACCCACAAGGGAGACTTGAACTAAATTCCAGGCTCCTGGCTTCAGACTGTCCCAGTCTTACCATGTGAGTTTTTGGGGAGTGAACCAACAAATTAGAAATCAATCTGTCTCTCTTTCCCCCATCTCTCCCTTTTCCTCCCCCCTTTTTCTGTGTATGTAAGTAAATGCCTTTCAAATAACTAAATGTAGAAGCAGGGAACCAGGCACTGCAGCAAGGCAAGGTTAAGCAATGCTTGGGATGCCTGCATCCCACATCCCTGTGCTGGTTCAAGGCCTGGATACTCCACTTCCAACCCATCTCCCTGCTTAATGTGCCTGGGAAACAATGGATAATGGCCCAACTACTTGAGTTCCTGCCACCCAAATAGGAGGCCCACAGGAAGCTCCTGGCTTCAGCCTGGCCCAGGCATGGCTGTTGTGGCCATTTGGGGAGTGGCTCTCTCTCTCCATCACTATGCCTTTCAAATAAAAAATTACATATTTTTAAAAGTCAATAAATAAAAATAATTTTAAAGCCCTAAAAGCAGAACTACCATCTAGACTCCAGCAATCCCACTACGAGGTTTATACCCGTGAGAAATGCAATCAGCCCACGAAAGAGATACCGGCACACTCCTGTTCACTGTAGCTCTGTTCACAGCAGCCAGGAGACGAAGACACCCAAGTGTCCATGTATGATGGACAGAGATGCTGGAGCAGTCCTCAGCCACAAACAGTTAACTTTCCATGTAGCAACAGAGACGGCACTGCAGGCCACTCTGTGACGTGACCTGAGCACAAGCCCCACACGACCCCACGTGCACGCTCATCTCGGAGAACAATGCTGGCTACCAGGGCGGGAGAACGAATGACGGGCATCCAGGTATAACTGGTGAGCAGTAAGACATTCCAGTGCTGTACCATGGTAGGGTGAATATAGAAATGGTGTTACACTCCACATTTCTCTAAAAATGTACAGGTTCTTAATGTCTTCACCACACAAAAATGTTACTGTTTACCCAACTGGGCGCCACACTATCTGCAGCCACGGACACACCACACAGCACCCCAGAAATAGGTACAACTGTCACCTCTCATTTAAAAATAAGCATAATGGAATACTATGAATAAATTAACATTTGGCACTCATGGAAAAACTTGGATGCTTTTTAACAAACAGGAAATATCGTGCAGTAAAATAAATAAATAAATAAATGTATACACAAAACCCCAATGAGAAAGGCAGACAAGTGTGCTAAAACCTGGAGGGAGACATTGGTGCCCCACCTACCCTGGTTCCCCCTAATTCTCTAGGCTCCTTCCTGCAATTTTCCGAGTATTAAATCCAGACTTTCTAAACATTGACTCAGGGGCCGGCCTCTGTCCATGTCCCACATTGAGTCCTGGCTCTGCTCTGGATTCCAGCTTCCTGTTAAGGTGCACTGGGGGAGGCGGCAGGTGACGGCTTACATGGTTGGGTCCCTGCCTACTTGCAGGGAAGACCTGGGCCGAGTTGCTGGCTCATGGCTTTGACCTGGTCTACTCCTAGCCATTGCATGCATTTTAGGAATGACCGAGAGGATGGGAGGACTGTGTGTCTCTCTCTGTCTCTCTAATAAGTAAAATAAATGCCAGTGCACACTTTCTAATAAAATGTACTCATTGCCACCAGCCACCATCAAAGCAGATCAGTAAGACCCGCATGCTGTACTGAATCTCTTCTGGGACTGAGAAGTATTCTTTTCTCCTGGAATCTTCTTTGCTCTAAGTTAAATTAGCCAGCATCTGGATTTACGGGTTGTGGGGAGCAAACCGGACTAGACTGTTACTGGAATTAAGACTTATTCTATGCATCTGCTCTCCCACAATATGGCGCTGGGAGAGAAGTAAACAGCTTCCGCACAGCTGCCTCCAGTTCAACCAATTAACTGTAGGACTTGCTCCTGATTGGAGAGCAGCGTACTCGGCGTGTGGGCAGCCGAGTTGGGATTGGCAGAGAAGGACTATAAAGGAGGAGAGAGACGGCATGCACCAGGAAGATCTATGGGGAACATCTAAGGGAACCCGTGCAGCCCCCAGAGAGCCGGCCGGCGGTGTGCCACTCCCCTGCGGAAGTGGGGAATGCGGCCAGGGGGAACTGCCCTTCCACGGAGGTGGAAGGGATAGTAGCCAACCCGGGAAGAACCAGCAGCAAACCCGGGGAGGGCCGAGCAGACAGAAAGAACAGCGCAGGGTCCTGTGTTGCTCCTCCACGAAGAGGGGGAGCGACATAATGGTGCCGTGACTCGGATATGAAGCCTAGGCAGCGTTTAGTGTCGTTCCTCCATGAAGAGGGGGAGCGACAACGGGTGACTTCCAGCACGGCATTTTAAGCATGTGGTTGTGGTCCGGGATCCACGTGCTGCTTGCTGTCCGTGTCACACATGGATCTGCTAGGAGATCAGGCAGGTGGAGCCCTGAGCTCCCCAGCATTGTCGACAGCCAGGCTTCGGGTCCCCAGTGAGCAGGGTGAAGGACAGAGCCCTGTTTCACGTCCCTGTGCAGGCTGCCCACGTGTCCAGTCAGTAATGTGTGGGTGACTAGGACTCAGGCAACGGAGACAGGCCACAGAGCTGCGGCCAAGTCCGAGGGCTCCACAAACACTGATTGTTCAGCTGTCATTTGGTCAGAAGATGCATCGGGAACCCGCTAACTCCTCTTTAAACCCCAAAATGATGAAAGCATAGGAGAGGCATCTGCGTGTGACTCCATCTGCTCTCCCCCGGCATGGACAAGGAGCTGAGAGCAGCAGGAAATTACTGAGGTCTGAACAGACTGTGAGAGCAGTGCCTTCCCGAACAGGAACTGAAATGCAACATGGCCCACACTTACTCACCTCTGCAGAGAAGCCTCTGGCTCTGTAGCCGACACCCAACCTGTGACTGCTCCGTGTCACCACGCAGCAGCAGGAGAGGCAGTGCTGGGCTCTGTTTAGACAGACGTCATGCCTTCTGGGCAAGGAGTCATGACTCAGAATCTCACCAACATATTTAAGCCGTACAGCCTAAATTTGGCAGTAGATTGGGAAGCTGCAGGACATAAATATCCTGTTGGAACCAATGGGGCTCCTAAAAACGAAGCCTCCAGTGAAAAGCCACACATGCAGCCAAGCATGGGAGCACCCCAGCACCCCAAACACCACGTGAGTTATTGCTGGGTGCCACCATATTTGTTTAATTCTAAATACTGCTTCACATAGGAGATCATCAGCTGAACTTCACGGCTGCTAGAACAACTCTGCTCCACCATCTATTCCGGGATTTTTCTTTAATTCAAATCATACATGTGGAGTTCTTCACACATTCACATACCCAAGGCATGGTGCTCGGGAAACCATGTCCACATGTGAGTAGAGCACGTAAAGGAGCATGAGAGTGCACACACACGAGTACACAGAGACGAGAGCGTACAGAGGAGAGCATGTGAATGTACACAGTGAGTGTAACTTGTGTGGGTACACAGTGAGCAGAGCACATGAATGTGAACAGTGGGCAGAGCACTGTGTGCACAGTGAGTGGAGCATGTGAGTATGCACAATGCGTAGACATGTGTGGGTACACAGTGAACACAGCACTGTGTGTGCACAGTGAGTGGAGCATGTGAGTGTGCACAGTGAGTGTAACATGTATGGGTACACAGTGAACACAGCACTGTGTGTGCACAGTGAGTGGAGCATGTGAGTGTACACAATGCGTAGACATGTGTGGGTACACAGTGAACACAGCACTGTGTGTGCACAGTGAGTGGAGCTTGTGAGTGTGCACAATGCCTAGACATGTGTGGGTACACAGTGAACACAGCACTGTGTGTGCACAGTGAGTGGAGCATGTGAGTGTGCACAGTGAGAAGAGCATGTGTGTGTGCACAGTGAGTGGAACACGTGTGTATACACTGAGTGGAGCATGTGAGTGTGCACAGTGAGTGGAGCTTGTGAGTGTGCACAGTGAGTGTAACATGTGTGGGTACACAGTGAGCAGAGCATGTGAGTGTACACAGTGAGCAGAACACGTGAGTGTGAATAGTGAACAGAGCATTGTGTGTGCACAGTGAGTGGAGCACGTGAGTGTGCATAGTGAGTGGAACACGTGTGGGTACACAGTGAGCAGAGCACATGAGTGTGCAGTGAGAAGAGCACTGTGTGTGCACAGTGAGTGGAACACGTGAGTGTGAATAGTGAACAGAGCATTGTGGGTACACAGTGAGTGGAGCACTGTGTGTGCACAGTGAGTGGAGCATGTGAGTGTGCAGTGAGAAGAGCATATAAGTGTGCACAGTGAGTGTAACATGTGAGTGTGCACAGTGAGCGGAGCACTTTGTGTGCACAGTGAGTGGAGCATGTGAGTGTGCACAGTGAGTGTAACATGTGTGGGTACACAGTGAGTGGAGCACATGTGTGTGCACAGTGAGTAGAACATGTGAGTGTGCACAGTGAGCGGAGCATGTGAGTGTGCACAGTGAGTGGAGCACATGTGTATGCACAGTGAGTAGAACACGTGAGTGTGCACAGTGAGCGGAGCATGTGAGTGTGCAGTGAGTGGAACATATGTGGGTACACAGTGAGTGGAGCATGTGAGTGTGCACAGTGAGTGGAACACATGAGCGTACAGTGAATGGAGCACATGTGTGTGCACAGTGAGCTGAGCACTGTGTGCACAGTGAGAACACATGTGTGTACACAGTGAGTGGAGCACGTGAGTGTACAGTGAGTGGAGCACATGTGTGTGCACAGTGAGCTGAGCACTGTGTGCACAGTGAGAACACATGTGTGCACACAGTGAGTGGAGCACGTGAGTGTACTGTGAGTGGAGCACATGTGTGTGCACAGTGAGCTGAGCACTGTGTGCACAGTGAGAACACATGTGTGTACACAGTGAGTGGAGCACGTGAGTGTACAGTGAGTGGAGCACATGTGTGTGCACAGTGAGCTGAGCACTGTGTGCACAGTGAGAACACATGTGTGCACACAGTGAGTGGAGCACGTGAGTGTACAGTGAGTGGAGCACATGTGTGTGCACAGTGAGCTGAGCACTGTGTGCACAGTGAGAACACATGTGTGCACACAGTGAGTGGAGCACGTGAGTGTACAGTGAGTGGAGCACATGTGTGTGCACAGTGAGCTGAGCAGTGTGTGTGCACAGTGAGAACACATGTGTGTACACAGTGAGTGGAACACGTGAGTGTACAGTGAGTGGAGCACATGTGTGTGCACAGTGAGCTGAGCACTGTGTGCACAGTGAGAACACATGTGTGTACACAGTGAGTGGAGCACGTGAGTGTACAGTGAGTGGAGCACATGTGTGTGCACAGTGAGCTGAGCAGTGTGTATGCACAGTGAGAACACATGTGTGTACACAGTGAGTGGAGCACGTGAGTGTACAGTGAGTGGAGCACATGTGTGTGCACAGTGAGCTGAGCAGTGTGTATGCACAGTGAGAACACATGTGTGTACACAGTGAGTGGAGCACGTGAGTGCACAGTGAGTGGAGCACATGTGTGTGCACAGTGAGCTGAGCAGTGTGTATGCACAGTGAGAACACATGTGTGTACACAGTGAGTGGAGCACGTGAGTGTACAGTGAGTGGAGCACATGTGTGTGCACAGTGAGCTGAGCAGTGTGTGTGCACAGTGAGAACACATGTGTGTACACAGTGAGTGGAACACGTGAGTGTACAGTGAGTGGAGCACATGTGTGTGCACAGTGAGCTGAGCAGTGTGTGTGCACAGTGAGAACACATGTGTGTGCACACTGAGCACAGCACTCCGTGTGCACAATGAGCAGAGCAGGTGCGTGCCCCATGACCCTCACTGTGAACAGTGCTGTCCTAAGCCATACCCTCGAGCTACCTGCCTCAGTCTTTGTTGATCACTGCTTTATTCTTCTTTGCTGAAAAGACCGGAAATGAGCATTTGAAAAACCAGTTTCACACAGACTGTCCACATTCTCATTAACAATTTCCATACAAAGGCTTGCTGGACACCGCAGGGACCAGGAAGGGCCTCTTTCCCCCACTCCTCGTTGCTGCCACCATGCTGACCTCGGCTCTCTGAGACAGAAGCAAGAGAAACCTCTTCACATAAATGGAGACAAATGGGGTTTGGAAAAAGCTGTCAGGCTCTGGCTTCCTCAGGGTTTATTCCAAAACTCACAGTGATCAATTGTCATAATATTTATGACAACAGCTTCATCGGTTTCTCCTTGGGTTTTGTTGTAAATGGAAGAATCAGCTGACTTGTGGCCATGGGACAGCTCTTGGTCCGGGCACCAATGCTGCAGCCCCAGGTGGGTGCAGCGCCGAAGGCGGGTACCCCACTGGCCCCAGGTGCTCTGGCCAGCACTCACGTGGGAGGCGCAGACTGAGCCCAGCCTGCCCTCTGCAGAGGTTCCCTGGACACACCAGGGACCACTCCCTCCCCTCTGTGCTGCAGGCTGTCTGCTCTCAGCAACACAGAGGGAGACATGGAGGACCACCAGCCCAGCTCCGGGCACATGGGCTTCTCAGCATTTCCCTGTCCGCTCATGAAACCTGAAAAACCCACATTTAATAAAAATGCTGTGTGGAAATAAAAAATGCCATAATGCTACAGAAAGCCTGGCCTTATCACAGGAAGTATGTCAGGGGATTACAGGATCGCACAGGGCACTTGCTTCCCACTGCAGGGGAGCCCCAGGAACTGGCAGAGAGGAACTGAAAAGGCAGATCCTGTGACAACCAACGACCACCCAATCCCTGGAAACATCAGGTGGACAGAGAGGAACAAACTGGGGTGGAGGAAAGGCAGGAGGGCCACAGCCACCCTGCTGCACCCAGGACACCTGCCCTGGTCACCCTACACACAGATGGACATGGACAGGCACAGGGCACTGCATGGAGATGGACACCTGCCCTGGTCACCCTACACACAGACGGACGTGGACGGGCACAGGGCACTGTGTGGAGAGCCTGGACACCTGCCCTGGTCACCTACACACAGATGGACATGGACAGGCACAGGGCACTGCATGGAGATGGACACCTGCCCTGGTCACCCTACACACAGACGGACGTGGACAGGCACAGGGCACTGTGTGGAGAGCCTGGATACCTGCCCTGGTCACCCTACACACAGATGGACATGGACAGGCACAGGGCACTGCATGGAGATGGACACTGGCCCTGGTACTCCACACAGAGAGGTGTGGACAGGCACAGGGCACTGCATGGAGATGGACACCTGCCCTGGTCACCCTACACACAGACAGACGTGGACAGGCACAGGGCACTGTGTGGAGAGCCTGGACACCTGCCCTGGTCACCCTACACACAGACGGACGTGGACAGGCACAGGGCACTGCATGGAGATGGACACCTGCCCTGGTCACCCTACACACAGACGGACATGGACAGGCACAGGGCACTGTGTGGAGAGCCTGGACACCTGCCCTGGTCACCCTACACACAGACGGACGTGGACGGGCACAGGGCACTGTGTGGAGAGCCTGGACACCTGCCCTGGTCACCTACACACAGATGGACATGGACAGGCACAGGGCACTGCATGGAGATGGACACCTGCCCTGGTCACCCTACACACAGACGGACGTGGACAGGCACAGGGCACTGTGTGGAGAGCCTGGATACCTGCCCTGGTCACCCTACACACAGATGGACATGGACAGGCACAGGGCACTGCATGGAGATGGACACTGGCCCTGGTACTCCACACAGAGAGGTGTGGACAGGCACAGGGCACTGCATGGAGATGGACACCTGCCCTGGTCACCCTACACACAGACAGACGTGGACAGGCACAGGGCACTGTGTGGAGAGCCTGGACACCTGCCCTGGTCACCCTACACACAGACGGACGTGGACAGGCACAGGGCACTGCATGGAGATGGACACCTGCCCTGGTCACCCTACACACAGACGGACATGGACAGGCACAGGGCACTGTGTGGAGAGCCTGGACACCTGCCCTGGTCACCCTACACACAGACGGACGTGGACGGGCACAGGGCACTGTGTGGAGAGCCTGGACACCTGCCCTGGTCACCTACACACAGACGGACGTGGACAGGCACAGGGCACTGTGTGGAGAGCCTGGACACCTGCCCTGGTCACCCTACACACAGATGGACATGGACAGGCACAGGGCACTGCATGGAGATGGACACTGGCCCTGGTACTCCACACAGAGAGATGTGGACAGGCACAGGGCACTGCATGGAGATGGACACCTGCCCTGGTCACCCTACACACAGACGGACGTGGACAGGCACAGGGCACTGCATGGAGATGGACACCTGCCCTGGTCACCTACACACAGATGGACATGGACAGGCACGGGGCTCTGTGCGCAGAGCCTGCACCCATGGTCAGACAGTGCCTGGGTCACTCAAGAATGTCACCAGGTCAGGGTGGGCCTCGCCCCCTTCATGAGAGCACTGCTCAGCCTGGGAGCCCACCCCCATCGGGACACCCTTCCTTCAGAAAGCAGCACTGCTTGGCTCTAAGAGTGACCTGAATCCTGGGGTTCAGGGCTCTCTGGCCACGCGGCCTGCCCTGTTCCACCACAGAGCTGGTGTCAAAACACAGAGTGCACACCCTCAGCACACAGGCACTGCAGGGAGTGGAATTGGCTTGGGCAAACAAACAGTTTATCTGTACAGGTGCAGCTGAGAAAATACGGTATCATCTTAAAGAATATATTATTTTATAAAATGAAAGGGACTAAAAAATGAGGTCTTGAAAATTAAAAATAAAACTGCAACTAGAATTTCCATGGAAGTGTTAGAAGGTGACAGTGAGGAAACCTGCCAGAAAGTAGAACTAAGCAGATCAATAGACAGCAGGAAGCAGTCAGAGCAGTCGGAGCTAAACAGTAACAGGTCAAGAAATAAAACCAGCACAGAAAACAATCAGAAAAATTAGCAAAAAAAAAAAAAAAAAAGGCAGAAAGAAAACCAGCACGTGGGAGTTTCGCAGGTGGAAGGCACGGTGTGTAAGTGCAGACTAGGAGAGGCACACAGCCCAGGGTCTCAACAGCCGTGCCTGCAGCAAGGCCCAGAGAGGAGAAATCATATGGAGGAACAAAAGCAGACTCCCCAGGGTTCTTTTCCTCCCTTGGAGCCCCCTCCAGCTGCTCTGCCTGGAGGTCTCTGACACTAACAAATCTTTGTAAATCTCTCTGCTTGTCCACTTGGAAATTCTTCTTCCATGTGAGACAAAGAACCGAGGTAACAATAATTTCTCCGCTGCCATTTTGGTGCCGTGACTCGGATTGCAACTCCAACGTGATGCGGATGCGACATTGGATCATCGTGCCAGGCCAGACCAGTGAGCATACGAGAGCCTTGCTCTCCCTCATAGTAATTCGCATG
This sequence comes from Oryctolagus cuniculus, assembly GCF_051225735.1. Classification (NCBI taxonomy): domain Eukaryota; kingdom Metazoa; phylum Chordata; class Mammalia; order Lagomorpha; family Leporidae; genus Oryctolagus; species Oryctolagus cuniculus. Next base: position 148,372,307 of record NC_142874.1, read on the forward strand.
TTCCCTAAAACACCAGGTCCCTGTCAGCCAGTTAAGAGTCATCAGCGCAGCTGCTTTTGTCTTAAGACTCACAGGCGAGGCTTGCTGACTAAGGCCAGATCAATGCCTGGAGCTGGGACTCTATCCTAACACCTCCCCTCCCTCTTGCGTGGATTGGTCCTTCATGTGGGACTAGACAAGGCCTAGAGACAACTGATGGATTCTGGCTGGGGCTGCACCCGAGAGTTTTCAGAAGATCTCCTGGCTGGGCACCAGGCTCTGACTGCTGGAATGGTGTTGGGCTGAGAAATGCAGTTTCCAGCAGGGAGCCAGTCCCCTGCCTCTTTGGAGTCCTCACAGGCTGGAAAGCCAGAGGCTCCACTCCTCACGCTTCTCATCTCAGCTCTGGGAATGTTGGTCTGGCCCTTCCTTTCACGGGGATCAGCCCGACACACGGGACTGGGAGAAAGGTTTGGAGTAACCTTGAAATTCAGGCCAGGGCCACTCTCTGGCGTTTTTCAACGCCAGATCCCAATGGCCCTTTAGGGTGTTGGCTGAAAACTGCATTCTGTTCTTCCTTCCCAGAGATTAATCTGTTGGTGAGACTGGGCACAGCCTGGAGTGAGGCCATGGGCTCCCAGCTCCATGCCTCTGCGAGTTTTTCCTTTACCCCAGATCTTGACAGGTCTCCATCTCTCTCTGCTTCTCTAAATGTTTTCTGTAACTCGTCAAGTCTCCACAATTTCTACAAACTTGATTTCCGGTCTCGTTAGTGGGTATTTCCTAGATAATCCATTCTTTAGTTCTGGGTTAAAGTCTAACTATCTCGTTTGCAGACAGGCAGTCTCTGGATCTGGACTCTCATTAGACACGGCTCCCCACGTGACCTGAACTTGTGCAGGCAAGTCTCAGCGTGTTTCTGGTACCCCCGCCTTCCTTCTCAAGCCTGCTCTTGTGGGTCTCCTCTGTCACATCTTTCCTACATACTAGCAAACTCAGAGTTTTACTAGGGAGAATTATATTCCCCCACTCTGCTGCTTTGTGACTTCACCTGTGTAGTCACCAATGAAAGTAGCCAGGGCTGGCACTCGAGCTTACAAACACCTCTGCTAAGGCTCTCGCTGTGAAAGCTCATTGTCTAAATCAGGCCTATTAGACTAGACTCAGGAGGGGCATAGAACAACTAGTTTTCCTTATGTATAAGAACAAAACGACAGTATATATTTGACCAAGCAGACGCCCAGTCTAGCACACTGCCAAGTAAGGGAACTGAGCACTCTCTGCGTGTGCTATTCTGACAACTATATACCCTAGGCTACAGGTGTGGAAGGCTGAGTGAGAGTGGGTGTCACGTGCTAACCCCACCCTCACCTTCCTCCCTCCCTGTGGGCTTCAGTGCACGTCTGGACGCCACAGGCAGCGAGACAGTTTTGAGAGACGTCTCAGACTCAGGAGACATGAGACCTGAAGTACCCTCTGTATTTATGCTCTCACTCCAGCCAGGAGGCAAACCATCGACTTTCTCTCTGTGATCCCTGAGCTTACAGAAAAGTGCCTCGTCATCTTCTGCACCACCACCTGGCCTGCTTACAAGCAGAGGGTGGAGAAGTTAGCTTAAGTGAGCTGTGAAAAGTGCCAGCCCCTCCACTCTGAGTCCCTTCTCAGAACTCTGTCTCCTAACAGGTCTCTTGCCTCTATCACCCTGCATGTGCTCCCATATGCATTAAATTCTTCTCCAGGGGGTCACAGAGTCCGTGGGTCTATTCAGGGAGCCCCAGGGTTCTTCTGTTACTGCCTGTGACTGTGGAGATTTTAATTCCAGTGGAGGATTTTTTTTATCAGATGCCCATTGCCCCATTGTTTTCATTCTGCCTGGGGGTTTCTAGGCAAGAATCTGGGCCCACTCACTTCAGATGCTACTGAATGCATGTGGATTAATCCACATGATGACTTCCTGAGACACCTTTGGACCTGATTCCTCATCCCTGAGACTGGTTTGAGTGACAGCCTCGCAATTAGACATGTCCAGTAGTGGCTTTTGCTTTTGGAGTATAAGGTTATTACCTCTTTGCAGGGCCTCCAGTTCTTCCCTCCAGACTGCCCCTTTGAGGTGGCTGGAGCCTCCTTGTACTAATTACCCTCTATTCCATCACCTGTCAGGTTCTCCTTAGGAATCTCTGGAGGGGCGGCAGTGTGGTGTAGCAGGTAAGCATCTGCCTGCAGTGCTGGCATCCCATATGGGCACTGGTTCAAGTCCCGGTTGCTCCACTTCTGGTCCAGCTCCCTGCTGATGGCCTGGGAAAGCATAAAAGATGGCCCAAGTCCTTGGCCCCTGCACCTCCATGGAAGACCCGGAAGAAGCTCTTGGCTCCTGGCTTTGGATCATCCCTGTCTTGCCATTGTGGCCGTCTGGGGAGTGAATCAGAGGATGGAATACCTCTTTTTCTGTCTCTCCCCATCTGTAATTCAGCCTCTCAAGTAAATAAATAAATCTTAAAAAAAAAAAAAAAGGAATCTCTGGAGGGGTGTCCATCTGCTCTGTTGAAGGGCTGCAGGTCAGAGCCACAGGCCTTGCTGGCCCTAAGCTGAAAAGCCCTTCACTCGGCCCAGCTTCTAAAGTAACCACTGCTGTTGAGGGGATGGCCAAGTAGGGTCAGCAACATCGCAAGCAGGACTGGAAATTAACTAAAAATGTTTTCCTTTTAGAGATGTCACCTACCTTCTAGCTCTCTTACCATGGCAGCTAGCTAATGGAAGTCAATAGGCTGCATCCCTCAGATGTACCCATGTGAAGAGAGCTGGGTCTAGGCCTCATAACTGGCAAGGCCTAAAAGACCACCTGATTATTATCGGGCCCCTTCTGTCAGTTTCTATTTGCCTCTCAACGGGAAAACTTGCTCATGGTTTAGACAGCACCTTTCTTTGGGCCTTTAATAATGACACTGTCCTCAGTTTTAGATCCTGTGAGTTTAAATTGCTTGTTAGATTCATTTTCTCCAGATCTGAAAAAGTAAAATTCTAGGTGGCCGTGCACATGAAACCTTGGATGGAAGCAGTTCCTGCAAACTGGCACTGCGTCCGCATCTCTACTAGGAATCCACCTCCTGCGGGAACCCCACCTTGACTTCCCTTCCCAAAGACGCCCCTTTTCAGCACAGAACAGAGTGATCATCGTCCAGTCCCCCTAACAGATGTCAGGGTCCATTCGTGTTCAGGGGAGGGGAGTTATGTGAGGAGTCATGGGTTCATACATAGTCTGGGTGGTCCCAGTGGAATTTGGGGTGTAAAATATTTGCTTCTTTCCTAAAACATTATCTTTAGCAAGAACAAACAGGCTGCCCCCCTTCCCTGGAATCTCCAAATTTACCATGAGAACAGCAAGGGAGTGGTGATCACAGTTCACTGGAAAAACAAGTTGCCTATCCCACCCTACCCAGGGTTTTTGTTTCATCATGAGAAAGCCAGACAGGACGGAGAATTGTAAATCAGGACTTTTGATGGGTTTTGTTCCTGCCAGGTAACTGAATGCCAATCTGATTGTCAAATTTTCTTTCCTTCAGAATTGTACTTAAGCACCCTACTACCACCAGCCCCTTTGGGTTTTTTTCCTCTCTTGGAGCCCTCCTCCATGCCACTGTGACTGGAGGTCTTTGACTCTAAGAAATCCTTTTTAAATCTAAAAACCAAGGGGCCAGCGCTGTGGTGCAGTGGGTTAACACCCTAGCCTGAGGCGTCGGCATCCCATGTGGGCGCTGGTTCTAGTCCCAGCGGCACCTCTTTTAATGCAGGTCTCTGCTGTGGCCTGGGATGGCAGCGGGGGATGGCCCGAGTCCTTGGGGCCCTGCACCCGCATCAGAGACCCAGAAGAAGCTCCTGGCTCCTGGCTTCGGGTCAGCGCAGCTCCGGCCTTTGCGGCCAACTGGGGAGTGAACCATCAGTTGGAGGACCTCTCTCTCTCTCTCTCTCTTGCCTCTCCTTCTCTCTCTGTGTAACTCTGACTTTCAAATAAATAAATAAATAAATAAATCTTTAAAAAAAAAAAACTAAAAGCCAAAAAAAAAAGCAAGCAGGCTTCCCAGCAGCAGCACTGAGTGAAACAAAGGCCCGTCCTCCAGAAGTGCTTCCGTCTTAGAATTCTAGACCCGGCCAAACCCGCAAACACGTGAGCATAGAACTTCAGACAGGCAAGATCAGCAACTCAGCCTTGCACTCGTATGTTCTCAGGAAATTGTTCGAAGAGGTGCATCCAGGGAATGAGGGTGCAAATCAAGACGGGAGAAAGTAAGCAACTTAAGAAACAGCAAGTCTCGCAGGATAGACACAGAGAGGACCCGGCCACCGTCCAGGGCTCTGGGGCGGCCAGTTCTGAACGTCAGAGCAGGGTTCTGAGAAAAGCAGCCCAGACTGGCAGCCTGGGAGGTAGGACGGGTGGTCACAGCAGGGCCGCGGGACAACCTCACCTGGCAGGAAGGACACACAAGGGGAGGAAAAGCCACTGGGAACTCCAGGGAGCAGAGTCTGCTCAGCCGTGCCCTGGGCGTCAGCATCTGCAGGCTAGCCAGGCTCAGTCAGCAGGAGGACAAGGGCTCAGGGGCCTTGAAGTGCCCTTGCCTCTGTACTGCAGAGCGGGCTGTTGGGGGCACAAGAAGCCAGGGTGGATTCGTCACTTATAGTGAAGGAGCCAGCGAAGGAAGCAGCCAGCAATGGTTCTGTTCCGGGGAGAGAAGGGGTACTCAGTCCAGAGCGCACAGAGTAGACTGACCGGGAGACAGGGGCGGGGGCTCGCAGCAGGATGGAGGCCCATGGGAGGTGTGCCTGGGGCAGCCAGGACACACCAGCAGGGATCCCGGCTGGTGACACACGTGCGGCCTGGAGGGGCGCCAACGGGGGAGGCTGTGCGTGTGCCTGGGTGGGAGCAGCACTTTCTGTGCACCCAAGGTTCTGTGAACCTGAACTGCTCCAGAGGAGTAGGTCTTTGACAGAGTGACTTGCAATTGCTCTCCTGGGGGCCCACCACCTAGCGGTGCTGAAGGCAGAACAAGACACTGCACTTTTAATTCTTTCTGCACTATTTGTTTTAACTCTATGCAAATGCTGCTTCCATTTAAGGTGTCTGTGTATATAATGGTCTTTCATTTTTCACATAAAACAAACCGGCAAAGCAGAAAAGGGAAGCTGTCATTAAGCTTTGCCTTTCCTGGGAAAAAAAGGAGTCTGACATTGTCTCAAAGTTTATGCGCAAAGTACAAGTCTATCACCTTTGAGTATCCATGGAAGGAAACAAGAAAGCGGCTCACAATGCAGGGGACCCCCAGTGACAGTCCCTGACCAGCTGCGAGCCCTGGCTGTCCCTGCGTCCTCACCTGTGAACCACACTGGCAGTGCTGCTGCTGACCAGGCTGTCGGAGACGGAGAGGCCATCCACGTGGCATTGTCCGAGCTCAGTATAGGGTATGGCATTTGCAGTGAACTTTGAAAATAACTCCTCACACGAAAAGTAAACAAGCAATGACAATTCTGCTCAACAGCTGAGCTCAGAGAAACACGGAAGATGGGAAATGTGTGTTTAAAACTGAAAACGCCTGTAGAAGTCGTCTAATAGCTGCATCCACTTAGACCTGGGAAGGCAGAGCCCAGCAGGAGGCTGGCGTGGGCCCCTTAGGGGAAGAGGCCTTGGGAAAAGGGGGCAGGAAGAAGAGGACACACACCAAAGTCGGCCATCAGCAATGTGACGGCTGTGAAACAGCCTCCACCTGGAAAGCAGCAGCCAGTGAAACCATCAGCTAGAGCAGCCGAGCGACTCTCAGCTCTGAGACGGGGCCGGGGCACCTGCTGAGGCTCTAATCCAGAGGCTGTCAGAGAAGGGTGCACACCTCACACCTGACCAAACAGGTGGCCGCGAGACAGACCTGGTGGTCAGGGCTCATCAAGGATGCACCTGGGAAAGGGAGGCAACCACAATGGACACACGGACAGCAAATCGACAGGCAAGTGAGAGGACGGAAAGCTGTCTCTGACCTGGTCACCGTCGCCCTGCGTGTGGATGGGGTGGTCATCCTGCACACACCTGCGGGCACCTGGGCACACCTGGAAGGTCTGCCTCAAGGCAAAGCCACCGGGGTCAAACAGCTGAGAGCACTAAGAAACCACATGCTTCCGGAAATGTCCATGAGCACCCGTGAGAGGGGGCGCCCAGGAGAGCCCGTGGGAGGGGGTGCCCAGTGCCTGTGAGGGGGGCGCCCAGGAGAGCCCATGGGAGGGGGCGCCCAGGAGAGCCCGTGGGAGGGGGTGCCCAGTGCCCATGGGAGGGGGCACCCAGTGCCCGTGGGAGAGAGCGCCCAGGAGAGCCCGTGGGAGGGGACACCCAGGAGAGCCCGTGGGAGGGGGTGCCCAGTGCCCATGGGAGGGGGTTCCCAGTGCCTGTGAGAGGGGGTGCCCAGGAGAGCCTGTGGGAGGGGGGGCCCAGTGCCCATGGGAGGCGGTGCCCAGTGCCCGTGAGAAGGGGCGCCCAGGAGAGCCCATGGGAGGGGGCACCCAGTGCCCATGGGAGGGGATGCTCAGGAGAGCCTGTGGGAGGGGGTGCCCAGGAGAGCCCGTGGGAGGGGGTGCCCAGGAGAGCCCATGGGAGGGGGCACCCAGTGCCCATGGGAGGGGATGCTCAGGAAAGCCTGTGAGAGGGGGTGCCCAGGAGAGCCTGTGGGAGGGGGGGCCCAGTGCCCATGGGAGGGGATGCTCAGGAGAGCCTGTGGGGGGGGTGCCCATGGGAGGGGTGCTCAGTGCCCATGGGAGGGGGTGCCCATGGGAGGGGTGCCCAGGAGAACCCATAGGAAGGGTGCCCAGTGCCTGTGGAAGGGGGTGTCCAGGAGAGCCCATGCAGTGACACTTGACATGCATCTGAGGACAGATCAGCCGTCGCTGTAGGAATCAGCCACAGAAGTATCCCAGGTCCAATGCACGCGGAAGGACCTCTAGCAGCAATTGCTGGTGCCGACAAGAACCAGTGGGAAGTGAGTGAAACCCTCTTCACTGAAACCTAGATGTGCACACACCTCCCAGCAAGTTCACTAGAGCATGCACACAAGGCCACAGACACTGTGTACTGAGGAACAACACAGGTGCTGGTCGAGAAACGCCCATCCTGTCCTCCCCGTCCCGTGGCCTCAGCTCAGCTGACACAACCTCCCTTGGCTGCAGTAGCTTCAACATTGTGTTGGCTGTCACAGCAGCCATGAGGGTGAGGTGCTGCAGTGATCACCATTTCCACTCCACAGATGGAAGGACTGAGGCTCAGAGACGCCAAGCAGCACAGCGAAGCCCACAGCACTAGGAAGCAGAGCACCAGGGCTGGGCCCCACACCCTGCCGCTGCCCCACACGCTGATGTCTGAGAAGTGAAGGGAGGGTGGAGCCGGGAGCAGCAGGCACACATGCACTGACACCCCTCCAGACACACCACGAGCGGATCCAGTCTCTCATTACTCAGAGGCTGACGGCGAGTGATGAACTGGATACTGCTTCTGAACAACTCCAACATGTCTAATCCCTGCCAGGAACACGGATCCAAAATAGGAAGATCAAAGACACACGGTGTCTAAATCAGAGACGTGTGAGGCTGGAGACAGTGCTGCACGCTTCCGACCCGCTCAGCCCTGGCACCGCTGAGTAGCGGGTCGGCACCATTTCTGGACGGCCACGACCAGCAACGGCACCGGTGGGGAACTGGTGGAACCCAAGGAAAGCGGGGGGGGGGGCCTCCCAGGGATCTGCTGGCATCCTGTCGTCAATGAGGTGTAGGTGTGACTGAGGGACACAGCAGCAGCACCTAAGACGCAGGCAAGATAAAGCGAATCCACACCACTGCACCACTGCCAACACACGAGGGCAACGACTTCTCACGTCGTCTCACGGCAGTGTGCTTGCCAGCATGCTTCATGAACGCAGGTCAGCTCCACACGAGGACATGCCTGCTGCATGAGGCTGACAGATATTTATATAAGCTGAATAATTAGATGCCAAAAGGGACCAAAAGGGTCACTGCTGAGGAAGGGAACGGTTTCTAACAGCAACTTCAGGAAGGAGTCTCCATGCTGCAGAGGAGTGGGGAGAGCAGCAACACAGGATGCAGGCTGATAAAGAATATTCCAGGTGGCAATGGCATGTGCAAAGGCCCAGTGGCAGGACAGAGTAAAGTATGGTCAGGGCTACACCAAGCAGCTCTCTGGGGCAAACGTCCCATAAAGGCTCATAATGGGATCCCAGAAAACAGGGTATTTTATAGAAAGTCTTGAGAGCCAGAAAGGAGAAATCTGGATTTGACAAAAGGCAACGGAAAACAGCAAGCAGAGAAGACATGATAAAAACGGCTTCAGAAAGATTATCCCAGCAGCTGTGTGTAGGATGGTTTCAAGCCGAGAGAGACTGGAGGCGGGAGATCTGCTAAAAGAATGTTCTCCTAATTCCAGTGCAGTGTGGGGAGGGCGTGGCCAGGGCACAGCATCCAGGGGAGGACAAGTGGGCTCTTGGCAAGCAGGACTCTTGGTTTCCCCATCTGCAAAGCGTGAGATTGGGCTGGCCGGTACTTCAGCCTGAGTCCCTTTTGACTCGACTGGCCTCTGCTCTGGGATCCTGGATCAGAAGTCCGGCTAAACTGGATATAGAAACAAAACCAAGGAGAAGGAAAGCAAACCCAGTACTCACGCCAATCAGCAAGACCTGCTTTGGCATGTTGAAGTTCATCAGTTTCTCGTTGTGCCTTCAATCTTCTCAGATACGTTAAGACTCCATCCACACTTACTAAACACCGATTTGAGAACATTCCCAAGGAGCAGGGGATGACCCGCACCTGCACCCTCTACCCACGGCTCAACCCTGAGGCCTCAGTGCCCCTTTCCTGCCCTGCTCCTCCCTGATGTGTGCGACCACGCCTGGCCATGTCCAAAGGGCCTCAAGTCCATCTCCGTCATCCCACCTCTCACCCCCGCATCACCGCGTGGACCTGTGGTGTCCCTGGGCATGCATTCTTTACACAGTCGCCTTCATGATGTTCCAGCCACAAGTCAATGGCTTCTTATGAGATCAGCCTGCGAGGTGAAGTCATCAGCATGAGTGAAAGGCCTTCCCCAGCCTGGCCCCAGATGACGAGTGCAGCACAAGGAAGCTCCCTAGTGTCCAGGAAGCAGGGGTTGAGCACCTGTGGGTCACCCTGCAGTAGACACCATCACCACTCCTCACCCTCCACCCTGGCTCCCACTGTGGTTTGCGATGTGGGCTCGGCAGAGCCCTGGGGTGTCACTGCCATCATGGAACCGTGGAACCACAATTTTCCAGCATTTGTGCTCCTGAAGAATCAGCACTGTGAGTCGTTGTGCTTTCCCAGGGTTCCAGGCCACACAGAGGCATTGCAGACGGCTCCACCACACCAGCTGTCTTGTGGCTTCCACCAAGAGGCAATGCCTGGGGCCTCGGCTCATCTGCTTCCCTCCTTCCTCCTGGGCCTGGTGGATGTTTGCTCTCCCCTCCACCTGCCCTTGGTTCCCGCCTTCTCCAAGTCTCTCCTCTCTGCTCCCCTCCTGCTCCCTGGCCCCACAATCCATCCTGTAACCAGAACTCTTCCTTCACAGCTCAGGAGAAAAACATCTGACCAGTTTAACGGTAAACTCATCTCCCTTCACAGACTTTCATCAATCTTTAGTCTTTCTTACTAAAGTATACCCCGTGCTGAGCAAACTGGGAAGTCATAAACAAACACATCCGGTGAACGAATAATGTGTCTGCAGTAAACATTAAGCTAAGGTCCTCTCTTGTGTCCCCCAGACATGCACCAAAGAGCACCATTCACAGGGCCATGCTACCAGCAGACTCCCAGAATTCCAGCAGAGGTCATCCAGACCACAAACCAGGACGAGGGCTGAGCGACTGGACTGAACACACACCGCGGCCACCCTCTCTTTCCCTCCTCTGGGGCTCTGGACACTTGTGGTAACTGCTCCTTCTGAGGGGCAGAGGGTACAACTCTGCAAACAACCACACCACCTGTTGGTGCAGACAACAGCATGGGGATGGGACAGACAGAACACACAGAAGTCCACACCGAATGTTTCCTTATTCCAGGACCCTCACCCACTCACAACATGGACATGGCACACCAGCACCCCCACTGTGGCCACAAACACCCATCTCAAGGCACACAGGCCACACAATCCAGCAGGTGCCAACCCTCCCCTGCAGGAGAATGGAGTGTGTGCTCCGCTTTGTTTGCACATTTGTGAAATACCCTGTAGGGGTTCCTCACGCTGTAGGGGTTTCTCACACTGTAGGGGTTCCTCAGGCTGCAGGGATTCCTCATGCTGTATGGATTCCTCACACTGTAGGAGTTCCTCACACTGTAGGGATTCCCCATGCTGTAGGGATTCCCCATGCTGTAGGGATTGCTCACGCTGTAGGGATTCCCCATGCTGTAGGGGTTCCTCACGCTGTAGGGATTCCCCATGCTGTAGGGATTCCCCATGCTGTAGGGATTGCTCACGCTGTAGGGATTCCCCATGCTGTAGGGGTTCCTCACACTGTAGGGATTCCCCATGCTGTAGGGATTCCCCATGCTGTAGGGATTGCTCACGCTGTAGGGATTCCCCATGCTGTAGGGATTGCTCACGCTGTAGGGATTGCTCACACTGTAGGGATTCCTCACAAACACTGTAGGGATTCCTAACACTGCAGTGTTTCCTCACACTGTAGGGGTTCCTCACGCTGTAGGGATTGCTCACGCTGTAGGGATTCCCCATGCTGTAGGGGTTCCTCATGCTGTAGGAATTTGTCATTTTGTAGGAATCCTTGTGCTGCAAGAGCTCCTCATGCTGTAAGGGTTCCTCACACTATAGGGATTCCTCATTCTGTAGTGGTTCCACACGCTGTAGGGATTCCTCACAAACACTGTAGGGATTCCTCATGCTGTAGGGGTTCCTCACAAACACTGTAGGGATTCCTCATGCTGTAGGGGTTCCTCACAAACACTGTAGGGATTCCTCATGCTGTAGGGGTTCCTCACAAACACTGTAGGGATTCCTCATGCTGTAGGGGTTCCTCACAAACACTGTAGGGATTCCTCATGCTGTAGGGGTTCCTCACAAACACTGTAGGGATTCCTCATGCTGTAGGGGTTCCTCACAAACACTGTAGGGATTCCTCATGCTGTAGTGTTTCCTCATGCTATAGGGGTTCCTCATGCTGTAGGGGTTCCTCATGCTGTAGGGGTTCTTCACACTGTAGGCATTCCTCACAAACATTGTAGGGATTCCTCAGTCTATAGGATTCCTCATGCTGTAGGTCTTCTCACACTGTAGGGATTCCTCAGTCTGTAGGATTCCTCATGTTGTAGGGATTCCTCATGCTGTAGGTCTTCTCACACTGTAGGGATTCCTCACAAACACTGTAGTGACTCCTTAAAGTACTGTAGTTATTCCTCTTAAATCCTATGTTCTTTCCCCTGATAAGGATCAGGGTCCTCAGCCACACTGTTACACCCTGAGGTCCTTCCCTTGCCTCTGTTTTTATGTTTGCAAAGGAGAGACTGTAATTCTAGACTGAAACATGCCAAGTTAAAGGACAGTCTCTTGGGACCAATGCTGGGACATGGTAAGCTAAGCCTCCACCTGCGGTACTCGCATCCCATAGGGCACCAGTTCCTGTCCTGGCTGCTCCTCTTCCAATCCAGCTCTGTGTTATGGCCTGGGAAAGCAGTGGAAGATGGCCCAAGTGCTTGGGTCCCCACACCCATGTGGCAGACCCACAAGAGGTTCCTGGCTCCTGGCTTTAGATCAGTGAAGCTCCGGTCGTTGCCACCATTTAGGGAGTAATCCAGCAGATGGAAGACCTCTCTCTTTGACTCTTCCTCTCTCTGTAACTGTGCCTCTCAAATAAATAAATAAAATCTTTAAAAAAAACTCAAAAGCTTGTATTGGAATAGAAGTTCCCACTGTTGTATGCTTTGGTACTTCATGCCCACCACAGCAGAGCAGGGCAGTGGACACACACACTGCTAGGCCTCAAAACCATTTCTGGTATAGAAAACAAAAGACAGTCTCTTTGCTGATAATCTATACTATTAAGGAGTGGGGGGGACAATGGTATGGTCACCACAGTTTTGCCATCATAATTCTGAAGACAGTAAGTGGGAGATAGAGTAAGTGTGAGAGTACTCAAACGCACTGATGAACAGAAGATGTGCAAGGAGGCTGCCCCGAGAAACCAGAGGTGCAGGTTCTTTAAGAAATCCAGACAGCTCTGGGCCTCCCTGGCTTAGCCTCAAGCAACCAGCAGTGAGGCCCACTTGTGCGTGCCTGGCCAGCTGCAGGTGGAGCACCTCCCAAGGGCTCAGCTGGGGCTTCAAGAGTGTGCACTTCCCCATTTGTAAATTTCAAAGCTGAATCCAAACCGCCCTGGCCATGGTTTCAGGGCAAGTCCAGTGACACAGTGAAGTGACTGATAAAGTCACCAGTGTGTGGCAATGACTTCCCGCCTTGCCTTATAACATCCTTGTAATATCACCATTGCACAAACACACAAAGTCATTCAAGATTTTATTAAATTACACAGGTATTACATACCACAGGCAATTGATAAGTCCAGAATTGCAGTAATACATGCGGGTGACCAAACAGCCATTTCCCCTCCCAAGTTCCAAGAAAAATCAGCTTTTTCCTGGTTCTCGCTCTGTACAGCCTTGGGGAGCCTTAAGCAAGCGAGTCCGGAGCAGAAAGCCAGAACAGGACCCCTGTGAGCTCCTACACCACCTGCAGTGCACTTTGTGCAGGTGACACAAAGATGACCCCAGGTCCTGCCCCCAAGGAAGCACCAGGGCCCAGCTCTCGTGCCCACCTCATTACTGGGTATGGGCCACTGAGACGAACACTTGTGCATCTCACCTGATTTAGCCCACAGGGCAGGGCCCACATCTGATCTGCCCTCTTAGCCCTGGCACAGGGCCTAGCCTTAACCCGTACACTCTGAAGCAACACAAGGGATGAATGTGGAGCCAAGGGGCACACAGCTCCCAGCTCCCACTGAGGCTAGACAAGCGGGGTCTCTGCTCTGCCTCTCTGCCTTATAGCAAGGCAACCAGAGGATGGGTCTCAGAGTAGAGGTTCAGGGGAGGAGACAAAGTGTGCCCACATAGCACCACCTCCAAGCAACAGGCAAGATGAAAACCATGAGCAAGTGCCTGGGATCGTCCTCAGCAACGTGCACAGACACCTAGAGGCCAACTCTACTCTAAGGCAACAGAAAATGATGATTCCTGTAAGAGAAGGTAATAAGCTTGAAAAGAATATCCGATGAGACAGGAATTCAAACCCACTATAAAGACGAGGAAAAGCACTGGGAACTTGGAAAGGCTCCCCTGTTTCAACCTTACCACTCAGCTTCTCACGGGACGGAAGAGTTGGAGGGCAGAGGGGCCCTTGTGGACTGTCATCAGAGAAGTCCCCAGGGCAACAGGAAAACAAGAAGTCCCAGCGGGAGAGGGGAACCAGCGCTGCTACTGACACCTGTATGCTGATGAAGAGACTTCCAGCCTCTGGTCACTCGGCCACTTCACCTTCCCAAATGAAAACGGCTGGGCCCAGGGACAGATATTTCAGAATAGATCTATTTTCAGACTGGACATTTTTCAGAAACTAAATTTAGCAAGCTTAAATTCTTTCTTAAAAATGCTATCCCATTAAGGCTTTAAAAGTAGGAAGTCTCCGTTGCATCACAGAGACAGAACACAGTGTTCTCTGATGGTGAGAAACCCAGGCCCCGGCAGGCACTGGCACTTGGCAGGTGCACACGTGGGGGCAGTGCTGCCAGGAAGACACGGATGTGTAAACAAAGGACTCGCACTCCAGACACCTGGACATCCACCTTCAGCGGCTGTGTCATCGTTTATTGTTAAAGAACCCATTTGGTAGTTTAATAGCAACGTTTTAATTTGCATTTTTGTTATCATTCATTAGTGATTCTAGCCATACCCCAAATGCTCACTGACCAAAATACTGACTCTTTCATAGATTTTCTATGAAATATACATCATCTGTTTTACGCTGTCATGAAAAAGTTACACATGAGAGGCACGGATCCCCCTAAAGCTGAGAACACGTATGCCCGAGCCCAGCTGCCCTGGGGCAGCTCTGCTTGCCAAGGCCCCGAGACCTTTCTGAGACTTTCCTTAGCTCTGTCAACCCACTCCCTTGTGGATTCTTGGTTGGTTTTTATTGTTCTTGTTGTTACTTTGACACTTCCAAAGTCCCTTCCTGTGCCACGATCAGCCCATACTTGTTTTAGCTTTTTCCTGGCATTGGCAAGAGTGCAACAATTGGGGCTCTCACATCTGCAGCAGGTCTGCCAGGCAGTGCAGATGCACTGTCCAGCTTCCCAAGGACATCCACACCCTCTGTGGAACCCCAAGAAGGCCCCACAAAGGACACTTGCAACCCCTGGAGCCTGTGACTGTGTCCTATGTGGACAAGGGTCTCCAGACAAGGCAGTCACTGATACCGGAGAGTCTGACCTCACAGAGGCCCAACAGAGATTTCAGACAGACAGACAGACAGACAAGGAAAATACACACACGGCAGAGACAGCTGCTCAAAGACTGACACAGAGGTAGGAGGGATACAGCCTTAAGCCATGGAGTACCAGAGGCAGCAGAGGCCAGAGGCTCCTCCCGCAGGGCTCAGACCCTGACTCCAGACCTGCAGCCTCCAGAACGGGGTGAGACTGTGCTTCCATCTTGTCTCACCTCCTGGTGTAGAGCAATTTACTGGGGCCCCAGAAAGATAATCTCAACGTTCAAAAACATCAAAAAAGATACTGACCATAGAAAAACAGCCCCAAGACTTTGCAAGTAACTTTAATATTGAGTAAAAGAGGAATGATTGAATCCTATTGCATGTTGGATTATTATGTAACTACAACCAAATTATCAGATAATCTCATATTTTGAACACACGGACAAATCCTTAGAAAAGAATACAATGTGGAAAACACAGAGCAGCACATTTTGATTTTAAATCTAAGAAAAGGTACCTACAGTTACTTAGCGGTCACAGTATTATTGGTGAATATCAACATATTAATTCATGATTCTCTGTAATTTCAAAAGATTTAGCAGATTATATATTTATGACCAGAAAAAGAAAAGAAAATGTACAAAGTAGCCCAAAGAGTTTACAATTTCACAGGACATGGGGTAGAACAAAGCTCACCTTAAGAGGGAACTCCAGCCTCAAAAGACCTAACAAATGTAACAGAAGTTAATAGGAAGGAGACATCTGGTAGCGAAGGAAATACGTTGCCAGAGTTTACAATAAAATACTGACCTCTGAGTTCTGCCTATTCTTATTCACTGGGATAATGCTGAGCACTTTTCAAGAATATCTCACACCTAGAATGGAGGAAGAATGTTAAAGAAACCAAAAAAATGCTGGCAGGCAGAACCAAAAGAATGAGCTGCAAGCACTGTGGATAATTAATACTTTGAGAAGTATTTACAACACCATGCATTTAGATGTTACCCAATACGTGTAAGTATTCTCTTTAAAAAAACATTCTAAAATGTGCTATGAGAAGGTATGCACATCTTGGCCTCTAGAGCTTTGCTGGGAGAAGACTGGGAGGGTGAGGTTCTTTGCAGGGCTCAGGAGCGAGTGGGAGTGGCTGCCCGGCCGACATCCCACGTGGCCCACTCCCTTCCCTCCAGCAGGGGCCCTGCTCTCCTCCAGCCCACGGGACCGTGGGACCATGTGGCTGAGCCACACAGCTCCGGGAAGCTCACTCTTGGAAGCTGCGAGGCAGAGGGAGCCGTGGTTAGAGCCAAGGCAGATCCACCCTGCTGTGGAGTGCTGCAGCTCACACCTGCTGACACCTGTTTCTTCAGCTTCCCCTCCACTCCAGGCACTGGTAACGTGTCCCACCTCGCCCACACTAGCTCGTGTTTGGTCTTGGGACTTGGGGACAGAGAAGCACAGTGCCACAGCCAGTGACAGCAGTCTCATAAGAAGTGTGGAAGGAGCTGATAAGCCACGAGTGTGTGGCGTGTGACAATATCTGGTAATCTTAATACTGGATGAACACCCAAGAAGTCCTTCATGAGTTTATTAAATTATACCAGTGTCATGTGCCACACATAACTGACATTCAGAACAGCAGTAATCAATGCTGGTTCCCAAGCAGCTGTTCCCCTCCCAAGCTCAAGAGAGCCCCAGTTCTCATCTCCTCTGCACGGTCTCTGAGGTACCTGGGGCCACTCAGCTTGGAGGGCAGGTCAGGGTCGTCCAGACCCAGGATGACAGGCCCCGGACTCCTGCCGGGAGCTGGTCTACCCTGAGGAGCTGTGAGATGGAGTGGACTGGACAATGCCTGACAAGTCCATTCCCTGCGAATACAAAACGGGAACCCAGAGAGAGCCTGTCAGCTGAGACCACACCTGGCTTCTCCTCTCCCTGGGCCACCCCCTTGCTGGTGATGGCGGCAGGTGGCAGAGACTAAGTGATTGCCAGCAAACCCCCAACACCCTCCTCCAAGCTCTCCCCTCTCACATTAGCTGACCATGAGGCCTCACTAATGGCCATGGCGGAGCCACAGTGTGCTGAGGGCTAGAACCGCCACATTAGGGGAGGCCCCTGCTGTGAATGTTAGGGCCATCCATGTGCCTCACGAAAAGAGGAACAGGGTCTCTCCTGCTGAAGCCTGCCGCCCTGTCCCTGGCTGACATCACAGCCAGGAGCAGGGTATATCAAGAGAGGTCCCAAGGGGTGGGAAGCCAGCCCCCGGGGACTTTCTTATGGCACCCTTACTGCAGGATAGACCAGGACTGGAGTTGTTTTGTGTAGGACTTTACGTTAGGCAAGATCAAAGGCTTTCTGATACAAACCACTCAGGAAGTCAGCATTCACAGATGCGTGTTCACTCTCCAGGCAAGGGCTGATGGGTGCCAGGGCCAGCAGTGCTCCAGGTACTTGGGATACAGCAGTGACCGACCCCAGGGGACATAACCCCAGTCCTCACGGAGGACTTCCACCCTGCAGGGTTGACTTCCAGCCACACAGCCCACCCACTGGCCATGGCTCCACCAGACCTCAGACAAGCAACGTGGCCTCATCCACAATGTGCCGCTCACAGCAGCACGACCTCCCAGGCTGTGCAGAAATTAATTAAGTAACTCCGGCAACACACTGAGCAGAGTGCATGAGGACTCAGACAATGCTCCTCATTATCAGGCAAACACAACGAATTATATGGTGCATGAGAAGGCCACAAGGAAGCGAGGGGTCACAGGGCACTCCAGGGAAGGTCAGATGAGAGGGGAAGAGAGTTGCAAGGAAGCCACAGGGAGCAACTGCCACCAAGGCCCTCAGCCAGGGGCACAGCTGGCTGATGGGGCCACAGCCAGAGGAAGCAGGACGACAATGCAGCACGGTGCAGACCACCACTCACCACTGCCTGGCTCTGAGCGAGATGCCGATGTGGCTGGGCCTAAAGGACCCCTCACTCTGCCTGCAGAGTGCCCTCGCAGGCCCTTCTCTGCTCAGACACAGGAGTCACGAGGGAATGGGACAACACTGCACACACTGCCTTGCCATCCACTGTCTTCAGTCCAGAGAGCAAGACTTTCTTTGTGTGACTTCCATCATTTAGTGGAGGTGGTTTGTTTTTTTTTTTTATAACATGGCCACATGGCTACATCATAACAAATGTATCCTCCTGTTGCTACTACTGTCCAATATTTTCCATGAAACAAAGCTGTGTGGACATCTATTTTGCTAACTTCTTGTAATTTCATGATTATTTCCTTAGGATAACTTTCCAGAAGTAAAATTTCTTGGACTGCAAAGAAGGGTTGCTTAACTAAGTTCTGTCACTCAAAAGAGGAAAGCACCAGAGAACTAAGTAAGGCTAAACTGAAGAGCTGTGTGGCTTATCTTTGTGATAACCTAGAACATCCTGTTTCATACCCAGAAACTTGGTGTGGTAAACTGCCCATGACAGGTATTTGAAACTACAACTTTAAACTGTTAATGAAGATTTCTGAATTATCTATAGATTCTTTTTTTTTTACTTTTTTTATTTTTTGACAGACAGAGTGGACAGTGAGAGAGAGAGACAGAGAGAGAAAGGTCTTCCTTTTCTGTTGGTTCACCCCCCAATGGCCACTGGGCCATCCTCCACTGTACTCCCAGGCCACAGCAGAGAGCTGGACAGGAAGAGGAGCAACTCGGACAGAATCCGGCGCCCCCACAGGGACTAGAACCTGGGGTGCTGGCACCGCAGGTGGAGGGTTAGCCTAGTGAGCTGCGGCGCTGGCCATCTATAGAATTCTATATGAAGTTTTGAACAGAGCTAGAAAAACAGATGTTCAGAAATTTGTTCAGAATCTGTCAAAATATTACAAAGAATGTCATAAGAATGGAAATTATCTTTAAAAATGCCAAGGTTTTATATTAAACACAAGCAGAAAAGGTATACAGCCCAGTGACATGTGCATAAGGCTGCCTGTCTCAATCACACATGCCACAAAGGAGCAATGGGTGAAGGCACATGACATGGTAAGGAGCTATGGGCTGTGGATCTGCTCATTCATGCTGTTGTCTGTGGACTGGGGCAGTCTGAAGCCCTGGCAGACCTTGGAGGACCAACTGCCAATTGTCTGCATCGCACCTTCTGCCAGCACCAAGGACAGAGCCTGGCACCTGGGCAAGAGGTGGCTGAGGAGCAAGTGCAGGGTTCATGCCCGGGCAGCATGGTGAAGGGAGAGGAGGGTGACTTCCTTCCAGCACCAAGGGCCTGGGAAACATGCCATGGGGAAGCAGCACCCCAGCTAGATCTGAAAGAATGATTATGAGGGAAAAACAGAAAAGAGAAATCACTAAGCGTGGCAAAACCATGGAGTCCTGAGGGTGTGCAGCCAAGTCTGGGGACAGGGAGCAACGCAGAGCAGCAGGACCGGTGGGAGAAGGGAGGTGATGATGAGCACACAGCGAAGCAAGCTCAGGCCTGGAGAGCCCAACCTGACATGTCTGATGCCCCTCCCCATTCACTATCGGGATGGGTGCAGTCCCGTGAGCCAGCAGTCAGGATGACTGGGGCAAGGCCCCTTCCTCACAGGCTGCTGTTCTAAAGGGGCAGGCTGGGGGACATGGAGGGCATTGAGGGTGAGGGGCTGTCTTCCCATCAGTGCACAGAGAACCCACCGAGCCGCTCTGTGGGTCTGGGGAGACTCACTGACAGAGTCTGTGAGCTTCTGCAGGGTGAGCAAGTACCTCTTCCAGTAGAGTGAGATGTGAGAAAGAAGAGAGGACTGGGGCTGTGGGCTGAGACATCACAGACAGCCTCATGTCCTGGCTCTGCGCTGGTGTGAGAGGCCACCCATAAAACCACTCTGGGTTTCACTTCCAGCCCAGTACTGGTGAATTACATGCACTATTCAACACTCTGCTGCCCTGCAGGCTCATGCTAGGAGAGTCTGTCCAGCTGACAGCTTGTGGGAGTGTTCTGGGCATGTTTCAGGTGGGCTGTGCAAAGCTGTGGTGCTCAGTAGGTGAGGGGCATTAAGTGCCATCAACTCTGGACGTTTTCAACCTGTGATGGTCGCAGAGTGGTCAGCCTGAATTGGTTCAAGGTGCTTCTGTACCTGCAGGGCATTCACATGCTGCAACACACACCGTGGGAAGTCACAGCCCTCACACTAGCACAGGTTTGCTGGGCATTCGCACACCAAGACCAGCAGGTCAGACACTCAGCCATCTTGGCCTGTGCACAGGGTGCACTCACAAATCCACACGTGCCTGTGGTACAGACATGGAGACGCGGCTCCAGCACACACACAGCCCACCAGCTTGTGGTGGAGCTGGACCCTCCTGTGGGTTTTGTTTTTTTTCAAAGTCTACTACAAGACACATTCATGAAAAATTGCTGTGTATCTGTGCAACTGTGACACATCACACAATCCATCCCCTCACGTGAGAACATCTTGCAGGATTAAGCACCAGGAAAACGGTTTTCTTCAGTGGAAAACGGGCATGCAGTGGCCACCCTGATAAAATGATCGAGTGAGGGCTTGTACCTTTCGGTTTTGTTGGCTTCACTGTCAAGAAGCTCAGAGTTGAATGTGACACCTGGAGAATTACACCAACCCTCTGGCTACCATACATGTCTGCTCCGATTTTCCAGTTTATTAGCATTTCTGTCCTGTGTATCTGTGGTTACGGTGACTCAAAAACTTTTTGAAAAGGAGTGGCAAACAGACCTACAGATAAGAAAAAGGAGACTAAATAAGAAGTGCTTGAGGGTCCCCACACAGGAGGCTCCAACTGTCAGCGCCATCCTCAGTGCTTTGCAGTCATCACTCACTGCATCCTCACAGGAACCCTGTCAATCAAGATTCTATCTGTCCCTCTTTTCACGATGAGGAAACGGAGATACAGGGAGGCCAAAAAAATCGCCCAAGGCCCCTCAGCTGCCCAGGCAGTGTGACGGCAGAACCCACACTCTTAGTCACCACCTTATGCTGCCAGCATAAAAAGCTGCTTGTCGGCGTTGTGCAAAAATAGCAGGACAAATGTTCATTAGGCACCAGCGGACTTTGTATGCGTGTATGTTACCCGGCTTAAAACATTTCCTCGGAGGGCCTGAGGGGATTGTTTCCTTTTTTTTTTCTTTCATGCACAGTCTGGGATTTCATTTAAAGACAATAAACAGATAGGATCACAAGGTTACTTTTTAAAATTTTTCTACAGATGGGCTGACTCCACATGCTTATTCCCTTTTGAAAAGGGCTGATTTAATCTTCTTTTCCTTCCCTGTGGATGCACACAAGTAGCCCAGATAAAAATGGTATCTGACACAAACAAACCTTGCAACGGGAGCTTTTGCGTGGGCTTTCCTAGAACCCGTTTGCTTTGTCAGGGGCAGAAAACGCAGGCCCCAGGAAGAGCTTCCCGGCTTCCGTAAGGGAAAACGTAGGGCAGGGACAGTGCAGGCACAACTTGGTCCAGCTTCCGATGCCAGAAGACCAGGTGTCCCCAGCCACACGGCGCCTTCTCTCCGTGCAGGCAGTCGCGAGTTGTGCCTTTCCTTAACTAACGCCACCCGCAAGAGGTTGTGGGACGACTGTGACGACCCCAAGCCTTGTGTCTCTTCCATCTTCTCCCCCGAAGCTTGCTTTGCTCAAGCTTTCAACATATAAAGTTCTAGTCTCAAGGAAGGTGTCCTGCTCCTCACTGACCCTAACACTCTGTCAAGGGCTGTGGGACGTGGTGACTGCCAGGACGTGGGCAGCGCAGCCTCAGTCTGAGCATGGGCAGGGAGTCCTCATGGTCTTCCTGGGCAAACACACAGGCGTCTCTGTAAGTGTCACTGTCACCTGCAGAGTGGACATATGGGGGTCTCTGTGATGGTACTGTCACTTGCAAAGCAGACACACAGGGGTCTCTGTTACTGTCACTGTCACCTGCAGAGCAGACACACGGGGTCTCTGTTACTGTCACTGTCACCTGCAGACACATGGTGGTCTCTGTTACTGTCACTGTCACCTGCAGAGCAGACACACAGGGGTCTCTGTAACTGTCACTGTCACCTGCAGAGTGGACATACGGGGGTCTCTGTGATGGTACTGTCACTTGCAAAGCAGACACACGGTCTCTGTTACTGTCACTGTCACCTGCAGACACACGGGGGTCTCTGTTACTGTCACTGTCACCTGCAGAACAGACACACGGATGTCTCTGTAACTGTCACTGTCACCTTCAGGGCAGACACACGGATGTCTCTGTAACTGTCACTGTCACCTTCAGGGCAGACACACGGGGGTCTCTGTTACTGTCACTGTCGCCTTCAGGGCAGACACACGGGGGTCTCTGTTACTGTCACTGTCGCCTTCAGGGCAGACACACGGGGGTCTCTGTTACTGTCACTGTCGCCTTCAGGGCAGACACACGGGGGTCTCTGTAACTGTCACTGTCGCCTTCAGGGCAGACACACGGGGGTCTCTGTTACTGTCACTGTCGCCTTCAGGGCAGACACACGGGGGTCTCTGTAACTGTCACTGTCACCTGCAGAGTGGACACACGGGGGTCTCTGTACCTGTCACTGTCACCTTCAGGGCAGACACACGGGGGTCTCTGTCACTGTCACCTGCAGAGTGGACACACGGGGGTCTCTGTACCTGTCACTGTCACCTTCAGGGCAGACACACGGGGGTCTCTGTCACTGTCACCTGCAGAGTGGACACACGGGGGTCTCTGTACCTGTCACTGTCACCTGCAGAACAGACACACGGGGGTCTCTGTAACTGTCACCGTTACCTGCAGAGCGGACACATGGGGGTCTCTGTCACTGTCACCTTCAGGGCAGACACACGGGGGTCTCTGTAACTGTCACTGTCACCTTCAGGGCAGACACACGGGGGTCTCTGTTACTGTCACTGTCACCTTCAGGGCAGACATACAGGGGTCTCTGTAACTGTCACTGTCACCTGCAGAGTGGACACACGGGGGTCTCTGTACCTGTCACTGTCACCTTCAGGGCAGACACACGGGGGTCTCTGTAACTGTCACCGTTACCTGCAGAGCGGACACATGGGGGACTCTGTCACTGTCACCTTCAGGGCAGACACATGGGGTCTGCTGTGACTGTCACTGTCACCTCCACAGCAGACACACCATGAGCAGTGGCAGGGGGAGGTGTACTCTCCCAGGAGCAACTGGGGCCCTCTGTGGAGAATGAATGAGCTGTCCGTTGTCTCTCCTGGAGCCCCAAGTGAGGTACAATCTGAGGAAACCATGAGCTGCTCACAGAGAGAGCTTCTTCAAAGGCAGATGAAGACAGTGCATAAAGAAAACACAAGTGGTGGATTACATCTGAGCTTTGATTGCCTTTGTTGTGTGCTCTTTGTGCCTGCAGTCCCTGAAGTTTATCCCTGGAGGAAAAGTGGTCAAGAGCAGATGCAGGACTTCAGACAGGGTCTCATCCCAAGAACCCCACACCTGGTCTTGTGATGGTGGGTGTCTTTGTCAGGAATTCACAAGATTGCCACACTCAGTTTCTCTACACACAGATACCTAGAAAACAACGAAACTCACTGACGAAGTGGGCATCAGCTAGCAATCCTTCCATGGAGAAAAATAACTAGTAAGTAACTCTACGATTCCCTGAGAATAATTTTTAACTGCAAGAAACGTCTTGCCCACTAACTTCCTGTATGGTACCCATAATTCTTTTTTAACTAACATGTTGGCAATGCTTTGCATATGACTCCCATCTGGCCAAAAATGATGAATCATAGTTATTTTTATTGTCTCCGATGAATGACCGTGGTGTATCCATTCCAAGGGTCGAAATACATTTAATTAATTTCCTTTTCAAATCTATAATCAAAGCGTACATCATTCGACTCCTTGGACAGCTGCGAAGTCATGAGGTTTTTCCTTGAACATAGTTAGAAAAGAATCATGGCAATTCTTCAATTTTAGCATTATGGGGGATAATGTGCTAAAAGCAGAGATGATGTATCCTCTAACACTTGAAAATATTAGAGCTCTCTCATTTCAAAATTGGTTGGATTATGGGTACACACAATCCAAAAGGATTTAGATGCAGCAAAGCACATTTCTTTTTGCTTTTAATACTTAATTTAGAATTTCTACCAATTTCCAAAATGAGCCAGATGAAAACAGAAGAAGCAATTGATCTCCACAGGAGGACATATGTACATCACTGGGGAGAACAGAGACAGTGCAATCTGAATTCCATAAAAATAAAGAACAGTCTCTCAACCCATGTAAAACAGAGTATAACCTAAGGAGCACAAAACACGGAAAAGAAATGCATAGGTGCACTTCTCTCTGAAGAACGCCATTTCAATAGTGATAAATGCCAAGTTCTTTGAGAAGTCACAAATGTTTGACATTCTGAAAAGTGGGCTTAGAATGCTTTTCTACGAAAAGTCTCTAAGGTGAGAAAACTTGCATCTTAATTACTTCATCCCTTTGACTTCCATGACATGGTGCACTAATTTACACCTTACACGCAGTAGATGGTAAAGTAAGTCATTCCACACTGCCAGGCTTCTGGGCCAAGAGCATGGGGGTGAGGAGGGCCCCTGGGGGGGGGGGGCAGGCAGGGTCTGGGGCTGCATTGGGAGACCTGGAAGAATGGACTGGCATTTCTTGGGTGGGAGTCTGAAGTGGGAGGTGGGGGGTGAGGGCAGGATCAGCCCCTGCTTCCTCTCCCAGACCTGCTGCCAGATGTGGAGTCCATAATACTCTAAATTGTTCCCTTCCAAGTGATGAAAAAGCCATGCTATGTAAAAGGAAACGGTGCACACACTCTACAATTATTACTGAAGCCCATCTGTGATTCACCCCACTGCCTGCACAAGACAATTTTGCTGCTGGAAAATCTTGGTTAAATACATTTGAAAAAAAACACCAGAGTGGCTTGACCTGCCAAAAATCAGCCTTTTTCATCATTTCGCCATCTTTTGCTTTGGTTACCTATTAGCTTTCACAGAGAATCTGAGGTAAAATGAAAATGGTGCTTTAATGTCCATTAATCTCAGGCCAAAACGTGTTCCCGGGCATGTCGGGAGCTGCTAGGTCAGGCCGGGGCTCCCTGGGGCTGTCCCTATCTCCCCCAGAGCGCTCACTGCTGTGTCCCAGGCTGTGACCCATGGGAACCCCCCCCCCCGGAACCGCCCCCCCCCGCCCGCCCCGGTCCCGTCCTCCGCCCCACGCTTAACCTCGCCTCTCCGGCCTCGGTCCAGAAGGGCAGAAACTAGGCTGTGCTCTGGGTCTCCAGCTCTGAGACCACCCGCAGCGGGGCTGGCGACTCAGTCTACACAGGGGCCAAACTGATCGCTTTATCTGTAGGGGATAGGAAGCAGTGGCGATGAGGGTCTCCAATCCCAAGCCCAGCGAGTGGCCGAGGAGGAGAGGAGCCCTTCCCGCAAGGAGCAGGAAGCGCGGGCATGCAAGGAGTTCCCACGCGTGCGGCCGGCCCGCGTGCGCTGCCGGCGACCCTCCTCCGCTTTCGGGGGGCCCCGCCCGGCCCCCTCCTCACTGCCTCTAACTCTTCCTCTCTGTGCCCACACCCAGATCCCAAGTCCAGCCCTCCTGGCCCAGGCAAGGCTAGGGTGGGAGAGACGCCCCCGCGCCCCCAGCCACACCTGGCCCGCGCCCGCCGCCCCCCACCCCCTGTAATAATCACATCCTCGTTATTTCTCCCGCAAGCGTTCGCGAAGGAGCCGAGAACAGCAACAGCCGCTGCCGGGGGAGGCTTAGTTACAAAACCCTGCGCTGGGTAGCGCCTCGCTTAGCAACCGCCCCTAAAAAAGCCCCCGAGCTCCTCGTGCGCACTTGGAGAACCGGGCGGCGGCCACCCCCTCCCGGCGCGCACCCTCGGCCCCCTTTCCGAGCCGGCAGCGGAAACCCGCGCAAGTGGCCCCTCCCGGTCTCCCTGGCCCGTCTCGTTCACCCCCGGTCCCCGTGGGTCTCCACCTGGGCTGCGAGCAGGGGCTTGCAGGTCGCTGGCCGCTGCCGCCCCCACTCCCTCACAGCAGCCCCGCCGGCGCCCCCACCCCGCGGGACCGAGCGTGGAATTTCACACCTCCGCGACACTCGCTGGGCGCCCGCTCCGGCTCCTGGCAGCCGAGGGTCTGCCGTGCCCGGCCCTGGCCGGCTACGCGCAGCCCAGCCTCGCTGCCCCCACCTTCCGGGTCCCCTGGCTCGGTTCGGGCGACGCATCCCTCAGCCGCCCCCGCCCCCCACCCTGCCGCCCGCGCAGGGTCCCCGTGGATCGGTCACGCCGCGCTGCGCTCTCCTCTGCCCGACGGCTCTCGCCGCCCGGCCTCCCGGTCCCTGCGCCCTGGTCCCCCCGGCCCCAGGCGGCTCGCACCTTCCTCAGGGCGGACATCCTCAGGCGCTCCTAGTTCAGCAGGTGCAGCGCGACATGGCGAGGTGACCACCGCTCAGGCCGAGCTGCGCACGGGGCCCTGCCGCCGACTCCAGACGCTCGCGGGTAGGGGGTCCGCGCGCCTGCCCACTGTCCGTCCGTCGGTCCGTCCGTCCGTCTGTCCTCAGCCGCCGCCGCTGCTACCGCTGCTGCCGCCGCGCGCTCCGACCGCGCTCGAGCCCGGCGCACTGTCGGTCCTCACGGCCGGCGCCTGCGCACTCGGCGCCCGGGGAGGCACCGGCGCACTGGGGGGCGGCCGGCGCGCGGCTCCATCTGGGGAAGGGCCGGGCGCCCGCGCGCCTCCGGGGGAGCGCCCAGGCCGCGACGCGGCGGCCGCTCCGGAGCCCGCCCCCCGCCGGCGCCCAGCGTGCACGGCCGGGGAGCGCGCGGACCGCCCCCTCCCCCGCCGCCGCGCGGCGGCCGGCCCCAACTGTTGCGCGCGGAGCTGCGGGTCACCTGGGGACAAGCGGGACGGGGGCGCCGGGGTGGGACCCATTGGTCTGGCAGCTGCGCGCACGGGCCGGAGCTCTGGGCGCCGAAAGTTCGCCGGGAAGCCGACACGCACCGCTCAACGCCTGGAAGGGGTAGCCCACGCCGGCCGCGGTCAGAGTCACGGGCGCATTCGTGCGCGGACTCCTGTGGTGAGCGGTCCGCACATCTCCTGACCCACATGGCAGCGACAGTACACCGGGAGAGTGGCGCGCTCCGTTCTGGGGAAGGCTCCAGCGTGCGCATCCTGCCGCGCCTCCACTGCCGCGCCGACCGGCCTGAGCGGGCCGCGGTTGCCTCGCACGAGGTAGGGAGACCCCCACCAACAGCACTGTCTGGTGGGACGCAGGGAGAGCCTCAGATTGGGTCCGCCGCCCCTGGTTCGCCGTCAGCAGCTCTACATCGTGAGAGCCACGGAGTGGGAAGGAGAGCAGATCCCGGAGAGGGCGACAGCCCCGCGGCAGCCCGGGAAAGTTAGCGACCCGGCCACGTGGGGCAGACCCTCCGGAGCCCACTGCCCCAGAAAAGGAACCGCCGGCCCTAGCTGGGCGCGCAGGGGCGCGTTGGTCTCTCCCCGGGTACCGGGGAGCTGACCTTGGTTTCAGTTCGCACGGAGTGATGGACTTCACAATTTTAGTGTGCCCTGAAGTTTAAAGGCGGTAAGAGATGTGAATCATACCGAGGATGTTTGCAGAGCAATAAATACGGGATACAAAATGGGGAGGGAAGCAGAAGATCAGAAATATTTGGAGTGGGACAAAATGACCTTTCCCTGAAATTCCAAGATTTTTAAAGAAAACAAATCTCCGTAAGATTTTTTTTCTATAATCCATCTTTTTCAAAACACAGTGCTGAAGGCCTGCAAAGATGAATAAAAGTTCTGACTTCCACCCAGGCTCTCCTCAGTGTCCTCAGCTCGTCCAGTTTGTCTCCACTGTCAAAACCTGGTACATTTTGTGTGCCACACTTCATTCAATATCTAGATTTTAGGCCAATTTTTTATTTTGAAATTTGCTTCTTCTCCACTTCCCTGCTCTCCATGTTGGTCCCCTTTCCTCTTTTTAGACATTTATGGAATCTTTCATGGAACAGCAAGCGCAGAAACAACAGAGTGCCCCTCTTACACTCAATGTGCAAGCAAAACAGTGAAAGGGCCTCGCGGAGCTTTCAGTCCAGAGGGAGGCAATTGAAAAGTTACACACAAATGGAGTTACTTCTCTGGAGGAAAGACACAGAGTGCATGTGGAAGGGGCAGCGCTGTCCCATGGCTTGGGATGTCCGGGAGGAGCTCTCAGAAGTGGTTACAAGTAAGCTAGGGTTTTTATTTATTTATTTATTTATTTTATTTTTTGACAGGCAGAGTGGACAGTGAGAGAGAGAGACAGAGAGAAAGGTCTTCCTTTGCCGCTGGTTCACCCTCCAATGGCCACATGCAGGTTCTGAGGCTAGGATTGGAGTGCAGATGTATTTGGGAGATTGATCCAGAAAATGAGAGGAGGCAGGAAGAGTGAGGCAGAACAGGAAGAAAAGTTCATGGAGGATGCATTAGTAAGCTGGTCTAGCCAGAAGGCATCCAGGGCTCAGTCCTGCTGAGTCTCCGAATTGGACACCCAGATATTTCCCTGTGGACTACTGTTCCCCAATGATTGATTGTTCTCCCTTACTTCGCCAGCAATGCTAATGGCTTCAAAGAGACCAGGGGTTTGAGGTGGAGGCAGGTGAGCACGTGGGGACGTTGTCATACAACCACAACTGAAGGCAGAGGTCAGCACTTGTCACAGCCCTGGGAGGAAGGAGACCTGGCAAGAAGAGGGTTCCAGAGAAGCAAGACATGTTATGGACACATAAATGTCACAGCTGTCCAAGGAAGCAGGGGCTGCAGACAGAATGACAGGACTAGGTGCTTCTTTCCAGACCTCAACAGTCAGAAAAGCCAGAAATGCATGAGCAAGGAGAGTTGTGCAAATGTGGCTGGACAAGAAGACAGGATTTCAGAAGTTCGTGAGGACTTTAACTGAATGAAATTCAGCACAGGATTTTGAGCAGGGTAGTGAGGTTTTGTTTTGTTTTTCTCACAATCATGTTATTTTCCACAAAGGCAGTTTTGTTTCTGCCTTGGAACTCTGTATACCTTTGATTTCCTTTTCTTGTCCTATTGCATTAGCTAGAATTCCCACACCATGTTGAAAAGCAGTGGTGAGAGAGGATACCCTAAGCTTGTTCTTGAGTTTAGTGGTAAAGTTTTCTCACCTTTAAGTGTGATGTGGGGTTTTTGTAATGTTTGGTAGTAGGTTGAAGAAGTAACCCTCTCTTTATACTTGGCTGGGAGGCTTAAAAAAATTTTTTTTATCATGAACATGCTGGATTTTGTCAAATGCTTCCCCTATGTCTGTTGATAGGAGTTCAAGATTTCTTTCTTCTGTTCCATACTGATGTGATGGATTACATCCATTAACTTTTTTAGTGGACACGAGATTGAGATTTTTACAAAACTAACTGCAGCCATGAATAGAGCTGGTGGTGAGGTAGAAGTGAGAAAACAAGAGTGGGATTGGGGAGCCCAGCTGAAAACCCCTGGAAAATCCTGGTCAGAGATGACCAAGACACAGAGAGGGCAGTGAAAGGAGGAAGTGAACAGAACAGACACCCTTGGTGTGACTTCTTTGGGTGGGCTATGCAGGAAGAGGGAGAGTAGGTGATGAGTCCCAAGTCCATCCCATCAACTGGGTCACAGTGTATTCTTGGGGGACTGTAGGTCACCTGAGTACCAGGTGTGCTAAGCTGGTGACCTGGGGGGCCTGGGGAATTTTAGCAGAAGGCACAGGGCAGGGATAGAGTGGAACACATACTGGGTCACAGGTCAAGTGAAAATAGCAGACACTGGCCTTGTAATCAACTTTCTCAAGCTCTGATGAGAAAAGAGATGGAGGAAACAGGCCCGGAGGAGCCTATCTGTGGTTCTGGGGAAGACTGTGGTGAGGTGGGAAGGGCCACAGCCCAGGCTCCAAGCACAGAACAAGTTCCTTCTGGCTCCTTCTGCTGTCTCACTCCTGTTCCAGCACCAAGCTGATCACAATTCAGATGGACTCAGGGCATGGATGTGCACTGTATGTCCCAGTGACCCTCCACTACTGCAGACTGCACTCAGGGTACGTGCTGCATCTCAGTGACCCTCCACTACCCAGACCACACACGGGGTGTGTGCTTGTCTCAGTGACCCTCCACTACCCCAGACCACACACGGGGTGTGTGCTGTGTCTCAGTGACCCTCCACTACCCAGACCACACATGGGGTGTGTGCTGCTTCTCAGTGACCCTCCACTACCCAGACTGCACACGGGGTGGTGCTGCTTCTCAGTGACCCTCCACTACTGCAGACTGCACATGGAGTGTGTGCTGTGTCCCAGTGACCCTCCACTACCCCAGACCACACATGGGGTGTGTGCTGCTTCTCAGTGACCCTCCACTACCCAGACTGCACACGGGGTGGTGCTGCTTCTCAGTGACCCTCCACTACCGCAGACTGCACATGGGGTGTGTGCTGTGTCTCAGTGACCCTCCACTACCCCAGACCACACACGGGGTGGTGCTGTCTCCCAGTGACCCTCCACTACTGCAGACTGCACACGGGGTGTGTGCTGTGTCTCAGTGACCTTCCACTACCCAGACCACACACGGGGTGTGTGCTGTGTCCCAGTGACCCTCCACTACTGCAGACCACACACGGGGTGGGTGCTGTGTCTCAGTGACCCTCCACTACCCCAGACCACACATGGGGTGTGTGCTGTGTCTCAGTGACCCTCCACTACCCCAGACCGCACACGGGGTGGTGCTGTCTCCCAGTGACCCTCTACTACCCCATTTCCCAGGCCCCCCAGACAGGTCTACATTCAGTCTCCAATTTCCCCTGCAGTTCTATGATTCCCATCAAGCCTTTGCCTCTATCACTCCAACAAAATTACTGTAACTGCTGAGCAGCCCACCTGCTCCTTACCAGGCCTCGCTAGGAGCCACGGACACCTGGGAGGCACAGCTTCGGTCCTGGCAGCCACCTGCGGGGCGCCCCTGTGCCCAGGCTGTGGCCTTCTGCGGGCCAGGGTCAAGGCTACAGCCGCTCACCGCCTGGCCTCGTGCTCCTCCCTCACGGCCTCGCTCTTGGACCCGCAGCACCCGCCTTCGGGCTCCAGACCCTCCCGGCCCACGCGCACCAACTGGAAGACCTCCGCGCCCCATTCCCGTGACGCCCGCGGCTGCTGCTGCCTGCGAGGCCGCATGCTCTGAACACTATCTGACGATGCGGGTTCCAGGCGAGGTCTGCAAGGGCAAGAAGCCCAGGGCAGTGGAGACCGCCGGGCCGCTGCCGCCTCCGCCCTGCAGGCGCTCGTGGGCTGGTCGGGCGCATGGAGGACGCCCCCAGGCGGAGGGGGCGGCGGGTTCGCGCGCTTCTCGGGCGCCGGAGCGTCTCGCTCCTCTTTCCCGAGACACTGTTCCCGACGCTCGCCCCCGGAGTCGCCACGGAGAGGAGCAGGGGCCGGCCCCGACAGCCAGAGTGCCGCCCACCCGCGCTCCAGAGCTCTGGAGCCACCTGCGGCCGCCTCGCCTTCCCTCCGCGCATGCTCCGCGGGAAGCTCCCAGAGGCGGGTCTCAAGGTCTCGGGGCACGCCCATGGAGGCCGCAGGAGCCAATCCGAAGCCAGACAGCGATGGTTGACATCATGCGGCAGGGAACGCGCATCCGCATTGGGCGGCCCTGCTGCTGTGGGTGGGCCCGAACGGGGAATCCGGAAGCTCCTTCGGCCGCGGGGCTGCAGCGGGGCTCCGGGGTCGCGGGCGAGCACGGCATGGCTGAGCGCCGGAGGCACGGTAGGCGGGGCTGAGGGTAGACGCGCGAGGGGCGCGAGGGTGGTTTAGGGCGTGGGGACTCAAGTGTGTTGGGGGAGCGCGAGACGTGAAGGGCCGCGGGACTGAGGGCCGCATCGTGTGAGGAGAGGGTCGGGTGTGAGGGGTCCTGAGAGCCGCGGGCTGAGAGCTGCGGCGTGCGAAGGTCGGGTCGGGTGTGAGGGGTCGTGAGCGACACGGTGCGCGAGGGGAGAGGGGTGAGAGGGGAGAGCGGTGTGAAGGGCACAGTGTGTGAGGGTCGGGTCGGGTGTGAGGGGAGAGGGGTGTGAGGGGCACAGTGTGTGAGGGTCGGGTCGGGTCGGGTGTGAGGGGTCGTGAGAGACGGTGCGTGAGGGGAGAGCGGTGTGAAGGGCACAGTGTGTGAGGGTCGGGTAGGGTGTGAGGGGTCGTGAGGGGAGAGGGGTGTGAGGGGCACAGTGTGTGAGGGTCGGGTCGGGTGTGAGGGGTCGTGAAGGGAGAGGGGTGTGAGGGGAGGGTCGGGGGTGAGGGGTCGTGATGGACAAGGTGCATGAGGGGAGAGGGGTGTGAGGGGCACAGAGTGTGAGGGGAGAGGGGTGTGAGGGGCACAGAGTGTGAGGGGAGACGGGTGTGAGGGGCACAGAGTGTGAGGGGAAAGGGGTGTGAGGGACACAGTGTGAGGGTCGGGTCGGGTGTGAGGGGTCGTGAGGGGAGAGGGGTGTGAGGGACACAGTGTGTGAGGGTCGGGTCGGGTGTGAGGGGTCGTGAAGGGAGAGGGGTGTGAGGGTCGGGTCGGGAGTGAGGGGTCGTGAGGGACACAGTGCATGAGGGGAGAGGGGTGTGAGGGGCACAGAGTGTGAGGGGAGAGGGGTGTGAGGGACACAGTGTGTGAGGGTCGGGTCGGGTGTGAGGGGTCGTGAGGGACACGGTGCGTGAGGGGATAGAGGTGAGGGGAGGGGGGTGTGAGGGACACAGCGTGCGAGGGGAGAGGGGTGTGAGGGACACAGGGTGTGAGGGGAGGGTGGGGTGTGAGAGGTCGTGAAGGACACAGTGTGTGAGGAGAGGGTCGGGTGTGAGGGGTCCTGAGAGCCGCGGGCTGAGAGCTGCAGCGTGCGAAGTTCGGGTCGGGTGTGAGAGGTCATGAGGGACACGGTGCGTGAGGGGAGAGGGGTATGAGGGACACAGTGTGTGAGGAGAGGGGAGGGTATGAGGGATTGTGAGGGACACAGGGAGTGAGAGGAGGGTGGGGTGTGAGGGGCACAGTGTGTGAGGGATAGTGTGAGGGGGGGTGAGGTGTGAGGGGTCGTGAGGGACACAGTGCGTGAGGGGAGAGGGGTGTGAGGGGCACAGGGTGTGAGGGGAGAGAGGTGTGAGGGACACAGTGTGTGAGGAGAGGGGAGAGTGTGAGGGGTCATGAGGGACACAGGGCGTGAGAGGAGGGTGGGGTATGAGGGGCACAGTGTGTGAGGGGGTGTGAGGTGTGAGAGGTCATGAGGGATAGTGTGGGGGGGTGAGGTGTGAGGGGTTGTGAGGGATAGTGTGAGGGGGGGTGAGGTGTGAGAGGTCGTGAGGGAAACAATGTGTGAGGGGAGAGGGATGTGAGGGGCACAGTGTGTGAGGGGGGTTGAGGTATGAGGGGTCGTGAGGTACATGGTGCCTGGGGGGAGAGGGGTGTGAGGGGGCGTGAGGGACACAGCGTGTGAGGGGAGGGTGGGGTATGAGGGGTCCTGAGGGGCACAGCGTGTGAGGGGAGGGTGGAGTATGAGGGGTCCTGAGGGGCACAGCGTGTGAGGGGAGGGTGGGGTATGAGGGATTGTGAGGGACACAGGGTGTGAAGGTAGGGTGGGGTGTGAGGGGTCCTGAGGGACAACATGTGAGGGGAAGGTGGGATGTGAGGGGTATGAGTTGCACAGCATGTGAGGGGAGGTGAGGGTGTGAGGAATCCTGAGAGACACAGGACATGAAGGGAAGGTGGTGTGTGAGGGGCACAGGGTGTGAGGGGAGGGTGGGATGTGAGGGGTCGTGAGAGACCCAGTGTGTGAGGGCAGGGGAGGGTGTGAGGAGTCCTGAGGGACACAGGGCGTGAGGGAAGGGCCAGGTGTGAGTGGTCATGAGATGGGGGGTTGGGAGTGTGTGAAGGAGCTGGGGAATGGGAAGCCATGGGGTGTGGGGGACACAGGATGAGAGGAGAGCTTGGGGCATGAGAGGCATTGAAGGCCGCCTGCCCAGTGCCCAGACTGCTGCAGGTGGCCTGAGGAGAGTGGGCGGTCGCTCAGCTCTGAAGTGCACAGACCCCTACATGGCAACAGTGGTGGTGATGACCATGGTGTTTCTGGTCACAGCCCCACTTCCATGTGGGTGGCTGGAGCAGTGTGGCAGTCAGTAAATGAAGGACACCAGGATCCCAAGTGTGGACTGCTGAGGAGTCTCACCCTGCTGGAGCAGGACCTTGGAGCCCTTGACTTGGTGCCCACCTTAGAACAGCCGGCTGGTGGGGCTGAGTGGGGCCAGAGTTGCAGGGACATCTGTTCTTCGGGGCCAGCTGCTCCTTGGGAGCACAGTAGCCCCAAGGGTAGGGGCGAGGCAAGGCCTTCATGCCTCCATGTGTCCCTGCAGGGAGATAGGTGTGGGTGCTGTGGAGCCTGAGTGTGCCTGACACACATGTGCCACGCATAGAGCTTGACAAGTCATTTCTGAAGCCAGAATCTGTCAATGTGTCAGGCAGGGATTCCCTCAGGGAATGGAGTGCAAAGTCCTTCCTCTTCCTCTAAGGTGCAGGTGCAGTGCAAGGCTGTACTCTGGCACAGACCCAGGAGGGACCCATAGTGTGTGAAGTTGCGGCAGTCAATCTGCAGCAACCACTCTAAGGTGGCTTTGTTGGATTTCTTTTTTTTTTTTTTTTTTTTCTGGAAGTAGGTTGCTTCAGCTAGGTAAGGTAGCCTGCTAATGCAGCAGTTTTTCCTGTGACAATTTGTACCAAGAGTGCAACCTCAGTGGGAAACCACACTGCCTGAGTAAGAAAAAAAAATTTTTTTGGATGCACATCATTTTAATGGCCAGGAAAAAAATATATGAAGAAAACCAGAGGCTGTCTCTTGGGCCTCTGAGAGTTACCATGGTTCTAGCAATGAGCATTTTCCGTTAATTGAAAACAGTTACCCAAAAGGTTTTGTATCTAGAGTTTAGTTGAAGTGTCCCTTCTGCTTTGGAAATATTGGGTGAGCATCTGACATATATATAGTTCAATGTTAGCACAGGCTTGGCTGTGACTGACATTCAGGGAAGCCTGCAGCAGGGTCACAGTGGAATCAGGAAGCTCTTGGAGGCCACAGTTTTCCCCTGGGGGCATGTGCTCCTCAGGAAAGACCTGTGCTGCATTCATCTTATGATCAGACCTTGCGCTGTGCCAGCCTCAGGAGCTCCTCAGTGGACTGTGGGAATGGAGGACTTGTGTCTGGCATCTGCCCAGGTGGGCCTCCCCACCACCTCCTTCTACATGGCACTGAGGCCTTGTCAAGGCATCTCCAGTTAGTAGCAGCGGAGTATGTCATGAGATAACTTGTTTCATATAGGAAATCTACCTGTTATACTCTTTTTTGTGTGTAGGTGTGCTGTTTGGAGGAGATATCTCCCTGCACCTTTGGGAGCAGACTGGAGAGCTTCATGCACCACCCAATTGTTGACACTCTCCATGGTGCTGGACCCAGTAATTGGTGCCTCTGTGCCTCTGCCTGTGTGTCTCTGTGAGTGCATGTGTCTATGTATGCATATGCATATGTGTGGCTGTGTATATTATGTATGGAGGTACATGTTGGTATGTGCATTTCTCCACTTAAACTTTCAGACACATCTGCAGGGCCAGCAGCTCTGGTGGAGTCTCAGAACTGGAGGAGCTGGTGAGAATGTGTCCCAGTTGGAAAGAGGTCCTTTTCCTTCTTACTGTGTTTTATTCCTAGGGCTGACTGGGTACATAGTGACTGTTGAGCAGAGCTTTCATTCTGGCCACAAGCTGTGGGTATCTGCACAGAGTTCAATAGTCACTCACTGGCCTATAGGCAGAGCCTGGCCATAATCATTTACTCAGAGTATCTGTGATGTGAAATAGCCCCTTTCTCCTAAAGTGGAAGTCAGGTAGCTCTTTTCTGTTTCAGAGATCTTATTTTTTTCTTTCAGGATTTATTTATTTGAAAATCAGAGTTATTGACATACACATACACACACACACACACACACACAATCTTCCATCCATGTTTTAACTCCCCAGATTGGTGCAATGGCCAAGGTTGGGCCAGGCTGAAGCCAGGAGCTTCATCCAAGTCTCCCACATGGATGGCAGGGCCCCAAACACTTGGGCCATCTTCCATTGCTTTCCCCAGACCATTAGAAGGGGACTGGATTGGGAGTAGAGCAGCTGGGACACGATTAGGCGCCAGTATGGATGCCGGCATTGCATGCAGTGGCTATGCTACAACACTGGCCCCACCTTTCAGGTATGTTTGAGAGTTGAGAGCACGCTCAAGAAGTATCTTGTGAATGTAGAAACCAGCTTTCAGGGAGCAGACAGATCTCTGAGAATGTTTCCCAATAGTAGGTTGTATATTGTTCCCTAGCAATGGAGAAGCTTCAGTCTCTGGTGGTGGAAACTAGGAAGCTGTGGTGGACTCTGAGCAGAGGATAGTAGGTGTTTATGCCTCTGAAAGGTAAGCCTAAATGTGGGTAGGCATCTGTGGGAAGAGGTGGGAGATGCAAAGGGAAATGTGAGAAGGATGGGTGCAGAGGATTCAGGAAGAGGCTATACTTGGTAAGGAACAGGCTGACGAGACTTGGAGTGGATGCTTGGGGCAATTGCCGACCTAGGTTCTTCCAGACTGGTCAAGAGTCAGGGTTGGGTATTGTCTGGAGAGGGGAAGTGAGGGAGCCTCATGGAAATTGGGTGAAATGTCTAAAGTGTTTCCTCCGCTGACAGCCTGTGAAACAGACACAGGAGGGCAAGTTCAGACCCTCCTTGGCTGATACCTCAGAGCTAATTCCCTGAAGTCCTCAGGCACTTCACCTATAAAACTAGGGCAATAACAGTGGCAGCATTGTGAGGGTTCAGTCAGGTAAAGTGCCCATGTGCTTGGGTCCAGAGGCAGCCAGCTGGGTGCTGTCACTGATTCCATAACCCCAAGTACACGAAGAGATGGCACACGGGGTGGCGGGAGGGGGGCTCACTTGCTGAGAAGAAAAAAACAGCACAGGTCACTAGAGGTGACAAGCAGGTGACACCCCTGTGTTACCTTGTTCAAGATGAGAGAAACACTTGAGCTTGTTTCAGAAACGAGAAATAGCCAGCACAGAGAGAATGCTGCTAGTCCTGCAGTGAAGACAGCTGAGGGACACAGTTCCATGGGAAGGTGGATTCAAGGAAGTCAGCAGTGAGGCAGCTGCCATACCCCCTTCCTCTGGGCCAGGGGATGAGGTAGAGCCAATGCAGGAGTGACAGCTGTTTGGGAGTCTTTGCGTCTTCCTTAATGGCATTTCCCATTATTGGGCCACAGAAAATACTTGTGCAAGTGGCATCATGGGTCTTGTCAGTGTCCAGTCTCTTGTCTGTTAGAAGTTCTTTGGGTCAAATTCAAGATTTATGTAATGGAAAAGCCAGTGTTAATGAAACTAGAAGAAATTAAAATATTGAGGTGAAATTTATATTTTATTCTGGGTCTTTAGTTATAATACAGGCAGCTTTCTGAGTGTCATCTGTCGCTCCCCCTCTTCGTGGAGGAGCAACACAGGACCCTGCGCTGTTCTTTCGTCTGCTCGGCCCTCCCCGGGTTTGCTGCTGGTTCTTCCCGGGTTGGCTACTATCCCTTCCACCTCCGTGGAAGGGCAGTTCCCCCTGGCCGCATTCCCCACTTCCGCAGGGGAGCGGCACACCGCCGGCCGGCTCGTCTTGGGGGCTGCACGGGTGTTCCTTCAGCTAGATGTTCCCCATAGATGTTCCCGGTGCATGCCGTCTCTCTCCTCCTTTATAGTCCTCCTCCGCCAATCCCAACTCGGCTGCCCACACGCCGAGTACGCTGCTCTCCTCCAATCAGGAGCAAGTCCTACAGTTAATTGGTTGAACTGGAGGCAGCTGTGCGGAAGCTGTTTACTTCTCTCCCAGCGCCATATTGTGGGAGAGCAGATGCATAGAATAAGTCCTAATTCGAGTAACTTAGTCTAGTCCGAGCTGCTCCCCACAGATCCCCCTTTCTTTTTATTTTTTTGGCGTTGATACGCGCCTGTCTTCGGTGTCCCGCAGCACACACTCTGCTCTACTTGCTAGAGTTGCCACAGGCTCTTACAAGTCCTATCCATCAGGCAAACCGAATCCGGGTCCTCTCTTCGCCATGTTGTGAGGAGGTTTTTAGGCGCTGATGCGTGCCTGTGTTCGGTGCCCTGCAGCGCATACTCTGCTCTGCTAGAACTGCCTGCAGGTGTTTACAAAACCTATCAGGCAAACCGAATCCAAGCCTTCTCATTGCCTTATTGTGGGGGAGACTTATTAGTGTTGGTTCGTGCCTATCTTCGGTGACCTGCAGCTCATACTCTGGTCGAGCTTTGCTGGCGTTTACCGCCTTAAATCAGGCAGACCGAATCCAAGCCTCCTAATTGTTGCATTGTGGGGAAGCTTTACTGATGTTAATTCGTGCCTGTCTTCGGTGACCTGCGGCTAGCCGCCCAGGTGCTCATCGCCTCACTAATCGGGCAGACCGAATCCAAGCCTTCTAATTGGCATGTTGAGGGGAGGCCTTATTTTTCTCTATTTCTCTATCTCCGGGCATTCCTACCTCTCCCATTTCACTTCTATCTTCCAGCATTCCCATTTCTCTTTTACTTCACTTCCAAACTTCTGTTTCTCTTATCCCCGCAGCTTCCCGGCACCTCGCCGCTTCAGCCCGCGCGCCTCTCTCATCTGCACAGCTTCCCGGCTTTGCGCGGCTCGGCTTCGCGCGCTCCGCGGTCTCCACGCTTAACCCTTTCGCGTCTGAACCACGGCCTACGCCAGCCCCGTTCCCTATCTATTCACGCCCCGTGCTCTCTCTGCACGCGGCGGCTTCCGCGAGTAACACAGCGTAGCTTGCGTCTCCACCACTAGCATTCAATCTAAGTTCCCCGGGCTAGCCTGGCGAATTCAACCCAGCGTACGTCTCCGCCCCACGGTTTGGCTTCCCGTCCTTTGCTCCCCGGGCTAATCAGACGGATCCCAACCTGGCTTGCGTCTCAGCTTCTAGTTTCAACTTTTCGCCCCCTAATCCCGGGCTAACTTGAGAACCCCAAAGTGGCTTTCGTTTCCGCCTTGGCCTGCCCCCCACGGCTTCAATTTCCCTAACATTTTTCTCTACCCGGTATGTTTCCCCAAGCTTTTCTCCAACGATACTCCTCCCTCATTTCTCCTGGCCTCTCCCCACAGTCGGCGTCCGAATCTGTTTGTTCTAGCTTTCACTTTCGCTTTCGACCTTAGAGATTTCTCCCAGCTTCCCCCCATAGTCCGTATCCGAGTCTATGCCTAGGCTTTCAATAGCTTCTTCCGGCACCCTTTTCGTCCGGCTTTTCCCTAGGCTGTTTGCTAGTCTCTCTCTCCGGTAATTTCCCTAGGCTGTTTGCTAGTTTCTCTCTCCGATATTTTCCCTAGGCTGTTTGCTAGTTTCTCTCTCCGATATTTTCCCTAGTTCTTCCCGTTTCTTCCCTCCTAAGTTTTTTATCCGTCCTAGGTTTCCTATCCAAGCTAGGTTTCCTATCCGAGTCACGGCACCATTATGTCGCTCCCCCTCTTCGTGGAGGAGCAACACAGGACCCTGCGCTGTTCTTTCGTCTGCTCGGCCCTCCCCGGGTTTGCTGCTGGTTCTTCCCGGGTTGGCTACTATCCCTTCCACCTCCGTGGAAGGGCAGTTCCCCCTGGCCGCATTCCCCACTTCCGCAGGGGAGCGGCACACCGCCGGCCGGCTCGTCTTGGGGGCTGCACGGGTGTTCCTTCAGCTAGATGTTCCCCATAGATGTTCCCGGTGCATGCCGTCTCTCTCCTCCTTTATAGTCCTCCTCCGCCAATCCCAACTCGGCTGCCCACACGCCGAGTACGCTGCTCTCCTCCAATCAGGAGCAAGTCCTACAGTTAATTGGTTGAACTGGAGGCAGCTGTGCGGAAGCTGTTTACTTCTCTCCCAGCGCCATATTGTGGGAGAGCAGATGCATAGAATAAGTCCTAATTCGAGTAACTTAGTCTAGTCCGAGCTGCTCCCCACATCATCTAAGTATTTTTTAAAATCAATCCTTCCTTCCTTCCTTCCTCTTTTTCTTTCTCTATCCTTTTTTTTTTTTTTTTTTTTTTTTTTTTTTTTTTTTTTGACAGGCAGAGTGGACAGTGAGAGAGAGAGACAGAGAGAAAGGTCTTCCTTTGCCGCTGGTTCACCCCCCAATGGCCACTGCAGCCAGCGCACCGCGCTGATCTGAAGCCAGAAACCAGGTGCTTCTCCTGATCTCCCATGTGGGTGCAGAGCCCAAGGAGTAGGGCCATCCTCCACTGCACTCCCGGGCCACAGCGGAGAGCTGGACTGGAAGAGGAGCAACCTGGACAGAATCCGGCGCCCCGACTGGGACTAGAATCCAGTGTGCCAGCGCCGCAGGTGGAGGATTAGCCTATTGAGCCACGGCGCAGGCCCTCTTTCTTTCTTGAAAGAGTCAGCGAGAGGGAGAGACGGAGGGAGAGATCTTCCATCCGCTGGCTCACTCCCCAAATGGCCCCAATGGCTGGAGCTGGGCCGATCCAGAGCCAGGAACCAGAAGCTTCTTCTGGGTTTCCCACATGGATGCAAGGGCCCATGGAGTTGGGCCATCCCCTGCTGCTTTACCAGGCACATTAGTAGGGGGCTGAATTTGAAGTGGAGCAGCTGGGACTTGAACTGGTGCCCATATAGGATGCCAGTGCCTCAAGCAGCAGCTTTAGCCAATACACCATAGTGCCAGCCCCTCAGTTTTTTTTTTTTAACTCAGTCCTGTTTTGGTGAGAAAACAACTCCCAAGGGCTGAGTAATTTGCTGGGGTCCAGTCAGGTCAGTGGCAGTACCTGGCCCCAAAGAAAGTGCCCCTTGCTTTCTCCTCTATTACTATATGTTTACCAATCCTTAATGAAAATTATCTCAACCTCTTATGATTTAAAATTATATCACAGTTAGTGATATAAATGCCACTCTACAACCATAAGAAAAAACTCTGGACAAAGTTTACTTGGAACTTGTTCCCTCTTTTTTTAAGTGTTGAAGTTTTAGTAGAAATTGAGTATTAAGTATATTTCTACAACTTAAATGAGAATACTGTATCAAAGTGGTCATGATTTAAGATTCCAGTAATATCCCATTTGAGTATTATTTCTGACCCTATTTTTAATATATTTTTTAAATTAATATTTCAAAAAACTCACTACCTTTTGCTTGAATCTTAGTATTTTTACAATTTACAATTATTTTGTGTAACTCATTAAGAATCTGTCTCTTGTTGAATTCATATGCTTTGCTGAACTTTTCTTTCTTGTGAAGTGATATATGCTATTATTAGTTCATCACTTTATTTGATTATAGACCAAAGTTAAGTACCTTTCCTCATTTTAGGAATAAAATTAGAAAAAAAAAAAGTCAAGTCAACAGATACCATTTTAAAGGAAGCTGTGTTAGCTGATATTTCTAGCAGACATTTAAACATAGGTCTTACTGTAAAGAGAAAATTCAGAATATCAGATTTGTACAAACTACAGGAATCTTAAGAAAATTTAAAAATGTCTTCTAAAATGAGCTAGGCAGATATCAGATAGGATGAAAAATGAAGTAGAGTTAATTTTACTGAGATACTCAGAGTTTCATAATTCTCCTTAATGAGATAATTTTGTCATGTGGTTTTAGCAATAACATGTTGGGAAATTATCTCTTCAGATGGTATGGTAAGGTGAGGGGGTGGGCATCCTCAGACTGACCACAGTGAAAGTTGCTATTAATAGTCATTTCTGTTTTACTTTATTATCAAGTTTTCATTTAAAAGTGATTTTAAAAATCCTGGCACCTCTTGTTTCAAAATCTCATCACTTTTCCACTCATAGGACTATTAAGTGTAAACTCTGAAAAGATATGTCATAAACCTATTTTTCTATGGTTTTCTGTCAAAGTGATATATCAGGAAGTTGCATTTTAAAAGTTACTTGTTAATATTTTTATTTTAATATAGTTCCAGTAGTCTCATGGTCCTGTCAGTTTTATAGCTATGGACAGCAACTTTTTGAAATACTTCTTTTAAATTGATATCATTCCTTCTATCTCCAAATTAGTTATGGACTTATTTTTTGTCTTTGGTCACACTTTTCTAAGAAACACTATTTTATATAGAGATGATAACCAAATTTTTGGTTAGAGAATCACAAATGAGCATCATATCTAATGCCTTCCATCACCATGGAGCTTTTTAAGTATCTCAGTGCTTAGTCAATGAAAAGAAATATATAATTTAAATAAAGTAATCAAGATGAATTTTTTAATGAAATAAGAACGTGCATGGGACCAGCGCTGTGGCATAGCAGGTAAAGCTGCTACCTGCAATGCCAGTGTCCCATATGGGCGCCAGTTTGAGTTCAGGTTGCTCCACTTCTGATCCAGCTCTTTGCTGTGGCCTGGGAAAGCAATAGAAGATGGCCCAAGTCCTTGGGCTCCTGCACCCACGTGGGAGACCTGGAAAAAGTTCCTAGCTCCTGGCTTCGGATTGGCATAGCTCCAGCTATTGCGGCTCTCTGGGGAGTGAACCAGTTGATGAAAGACTTCTGTCTCTGCTTCTGCCTCTCTCTAACTTTGCCTCTTCAAATAAATAAATAAATCTTTAAAAAAGAACATGCATAACATTCATAGGATAACATCTGCTTGTAGCAAAAGTAATGGTGTACTTTTTTTTTCCTGTCACTTATATTTTCATTTTAGTTTCCTTTTTCAAAAAGGAATGTGTTAGAAGGAAACGTTTCTATTTCCATTTTTTCCTAAGAGTCAAGTACGATGTACACCCAATTTTAATCCTCAGTGAAATCCTGTCATTTGTAGAAAAATAGATGGGCCTGGAGGACTTGATATTAAGTGAAATAAGGCAAACACAGGAAGATAAATATGTCATAAGCTCGCTTGTGGAATGTAAACACAGGGATTTTATAGACACAGTAGAATGGAGGTTAACTGAGACAGGGAAGGGTGTAGGAAGGGATAGAGAGAGACTGGATAAAAGAAGGAGAGATTCTGATGTTCTACAGCCCAGTGGAGTGACTGCGCCCCAGTATACCCTGTTATGTATTTTATGAAGAACTAGGAGTCTCTGAACACAAAGAAATGATAAGGAGATGAAAATGATAGTCACTCTGATTTGATCACTACACGTTGTACACATGTATTGAATTATCATATTGTAACCTTTAAATGTGTGCAATTACTATGTGTTAGTTAAAATTTTGAAAATAAATTTTCAGGAAGAAAGTCTACCTGGGCTAAGAACCATGCAGGAAGGCTGTGGGTCATTCTCATGAGTCTTCCCAGTTTTGCCTGCTTCCCTGAACGGGCACATTAGATACTTCATAACTTTTGGAGCTTCTGCTCTAGCAATATAAAAATAGGAAAAAAAATTCCTTGAAGTGCTGCTGTAACACCTTTGTTAAAAATGGAATAAAATCTTTCTTTTTTTATTCCAACTGTTAGGTTTTAAATCAAGTAACTGCTTTGAGGAGCAGTTTAGAATTGGATAGGTTTACTACCAGCAACCAAACTTCCCATTTTTTCCCTGAGGTACATATATGTACAATGTCTCCTGAGTGTCTAATTTCACTTTACCCCAAGATTTTATTTTTCTTTGGCTTATGTGTGTTTAAATTGAAACAGCAAGCTTAGGCAGCAGTTCTTTCTGAAATTATATCAAAATAACTCAATGCCCCTGTGTCAAGGAGACACAATGTCTCTGTTTGATATGGCAGCATATTAATTTTAGGTGGGATTTTTTTTTCACATCCACCT
This sequence comes from Oryctolagus cuniculus, assembly GCF_051225735.1. NCBI lineage: Eukaryota > Metazoa > Chordata > Mammalia > Lagomorpha > Leporidae > Oryctolagus > Oryctolagus cuniculus. The sequence goes on from NC_142874.1 coordinate 148,415,657, forward strand.
TTTTTTTCCTTTCGTTCGTCCTTTCCCAATTCCAGCTGCCTGCTCCACTCAGTAATTATATTTGTTTCCCTTAGGCTGTTTTTTTCTATTGGTCTTGAACAGCGTTCCCCTGCCTTTTTATTTTCTTATGATTGCTTTTTGACAGACACTAGAGTTTCAAGTTAAAACCTGTTTCTGCTGTTGGAAGAGCACATTGATGAGGTGTGAGAAAAACGAGAATGCAGGCAGGCTCAGATTTCTGGTGAGGGGTGTTAGAGTTCCTGTTATGACCACTAAGCAGTTTTTATTTGGTCCACATGATAGCTCTGAACTTTGGAAAGTTCTCAGATCTGCGAGACCGTACTGCTTCCAGAACTGCACTGCCCAGCTCTGTGGAGTTTCTTTGCTTTTAGCACATTGGAAATTAAACAGAAAAGAGATTTGATTTTAGGCCTCCATTTGCAATACATACGCACATACACACAAACATACACTCCAGGTCAAAAAGGAGCATTTGAACCAACCAAAAATGATAATTTCATTTAAAAATTATACATCACTGTTTTGGTACCCTGAAATAAACAGCCTTCAGTTATGTTCCACGAAGAGAGTTGGTCAGTTTAAAAGACATACTTTGTTTACCTAAGTTTGTCCATTTCCGTTTCTGTGGAAAGCCAGTAGGTAGTTCAGAGGGTACTTCATTCGTAACTCTGGGGATTTACAAGTAGCAGTGAAGGTTTAAGTGAATCTACAATATGTTTTTTGTTTAAAAAGTGACTGATTGCTTCGGTTTAGGTAAATGGTGTGAAGACCATTAGTGGTAGGACAGCAGTTCCATTTCCTCTTACAGTGAGTACACTGGATGTGCTGCATTGTCCCTTGTAAATACACAGATGCTCTTTGTTAACTATCGAAAGGTGAGGGAGAGGGAAGTGAGGACATCAAATGCCTGTTCTGATCCAGAAGACGGTTTTTCAGACATGAAGCCGTCAGTCTTAGCATCGTGGTGTAGTCTCAGATGCTGGGGCAAAGTGAAATTCAAATTGCTCTTCCGGCAATATTATTTAGTAGAAAGTAATTATTGTTTTTTTAATATTTTATTGTTTAACCTTTGTTCTTTAAAAACTGATATAAAAATATTATTTTCAGTTATTCATTATTCATTATTACTCAATTATTTCATTATTTTGTTCTTTGCAATACAGCACCTGAAGATACTTAGACATGCATATTTGTTGGCAAAATTGTTTTACTTTTGGATACCGAATTTCTGGATTAAGTTAGGTTAAGATTTATTAGTTGAAATTCTTGTTAAGGATAAAAATTCTCACTTTGTAATGAGATATCCATTTTGACATCTGGTTGAGATCTTCTGTTCTTATGCCTGAAAACAGTGTACTTTATAAATAACTCATGGATGATACAGCATAAAACTAACGTTTATCATTATTTATTACCAAAGTCATGCCTTTGCTCCCATCAAGAGGAGTTGTGTATTTTTTTAAAGACTTATTTATTAATCTCAAAGTCAGAGTTACACAGAGAGAAGAGAGGCAGAGAGAGAGAGAGAAGTCTTCCATCCGATGGTTCACTCCCCAACTGATTGCAACAGCCAGAGCTGCACTGATCTGTAGCCAGGAGCCAGGAGCTTCCTCTGGGTCTCCCATGTGAGTGCAGGGGTCCAAGGACTTGGGCCATCTTCCACTGCTTTCCCAGGCCATAGCAGAGAGCTGGATTGGAAGTGGAGCAGCCTGGGTCTCGAACCAGTGCCCATATGGGATGCAGGCACTTCAGGCCAGGGCATTAACGCACTGCGCCACAGCGCCAGCCCTGAGGGGTTATGTATAAATAGCTCATTTTTTCTGTAACTATGTTGTAACAAGCAGTGGGGGCAAAGACAGACTTCCTGAACTCATTCCATCTGTGCAACACATGTGAGCCACATGGATGTGGTTGATGCCAGAGGTCCACATCTGTGCTTAAGAGATTCTAAAATACACTAGTGTAGATCATTTTAGCCACTTGGGTTTACAAAGTACTTAAACCTGGGGATAATGAAAGGTGTTTTATTTTTTGTACGCCTCTGCTCAGTTTAAATTTGAAATGGAAAAGCCTCCCCCTTTGATAAAATGTCAACTGTGTAGTCCTTCTGGACCCTCATGGGTTAGCACACTGGAATCTGCATGGCATTTTTCCTGCTGTCACCTCCATGCAACAACTTGGGATTTAAACCTGAAGAACTAAAAACTTTTATGCCTAAATTATATTATCATTTTATTTAACATTTTTAAACAACCCATTTTTCTGCATCCTGGAGTTGTTGTGTGCTGTTATGGTAGCCCAGCTCATTGCTCTAGGTATCAGTTTTGTGGTCTTAATGTGTCTGAATGGGGATCAGCAAGGTGTGAATGTGCTTCCGTTTTCTTCCTCACAGGCTCCTCAGGGCTTTTATTTTGATTGGTTGTGCACTGCCTCCCCCTCCAGTGACTCAGGACCACCACAGATAAGATTTGTGGTCGGAAGGGTAGCAGTGGTTGCATTGAGTACCAAGTGTCCAGTCGTTCAAGGAAGGTCTGGATCCAGGCCTGGGCAGAGGACAGAAGGTGAGAAAGTGACTTTGTGCTCCTAGCAGGGTGGAGCATGCCAGAGGGCATCAGGCTCATGCTGACATAGCCAGTGGCCATAGCTGAGGTGATTTGAGTAACAAAGAATGTGGTGATAGCGCGTAGTTGTAACCCTTAGAAAGTGGAAATATCCATGAGCCCATAAATGATTTCTTAAAATCCAGTGAGCAGATAGGAAGTGAAAGCAATTCTTCCTTCTAAAAGAATCCCATGTGATGAGCATAGGTGGAACAAGGGAAACAGAACCACAGTAGGGTGCCATAGCCACATATGCAGCAGTGTGGCCAATAATGGAGAGGGAATGAATGAGATAAAGGATCTAGTCTCCAAGGTGCTTGTTAATTATAAAGGGAAGAACAGTAACTTTGCAGGTAGAAACCCAACAGACATCACCTTACCCAAGTGGTGATCAAGTTATCAGCAGGAATGAGACAAGTTGGCGTCCTGAATGCCACGGTGATATGTTGAGAACAACATCCTGTCTATGACCCAGAGTTAGTAAACTCAGTCTAACTGTGAGGAGGCATCAAACAAGCTCAAGTTGGCATGATTTCACAAAGTAACAGATGACAGTTTTCAAAAGTACCAAGGTGGTGAGAAAAAGGAAAATGGGAAGGAATTATCACTGATATAAGGAGAGTGAGGGGGCCTGAGGACAAAATGGGGTGTGGGATCTGGGAAAGACTGGACATCAAGGCAGGCTAGCAGGAGAGTCCAGTGTGTGGATGCCACCCCGTGTGCCAGTGGTTGTGTGAGACCTGGCAGACAGGAGTGCTTATGTGCAGGATTGTGTGAAAGTGGAAGGTTGAAAGGAGGAGGCAACCATCAGCATGGAGTATAGCAGGTGCACCTCACCAGAGTTGTTGTGTGATGGGTGAGTAGCAAAGACCTGACCAAGGCAGTGTAGGGATGGGCAGATGGAGGGCCCAGCCAAGGGCATGGGGACCCAGCTGTGTCTTTGTCAAGAGTACAAGTATCCTGGGTGGGTCACAGGGTGTGGGGTAGACAAGGTGAGTTCAGGTCGATGTGCTTGCTGAGTTGTTAAAGATGGGTGTGGGGTTCAAGCAAACTAGAGATGAGTCATATTGCGAAGGAGTCAGGAGTATATATGAGACAGCAAGGTGGTCAGAGAATGTCCCTGTACTCCATGGAATTGGGAAGAAGGGAGTAAGAGGAAGAGACAGAGACAGGGAGCTGGCAAAGGGGAGGGAAAGGGCTGTTCCACATCTACAGGTGGCTTGGAAGCCTTGCCACTCGTGTGTATTTCTGTGTCTTTGCTGTGTGGCCTCCCTATAAGGATGTTTTGTTTTGTTTTGTTTTTAATTTATTTATTTATTTGAAAGGCAGAGTTAGACAGAGGCAGAGAGAGAGAAAGGTCTTCCATAAGCTGGTTCACTCCCAAAATGACCACAATGGCCAGAGCTGGGCCTATGCAAAGCCAGGAGCCAGGAGCTTTTTGTAGGTCTCCCATGTGAGTGCAGGGGTCCAAGCACTTGGGCCATCTTCCAGTGCTTTCCCAGGTGCATTGGCAGGGAGTTGGATTGGAAGTGGAGCAGCCCAGACTCTAACTGATGCCCATACGGGTTGCTGGCACTGCAGGCAGCAGCTTTACCCACTACAGCATAGCACCAGCCCCAACGAAGTATTTTTTGTTTTCTGTTTTTTTTGTTGTTGTTTTTTTTTGTTTTGTTTTTTCCCTTCCATTTAGAAGAAAACATTGAGTGCCAGAAAGTAACATAACTTAGAGGTTTCCCACTTGGAAGCAGCAAGACTGTAACTCAGGCCAATTTATTATTATTTATTATTACCCTGAACCCAAGCCTATTTAAGAGAGTTTCTCTCTCTGGGGAAAGGGACAAGCTAAGAGCTGAAACCTGAATGGCACCATTGTGTATCATGAGGGGTGCCTGCCTTGAGGGGGTCACAGAACTCTGCTCCTCTGAGTGGAATACTGCAGCAGGCCACCTCCACACCTGGTGCTGGACTGAGAGGATAGCCTTGCAAGGAGCTTGTGTTCCATTTTTCTAACGTTCTTGGCTGTGCTTGACATGTCACCTCAAATGAGGTGGATGGGGGGAGGTCTCAGAACCAGGAGTGAGGGCCCCAGCCTTCCTGTGGACTACAGTAATTTATTTTCTTTTTCTTTCTTTTTTTAAGATTTATTTTGTTTCTTTGAAAGGCAGAGTGACCAAGAGAGAAGGAAAGACAGAACCAATTTCCATCCACTGGTTCACTCCCCAAGTGGCCACAAGGGCCAGGGCTGGGCCAGACCAAAGCCAGGAACCAGAAACTCTTTCCTGATCTCCCATGTCCCTGGCAGGGCCCAAGTATTTGGGCCATCACCTGCTGTTTTGCCAGGCCCATCAGCAGGGAGCTAGATCAAACACAGAACAGCTGGGACTCAAACCAGCACTCCAATACAGGATGCTAGCATTGAAAGCAGCAGCTTCTCTCACCATGCCACAGTGCCAGCTTCTACAGTGATTTCTTACTACCTCCCCTTAAAGAGCTTTCATTGTGGACCGTGGGCACTGAGAATCTTAATTGGGCTCATTGAACGGGGAGAGTTTACGTCCAGGTAGAAAAGAATAGAACAGGACTTCTCCTGAGTCCATGTCCAGTCTAGACCTTCACGTGGTTAGTGGCCTCTTGAGTCCTGGGCACTCTGGGATCCAGGGCTGGAAGCAAGACCAGAACCTGGCTGGGGCTTGCTCCTGGCAAAGTGGGCTGCAGGAAGACCTCCTGCTGTCATGGGATGTATTTCTGGATCTCTTGGCTTGTGGCCTAAATTACTGGGGTCTGCACCGAATCTTGTCCCCAAGGAAGGAGCTACCTGTCCTTAACCTCCAGACAATGCTGGACCACTGCAACCAGAATCCAAAAGGCCTTGAGATTCCCTGGTATTTGTGCTAGCCAACTGACTCTTGGCTTCTAGGCCGCATGGACACAAGGTGAGATTACAGTAAGTCTCTCCTGGGAGAGTAACCTGTAATTGTGAAGGAGGAAGTGACTGTGATTTCATGTATGGCTTGTTATATAGTGAATATGCTCAACAAAGAAATACCTATCCACTGTCAATCTATTTGTGAGTTTATTCTAACTGATTTTAAGATTGCTCCAGACGTTTACTTCCCATCTCAGAATTTTTATTATGACAGTGATAAACATTTTTATCTGGAACGTGAATTTTGTATTGGTGGAATACCATAGTTAATTAGACCGTAAATATAATTTACTCAGACAATAAATTCAATTCAGTGAAAATGATCCCTAATCTTTGTTCTCTAGCACATTGTGATGTTGCTTGTGTCGCAGCTCAGAAATCTATCAGAAAGCCTTGGGAGACAAGTAGCGCTGGGCCAGATGTGACTGGTTGTATGCTCTGATCCTTACCCTGTTTTGTTTTATGGATTTAAGTATCAGCTGTCTTTTGTAAATAATATTGTCCGGTGATTGATTCAGTGCATTCTTCCCAGTGGTGGCTGACTTCTCTTGGGTGCTTGACCATTTTCCGTTTTTGTTTTGCATCCTGTGCTGGGCAGCTGCACGACCATGGGCAGGAAGCATGTTGAGATGATTTTAGCCATATGTCCACATTAGCTGCCACCAGTCTGGCACATCTTTGAAGTTCTGAGCTTCCATGTCCTCTTTATTTGTAAAGCAGGGTAGCTGATTTGTTGTTATCTTAGAACTCTGTTTAACTTTTGTTTAAATAATTTTGGTTTATTGGTAGTTTGCAGGCAAGGTTATGTTTTATCTGCCTTTTGTTTCCCCTAGAAATTCCTACCTGGTCATCTGGAATAGCACATTTTCCTCTTTGCTACTTAAAAGGAAATGTGTATGGTATTTTGGTTTTACATACAATCTGTTGAGGAAGCTTGAAATACCTGGGATACTACAATCCATGCTTTTTTTTTTTTTTAATTCCATGAACTTTTTTTTTAAGAGATTGATTTATTTATTTAAAAGTCAGAAGTACACACAGAGAGAAGGAGAGGCACAGAGAGAGAGAGGTCTTCCATCTACTTGTTCACTTCCCAAATGACCACAATGGCCGGAGCTGCACCGATCCTAAGCCGGGAACCAGGAACTTCCTCTGGGTCTCCCATGCGGGTACAGAGGCCCAAGGACTTGGGCCATCTTTCATGCTTTCCCAGGCCACAGCAGAGAGCCAGATTAGAAGTGGAGCAGCCAGGACTTGAACCAGTGCCCATATGGGATGCCAGCACTGCAGGCGGCAGCCTCGCCCGCCATGCCACAGCACCGGCCCCAGTCCATGCTTTTTCACAGACTGCCTTGCTCTTCTCCAAGGCCAGGGCATCCTCTTCCAGTCTGGAAGCTGCTCTCAGCCACATTCCATGTGGATTGTCCACCATGCCTTTCTGTGGAGGATCTGGGATCTGGGATCAAACACCTCAACAGATTGTATGTAAACCATGCTTTGGCAGGATCCTGTGCTAATGACAATTTAATATAATATTTCAAAAAATAAAGCATAGGGGAGCTCTCTTATTTCCAGGACCTTGCCAGTGCTGGGGTCTTAAGTGATAATATCCTTATAGGTTACATTTTCCTTTCCTTCTTTTCCTCCCACCAAAGGGAGCTGTTTTATATGTTGTATCTGAGCAGGATGCCAAGAGTCCTGTTAATAAATGCCCCATTCATGGTATTAGTACTCACATGTCCCCAACTGAGTAATTTTGGCATTTGCTTATGTAATTGAGAAAGCATTAGGAGTTTTGGTTAACCTTGGTGTGATAGGAGCCCTCTTGTTTTTTAAACCCACATATCTGTGCTTTATAGCTTGAACATGTTAAAGGACTTATTTCTTTTTTAAAAATATTTATTTATTTGAGAGGTACAGTTGTAGACAGAAAGGTCTTCTTTCTGCTGGTTCACTCAGATGGCTACAACAGCTGGAACTGGGCCTATCCGAAGTCAGGAGCCAGGAGCCTCCTACCAGTCTCCCATGCCAGTGCAGGCCTATTCTCTATTGCTTTCCCAGGCAATAGTAGAGAGCTGGATCAGAAGAGAAGCAGCCAGGACTAGAACCAGCGCCCATATGGGATGCCGGTGCTGCAGGTGGAGGCTTAGCCCACTACACCACAGCACTGCCCCCCTAAAGAGATCAATATATGTTACCTTGTAGATGAAATCAGGGGAATCTATGGTGTTTATTTTATTTTATTTTATTTTATTTTATTTTTGACAGGCAGAGTTAGACAGTGAGAGAGAGAGAGAGAGAGAGAGAGAAAGGCCTTCCTTTTTCCGTTAGTTCACCCCGCAAGTGGCTGCTATGGCTGGCGCATTGTGGCCGGCGTGTTGTGGCCGGCGTGCTGTGCCTATCCAAAGCCAGGAGACAGGTGCTTCCTCCTGGTCTCCCATGCAGGTGCAGGGCCCAAGGACCTGGGCCATCCTCCCATATCTCCCACCATCCATCTACAAGGACTAAGGCACTTATGTTAGACATTGTGATTTCTGCCAGAGCAGCTCTCTGTTCTTTTAATTTCTAAATTTAATGAGATTTTTAAAAATTCATTTTATTAACTTATCCCTCTCACTCTTTCTAGTATGCTATTTTGAAACCAGAAATAATTCACTAACCATGTTTATGTCAGGACATAAATATTTATTATGATTATACTCATATTCCAGGTAAAGCCCATGGTAAACTAAGGCAAATATAGTGAAGAATCTGCACATGCTTGTTGGAAGTATGGTTTTCTCAGTTGTGATTGTCAGTGTGTTCATCTTGAAGGACAAAGTGCACATGGCACTCTCTCGCGAGGCAGGAGAGGGTGAATTACCCAGTCTCTGCTCTTCTGGTCTTCTCATACCCGGCTTGCCCACTCACCTGCCTCTGTTACTTTGTGTGGCCTGTGCTTGGGCTGTTCTTCTGAGAGAGCACCAGATCCTAGGATGTTCATGATCTACAGTGTGAGAAAAGCAACAAGAGATATAGCATCCCAGGGACAAAAGTGTTAAAATAATCACAGGGCAAAACTAGAGTACATTTCACACCTTAAAGGGGACTTCAAAAAGTTCCTGGAAAAATTAAATTATATTTTTAGTTGAGGGGTGGCATTGTGGCACAGCTGGTTGGGCCTATGATGCCAGATCTCATATTGGAGCTCAGGTTCAAGTCCTGGCTTCTCTGCTTCTGATCCAACTCCCTGCTGATATCCTTGGGCAAACACCAGAGGATGGCCCAAGTGTTTGGACCCCTGTTACCCATGCGAGAGACGCAGATGGAGTTAGAGGCTCCTGGCTTCATCCTCACTTAGCCTGGCCATTTGTGGAGAGAACCAGCAGATGGAAGATCTGTTTGTCTCTCCCTATCTCTGTCATTGTGCCTTTGGAATAAATAAAATAACTTAAAATATGTTATTTTGTTGTGAAAAACGTTTGAAATCTGTGTGTAGTTTTTTTAAATATATGATACACATTTTCCATGAACTTTTTGAAGAACTGTCTTCTATATAGTTTCTGAATTTTATTTTGACACTGTCTGGGTCCTATAGGAAGTGCCTGGGTCCTCCAGGGACAGTGTCTGGGGTCCTCCAGGGACAGAGTCTGGGGTCCTCCAGGGATGGAGTTCGGGTCCTCCAGGGATACTGTCTCAGTCCTCAGAGGACAGTGTCTGAGTGCTCCAGGGATGGAGTTGGGGTCCTCCAGGGACAGAGTCTGGGGTCCTCCAGGGACAGAGTCTGGGTGCTCTGGTGACAGAGTCTGGATCCTCTGGGGACAGTATCTGAAGTCCTCTTGGAACTGTCTGGGGTCCTCTGGGGACAGAGTCTGGGATCCTCCAGGCACACTTTCTGGGTCCTCCAGAGACAGTATCAGGTCCTCTAGGGATTGTGGGGTCCCCTAGAGGTCCTCTGATGTCTCCCAGAGGCTGCATCTGGAAAATTCCTGGTCACTTAACAGCTTTGAGGGAATCATTTTCCTGGATCCAGTGATAATGTTGCATGTGTATGTTTTGCCTCAAAAGCCGTATGTGGTATAGGTAAAATGCCATAAATCATTTCTTTAATTTGCTTTATTTTGTTAATTTTTTTCTTTTGTAGTATTTGTTGATAAAGTGCTGAAGAGACTTTTTCCTACTACTTCAAGTGGTCAAGAAAAAACGACTTCCCAGACGCCAGCCTCCGAGAAACCATGCAAGAGAGTGGCTCCTGAGACTGTGAAATCCAAGCCTGTGCAGTCTTTGACAGGTGAGGTTCGCTGCAGGTGACCTTAGGTTACAGGTGGTTTACTCTCAGTGCTCTGTGCCTATCCTGGAGAGCGTTCCCTCTGAGCCGGGGGCCTCTTATTTGGAGGTCAGCCTTGCAAAGGTGGATAGCAGGGATGGGCAGGGCAGGCATCATCCTACATATGCTCTAGTGATTCAGTAATTTACTTGGTCAGGGAAGAAGTCAGTGTTAGTACTTCCCAGCCAACGGCTAGGTTGGGAGCGGGCTTTTGTTAGGTTCATTTGCAAGCTGTGTTCTGGATGTGGACACTGGGGTAGGTGGACTCTTGGCTTGACCAAGCCTGGGCTGTCCTCTAATGAGAACATATGCCTCTTCCCCTGCACTATCACCCTGTCCCCAGTCACTGAATGGACCCCCAGTAGCCTCCTTGGTCCTGTTTGACTTGTTTCTCCTTGGTGACAGGCTCCTAATGTCCTATGTCCATTTGTCTTTGGCAGCCGTCTGTCCCAGTAACAGCCCTATACGAGATCGTGGGGGTGGCTGGAGCATCTAAACAACAGACCTGCCAGCTCTCATTTCTCAGCAGGATAGTATTATGAGCCCAGTGGGAGACACTAGCAGAGGCATGTAAGGAGCCCACATGAGGTACAAGCACATGTCAGTGAAGCCCCTTGGGACTCAATGGCACGTAAATACATAGAGCCAAACTCAGTTCCTGAGTACCCTTTCTCCGATCACTTCCATAGATGCCCTGCAAACCAATGTTTATAGCAGCTTTTTTCATAATTCCAAAACTTAGAAGCAACTGTAGCAGGTGAATGGATAAACTGTGCTCCATCTAGACATTGGAGTACTATTCAGTGCTAAATAGAAATGAGCTGTCAGGTCGTGAAAAGACACAGAGGAATCATAAGTGAAAGAAGCGATTCTGTAAAGGATGCATAGTGCAGGATTCCAGCATCCTGGAAAATCAAACTTATGAAGACAGTAAAATCAAAAAGGTCAGTGGTTGTCAGAGCCTCATGGGGGAGGGGAGGATGAATACAGAGAGCAGAAAAGATTCTTAGGAAAGCAAAACTATGTGTATGATATTCTAATTGTGGATACATGTCATATGCAATTGTCCAAACTCACAGAATGTATATCACCAAGAGTGACATGGACTCTGAGTGATAATGATCTCTCAATGCAGCTTCATCACTGGAAACAAATACACACTAGTGGGGGTGTTGTGGAGAAACTAGTATGTGTGGGGATAGGAGCTAAACATGAAATCTCCATACCTTCTGTTCAGTTTTGCTGTGAACTAAAACTGCTCCAAGAAATAAAGGCCTCTCCCACCCTGAAGAAAGGCAGGGGACATGCAGAGGATGTTTTGTACTGTTATGAAAGTCGTCTCAAAGATTTCTTGTTTTCACCCTGGAGTTTATTGAACCAACATTCTTAATTTTTTTTAAAAAAATTGATTTTTAGGGTCTGTTTTCCCCTTCCTTAACAAAAATTGTTTTGTTTTTGTTTATTGTTTTTTGTTTTTAAGATTTATTCATGTATTTGGGAAGCAGAGTTACAGAGAGAGAGAACTTGTATTGGCTGGTTCACTCCCTAAGTGGCAGCAATGGCCAGAGCTGGCTATAGTCTAGGCAGCTCATGTCAAGAGCCTTGGGTGATCACTGGCGTCATACATAAAATAAGAGTGTTAATTGTTAAATTTACAACAGAAGTCACTGTGTACTAACTTCCCATGTAGTGCCTCTGTCCTCAGAGTTGTATTATGAGAGTTTACAGTAAAACTTGTTCTCAAAGATTTATTTCGTTTTAGTGTATTAAGTGGAGGATATTCTTAAGTCTCGTAAGTTTTAGTTATGCCTAAGTGTCCAACTCCATTGCTTGTTTTCTTAGGTGCTTCCTTAATTGATGATAAAACTTATTCTCAAGGACTTACTTTCCTTTAATGTATTAAGTGGAGGATATTCTTATGTCTCACAAGTTATAGTTATGTGTAAGTGCTCACAAAAGATGTATCATTCTTGGGTGCTTCTTTAAAGTTAATCAAGTTTCTAAAAAAAAGTGAAATTAATTAGCTTTGAGATGCAGTGACTTTGAACAGCCCTTGTCTTGACTATTGAGGAACAGTTTTTTTCCCCCCATGCAAGTTGTTGAACTCTTTTACTTAGTATAGAGTTGGTCTTCTGTGTATAAAGTTAACTAAAAATGGATCTTGGTGGAGAATGGGACTGGGGATGGGAGAGGGAGGACGAGGGAAGGGAAGGGTAGAGGTGGCAGTGGGAGGGTAGTTATGGTGGGAAGAATCACAATATTCCTAAAGCTGTACTTATGAAATGCATGAAGTTTGTATTCCTTAAATAAAAGGTTTCTTTGGGAAAATTAAATCAAGCATTTTTAAAAAAGAGTAGCTTGAAAGGTTATAGAGGTGAGGACCCTTTCTTCTGCCAAGGATCATTTGGATATTTATAGCATCATTCATGGGCTGTACAAAGTTACCAGCGTAAAAATTAGCCTGCTGTACATTTATTCAATTTCAGTTCCTGCCTGTGGTTGCCTTGGCAGGGCCACACCAACTAATTTCATGGGCTTTACATGACCTGTGAGCCAGACGTTCCTCACCCTGGTAGAAGCTTGTTTTATCAAGCAAATGCATGATCCGAGTGGATGAAAGCATCATTGAGTATAAATGCAACGTTGATCACATCCACCAGTGTTCTGGGAGCTGCCCTGTGTGCACCGTAAGCCTGAGCTGTAACCCTGGCAGCGAGGGAAACTACTGGAGCTGCTGAAGTCTGTTCTGTCAGCACAGTGTTTGCAGTTTTGTTGTGTAACTAGAGCCCTTGTCCAGGTGGAGGTGTGAAAGCAGGCTGGTGACTGGTGGGACGTGTCCTGGAGAAGAGAGCAGAGGACAGGAGAGAGTGAGCTGTCACCCTGTCAGGGCAAGGTGCAGGTCCTTTCAGCTGCTCCCAGATCCTCAGTGACTGGCCTCACATGTGTGGTTTCTGAGGCGCCACTTCCACTGTGTCTAATGTCTTTCCTGTCCAGTAGTAGACATGGGTCAGATCAGTTGCATGGACATTGTAGACCCTTGGTTTGTAAGTGACCAAATCACTTGGCTCTGATGTGCCTAAAAGAGGTTTGAATAATGATGTAACATTGCAAGGGTCAGGATGTGTGTGCATGTCAGAGAGGCCTCCCACCAGCACCTGGAACATCAGGACTGCTGCTCCTGTTGTCTCTATACTCAAGCTTTATCCTGTCCTCTGCTCTCAGCACCATTCCCCTTCCTGACAGGGTGGGGATGGAGAATGAAGCTTCCTGCCGTTTCACATGGCTGTCGGCCACAAACACTGGAATAGGTGTCCATGAGGGTTTTGCCATTTCTCAGATGCCATTAAGCCTAACATGTAGCCTCTGAGAGAAAACTCCTTAACGTGCAATGACATATATTTCTAGATAACATTCACCTACCCTAAAATATATCATTTTAACCATTTCAGAGTTATAAAAGTCATTGATTTTTAGCATATTGTCAGTACTGTAGTCACTGCCTTCTTCTGATGTAGAACATTCTTATGACTGCAAGAAGAAACCCCTTATGTGTTAAACACTCACTCCTTATTCACTCCTCCCTTCAGCCCCTAGCAACCACTGATGTACTTTCTCTCTATATAAATTTGTCTACTCTATACATTTTGTATAAATGGAGTCATACAGTATGTGGCCTTTTGAGTCTGGTTTGTTTTACTCAATAAAAATAATGGTTTTTTCTTCTAAGATTTATTTTATTGATTTATTTAAAAGACAAAGTGACAGAGAAAGAGATCTTCCATCTACTGATTCACTTCCCAAATGGCCACAAAGCCAAGGTCTAGACCAAGCCAAAGCCCAGGTCTAGACCAAGCCAAAGCCCGGAGCTAGGAACCCTATACTGATCTGCATGAGTGGCAGGGGCCCACAGCCTTCTTAGGTGCATTAGCAGGAAAGTGGATCGGAAAAAGAACAGCAAGGATTTGAACCAATTCTCCAATATCGGATGCCAGCACTGCAAGCAGCAGCTTAACCTGCTGTGCCTCAATGCTGGCCCCAGCCTTATGTTTTTAAGGTCCATCCATGTTGCAGCACGTGTAGGGACTTCTTTCCTTTTCTGTGGCTGACTCATACTGTGTAGTGTGGACAGCTTATCCCATTTTGCTTATTCAGTTAGATATGCTCTTTGCCTATTAGTGCTAATGTTGCTGTAAAAATCCATGTGTATGTTTTTGTTTGGGTATGTATTTTCAGTTCTTGAGTATATACCTATGAGTAAAATAGCCGGGTCAAATGTTAACTATGCTTAACTTTCTGAGGAATGGTGACACTATTTTCCACAGCAGCTGAGCCATTTTACATCCCCATCAACTGTACACAAGTTCCCGTTTCTCCCCATCTTCACTGATACTTATTTTTTTCTGGTTTTTATTTGCTTGTTCGTTTTTCATAATAACCATCCTGGTAGGTGTGAAGTGGTATCTTGTTGTTTTGATTTGTTTCTCCCTGATTATTGATGTGTGTTGTCCATTTGTATATCTTCTTAGAGAAATGTCTATTTAAGTCCCTTGCCCATTTTTTTTTTTTTTTTTTTTTTTTTTTGCATCAGTGTTTGCCTTTCTGTTTCTGAGCTGCAGGATTGGTTATACATTCTGGATATTAGATCTTTATCAGATACATGGTTTGCAAATATTTCCTTCTATACCAAATGTTATCCTTTTTACTTTCTTGATAATATCTTTTGAAGCACAAAAGGTTTTAGTTTTGATGAAACCTGATTTATTTTTTCATGAAGTAGGGGTTGTTGTTAAAGAGACTTCTTTTCCTGTTGAATAGACTTGGCACCCTTAAAAAATTCAATTGGCAGGCCGGCGCCGCGGCTCAATAGGCTAATCCTCTGCCTAGCGGTGCCGGCACACCGGGTTCAAGTCCCGGTCGGGGCGCCGGATTCTGTCCCGGTTGCCCCTCTTCCAGGCCAGCTCTCTGCTGTGGCCAGGGAGTACAGTGGAGGATGGCCCAAGTGCTTGGGCCCTGCACCCCATGGGAGACCAGGAGAAGCACCTGGCTCCTGCCTTCGGATCAGCGCAGCGCGCCAGCCGCGGCAGCCATTGGAGGGTGAACCAACGACAAAGGAAGACCTTTCTCTCTGTCTCTCTCTCTCACTGTCCACTCTGCCTGTTAAAAAAAAAAAATTCAATTGGCTACAGGTGTGAGGATTTATTTCTAAATTTTCAGTTTTCTTCCATTGATCTGTATGTTTATATAATGTCAGTACTACTGTGTCTGACTGAGATTGAGAAGTATGGGTCCCTCAGCTTTGTTCTTTTCCAAGATTTGATGTCCCTTACAGTTTCATAGGAATTTTAGGATCAGCTTGTCTATTTTTGCAAAACAAAAAAAAAAAGCAGTTAGGAAGTTAGGGCTTACATGAATCTGTGGAACTCTTCGGGAAGTGTTACCATATTAAAAATATTCCATGGTCCAGTCCCTGACCTTAGAAAGTCTTTCCATTTATTTATATTTGGTGTCTTTCAGCAATGTTTATAGCTTTTAGACTGAAAGTTATGTATTTTTCTTAGTTTATTCCAGAGCATTTTGTTATTTCTCATCTTATTGTCATTGAAATAGCTTGTTTTTTTGTTTGTTTGTTTTCTTTTTTGGAATGTTCATTGCTAGTGTGTGGTTATACAAAGAACTTACTTATCATGTATTCTACAGCCTTGCTGAATTAGTTTATTAGCACTAACAGGTTTTTTTTTTTTTAATTTTTGGTGGATTCTTTAGGGTTTTCTATATTAAGGTCATGTCATCTGTAAAAAGAGATAGTTTTGCTTCGATGCCTTTTATTCCTTTTTTTTTCCTCAATCAGTTTTTTTCTGGCCAGAGTTCAGAGTTTCTAATATAACTTTGAAGAAATTGTCAAGAACAGGACTTCTGGTCTCATTCCTGATCTTAGGGAGGAACCATCTGGATTTTCACTATTGTGTAACATGTTAGCTATGGGTTTTTCTTACATGACCTTTACTGTGTTAAACAAATTCCTTTCTAGTCCCACTTTGTTGATTTTTTTTCATCATGGAGGAGCAGTATATTTTTTGAAGTGATATGTCTTAGAAATTTTGAAGGAAAAATATTATTTGCATTTGGAAAAGAAAAGTCTTGGCTGGGAGCAAAATGATGAAAGCATGTGATGTTTCTAGTGGCTGTTGGAATTCGCTGGAGGAAGGCTCGGGAGGAGGCTGATGATGAGGGTTGGATTGTGCACATGCCCCATAAGGGTCAGAATGAGGAGAGCCCTGCGAGCCCAGGACATGGGATAGAGGAAGACGTTCTTTAGACAGTTGGAACAGAGCACAGTGATTGTGGCAGTTATTTAGTCAGTGTATTAATATTTACTTTACAAAAGCCGAAACTCCTTTTGGTTCTAATAGGGTGTTGATAATTCCATTTACATTCAGAGATAAGTTCATCAACCTAAAAACAAGCAAAATACCCATGTGGATACATTTGGTAAACTTCCTTTACTGTAGGCCCTATTGGATTTTTTATTTAAAAAAATGATCAGTTATATCTTGCATATATTTTAGATGCAAATAGTTCTACAGTTAATTGTGTAACACAGCAGTATTCTGTCCCCTGCCCCCAGTAATACAAACACAAGTACATCCATCCCAGGATTTCATCATCATTTAGTCAGTGCTTCCCTATATCCAAATAACATACTTAGTACTGTCATTTCCTATTATCGTTTTCCCAATTCTTTCCTTTTTTGGGGGGTGATTAGATCTTCTCTGTTGACTTCTCAACCGTGGAAACAGCGTTTTGTTTTCTTTATCCCCTTTGCCTAATTGCAGACATGGCTAATTTTCCAACCCTTGGTTTTCCAATAATTGTATCATAATTGTGTTAGATCAGTATTGATTGCTCACATTTTTTTTTATTCAACAGGTAGAGTTATATTCAGTGAGAGAGAGACAGAGAGAAAGATCCCCTCTCTGTTGGTTCACCCCCCAAATGGCTGCCACGTCCAGCGTGCTGCGCCTATCCAAAGCCAGGAGCCAGGTACTTCTTCCTGGTCTCCCATGCGGGTGCAGGGCCCAAGCACTTGGGCCATCCTCCACTGCCTTCCGAGGCCACAGCAGAGAGCTGGACTGGAAGAGGAGCAACCAGGACTAGAACCCGGTGCCCATATGGGATGCTGG
The DNA here is from genome assembly GCF_051225735.1 of Oryctolagus cuniculus. Lineage (NCBI taxonomy): Eukaryota > Metazoa > Chordata > Mammalia > Lagomorpha > Leporidae > Oryctolagus > Oryctolagus cuniculus. The sequence continues at coordinate 148,432,691 of NC_142874.1, forward strand.
CGCCACAGGTGAAGGATCAGCCAAGTGAGCCATGGCGCTGGCCCCATGGCTCACATTTTTATGAATTTATGAGCACTGTCTCTAGCTGAGTCCCATAATTGAGTATCTGCTTTGTGTGACTTCTAGTAGAGTTAATGGAGTTGCAGGTAGAGTTAATAATGTTTTTAGGTTTTCAAAATTTTCTTCTAAATACTTAATACTCATTTTTCCACATATCTTCCCCCCACCCCCAAAACACACACTTCATTGTCAGAATTTCCTTTGGGGTTAGATGGATGAGGAATTTAACCAACTTTCTCTCTGGGTTTCTCTTAAGCCGTTATGTCCATAGTAGGCTGTTGCTCCTCAGGCCCACTATGGGCTCTGTCCTGGTGACCCTTCTCTGGTCACCACTTTTAGTCCCTTGTGTCTCTGGCCATCCTTTACTAGGGATGCCTTCACATTCTTTGCTTGTGTTTTCCTTTCCTGAGTTGCTTTCATTTTGTTGAAACACATTCCCTAGTAGCTTCCTGAGAAGTGATTTTTGGAAGATAAGTATGTTAGCAATCCTGAATGTCAAACATCACCACTCTTATTCTTTAAAGTTTCATAGTCTAGAGTTCTGAATTAGAAATAATTTTCTTTCATACCTTTGTTGACTTTTAATACTCATTGTCACTGTTGAGAAGTCACTTGTACTTCTGTTTCTTGGTCCCCTTGGATCTGAGCATTTCCCCTCTGGCATGTTTCAGGTTTTTCTTTTTGTCCTCTAAGTAATGGAATATGACCCTGAAGGTCTATTTTTATCCACTGTGCTATGTATTCATTGGCGCTTTCAGTCTGGAAATGTGTGTGTGATTGTTTCCTTGATCATTTCTTTCCCTTAGTTTTCTTTCTTTTCCTTGTGGAATTCCTGTTTTTCAGACTTTGAATATCCCAATAGAGCACCCCTTTTCCTCTTCTTGTTTTTTAACGTTTTATTTATTTCAGAGGCAGTGAGATAGAGAGTGCATGCTCCCATTTGCTGGTTCACTCCAGTGGCTGCCATGTCTGGGGATGGGCTGGACTGAAGCTGGGAGCCGGGAACACAATCCAGGTCTTCCACACTGGTAGCAGGAACCTGATTACTTGAGCCATCATCACTGCCACCCTGGATCCTTGTTGGCAGGAAGCTGGAATCAGGAGCTGGAAACAGGAAAGGAACCTAGGTACTCTGATATAGGACACGAGTTAACCAGCATGTTAACCACTGGGCCAAACACCCTCCCCCTTTCTCTTATTTTTAAAAATTTTCAATTAATTTTATTTGAAAAGCAGAGATAGAAACCTTCCATGTGCTTGTTTACTCCTCCAATGCCAACAACAGCTTAGCCTAGACCAGGCTAAAACCAGGAGCCCAGAACTTAATTTGAGTTTCCCACATAGGTGGCAGGTATCCAAGTACTTCAGCCATCCCAGAGTGTGCATTAGCAGGAAGCAGGTGGGAAGACTTAGACCAAGGCAGTCTGGTATGGGATGTGGACCGTCAGTTGCAACCCATCAGATGGGAGCCCTAAAGTCTCAGGTTAAGTCAGTCAACTGTCCCCCATCTAAGTGCCTGGTATTCTTTTCTCATTTCCCTTTTGTGACTGCTACTCTGTGCCTTTATGAAAGAAGGACTTTTGAGTCTAGAAGCCACTTTGGGAACTCATAAAGCAGATAGGAACCCTGGTTCTTGGCAAGAAAGTGAATTATTCTGATGACTGTGTACCCAACTCCTTTGCAAATCAAATGGTTTATATTTCTTTTCTTTCGGCAAAACTGAAGGAGCTAATTTTGATGATGGATTTCTGTGTGATTTTTGGCATGTAATGACTCAGAATTAATTCAGTGAATAAAGTGTGTTGCTGTGAATAACTAACTACATATACAGTCTTCTATTTATATGATCAGAGTTTCTCAGCAGCTCCCTCTATAGAAGTGAAAACTAGAAATAGAACTGTCTGATATAGCAATAATAAATATTCTTCCACAATTGAGGAGAAAAACCAAATTCCTTTCTGCTCAGTAGTGAAAGACTCATTTCCATTAACATTTTATTCTTTGTATTGAATAATTATCAAAAATAATAATTGCCATTTTGATCAATTGCATATTAATTTTAAAAAATTTTTAAAAAGAGGTACAATGGACATTTTTTTCAGAATACAGTTTGTTTAAAATTATGGCATGATATAGTTATTATACTAGAGTAAAATTTGAGGGAGTTAGAATTAAAGGAGAAAAATAGTCTCAGACTTCTGACTAAGCTAAGAGCTTGCTCACATACTTAAAATTGTATTTGAGAAGCAGAGAGGTAGGTGTCTACTGGTTCACTCCCCTAGATGCCCACAGCTTCCTGGGCTGGGCCGATCTGAAATCAGGAACTCAATCCAGGTGTCCCACATAGGTGGAGAAACTACATTACTTGATCCATCATTGCTGCTTCCTAATGCCTCCCAGGGTCTGCATTAGCAGGAAGCTAGTCAGGAGCCAGAGCTGCCAGGTATTTTCATATGGGATTGAATCTTAACCATTAGGCCAACCCCCAATCCCTGTTCACGCCTTTTAATTGGAAGAAGATGCCTGTCAACTTGCTGTGGTATTCAGTTCCTTTAGATGAATATATAAAAGAGAAAGTCATAAATTTATGTAAATATCTATTTACAGTACAGCAAAACTAGAGCTTTATATGGCAGCTTTGGTTTTTTTTTTGTTTTGTTTTGTTTTGTTTTGTTTTGTTTTGTTTTGACAGGCAGAGTGGACAGTGAGAGAGAGAGACAGAGAGAAAGGTCTTCCTTTTGCCATTGGTTCACCCTCCAATGGCCGCTGCACCGCACTGATCTGAAGGCAGGAGCCAGGTGCTTCTCCTGGTCTCCCATAGGGTGCAGGGCCCAAGCACTTGGGCCATCCTCCACTGCACTCCCTGACCACAGCAGAGAGCTGGTATATGGCAGCTTTTAAATGTGTGTGGGATTCATAGTTTAAAACGTTCTTTTGGGAATATAGGACTTGTGCTGTTTGCTATTAGATTCCACTCTGGTTTACTGGCTTGTGACTTTTCACAGACCCACAAACACTGCCACACAGAGGGACATTTGCATGGATCAAGGTGTTTCTAGGAAAATGTAGTCACATTCTCTGTCTCTTTTTCTTAGGAAACCTAGTCAATTTTCTGTTAAGATATGAGTATTTTCCTGGAAAACCATGAAGATATGAAGTATTTCTTCCTCCATCCTGCTTTTTCATAGCCTATAAAATGTAATTTTTATTTTATTTGAAAGGCAGAGTTACAGAGAGGGGGAGAGAGGAGGAGGGATGGAGGGAAAGAGAAAAGGAAGAAAAGGAAGGAAGAGAAAGAAAGAAAGAGAAAGAGAGAGAGAAAAAGGGAAGAAAAAAAGAAAAAGTTATTTTCCATCCATTGGTTCACTCCCCAAATGATTGTATTGGCCAGGGCTGGGCCAGATCCAAGCTAAGAGCCAGGAGCTTCATTCAGGTTTTCCACGTAGGTGCAGTAACCCAAGCATTTGAGCCATCTTCTGTTGCTTTTCACAAGCCATTAACAGGGAGCTGGATCAGAAGTAGAGCAACTGGGGCATGAACCAGTGCCTATACAGGATGCTGGTGCTGCAGGCCGTGGCTTAGCCTCCTGTGACACGGTGCCAGCCCCAGCTTTTTCATCTTTTTTTTTTTTTTTTTTTTTTTTTTTTTGACAGTAAGAGTTAGAGAGAGAGAGAGAAACAGAGAGAAAGGTCTTCCTTTTCTGTTGGTTCACCCCTCAAGTGGCTGCCACTGCCAGCGCACTGCAGCAGGAGCCAGCCCCCCCCACCCCGGTCTCCCATGCGGATGCAGAGCCCAAGGACCTGGGCCATCCTCTACTCCCCTCCTGGGCCACAGCAGAGAGCTGGACTGGAAGAGGAGCAACTGGGACAGAACAGGCGCCCCAACCAGGACTAGAACCCAGGATGCCGGCGCCGCAGACAGAGGATTAGCCTAGTGAGCTGGGGCGCCAGCCAGCTTTTTCATATCTTAACACTTTGCCTTACTTTCTTTTTTATTTATTTATTTTTTTTAACTTTTATTTAGTAAATATAAATTTCCAAAGTACAGTTTATGGATTACAATGGCTCCGCCACCATAACTTCCCTCCCACTCGCACCCCTCCCGTCTCCCGCTCCCTCTCCCATTCCATTCACATCAAGATTCATTTTCAATTATCTTTATATACAGAAGATCGATTTAGTATATATTAAGATTTCTTCAGTTTGCAACCACACAGAAACTCAAAGTGTAAAATACTGTTTGAGTACTAGTTATAGCATTGCTTCACATTGGTCAACACATTAAGGACAGATCCCACATGAGAAGTAAGTACACAGTGACTCCTGTTGTTGACTTAACAATTTGACACTCTTGTTTATGGCGTCAGTAGTCTCCCTAAGCTCTAGTCATGAGTTGCCACGGCTATGGAAGCCTTTTGAGTTCGCCGACTTCGATCTTCTTCCGATAGGGTCATAGTCAAACTGTAAGTTCTCTCCTCCCTTCAGAGAAAGGTACCTCCTTCTTTGATGGCCCGTTCTTTCCACTGGAATCTCACTCATAGAGATCTTTCATTTAGGTCTTCTCCTTTTTTTTTTTTTTTTTTTTTTCCCAGAGTGTCTTGGCTTTCCATGCCTAAAATATCCTCATGGGCTCTTCAGCCATACTTTCTTAAAAGTGTCTTGTTTAAGAAGCACAATGGGGCTGGCTTTGTGACATTATAGGTAAAGCCACCACCTGCAATGCTGACAGCCCACCCATATGGGTGCCAGTTCAAGTCCCAGCTGCCCCACTTCTGATCTAGCTCCCTGCTAATGCACCTGAGAAGGTTGCAGAAGATGACCCAAGTGCTTGGTACCCTGTACCCATATGGGAGTCCCAGATGAAAATCCTGGCTCCTGGCTCCTGGCTCCTGGCTTTGGCCTGACCCAGCACTAGCTGTTGTGGCCATTTGGGGAGTATACCAGTGGATGCAAGATTTCTCTCACTCTCTCTTTCTCTCCCTCTGTAACTTGGCCTTTAAAATAAATAATAAAATTTTTTAAAAAAATATAAATACAGTAATACTGACTTAAATAAATAAAGTTTTTAGATACCCTCTTCATTTCTGTTCTTGTCCAGTTATTCTCATGCATTGAGAATTTATGACATATAATACAGTTACATGAATAAATCAACACTTGTCCATCTATTTAGCTTTACGCAGTTGATTTTGTTGTGCTTTGGTGTTTTCTTCATATGTCTTACGCAAGGGGTTAGTTGAACTTCTTAAATCTGTGGATTTATTGTTTTCATAAAACTTGGGGATGTTAAGTCACTTCTCCTTCAGGTTATTTTTCTGTCCCTGTTTCTGTCATTTGCTTTGCAGACTCCATGAACATGTTGGATCATTTAAAGGTATCCCAAGGATGTTCTCTTCATCATTTTCTTTCCTCTTTGTGTTTCAGTTTAGTTTTTTAGGATGACTGGAGTGTCCTGACAACAAAGTAGCTCATGACAGCAAACAAGCCTTAAATCCACTGTATAGTCACATGCTCTCCTCCTATTTCACAGGTCAGCCTTGAGAGCATGTAGACTACACACACACTGTGGGGCTGGATCTTCTGTTGGTTGTCAATGTTCTTGAGAGTATGTGGAGTATAATTAAGTGCCCTGCTGCTGAGGAGGTCCTCTGAGCACTGTACTCCATGAATTGCCCCCTACGAAGGCTGAGACCCCTGTCGTGGGCCAGGGCAGCTGACTTGCTGCACAAGTTCCCATCACCCAGGAATGACATTCTGACACAACCTGAAGTTCGGTGTCAGAAAACTGCCATTTCTCTTCTTCTGTCCATCTTTGTGATGGTGTTATGCAAGAGATTCCTGCTGATTGCTATGGTATCCTGTCCAGAGTAGATATTTCTGCTGTTTGGCCTCCTGCCATCTTGACCTTCTGAGAGAAAATCTTATATGAAAGCTGAGGCCATGTCAGGGTTTTTACCCTGGTTTTAATTTTTTCCCCAAAGAAACCTTTTATTTAATGAGTACAAATTTCAAAAGTATAACTTTAGGAATCTAGGGATACTTCCCGTCATATCCGCCCTCCCACCCGTACTCCCACCCAACTTCTTCTTCCCTCTCCCACTCCCAGTCCCATTCTCCATTTAGGTTCATTTTCAATTAACTTTATCCACAGAAAACCAACTCTAAGCAAAGATTTCAACTGTACCCTTACAAGTAAGTCCATAGGCATGTATGCAGAAGTACACAGCTTTACAGTTACAAACTTCCTCCTCCCTCTCTTGTTCCCACTCTTTTTTTTTTTTTTTTTTTTTTTTTTTTACAGGCAGAGTGGACAGTGAGAGAGAGAGACAGAGAGAAAGGTCTTCCTTTGTCGTTGGTTCACCCTCCAATGGCTGCCGCAGCTGGCGCGCTGCGCTGATCTGAAGGCAGGAGCCAGGTGCTTCTCCTGGTCTCCCATAGGGTGCAGGGCCCAAGCACTTGGGCCATCCTCCACTGCACTCCCGGGCCACAGCAGAGAGCTGGCCTGGAAGAGGGGCAACCGGGACAGAATCCAGCGCCCTGACTGGGACTAGAACCCAGTGTGCCGGCGCCGCAAGGTGGAGGATTAGCCTAGTGAGCCGCGGCGCCGGCCTCCACTCTTATTTTTTACTGAGATCTATTTTCAAGTGACTTTATACACATGATTAACTCTATGTTCAGTAAAGAGTTCAACAAATAGTATGAAGAAGAGAAAAAAACACTGTTCCTTGACAGTCAAGAAAAGGGCTATTCAAGTCATCGCTTCTCAAAGTGTCAGTTTCACTTCTACATATTTCTTTTTAGGTGCTCTGTTAGTTCTCACAGATCAGAGAGAACATATGATCTTTGTCCCTTTGGGACTAGCTTATTTCACTAAGTATAATGTTTTCCAGATTCATCTATTTTGTTGCAAATGACCAGATTTTATTTTTCTTTTACCACTGTGTAGTATTCCATAGAGTACATTTCCCACAGTTTCTTATCCAGTCTTCTGATGACAGGGATTTAGGTTTATTCTATGTCTTAGTTATTGTGAATTGAACTGTGATAAACATGTGGGTACAGATAACTCTTTCATATGCTGATTTCATTTTCCTTGGGTAAATTCCCAGGAGTGGGATGACTGGGTCAAATGGTAGGTCTATATTCAGATTTCTGACGTATCTCCAAACTGCTGTCTTCCATAGTGTTTTTACCAGTTTACATTCCCACCAACATTGGATTATGATATCTTTTTACTCACATCCTCACCAGCATTTGTTGTTCATTGACATCTGTATGAAAGCCATTCTAACTGGGGTGATGTAAAACCTCATTGTGGTTTTGATTTGCATTTCCCTGACGGCTGGTGAACCTGAACACTTTTTCATGTTTCTGTTGGCCATTTGGATTTTCTCTTTTAAAAAATGTCTGTTTAAGGCCTTGACCCATTTCTTTACTGGGTTGTTTGTTTTGTTGGTGTTGAGTTTCTTGATCTCTTTGTAGATTCTGGTTATTAATCCTTTATTGGTTGCATAGTTTGCAAATATTTTTACCATTCTGTTGGTTGCCTCTTCACTTCCTTGGTGTTTCTTTTGCAGTACAGAAGCGTCTCAATTTGATGTAATCCCATTTGTCAGTTTTGCCTTTGCCTGTGCCTCTGGGGTCTTTTCCAAGAATTCTTTGCCTATACCAATGTCTTGCAGGGTTTCCCCAGTGCTCTCTTGTGGTGGAATGAGAAGGCCATGCCAAGATGGCTGCTGGCAAGCCAATGTCAGTTACTCAGGAATGGCTTTGAAACCCACCTGGCAATGGAGCCTGCCTGGCAACAGGCTGTGATTGGATGGCTTTGGAAACTGCCTGGCTGGAAACAGGCTGAGATTAGATGGCTTCGGATACTGCCTGGCAACAGTCTGTGATTGATTAGGGCATAAACCACCCCTTGACTGGATTAGCTGCCTTGGCTATTTAAGCGCTGTACCAACTGAAATAAACGAGTCTGTGGGCTGCTCACCTCTGGCCTGCTTTCACCCCACTCCCAGGGTCTGCGTGGTGACTCCGCACCTCTTGCCCCCACCACACTCCTCCTTTCAGAACGAATCCACCGCAACACTCTCTAGTAATTTGATGGTGTCAAGTCATAGATTTAGGTCTTTATTCATTTTGAATGGAATTTTGAGTAAGGTGTAAGGTAGGGGTTCTGTTTCATACTTATGCATGTGAAAATCCAGTTTTCCCAGCACCATTTGTGAAGAGACTGTCCTTTCTTCAGGAATTGGTTTTAGCTCTTTGGTCAAATATAAGTTAGTTGTAGATGCGTGGATTGATTTCTAGCATTTCTATTCTGTTCCATTGGTCTGTCCATCTGTTTTTCATACCAGTACCAGGCTGTTTTGATAGTAACTGTCCCGTAGTATTCTTGAAATCTGGTATTGTGATGCCTCCAGCTTTGTTTTTGTCATATAAGATTGTTTCAGCTATTTGAGGTCTCCTGTGTTTCCACTGGAATATCAGCATCATTTTTTCTAGATCTGAGAAGAATGTCTTTGGTATTTTGATTGGTATCACATTGAATCTGTAAATTTCTTTTGGAAGAATGGACATTTTGATGATATTGATTCTTCCAATCCATGAACATGGAAGATTTTTCCTTTTTTTATATCTTCTTCTATTTCTTTCTTTATTGTTTTGTAATTTTCATTGTAGAGATATTTGAAATCCTTGATTATATTTATTCCAAGGTTTTTTTTTTTTTTTTTTTTTAGCTATTGTGAATGGGATTGATCTTTGAAGTTCATTCTCAGCCCTGGCATTGTCTGTGTATACAAAGGCAGTTGATCTTTGTTTATTGACTTTGTATCCTGCTACTTTACCAAACTCTTCTGTGAGTTCCAATAGTCTCTTGGTGGAGTCTTTTGGATCATCCGCAATTAGGGATAGTTTAACTTCCTCCTTCCCAATTTGTTTGCCTTTGGTTTCTTTTGCTTGCTGGCTGAAACGTCCAGGACTATATTGAATAACAGTGGTGAGAGTGGGCATCCTTGTCTGGTTCCAGATCTCAGTGGGAATGCTTCCAACTGTTGCCAATTCAATAGGACACTGGCTGTGCATTTGTCATTAATTGCCTTGATTATGTTGAGGAATGTTCCTTCAATACCCAACTTGCTTAGTTTTCATCATGAAAGGGTGTTGTATTTTATCAAATGCTTTCTCTGCATCTATTGAGATAATCATATGGTTTTTGTCCTTCAGTTTGCTAATATGATGTATCACATTGATTGATTTGTGAATGTTGAACCAATCCTGCATACCAGGGATAAATCCCATTTGGTCTGGGTATCTTTCTGATGTGTTGTTGGATTTGGTTGGCTAGAATTTTGTTGAGGATTTTTGTGTCTGTGTTCATCAGGGAAATTGGTCTGTAGTTCTCTTTTTCTGTTGTATCTTTTCTGGGTTTAGAAATTAAGGTGATGCTGGCCTCATAGAATTCAGAAGGATTCCATCCCTTTCAGTTGTTTTGAATAACTTGAGAAGTATTGGGGTTAGTTCTTCTTTAAATGTGTGGTACAATTCAGCAGTGAAGCCATCTATCTGGTCCTGGGTTTTTCATTGTTGGAAGGGTCTTTTTTCCTGATTCAGTTTCCTTCTCGGTAATGGATCTATTTAGGTTTTCTATGTCTTCATGGCTCAGTTTAGGTAGGTTCTATGTGTCCAGGAATCTATCCATTTCTTCTAGGTTTCCCAGTTTGTTGACATATAGCTATTTGTAGTAATTTCTGATGACTCTTTATTTCTGTGGTGTCTGTTGTTACATTTTCTTTTTCATCTCTAATTTTATTGATTTGGGTCCTCTCTCCTTTTTTTTTCTTTTTGTTAGTTGGGTAAATGGTATGTCAATTTTGTTTATTTTCTCAAAAACCAAGTCTTTGTTTTGCTGATCTTTTGTATTGTTTCTTTGGCTTCAATTTTGTTGATTTCTTCCCTAATTTTTATTATTTCTTTTCTCCTACTAGTTTTGGGTTTGGTTTGCTGTTGTTTTTCTAGATCCTTGAAAGGAATTGATAGCTCATTAATTTAGTGCCTTTCCAATTTCTTGATGTAAGTACCAATTGCTATAAATTTTCCTCTTAACATTGCTTTTGCTGTATCCTGTAAGTTTTGATATGTTGTATTGTCTTCTTCATTTGTTTCCAGAAATTTTTTAAATTTTTCTTTTGACTTCTTCTGTGACCCACTGTTTATTTAGGAGCATGTTATTCAGTCTTCATATGTTTGTGTATGTTCTAGAGATTTCTGAGTTGCTAATTTCCAGCTTCATTCCATTGTGATCCGAGAAGATGCATGGTATTGTTTCCATGTTTTTGAATTTGCTGACTTGTTTTATGGCTTAGCATGTGGTTAATCCTAGAGAAAGTTCCATGCACTGCTGAAAAGAATATGTATTCTGCAACTGTAGGTTGAAATGTTCTGTGGATATCTGTTAGGTCCATGTGGTCTGTAGTGTTGATGAACTCTGCTGTTTCCTTGCTGTTTTTTTTTTTTTTTGTCTGTTTGAACTGTCCATTGCTGAAAATGGAGTATTGAAATCTCCCATTACTATTGTATTTGAGTTTATATCTCCCTTTAGATCCCTTAACATTTATTTTAAATAGCCAGGTGCCCTGTAATTAGGTGCATATACGTTTGTGACAGTTACATCTTCCTGTTGAATTGATCCCTTATTCATTACATAGTGCCCTTTTTTGTCTCTTTAACAGTTTTTGTGTTAAAGTCTATTTTGTCTGATACTACGATGGCTGCACCAGCTCTTTTTTTTTTTATTTCTGTTAGCATGGAATATCTTTTTCCATCCTTTCACTTTCAATCTGCATGCTTCTTTGTTGGTGAGATGTGTTTCTTATAGGCAGCAAATAGATGGGTTTTAATTTTTAATCCATTCAGCCTGTCTCTGTTTTAACTAGAGAGTTGAGGCCATGTAGTTTTACTGGAAGATTTTCTTCCTTTACCTTCTTCCATAGTTATTACTGTGTTTCTGTGTTTCTGTGTGTAGCATATCCTTAAGCATCTTCTGCGAGGTTAGACAAGCGGTGACAGATTGTTTCAATTTCTGTTTGTCATGGAAAGTTTTTATTTCCCCTTCATTCATAAATGAAAGCTTTGCCAGATATAGTATTCAGGGTTGACAGCTATTTTCTCTTAAGACTGGAATATATCTTTCCATTTTCTCCTAGCCTATAGGGTTTCTGATAAGACGTCAGCTGTGGGTCTGATTGGAGATCCTCTGAAAGTAATCTCGTGTTTCTCTTGTGCACATATTAGAATCTTTTCTTTATGTTTTACTGTGGAGAGTTTGACTACAATGTGTTGTGGTGAAGATCTTTTCTGGTCATGTCTATTAGGAGTTCTGTGTGCTTCTTGTACTTGGCTGTCTCTTTCTTTCTCCAAATTAGGGAAGTTTTCTGTAATTATTTCACTAAAAAGGCCATGTGATCCTTTCTCTCTTTCCATGCCTTTAGGAACTCTTAGGACCATTTGTTGGTTTTTTTGATAGTATCCTGTAGATTACCAACAGTATTTTTTAGTTGTCTAACTTCTTCTTGTGTTTGGTCTGATTTTATAATTTCCTGTGCTTGCTCTTCTAAATTGGATATTTTTTCTTCTGCTTCAACGATCCTGTTGCTATGGCTTTCCACTGCATTTTTTTTTTGTTCTATTGAATTCTTCATTTCTAAGATATCATTTTGATTTCTCTTTAAGATCTGAATTTTGTGGGGGAAATTTTCTTTCATGTCATGTATGGATTTCATTTGTTCATGCATTTGCTTCTGATTACTTCTAAGTAATCCTATGATCAATTTTTTGAATTCCATTTCTGGCATTTCTTCAATTTCATCATCTTTGCAATCTAGTATTTTGTTCTTTTGGGGGCATCATGTTGTCTTCCTTATTCTTTTTTTCTTGAATTGGCACATTTGTTATTTGCCATTTGTGGAGATATTCATTAGTTTCTTCTTTGTTTCGTTGCTTTGGCTGCTTTTCTCTATTTAGATTTAATTGCTTAAACTATCCTGATGCCAGGAGAGAGACCAGGGTACATCAGGACACAGAGGCAGGGTGTAATGTCACTCTCTTTTTGTAGAAATATTTTTCCATTTATTGCATACAGGTAGGAAATGCTATTTCTTGTTTTTCTCTGAGGATAATTAACCTTTCATATCTTACACTAAGGTAATTTTAGCTATTTTGCAGAATGGAATTAAGGTATGGGAGATTTCTGAGCTGACATTTTGGACAAAACAAAGCTGTGTGGTTAGAACTTGTGGCCTCCATACAAGATGATCCCAGAAAGAACCTCGCTTATAATTAAAATTTCAAGGTAAAGACAATCATAAGGTGCTATTTTCTGTCTACTTCATTGACAAAGTAGGTATGCTACCTTGTCATTGAGAACTCAAGAAAATAGTCACAAATTGCTGATGGAAATGCCATATCTTTGATATGTTGATCTTCCCCCACATTTAGTAGGGAGAGCCTCAGATTCATGTTACCCTACCAATTAGGACTGCAGATAGCACTGTTGCTAACTCAGCACACTGGCACAGACCACCAGGTCAGGATATGCTGAGACCGTGCCCTAGAGTGAAGATACACCACCCAGGTCAGACCACACTGAGACCCTGCCCCAGAGTGAGGTGACACAGACCCCACCACCACCTTTGTGCAGCTCAGAAAGGTGAATTTTGGACCTTGATCTCTGCTGTGTTTCTAGCTTCATTGGCCACTGTTTTGTGGAAGCTTAAGTACTTTATACATACAAACAGAACATGTTTTTCTGGCGGTATGTTTTGCTAGACTGGTCTAGGATATGGAGCTCAGGGTGGGCTGGGAGTAGTTCATGTGTTTTTTTTTTCGTTGGTGGGTGCCAACTGGGTACTGTCTGGGATAGAATGGATTGGAACCACAGTTTACCTGAAGCTCTTTGCACTCCAGATGGAGCCAGAATTTAAATCCTCAATGGAAACCATAAAAGTACTATAAGAAATTATGCAATTCTGAAACATAAACGAAAAATTCTTAACTACACCTCATAAAATTTAGAATTCTGTTTGGCAAAACAGAGGTTCATTTCCTTAACATCTAAAGAGCTCATGATGAAAGCTCAAAAGAGAAGTGTGCAAAGCATGGTGCAAGGCAGCTCGAAGAATAGATACACCATTGGCGCAGCCTTTAAGAAGAGATGCTGACCCTCAATGGTAACAAGAAATACAAGAGCATGTTGGAGTCCGTCTTCCTCTGTCATGTGTTTGTACAGCAAGCATTCATTTGTCCATGCCTGTGTCAGGAGTGGCTGGCCACTGAAGCCTGACTGTGGGAATATGAATCCCTACAGTGGTATGGAAAGGCAGGCTGAGAACATCCTTGGTTAAAAAATGCACACACCTTGGACCCAGCAGTGTTGCCTCCAGGAGACTTTCCTATTGATTCATTTATGTATGCCAGTTATTCATTATTGTTCAGAGTAAAATGAGATCGATACAAGTCTGAATTTCCAATGGTAGGAGGTCGGTTAAATGCAGTGATTTGTTTGTTCCTTACAGTTTATACAAAGTCATCAAAAGGGTTAGGGAGCCCGTTTGTGAATCACTGAAGTAACATTAAGATATGTCACTGGGCAAAAACCAAGAGAAAATGGGTGTTTGCAACTGATTCAAGGAAAGAAGAAATAACAGCGTGTTTGTGTCTGTTTCCTGCTCACCAGCAGCCTTGGAATAAGTGGCCACACACAGTAACCTTAGTTGCCCTGGGAGCAGAGTAGGTGGGGAGCAGAACAGGAGGGAGACTGATCACAGTGCAGCTATGCTACCTATTAAGAACAAGAATGAAATATCTAGAAAGAGATCAAGTTAAAATCTTTACATACCTACAAGGCATGAGAGATTTTTTTCCACCCACAGACCCTCACTGGGAGCAGACCTAGGTGGTAGGCATGGGGCAGTGGAAAGAGCATTGACATCAGAAGTTGGTAGAAATCATGGAATGTAATTAACAGCTGTTATATTCTGTATGTTTAGCAGAACTTGGAAGCCACTGTGGCTATACTAGAGTCCTCTGGAGGGTTAGAAAGAGAAGGGAGCAGTTAGAGGTAAGGAGCAAGAGCTTGGAGGTAGGGAGAGAAAGGGGAAGAGAAAAGAGGAGGAAGAGAGGGACTGGAGAGAGCTGCTAGAGCGTGTCTGAGGAGGGCGGGGTGGTGCTGGCCTTCTGCAGGTACAGAGTTGGAGGCCTGGTGTGATGAGGGCTCTGGTCACAGCAGCTGTGGGTCGGGGTCTGTGGGACTCTTGTGATTTATTTTTGTGATGAAACAAGAGCAAAGGCCCTTGGGAGAGAGGGTGGGCTTGAGAGCATTGCTGACAGAGCAAGGGTGTTTTTCAGGCAGTCCAAGGATGGTAGAAATTATTAGTCTTCCCTTGGCATGTCCCTAGGCAGCTGTCAGCTGGCCAGGATGAGCCCAGAGGAGGAGGAAGGCCCACCATAGCTAGAGTTGGGATGTAACCAGATGACAGAGAGGAGCATCATTCTGTGGACATATGAAGAACCACGGTCTGGGAAGAGGTGGGTTGAGGACTGTGAGAGAAGTCAGTGTGTGTAATTGCAAGGCAAGGTGAATGGTAGAATCCTACAGAACAACTCAGCCACCTAGGCTGGTGAAAGCTTTTCTCCTCTTACACTTGGGACTTCCAGCCTTCTTAGGCCTGCTGTGCTTGTGGATTCTGTCTGCAGATTGGATTTCTACCCATCTTCCTTGTCCCTTTCACTCTCACGTAGGGAGACTGAAGATCCCAGGGGGCTGTTCCCACAAATACTGCACTCCTCTGTGTTGAAAAGAAGAGGATTGTTTACAGAATTGCACAGCTACTGGCCAGCTGATCTCTTTGCTTATCCAGGACAAGGGACTCAATATCTAACTTGTGCAAGGGGTAAATGTCATTGCAGAGAATCATTTACCTAGAAACCTAGAAGAATACAAAAAATTAGAACCAGAAGCTGCTACAGATTACCTGGCCACTCACCTTCATCTACAGATGAACCTACAGGCAACACTTTCCTCCCCTTACTGGATTTGACATTATTTTCATTTACAGCCTAAAAACTCAGTGGTAATCAGTGGATGATTTCCTAATAGATGAGGACTGTCTCCTGGCATATTTCCATAAAAATTCTTTTTCTTGGATGTGTTGTTATTTCCTGTTGCATGAATCATCTCTTGCTTCATGTGCATAATACCTCCGATACTCATCCTAATAATTAGGTGAACAATGACATTTTAAGTTCCATTTAATTTTCTTATTAAGAAAGATTTAACTGATACAAAGCTTCCAAAAACATTCTGTGAAAAAGAATCAAATGCTGATGTTACTTGATAGGCGATAGTATACTTAGAAGCTTGTTTCCATCTGCACTTGGTTCTAGCAGGGAATGACATAGTAATTAATCAACTGTGGCAAAGCAAATTAACTTAAGAGCTAGAATTCTGGCAACATCACTTTAAGAAATGTTTCAAGATTTTTACATTTAATATCTTTAAATTTAAATATATTGTAACCACAATTCTATCATATGTACTATTCATCTCTTAATTTTTGTCATGGTTGATTTTTTTAAAAGATTTATTTACTTGAAAGGCAGAACAACAGAGAGGGAGGGAGAGAGATGGGGAAAGATGGAAAGATCTTCCATCCACTGGTTCACTCCCTAAATGACTGCATTGGCCAAGACTGGGCTAGGCCAAAGCTAGGAGCCAGAAACTCCATCTGGATCTCCCACATGTGTGGCAGGGGTCCAAATACTTGGGCCATCTTCTGCTATTTTCCAAGGCATATTAATCGGGGGCTGGGTTGGAAGTGGAGCAGCTGGGACTCAAACCATTACCCCATTAAGGAATGCTGGTGTTGCAAGCCACTGCTTAACCTGCTGTGCCACAGTGCCAACTCATAGTTGTTGATTCTAAGAGAAAATGCTTGCTACTCTGTGAAAAACAATTGGGACATCCACTTGTATATATCACGTGTAACAGCATCAGTTTTCCAGATTTTAAATGAAAATAAGTAGATTAAAAGATTGTTAAGGATGTGGAGATGCCAGCTGCCTTTTTTTTTTTTTTAAGATTTATTTTATTTATTGGAAAGAGTTACAGAGAGAGAGGTAGAGACAGAGAGAGAATTCTTCCATCCACTGGTTCACTCCCCAGATGGTTGCCAAGGCCAGAACTGCGCTGATCCAAAGCCAGGAGCCAGGAGCTTCTTCCAGGTCTCCCACGTGGGTGCAGGGGCCCAAGGACTTGGGCGATCTTCTACTGCTTTCCCAGGCCATAGCAGAGAGCTGGATCGGAAGAGGAGTAGCTGGGACTACAACTGGTGCCCCTATGGGATGCCGGCACTTCAGGCCAGGGCTTTAACCCACTGCACTACAGTGCTGGCCCCAACCAGCTCCCTTCTAATGGCTTTTCTAGACAGTGTATACAAATAGCCAGCAAAGAGGGAACCAGGTTGCCAAGTACACAGACCAGTATGCAGCCTGGATGACCATGTCACCTGTTTGTAACAGTGGGGATCTGAGGTCAGCCTTTGTGAACAGACTTTTGCAAAATGCTTAAATTATAATTTTCTTATAGCAAGGAATATTATGCAGTCATCAAAAGCGTATACAAATTTAAATATTGTAGCATTATTTTATCATAGTAGGTTCACTTTTAAATGGTATTTATACATGTGAGGTACACAGGCACAGTCTGTATAATAATAAAGTGTGTGTGGCCTAATTGCATAAAGATGTGCGTGTGTTAGTGTGTATGATTGTGGGTGTGTACATGTTAGTACATGTAAACTAATATGTACATGGAGACAACTTCCAGAAAATGAACTTTTTCTTCTTCATACTCCTGGCTTAGTAATATTTTTACATCACCTTGTGAAACCCAAAAGTTTACATAAGAAGTAACTTAATGTGAACTTGGATAATTACAGACAGTTCCTTTTTCCTGCCTAGATATATAGCTGACTTACTTTCCTAGCAAAATGCTTGGCTTATTACGATTACTATTTATGACTATGGTTAGGCTTTATTAAACTATTTGATTTCATGTCTTCCTTGAATTGAGTTGTAGAAATGATGACCATGTAATCAGGGCAAAGAATGTCTGATTGCATTATGTAAAATATAGCAGTTTCTCATTTCCCTTTGTTTTTTACAGATAGTGACACTAAGACGCAGTCTGAAAGGCGGCTCTATACTGTGAGTCTACCCCCAGAGGGGTATTTGCCAGAGTCACACAGCTGCTTGGATTCTGAGAATATCTCCACCGAGGAGGATGTAGAAGGTAAAAAGGGGAAGAGGAAAGGTGAACAGTATACATGTAAATCATTATTTTACAGTTTTCCATCATTTTAAATTAACTTTGTCTAAATGTATAATTATAATTATAGTTATAATTATAGTTGAGCATATCTTCACATAAACAGCCATAGTATGTCTTTTTTACCTATTTTATAGCCATAGAAAATTATTATAAAAAAACTTTTTATTTATTTGAAATACAGAAAGAGAGATATTCATCTTCTGTTTGCTGGTTTACTCCTCAAATGCCCAAAAAAAGCATGGACTGGGCCAGACTGATGCTAGAAGCTACAAACTCCATCCTGGTCTCCCACATAAGTAACAGGGACCCAAGCACTTCAGCCATCCTCTGCTGCCTTCCCAGGCACGTTAGCAAGGATCTGGGTTAGAAGCAGAATGGATGGCAGCTTAACTTGCTAGTGAGTGACAAAGCTTGCCTCACACATTAAGTTTCTACTTGAAAACTGAAATGGTTGGTTGTTTTCCTCTTTAAATTGGCTATTTGGAAGCTTCTGTGAGAATTTAGAACAATCAAATAAAAATTGTCCCTGGATGGTTTTTAGCAAGTGTAAACTAAGAAACTCTATATTATAAACTTTAGCTAATGTTAGGAAAGTATAGTTTTTGGCCAGCGCCATGACTCACTTGGCTAATCCTCTGCCTGCGGCGTCGGCTTCCCGGGTTCTAGTCCAGGTTGGGGCACTGAGTACTAGTCCCGGTTGCTCCTCTTCCAGTCCAACTCTCTGCCGTGGCCCGGGAGGGGAGTGGAAGATGGCCCAAGTGCTTGGGTCCCTGCACTTGCATGGGAGACCAGGAGGAAGCACCTGACTCCTGGCTTCGAATCGGCGCAGCGCCGGCCGTAGCGGCCATTAGGGGAGTAAACTAATGGAAGGAAGACCTGTCTGTCTCTCTCACTTGTCGCTCCCCCTCTTCGTGGAGGAACGACACAGGACCCTGTGCTGTTCTTTTGTCTGCTCGGCCCTCCCCGGGTTTGCTGCTGGTTCTTCCCGGGTTGGCTACCATCCCTTCCACCTCCGTGGAAGGGCGGTTCCCCCTGGCCACTTTCCCCACTTCCGCGGGGGAGCGGCACACCGCCGGCCGGCTCTCTCGGGGGCCGCACAGGTGTTCCTTCAGATAGATGTTCCCCCTAGATGTTCCTGGTGCATGTTGTCTCTCTCCTCCTTTATAGTCCTCTTCCACCAATCCCAACTCTGCTACCACACACCGAGTACGCTGCTCTCCTCCAATCAGGAGCAGGTCCTACAGTTTATTGGTTGAACTGGAGGCAGCTGTATAGAAGCTGTTTCCTCCTCTCCCAGCGCCATATTGTGGGAGAGCAGATGCATAGAATAAGTCTTAATTCCAGTAACTTAGTCTAGTCCGAGTTGCTCCCCACACTCACTGTCTATAATTCTCTCTGTCTCTCTCTCTCATTGTCAACTCTGCCTGTCAAAAAATTTTAAAAAAGGAAGTATAGTTTTCTTGTGCATTGATCTTTTTGGCTTTTGAATTAAAGAAAAACAAACAAAAATAGGGCTGGTATTTAGCCTAGCCGTTAAGATGCCTGTGTGTCAAATCAGAGTACCTAGGTTCAATCTCTAGCTCTTGCTCCTGACTCCAGCTTCCTGCTAATGCAGACCCTGAGAGGTGATGATGTAAGTAATTGGATTGCTGACACCCAAACCAGAGACCTGGATTGAAGTGCTGGCTCCTGTCTTCAGCCCAGCATAGCCCAGTACAGCTCCAGCCATTATAAGCATTTGGGGAGTGAATCAGAAGATAGGATCTCTCTCTCTCTCTCCTTTCTGTCTCCCTCTCTGTCTCTCCCCCTCCCTTGCCTCTGTTTCTGTTGCTCAAATAAATAAGGTTTTTAAAAGTAAAATATAAATATATATATATATTTATATATAAATATAAATATAAAATAAATATAAATAAATAAATAAAATAAATATAAAATAGGGGCTGGCGCTGTGGCGTAGCAGGTAAAGCTGCCACCTGCAGTGCCGGCATCCCATATGGGTGCTGGTTCAAGTTCCAGCTGCTCTACTTCCGATCCTCCTTTCTGCTGTGGCCTGGGAAAGCAGTAAAGGATGGCCAAGTCCTTGGGCCCCTGCACCCACGTGGGAGACCCGGAAGAGGCTCCTGGCTCTTGACTTCAGATCGGCACAGCTCTAGCCATTGTGGCCAACTGGGGAGTGAACCAGTGGACAGAAGCCCCCCACCCCTCCTCTCTCCGTGTAACTCTTTCAAATAAATAAATCTTTTTAAAAAAGTAACTGTAAAATTAAAAAAATGGAGTATTATTTTCCAGCCCTGTTAAAAATCTTTGAAATGCAATTACTAGATAGATTATTTCACTAGATAATTTACCATGTTCTTATGAAATTACTTTGGTAAATGTACTTCATGTGTACTTAATGAGTTTAATAAGAAAGTGTGTGGCCTGTTGTGGACAGTTGGCACTGGTTGCTCTGCTGCTGATGCGTGAGGGCAGACCTGTGTCAGCAGCACCTCTGAGGCTTGCTGGGAGGCCCATCCAGGTGATGCTCTAACAGGGAAAGTGGAGATAGCTTTGTCAAGTCTACAGCTGTTCTCCTGCAAAAGCTTTCTTGCAGATTGTGTGCCCTGATCCCGGAGTAGTCACTTTCCTTGTTGCCTTGGTCCTGAAGCCTCCTCCTCCCTGCAGGCAGCCAGAAAGTCTTGGCACCAGCAACTGCTCTACAATTATGGGCTGGTTAGAGCCAAGCTGACCACTCTGAAAAGAAAAGGAGAATCAAGCAATTGAGATTCATTCTAAATTTACCTAGTTGTAGCTTTCATTACAGTGTTTATTACAAGTTACATTTTTAGAAGTGGTTTTGGAATTGGGAACCTTTACTGAAAATTTCGAGGGTTCTTGCTGTATTTTTAGATAAGAATTCTAAATATCAGCTGCTTATAAATGAAACAGGTAACATGGTACAGTTTTTAGTATTTATTTAGTGAAAGAAATATACAAGAAAGTGGGAGCTTTATTTTGGGGAGAAAAATGTCTAGAAACTAAGTTGAGTCCATACCAGGCAGAGAGCAGGCTGGGAGCCACGTGGAGCAAGGGTGCAGTTAGGTTCGGCCAGCGGTAGCATAGTACAGGCAGGAAAGAAGGCAGCATACCTAGAGGTGGGAAGTGGGGGACAACAAGGGAGGGGGCTCAGGCACACCAGGTCTTTCATTTACTTCCAAAGGGGAGTGGTTACATAGTCTGATTGGCAGGTAGGCTACAGGTGAGGTCAGGTAGGGGTGTGAGATCACAAAAGGGGGCAGGGCAAAGGTGTGATCTCCAGCTCAGAAATATAATCAGTTTAATTCTATCTGCCAGCCTATATCAGTTTCTTAGGCAAAAATCTTCCTGTTGGTTCATGTACTTCTCTGTTGCCCAGTTCCTGGGAGTAGTCAGTGTGGGCAGGTCTTTTTCAGAGGTTGCCATGGGAGTTACAGGAATAGGTGAGCCAAGAGCATAAGGAAACACTCAGTCCGTTGTTACTCCAAGATCTGTGTGGTACTGACCCATTTCTGATCTCCCTTACTTCCTGGAGAGCCCTTCACAGGCCATAGGGGTGACTTGCCCTACCTTCCCAGTGTGTACTTCTGGGGCAGAGGCCCAGAGGCTTCTGCCACAGAAACTGTTGGTTCACCTTAATAAGTCAGTGTGAACTGAAAATGCTGACGAGTTTTTCAGAACAGCATTATGAACAACTTATCCATCAAATCCTGGGTGGGAAGTTGGTCTTTTAACTTTCAGCTCTTACCATTCACCTCCAAATGGTTCTGTTATGGGTGAACCGGTGGTGGAGAAAATATTATTACCTCGGTTCTTTGTCTCACATGGAAGAAGAATTTCTAAGCAGACAAGCAGAGAGATTTAAAAGCAAAATTTATTAGAGTCAGAGACCTCTAGCCAGAGCAGCATGGAAGGTCCCCCAAGAGAGGAAAAAACCCAAAGAGGCCAGTGGTACTGGAGTATTTAGGCACAATTTTGGGGGAAAAAAAAAACTTAACATTCAGTTACAAGGCCGGGACAAGACCCATGAAAAGACCTGATTCACAGTGTTTTACCCTCTGGCTTGCTCATGATAAAACAAAAGCACCATCAGAAGGGTGGGATACCTAACTTGCTTTATAGTAAACTGGGAGCTCAGAAGGAATCCTCACTCCCTTGCTGTTCTCATGATAAAAGTGGAAGCTTTCAAGGAGTGGGCAGGCTGGAACTTTTGACCTTGATAAAGATTTTGCACCCTCAGTTTCCACTGGGACCTCCCTGACTGCATTAACCCATCTGACTCCTCTCAGTTCCACTGGATGTTTTACAATGTATAGATTTAAATATATTCTTTCTCATTGTAAACCCATGAGGTGGCTCGTTTGAGAGCATTTTAAAGGGTTGAGTTGGAGAAAAGGTACTAGTGTCCACTGCTTCCTTGTGTTGTTCACATCTGTTTTCCAACATGATATTCAGCAAGAGCCCTGTGTCTGAGCCCCTGTGAGGCTAGGGTGCCTTCCTGGGAATCTGAGAGAAGGAGTCTGCCACACGAAGAGGCAGGGTCCAGGATATCCTCACTTTTTCTTTTCTTCTTTTTATTTTAAAGATTTATTTATTTGAAAGGCAGAGTTAGAGAGATTGATCTTCCATCTACTGGTTCATCCTGCAGATGGCCGCAACGGCTAGTTCTGGGCCAGGTTCCTCATTTTTTCTGACTGCACCCCAGGGTCCTGTGAAAGCAGGCAGAGAGACATCAAAGGGATGAGAAGGAAGAGTTTTTAATCTGTACTTTTCAGTTTTAAGCAAAGGGAATTTGAGAGCTGAAGCTGGAACACAAGAAAAGGTCAGATTGTTACTGTTTTCAGGGAAGCACTTCCAGTCTCTGACTTTCATCTTGAATACCCAGAACTAAGGAATAAGTGCATTGGTAACTTCTAGGAAGCTGCAGGAGACAATGATTGGTTCCTTTTTCTACTTGTACATCTCTGTGCCAGCCCCAGCACCAGTTGCTCCCCAGCTTTTACTTTGGAACTCACACAGCCCTGTTCTGCAGGTGCCACAGGCCAGTCTCCACAGTCCTCATCACCCAGGATGGATGGCAGAGCTGGTATTTACAATCAAGTCTGGACTCCTTCTGGTGCTCCTGGGCCCAGAGGCCCAGCTGCTCTCCTCCAGGAAGTGCCGTCCTGAGTTTCCTCAGTCCAGGACCGCTTCCTTGGTTTCATCACTGAGTACCTGACCCAGTACGTTGTGAAAGACAGAACTCTAGGGCTTATTAAGAGTGTCAGTTTGCTGTTCAGGGCCTGTGTATCTGTGATGAAGTGATGACAGAGACCTAGGTGTCAGTCACTTTTCTGCTTCCATCCTGTCTTTGTCTCAGTCCGTGAGAATCATTGAATATAACAAAAACAGCACCTAAATTATTCTAAGCTTACAGTTTGTTAGGAGTGGGTAGCAGGGAGCTGTGGGATGAGGAAGTACTATTGTCAAGCCTAAATCTCAATGCTAAATGCACCTGTTGGATTTTGTTCTAGGCTCTGCCCCTCCTGGGTTGGTGGGTTAGACTGCTTGCAGCCAGACGTAAATAGGGACTTGTGCTCTCCCTTCTACAGGGCGTGCTCCTCTCCTCTTACTGTCATGTGTGGTGTGTGCTGCTTTCACTAGGCCAGTAAACCTTTGGCCTGATACAGATAGAACAACCCACTCTAGAGTATGACAGAAGAAAGCGTTCTTTTTGGCAGTTTTTCTGGGGAAAATGCTCGACAACCTTATTTAGCATGTTAAGTCATTTATCTGGCAGGAACACTGTTTTGCTCACTGTCTTGGCACATCCATAGGAATGCTGTTCTGTGTAATGTTACGTAATCTATTACAGTGATACTGTAAGACCTAAGATTCTCTGGTGTGACTTAAATAATAAGGAATGTCTGATCTTGTCATCAGTCAAACGCCAATCTCCTAGCATATGACAGCCACACTGGGATTCTGGGGCTCCAGGTCACTACAGTGAAAGTTCACACCCCTTCCATGGATTCCAACAGCTTTTCCCTGGGAAGCTAGATAAGAAACAAGTTGAGTTACTTAATTTTTAGAAGAAAATATCCACTATGTCTCCAACATGCCTCTTTTCCCAGGTTTTTAAATGGTACAGTGGCTGGGGTGGTGATAAGGCATGGAGGGACTCCCAGTATTTAAGAGTATGGTTCAGGGTCCGGCACTGTGGCATAGTAGGCTAAGCCTCTGTCTGTGGTGCCAGCATCCCATATGGGTGCCGGTTCATGCCCTGGCTGCTCCTCTTCTGATCCATGGTCTGCAAAGGCTGTGGAAGATTGCCCAAGTGTTTGGGCCCCTGCATGTGGGAGACCCAGAGGAAGCTTCTGGCTCCTGGCTTCGCATTGGCCCAGCTCTGACTGTTGCAGCCATTTGGGGAGTGAACCAACAGATGGGAGACCTCCCCTTCCCTTTCCCTCTCCCTCTTCCCTCTCCCCTTCCCTCTCTGTAACTCTACCTTTCAAATAAATAATGTGGTTCAAAGAATTCACTAACTATTCAGTCCACTGGGTTTTGAAAATGTTCACTTCATACCAAGTCAGATCATAGGAAAGCTACATACCTAGTTTATATTATTTCTTATGAGATAAGAGAGATATACTCAAGTTACTCACAGATATCTTTTTTGTTTTTATGAACTAGCACACTGCTTTCTATCAGGTAAGAGATATACTTATTACTTACCGATACCCTTTTTGTTCCTGTGAATTGGTGCAAGATACATTATTCACTGATGATTTTTTTTTTATTTCTGTGAACTAGTACACTGCTTTTTATCAGATAAGAGAGATGCTCATATTACTCACTGATATCCTTTTTGTTCCTATGAACTGATACACTGCTTCCTGTCAGATAGGAGGTATATTCAGATTATTCGTTGGTAATTCCATTGGCTTTGGCTGCCAGGGAACTCAACTTTTAGTCTTTTGTGGTTTTTATTCTTTGTTCTTTCCTTGATCACTCTTGATAGTTAACTTTCCCCAGGTCTTAATTGCTTGATTCATTCTTTTTAGATTCAATCCTTAAAACACAAGGGTTTTCTGGCTGCATCCATTTATGGAAGTATGCAGAGTAATCAGGGCTTGACACTGATTCTCTTGATTAGATGCCTTTTTCTGTGTTTGTGTTTGGCAGTGTAATATGAAGATGGCAAATAGGACCCTTTTTAGGAACTCTTTCTGGTCAGGGCATTTCACATGTAAGCAATGAGGTTAGCAAACTATAAAAGTTTAGTAAATTCTCTAATGAATAAGTAATAGGGCTTGGAGAGTACAACACAGGAAACTGGGAACTCAGTCTGTGAGTGTTGAAGGAGGCAAAGCAAAGGCATGGGATCTAGTTGCAAATGGAGGCAGGACTGCTTAGGGACTAACAAGACAGAGGTGTTAAGAAAACATGCTATGTTCAGGAGCGGCAGATAAAGTGTGGTCAGCATGGCTTGGGCTGAGAAGATGAATGAGCAGGTGGTAAATGATTTTGTACCAATGGTTCAAGGCTTTGGATGGAAATGTCTGGTCTGGTCCCATAACCACGTGGAGCCAGGCCCCACTGTGAGTCCCTGGAGAGTCAAGACCAGGTTTGTGTCCAGATGTGATCATTCTGGGGCAGAGCAAAAGAGAGAGATGCCTGGAGCCTGTGAAAGGTAGAGGGAATAAAGGCCTGCCTGAAGAGGCTTCCAAGGTGGAACCCACGAGACACGTTGATGTTTCATCAGCTAAGTTGAAGGGAGAGATTTCTCCCTTCTCCTTGGTGGCAGCAGCAGCTGAGGGAGGGTAAAAGAAGGACTGCAGTGTTGAGTGCTTTCCCTGAGGTGAGAGTTGAAGGTGTTAAACAGAGCTTGCCTCAGGTGAGCCTCAGTGCCTGTGCCTACCATGGCCACAGACCATGTTCTTGGGCCTCTGCACAGAGACCCTACATTTACAAATTTACACAGAAATGGGGATTCAATGTTGATGAACTCAAAAATAGGCATCTCTAGGAAAGAGAATCCTTCCTTTTCTGTGTACTTTGATCTTTGGTGGTCTTTTTTCAAAAACAAAAGTGTTTTGTTTTTCTTGGCCACAAAAATGCTTATCATTAAAAAGTCAGACATCATAGAAGACATACGGAAGTGAAACTGCTGCAGGCCACCAATGAGAGGCACGTTAGGAAACAGCTGCTAAAGTCTATCTGGGCATGCTGTGTGTGTATATGCAACTTTATGTCCTTTTTGCCATATTTTATATACTGTATTATAGACTATTTTTGCTCTTAATATGTTATAGGAGATTTTCTCCTATTCACCGTATATAGATAACCTATCTCATATTTTCCTGTAAGAAAATTGCCCATCAGGGAAATTGGGTCTAACATCTGTAACTGACGGTTTTGACTATGAGGTAATTTCTAAGTTTCTTCATGGCAAGGCCAGTGTGAACAAGTTGCAAAACAGAGGAACAAAACAGGGAATGATACTTGCCCATTACATGGTAGATACATTAATTTCCTTAAAATTCAGTATGCTATTATGACTCAATGAGGAAAGACATCCCTCTAGTAGAATGAGCCAAGCAGAAATGACAACTCCTGATAGAACCAATAAGACTAGATATAATAATAAGCATATAATGCATCCTTTTATGGTTCCTTATCTTTGACTGTTGTACCTGAAATATTTGACCCATCTTAAATATATTTTATTAGGAAGCACAATAAGCCGGCACCGTGGCTCAATAGGCTAATCCTCCGCCTTGCGGCGCCGGCACACCAAATTCTAGTCCCGGTCGGGGCGCCAGATTCTGTCCCGGTTGCCCCTCTTCCAGGCCAGCTCTCTGCTGTGGCCAGGGAGTGCAGTGGAGGATGGCCCAAGTGCTTGGGCCCTGCACCCCATGGGAGACCAGGAGAAGCACCTGGCTCCTGCCTGCAGATCAGCATGGTGTGCCGGCCGCGGTGGCCATTGGAGGGTGAACCAACGGCAAAAAGGAAGACCTTTCTCTGTGTCTCTCTCTCACTATCCACTCTGCCTATCCAAAAAAAAAAAGTTAGCACAATATGTAGGTCCTTCTTTTTGTTAAATACATTTTTAAACAACACCTTTAAGTGAATTGTTAATCTTCCTCTATGAGTTAAAAGCATTTTTTCAGTACATCAGTTCGCATGTGTTCTCCCATCTCTCCTTGTTAGTCCTTCTAGACTAGCATTTTTCGCCAGCTGCACTCCCATGCTTGGGACTGGATGCTTCTTTCCCACACAGTTCTGTCTTATTTGTGCAGCCCATTTGTTGATGACAATGTCACATCCCAGGTAATGATTAAACCACATAATACCTTGGCTGATTTGCACTCTCCTCAGGGTCCTGGCTGGTGCCACAGACAGACCAATGCAGAGAGGAGTCTGCCCTGAAAGTCTCAGGACTCCTCGAAGGAACCCTGCCTGCCTATGGCCTAGGAGTCTGAAGACGTCCCTGTTGTCTTGTATTTCTTAAGAGCTCTGTCATTTTCAGTCATTGCCATATTTACCAATCTGTAAATTAATAGATTGTTGAAGCCTTAATTAACTATTATATTTCTTTGTGACATTTTCTAGTGTTGGTCTTTATGTCACAGTAGCACCTACTCTTTTCACTATAATAATGTGTTTTATGAACTTTTTTGTGAACATCACAGTTTGACAGGGGCTGACAGTCCTATTGCCTAGTTTCCAGGTTATAGTCTCCATCACAACAAAGCACTCCTGGTTTGTCCATACACCCCGGGCCCATCACCTCCGGAGGGGCTCCAGTTCTTCCTATTTTGATGAACACTTGGGCAGAAGCCTTTGAGACCTCAGCCCTCTCTCCTCTGGAGGACGGTGACTCCATGATGGTCTCTCCAACAATGATGCACCCTGTCGAGGTGCCAGGCTCATTCAGTGCCACACCAACCCATGCCTATGCCCAAGATGAGGGGTGTGTGGGACGGGCTGAGGCTCACTCCTTGTCTTGTCTCCTTCCTAATGTCCAAGCCCTGTGGCTCTGGCCTTGGCATGGTCTCAGGGCAACAAGAGTCAGAACCTCCTTCTCAGCACTTGCTATCTCTGACTTAGCCCTGACCCTTCAGGCTTGTGTTGCCACCTGGGTGACAGTGCTGTTTGGGAAAACCAGGAATCCCATGAGTGTCCCCTCACCAGTTTATTCTACTGGGAAGACTAACACGAGGAACCCAGTCAGACTCCCTGCAGAAACCGTTCCACATTGGGACCCCTCACTACCTCCAGGTGATCTGTCACCTTCCCTGCCCTCCCTGGGTTTTCAAATGCCTCCTTCCATTCCATTTCATGAATCATTTTGCTGCAAGGATATTTAAAGCCCAAGTAATTTAAGTAATAGCCTATGCCAGTAACTACTTACATCTCTTCATGACGTTTTCGGAACTCACCTCCCTGTGTTTGACAGGGCACCTGCGCTGCTGCTGCTGCTGGTTGTTATAGATGCAATGATTGCAACAGTGATGGTCCTTGCTTTCTGTCTGCTCACAGTGTTTGCGTTTCCCAGTGCAGCATCTCAGCAAGTGAGCAATGCCCTGTGAAGTTACTTCTGGATACTTCTTCCACATACCCAACCAGTCATTTTCAGGGTCGCTTCCCCATTTCTCCTCCCTGGGACCATCCCCAGGGTCTCATGTGAACCGTGTAGTTTCCCTGGTAATTAGATTCTGACCGTGAGTACATCTCCATGTTCCTGTGCAAGCTGGTGTGTAGTCTGCCCTGTCTGCATGCTCCCTTAACTGGCTCCTCACTCAGGGGTTCTGGCCATCTCCCTCCCCAGCAGTGTTCTCACTCATGGTAGTGCTGGGCCCAGCAGGTGTCCCCTGGCGCTGTTGTAACAGAGAGGTCCAACCTCCAGGAGGTTTGACCATTAGCAGAGCAGGCACGGTAGACCCAGCTGGGACAAAGGCAGAAGGGAAGGAGTTGAGGGATCCTGAGGGTGTCTAAGACACTGAGACAAGAATATGCTTTACACAGCTGTCTGGATGCACAGCCCATCTGTTGCCCTCCTGTTGTATGGGGGGCTCACTCCTACCTCTTCTCTCCCTCCAAATTTCTGTGATTGCAGTTCCTATAAACTCATTATGAACCCCCAGAATCCTGCCTGTCATTCACAGTTACCCCTAAATCGACCCTCCGGCACTAGCCCTGCACTGCCCTGTAAAGGCTTATGGCGTCTCCTCCATTCATCAAGGTGACTTCAGTGGAGTAGTTTGCCTTTCTAACCTGTTGCACCAGAGTGTCCTTGACCCCCTTTTTCTGGTCAACCAGGCAGAGCCCACTTCCTAATCCTGCTGTTTTTGCTGCCTCCTCAGGCCTCTACTTGGGCATCTAGCTGTTAGCAAGCCTCTTTAAAAAAAAAAAAAAAAGAAAAGAAAAAAAAGTTTTTATTTAATGAATGCAAATTTCTTAGGTACAACTTTAGGAACATAGTGGTTCTTCCCCCCCAAACCCACCCTCCCACCCCCACTCCCATCCCACCTCCTACTCCCTCTCCCATCCCATCCCATTCTTCATTAAGATTTACTTTTAATTAACTTTGTATACAGAAGACTAACTCTATACTAATTAAAGATTTCAACAGTTTGCACCCCCCACACACACAATGTATAAAGTACAGTTTGAGAACAAGTTTTGCAGTTAATTCTCATA
This sequence comes from Oryctolagus cuniculus, assembly GCF_051225735.1. Taxonomy (NCBI): domain Eukaryota; kingdom Metazoa; phylum Chordata; class Mammalia; order Lagomorpha; family Leporidae; genus Oryctolagus; species Oryctolagus cuniculus. Next base: position 148,461,842 of record NC_142874.1, read on the forward strand.
GTACAACTCATTAAGAACTGAGGTCCTACATGGGGAGTAAGTACACAGTGACTTCTGTTGTTAATTAATAATTATCACTCTTATTTATGATGTTAGTGATCACCCAAGGCTCTTGCTATTAGCTGCCAAAGCTATGGAAGTCTTTTGTGACCACAGACTATGTCAGTATTTAGATAAGACCATAAGCAAAGTGGAAGTTCTCTCCTCCCTTCAGAGAAAAGCACATCCTTCTTTGATGGCCCCTTCTTTCCATGGAAGTCTCACTCTCAGATCTTTCATGTAGGATATTTTTTTGCCACAGTGTCTTGGCTTTCCATGTTTGGAATGCTCTCATAGGCTTTTCAGCCACATCTGAACGCTTACTTAAGAGCTGATTCTGAGGTCAGAATGTTACTTAAAGTGATTGTCTATGAGTCTGCTGTGTGAACTACTTCCCATGTTGGACATTCCCTCCTTTTTAACTCTGTCTATTATTATTACTAGGCACTTGATGCTATTTATATGATCTCTTTAACACTTAATCCTATCTATATGCTCACTTTAACACTTAATATGATCACTTTAACACTTCAGATGGCATTTTTACCACCCATCTTAATGGGATTTGGAGTCCCATGACAAATTTTTAAACTGTACCCATAGAAGTAATTCCATAGGGCTATATGCAGAACTATGCAGCTTTACAGTTACAAACTTTCTCCTCCCTCTCTTATTCCCCCTCTTATTTACTGAGATCTATTTTCAAATTACTTTATATGCATATGATTAACTCTGTTAGGTAAAGAGTTCAACATATAGTATGAAGAAGAGAAAAAAATAAAAAATTAAAAAACTGTTTCCCAGCAGTCAAAATGAGGGCTGTTCAAGTCATTGTGCAACCCTCTTCCTGTGGAAATCTCAACTTTACAGTGTCACTAACTGACCCTTGTTATCTAGCCTCTCTGTAAACAAAGAATGCCTCCTCCCCTGGCCACATACTTTGTGTAACCTTTTATAAGTTATTTTTTTTTTTTTGACAGGTCGAGTTATATTCAGTGAGAGAGAGAAACAGAGAGAAAGGTCTTCCTTCCGTTGGTTCGCCTCCCAAATGGCCACTACGGCCAGCACTGCGCCAATCCAAAGCCAGGAGCCAGGTGCTTCTTCCTGGTCTCCCGTGCAGGTGCAGGGGCCCAAGCACTTGGCCCATCCTCCACTGCCCTCCCGGGCCACAGCAGAGCTGGACTGGAGGAGGAGCAAACGGGACTAGAACCTGGCGCCCATATGGGATGCTGCCGCCACAGGTGGAAGATTAACCTAGTGAGCCACAGCACCGGCCCCAGTCTTTCATAAGTTCTTCAGGTCATCGTTTCCTCCTCTACCTAATGAGGGTGATAGTCCTGGACTAACAAACATGCATGTGACTTGTGCCGCTGAAGCGTGTCTGCTGCAAACTTGTATGACTACAAGCTGGCCCAGTGCCAGCTAGAGCCAAGTCTTTAATCAGGTTTTGGTGAACTTAGCTGAGTGATTAGTTATCCAAATAATCTATAAGGCAGCTGTCAGGACACCACTGAAGTTCCTAACCACAAGGGGGTCTGACAGCATTGACTTGGTTTTTGTGCTGAAAGCAAATCATTTGTGTGAAAAATGGTTATGGCTTTTGTTCTAGCAGCAAACACCAACTGAAGTCCGTGGCCTCTGGAAGCCTGACCTGAAAGCATGGTTCCAAGGTTCATTCTGTGTGAGCTGCACTCCATTCTTTGAGGGTATTTGGACAGAGGAGGCCTTAGTTTGAAGGTGTGTAGTTTTTAGATCTATGGATACTGTTTAGCATTTTGCCTCTGCTGAAGAAAATTCTGATCTCTGATTTTCTGATCCCTTCAAGAGTGACCCCTGTGATGGACAGGTAAGCATCCCTGCCCCTTGACTAATAGGAATGCAGGTTTTCACCAGATGTAGCCAGCCCATGTGTGTCAGGGCCATCACCCTGCACATCACACTTGTTCAGGGTGTGGCAAGCTTAGAGTTAGCAGTTTTTTGTTCTTGCTTTGCTGATTTATGGAAAAGAGATTTAAAACCTTTAATTATGGCAAAGTTTATCCATTCTGTCCATTTAGGTGAGGGTAGTCATGAGGGTTTCTCACCATGTACTCAAGATGGCCCCATTTAGACCATTCGCCTCTGCATCTATCAATGTCTAAATAAAAGACTTGACATGGGCACAAATTCCTGCATCTTGGGCTACCTAAGAAGGCCTGTGTTTGTTTTCAAAAGACTGGACCTTGTTTTGTGTGGTTGTGTTTTATGTTATTGAGTACCTGGATTCTTCTCTATCTCAGTGAACTGACTGGCATAAAAATTAGATATTTGTTTGATTAGATACTAAGTGGATACAGAATGTCAGAATTAATTTTGAAGTAATTCATCAGTGATATCTACAAGGACTGTTAGTCTGCCTAGGCAGGAATGGAGGAGAAAGGGAGAAAAGAAATAGGGTAGCACATTTTTTCTGATTGCCATTTATTTTCTTAAAACATAGTCACTTAATTTCCAAACCATTGTTGGCGCATATTCACAGGAAATATGGATTACAGGAATATCTAGATCTTGGTAAACTGTTATACTACTTTTGGCTTTGGTGAATGTGTTACAATAATAGAGTGATTTATGAGTACTTCTATTAAATATTGATTAGTAGTCAACCAGTAGAAGTTCTCGAGAGAGACAACTGAGAAGAATAGGTAGGAGATTATTTGAGAAATCATTTGTGAGCTTCCTGAAGCTGAAGGGACCAGTGCAGTGTCTACTTAATAGTGAAGACAGATCAGGAATCAGAACAGCAGGCCTGGGAAGAAGATGCTAAGATGTCTGCAGAAGAAAACAGGTGTTCTGACCAAAGAGTGAGAATGAAGCTGGAGGCACTGGAGGCACAGCCTCTCTGAAATACCATCCAGTCCTATGACCCACGTGAGTTTTGGGTGAGTTTTCCTCTCACAGTCATGAACCTGGTCAAGAGAGAACATTCTTAGAATACTGCCTCATTTCAAAGCCTTCCACATGCGCAGCCTCAGTTGATCTTGTGACCGTGGGGCTTGTCTGTGCAATAACTCAGTAATTCGAGTAAATAGAAAGATGGTAAGCAAAAATATACCTCCTGTGATGGCTGAAGCAGAAGGCAGTAGAATCTAGGGTTTCCATCGTAGTTAAATAATCTGCCTGGTTCCTGACCCCTTTTGCTCATATTTGTCTTATCTGTACAAGGGAAGATTTTAAGATTCAGTGAATTTAAATTTCTTTCAGCTACTTATTCTATAAGGGTAATACTGGGGAAGAAGACTAATTAAAGTAGTTTAATTAAGGAGTATCATTGATCTCTCCCTCTTCGGGCAGATAATCAGCGATGAGAAAACTGGTGGGTCACAACCCGCAGAGCAGGGAGGTGTGTGGCTAGCACTGAGTAACAGAAACATGCTGATAAACAGAGGGCACATTCAGCACAGGGTGTGTTCCCAGGTGGATGAGATTAAGTGAGAAAGAATCGGAAGAACAAGATCCAGGAATCAGACAAGCACAGGAGCGAAGATCTGAGACAGATGAACACGACAGGAGCAGGAGGAGGCAGAGGCACAGGGCAGGGCAAACCTGGAGCCCAGGCCTCCATCTTACACACCAGAATAAAGTCCAGACACACAGCTGTCCCTCCTCCCTCGTATCTCTACTCCTGGCGTGTACAAGGTGCAGGAGCTCTCACTGAGCCATAGCCGTCCCTGCACAGCCACATTCCAGAGGCTTTGGGGTGAGCTTTGGGGAAGGGGAAGATGCAGGCTCGATTCTGCGGGAATAGCATCTGACCGAACACTGGTCGGTCCCGAGTCCAGGAGTGCATCTGAGCCTGTCACACTTTTCTTTGACCGCTCGTACTGAGCCTATCCCAAGGACTTAGGTTTGGTGAAACAACAGAACTTGGGTCATTGAATGTGTAGGCCTTCCAATTTTCTTGTATGTATACAGATATAAATTTAGTTACTGGTTACATGTGGTTTCACATGGAATTTGTATAACTTTTTTAGGACTATCTGAGTCTTATAAATTGCCCATGAAATCAGGATAAAAATATAAATTATTCATGAAATGAGGATGAAAATTTTAATTTGGTTTTTTTTTTTTTGTTTTTTTTTTTTTGACAGGCAGAGTGGACAGTGAGAGAGAGACACAGAGAAAGGTCTTCCTTTTTGCCGTTGGTTCACCCTCCAATGGCTGCTGTGGCCGGCGCACCGCGCTGATCCAATGGCAGGAGCCAGGTGCTTCTCCTGGTCTCCCATGGGGTGCAGGGCCCAAGCACTTGGGCCATTCTGCACTGCACTCCCTGGCCATAGCAGAGAGCTGGCCTGGAAGAGGGGCAACCGGGACAGAATGCAGCGCCCCTACCGGGTCTAGAACCCGGTGTGCTGGCGCCGCTAGGCAGAGGATTAGCCTTTTGAGCCGTGGCGCCGGCCTAATTTGGTTATTTTCATCAACTTAAACACAGTATAAAAATAAGTCAGAGTACAAGGGTTTTCATAAGACCCTGTGCCAGGCCCTACAACCATGAAGTAACTTAAGAGTTGTGAGTTTTGAGTGTGAATTCTGTTGACTTCTCATGTCCAGTGCATTTCTTCATCTTAGGATAGTCAGGGCTTAACAACAAAAAGGACGTTTTCTTAAAAGTGGTTGTGTGAAGTAGCAGTCAGCCATGAGTGGGTAAATCTCTTGTGCATCCCAATGGCTGACCTCACAGAAGTGCCCCTGCACCCCACTTCTACCAGATGGCTCTCCTCTCCTATCTTGTCATCCTGAAGGTGCCCCTGGCTTCCTGGTCAGAGTCATCTTGGGGCTCACCGTGTTGGATTGGTTTCGGGAACCCACTGGCAACTTGAAATAATTCATTGATGGCTCAGGAATTCCCAGTTAGAGAAAGTCAAGGAGACCAGTTTTCCTACCTGAAATCACCCTAATCCATGTGGCTGAGAAAAAGAAGCCTTGAATAAGAGAGTACCTTTATGGTGATGTAAATACAAAGGAGAAATCTGATGATCAGCAGATTTAAGTGGACCACATTTAGCATCTCCTTTGGGCTCCAAAAGTCACTTGGCTCACTGACTTGTGGGGAAGATCAGCAGCTTTTGTGTTCAACTTTCAGAATGCACTGTCGTCATTTCTGTTGGATCTGGAATAAGAGCCATTTGTTGGAGATACAGAAATGGCTTTCGTACCAGGCTTACTCATGGGGAGTATGTAGGTTAAGGAGTGCTGAACAGATTCTGTCACTAAGTGTTACCAATGATGCGGACCAGGTGCTAGCTCACAAAGGATGGAGGAGCTAACTTTGTGGAATTGGGGGAATCATTTAAAGGACCTCAAATCTGAGCCGGTGCTCAGAAAAAGCTAGCCAGGTAAACCAGAGGAACAATTTATTTTTATCCAGAAAGGTCAGTAGGTGTGAAAAGGTCTGGTATGTTTATGGTGAAAGTACAGTTAAGTCAAACTCCATTTTTACAAATGATAACAGGGTTTGCCTGTAGCTTGCCAAACAGCTATAGTCACTTCTTTAAAATAATAATAATAATAATAATTGGGCTGACATTGTGGCATAGTGGGGGGTTAAGCCACTGGCTGCAATGTTGGCATCCCATATGGGTATTGGTTCATATCCCAGCTGCTCTACTTCTGATCCAGCTTCCTGCTAAAGTGCCTGGAAAAGCAGCAGCAAATGGCCCAGGTGCTTAGGCTCCTACCACACATGTGAGGGACCCAGATAAGGCTTCTGGTTCCTGGCTTCAGGCCAGCCCCGCCCTGGCCATCATGGACATCTGGGGAGTAAACCAGTAGATGGAAAATCTGTCTCTGTCTGCCTCTCTGTAACTCTGCCTTTAAAATAAATAAATAAATCTTAAATAATAATAATAATTAGAATGGGGCCAGCATGTTGGTACAGTGGGTTAAACCACTGCTGTGACACTGGCATCCCATATCATAGTGCCAGTTTGAGTCCCTCTGCTTTTTTTTTAAAGATTGATTTTATTTATTTGAAAGTCACAGTTACACAAAGAGAGAAGGAGAAGCATAGAGACAGAGAGGTCTTCCATCCTCTGGTTCACTCCCAAGTTGGCTTCCTTTAGGTCTCCCATGCAGGTACAGAGTCCCAAGGGCTTGGGTAACCTTCCACTGCTTTCTCAGGCCATAGCAGAGAGCTGGATTGGAAGTGGAGCAGCCAGGTCTCAAACTGGCACCCATGTGGGATGCTGGCACTACAGGTGGCGTTTTTACCTGCTATGCCACAGCGCCAGCCCCAGTCCCTCTGCTTCTGATCCAGCTCCCTGCTAATGTGCCTGAGAAAGCAGTGGACGATGGCCCAACTATTCGGACCTCTCCCACTAATGTGGGAGATCCAGATGCAGTTCCAGGCTCCAGGTTCCTGGCTTCATTCTGGCCCAACCCTGGCTGTTGTGAGCATTTGGGAAGTGAACCAGCAGATGGAAAATGGGTCTCTCTCTCTCTCTCTCTCTCTGTTTCATAGATATGACACATGTACATGATAGACATGACACATAGTTTATATAATCCATTTCAAGCTTCATTAATATTAACTTCTTTTTAAAGATCTATTTATTTGAAAGAGTTACAGAAAGAGAGGGAGAGAGAGAGACAGAGACAGAAAGATATTGATCTTCCATCCACTGGTTCACTTTCCAAATGGCCACAATGTCCAAGGATAGACCAGGCTGGAGCCAGAAGCTTCATCTGCATATCCCATGTTGGTGCAGGGGCCTAAGCACTTGGGCCATCTTCCGCTGCTTTCTCAGGCTCATTAGCAGGGAGCTGGACTGGAAGTGGAGCAGCCGGGACTCTAACTGGCGCGCATGTGGGATGGCAGCATCACAAGTGGCAGCTTAACACACTACGCCACAGTGCCAGCCCAGATATTAACATTTCCAGCAAAGCAGCCAGACCTGAGCCAGGCTGGAGTTGGGAGCCCAGAACTTGATCCATGTCTCCCACATGAGTGCCAAGAACTGAACTACTTGAGCCAGTACCTTCAGCTTCCCAGGGTACACATTAGCAAGAAGCTGAAATTGGAAACATCCAGGATTCAAACCTAGATACCCTAATAAGGGATGCAGACATACCAAGCAACATTTTAACTGGTATGTCAAATGCCTACTCCCATATTGAATCTTAGTATTAGCACGTATTACTATTTTTCAAAAGAAATGTTGAACCTTGTTTTTGTCTAAATTAACTAGAAAATCCTCAAGCTAAATGACATCAACACCTTATACTTAGGGAAGAAATATGGAAATTCTGGCCTTTGGGAAAACAATCTCTAAGCATTTGGCTTCCATGTAAGATGTAAGAAGGTGATCGATAATTGTGTGTTTAGGAGACTAGTTTTCCTTTAGTGACTACTGTTGATTATCCTAGGAAGATCAAGAGGTGATGTGAAGGTCAGGTGCACTTGCATGTCATGAAAGAGCTTAAGGTAATGAATATTTCTTCAGATTCATTAGTCTGGTCAGGTTCCATGAACAATACATAGCAAATACAGTCTGGCAGTCTTAACATTGAAAAATATCAGTGTATTCTGAGGGCTGACATTATGGCTCAGTGAGCTAAGCTGCGACTTGCAATGCCAGCATTCTATATTGGAGCACCAGTTTTGAGTCCCAGCTGCTCCATTTCTGATCCAGCTCCCTGTTAATTCACTTTGGAAAGCAGCAGAAAGTGGCCCAAATTCTTGAGTCCCTGCCCACAACATGGGAGCCTCGGTGGAGCTTTGCACACCTGGCTTCATCCTGGACCAGCCTTGGCCATTGCAGACATTTGGAGACTGAACCAGCAGATTGAAAATCAATCTCTCTCTCTTGCTCTCTCCCTCTTTCCTCCTACTCCATCCACCGCTCCCACATCACTCTTTTCCCTTCAAATAAGTAAACGGGTCATTTAAAAAAAAATCACAATACTAACATATTTGGATTGAGGTGTTGCCTGAGTACCCTTCCACTTCATGTCTGTTAGTTTCCAAGACTCAACTGCATACACATGAAAAATAAAAGTAATGTATGAATGCATGTACTTTAAGCCTATCCAAAACCAAGCTAGATAATTAGGTTATTTATTTCAGTATTAAAGTTTGTTTCAAGGAAGAATACAGAAACTACTCTTTTTGAAGATGACTGAATAATATATTTTAAATATTTGTCAAGCAGATGCATAGTTTGATGTGAACATCATTTGATATGATGTGAACCAATACTAACATCTTCACTTACGAGAGCAAAATCAGTCTTTCCTCAGATGGTGTCTCTTTACCATCAGGCATCCAAATTGAAAACTGTAAAAAGTCAGCATCTAGATTGTTGTGTTTCAATACAAATCCGTTTTTATAGCAGTAAGTCCTATGTGGAATTAAAAGCTAAAATTTATATCTTAACTGTAGGCAACCAAAACTGCTATTCCCAGTTTCGTGATTATTCTCTTGCTGTCTTTGGAAATAGTTGCTCTAGATCTAGATCAATTTAAAAAGGAGCCAGAGAACCCACTCTTTAAAAGTCATAGGCAACTCCTACAGTCCTCTTGATTCAAAGGGCGGCCAGTGCCTACTGACCAGGGAGACTGTCCCTCCCTCTCGAGAGCTCCATGGTCTCAGAGGCTGCAGCGCTTGGTGTGGAAATTCTGTCCAGGAGTTGATGTGGCACATCCCGTTCCAGGACACGTGTATGTTCAGTCTGACTTTTGTCTTCAACAGCCAAATCAGGCACAGTGATCCTCTCCACATGATGCTGTTCTGAAGGCAACTGCTGTGTCCACCAGCCATGCCTACCCCACATACATCCCTGAGTTCGCCAGGGATCCCAGGCCTGACCTGGGCCCCTCATGCCCACACACGATTTTCTCAACATTTCTCCCTATTTGTTTACATCTGTGAGACCCCAATTCTTCCTTGACTGACTGTGGATAACCAGTTTATGTTATTACAGAACGTTGTCCTGAACTGTAGGGAGCACTAGGTTATTGAAGTAATCAAAGTGTCTTATGTTATTACAGCTCAAATACTTATGTTCACATAGATGGTTTAGATCAACATTAAACAGGAACTTACTGCTTTTTATTTAGTACCTGCAAGACATTGCTAGCTTGAGGGTACTTATCAGATGCAGTTTGTGGTCTCAGCCTTGAATTTAGAAAACAACTCCTATTTCATTTGAAACATTTAGCCTGTTTTAATGTAACACCTATTTGAGAGTTCAGATAATCTGAAAATCTGTGACTACTGTCACTATCTACTCACGGTTCATCAGAATGTAAGTGTCAAATAGTGAAGAGAATTTTGACAATTATCATTATTTCTAAGGTTAGCATGTCTGAAGGGTGTGTTTTGAAGATAGCAGCTTGTGTGTGCCTCCCAGATGAGGTCACCAGTCAGGCCTTCGGCTTGCTGCTGTGTTTCCCTGTGACTTACGTCACAAATGGCTTGAGGAGCTGAGGTGGAAGGAAGGAGGGTCATGAGTGAGTGTGGAGCTGCCTTGCTTGGTCAGAGGCCTGTGTCTGGGTTTGGAGCCCTTAGAGAACGGAAAGGGCTGGCAAAGGTTTCCAAGTTGTGTACATCAAGCTCCAGTTGTCATCATCTCCCTGGCCTCTGGGCTGAACTGAGGGCTCCTCTGGGCTGTGGCCTCACAGGGTCCTTTTTTCCTGCTGTGGTGCCTGTCTGATCCTCTGGCACCTGAGATGCGAGAGTGACGTGTGGAAGCCAACCATGGCTTACTTCTCTCAGTGTCTGCTCAAGCCTGTTGTCAACACGTGGGCAGCAGCATGAGATCAGGAACGTCTGCCCTAAGGAGTAGATGGGGACCTTGACTCTGGTCAGGACAGCCATCGTGGCAGAGATGGCTGTGGAGCCGGCCTTCTGTCAGATGGCCTCAGGACAGGCATGCTCATGACAGAACCCCACATGGTAGTACCAGGGCTTGTGGAGTCCCCACTTCACAGCAGAGGCCTGGGAAGTAAAAGCTGATAAGCGGTGGTCATTTTGGGAAGTTAACATTCCATAGACCATCTCAAGAGTTAGCTGTTCTGCCTTGGTCTATCAGCTGCACTTGGCCAGGTCCCTGATACCAGTGCACACTTGGAAATGAAATAGAAAAAGTGCCCTGGTGATCAAGAGAAAATTATGGGTTTCATAATAATTTTAAAATATTTTATGTTCATAGGTAAGGTTCAGGGGAAACTGAGAACTCTCATTCAAGAACTAGCAGTGAAATTGTTCACAATACAGTGTCTACTTTGACAGTGACACAGCTGACCAGAGTGGGTTAGAAAGAGGATTATCTATGTCGGATGACAGAGATGACGCTTAATACTTATTAAAATACTTATTTTGTGTGTTCTCATGTTGGTAGTGTAACATCTTTGGTAGAGTAACTACTGTGACGTAAAGTTGAGAATCACTGAAGCAGATAGCTTAAATTCTTTCTCTACTGTAAGATCCTGAAAGAATATTTATTTAGCTTATATGTTTGTTATGGATCCATTATACTGAAGATTGTTCTATTTGATATTTTGAACAGATCAGGATTCTCATGATCAACCAAAGAGAAGAAGAATTAGAAAGCATAAATCAAAGAAAAATTTGAAAAATTCCAATTTTGTTCATGTAGAACAAGCAGAATTAGAGAAACATCAGAGTCTTTTACAAGAGAAATTACAGCACCAGCACACAGATGGCCCGTCAATCAGCAAAAATAAAAAAAGGAAACTGAAAAAGAAACGGCAGATTAAAAGGAAGAAAGCAGCTGGCTTAGCAACAAAGGCTTCAGGTGTCAATTTCATGTACCAACCTGCAGAGAGCACCAGTGAGCAAGAAAATGAAAGAGACAGTGAGGGAGAGGTTAGAGACAGCAGTGAGGAAGATGTCAGAGATGCCAAGGAGGAAGAAGCTGGAGACGCCAGTGAGGAAGAGGTTAAAGTCACCAATGAAAAGGCAGATGGCATCCTAAGCTTGCTGAAATCAATGCAAGAAATTTATTTTTATGATGGTATGTATTTTCCTGTTTTGACTAATGGCACCCACTTTCAATTGTGGAAAAGTGAACAATAAGTTAATATTTTGATGTTTACAATATAAAGCACATTAAAGTGTTCATGACAAATAATGAATTTCAAGGCAAAAATCAAGATATTTAAATTCTCTCCACCAAAGGGTTGGAATTGCTAATTACTCGAGACATTCTGAAAGAAGCAGCATGGCCAGCCCAGTAAAGCTGTGCCTCTGGGTTGGCTGGGCTCATGTTCTTCATTCCTCTAAAATCAGGCTTCAGAGTGTGTTGGTGTTCTACAGTGTTTCTAACTGAAAGGCGAATCTAGACCGGAGGTTTTCATGGACTTGTGTTCACCTTCATAAATTTATAGAGCAGTAGAAGCAGCACATTTCCTCTTTAGGAAACACAAGGACACATCAAAAGATCTGTGAGGAAATGGAACTAAAAGGTAAGTTTGGTGTAAAAACAACTTGAAATCCATGCATAAGACATGTTATAATTTTCTGCATATAGCTTACTGATTTAAGATTTTTCAGTTAGCATTTTCTGGAAACTATCTGAGTTCGTGTAGGATATGAAACTAAAGGTGTGTTTATTCTCATGACTGGCAGTTGCTTACATTTGTGTTACATTTTATTGATAACTGGCCAGAGGATTACAAAGAAGCAACTGCCAAAAGCCAGGAAGAAAAGCACTCCAACAATTTTCTTATTTTTATTTATTTATTTATTTATTTATTGACAGGCAGAGTTAGACCGTGAGAGAGAGAGAGAGAGACAGACAGGAAGGTCTTCCTACCGTTGGTTCACCCCCTAAATGGCCGCTATGGCCGGCACTCTGCGTCGATCTGAAGCCAGGAGGCAGGTGCTTCCTCCTGGTCTCCCATGTGGTTGCAGGGCCTAAGCACTTGGGCCATCCTCCACTGCACTCCCGGGCCACGGCAGAGAGCTGGACTGGAAGAGGAGCAACCGGGACAGAATCCAGCACCCCAATTGGGACTAGAACCCGGAGTGCCGGCACCACAGGCGGAGGATTAGCCAAGTGAGCCGCAGCGCCGGCCAATTTCCTTATTTTGATGACATTACTAATAGATTAGGGAATGTGGTGGGTTTAATAGTTCCAGATTTCAGCAAGACCAATTTGACCCAAGAAGATGATGCCAGGTGTCCTTAGCCCTTTTCTCTTTACCATGTTTATCAGTGATTTGTATCAACAGATTGAAAACGTAATATCCAAATGACACCAATTAGAAGACATAGCTGATACACTTTGAGATAGAAGGTAGGATTCAGAAAGATCTCAGTAGATTTTTCATTCTCTGTACAAATAGAATAGCTTATGGCAGACCAGCAGCCATGCCAAGAATAACTAGAAAATCAGATTAAAAGATCTGTTGAAGGAATGTCAGCTCCTGAAGAAGTGACACCTGGGGAAGTGAACCAGCCTCCTATAGCCACTTTTCATTCAGGGTATTGGCCAACTGTGGATGTGAGGCATCGGGTTAGGGTCTAGAAAAGGAGTCCTAAGAGGCAGACAAATCAGCAGAGTATATGTCAGTCTCATGGAATTATGGAGACAGAAAGTAGAAAGTCGGGGGCTGGTGAGGAAGAAAGTTGAAGAGACCCTAACACTGTGCTGGCCTTCCCTCAAAACCATCACCAAAATCTGACACCCAGGGAGGAGGTAAAAACCCACGTAAAGAGCCCCTGAGTATTACAGTGGACTTCTTGGCTGTGCTGATGTGCTGTGCAGACAAGGTTTCCCAGAGCCCAGGATACCAGAGGTAGATGACTTGGCAGACATGACAGACCCTGAATGAGCCAGGTTGACTCACCCTGACCCTGTTTGCCTAGCAGGCTAAGAGCAAATCCATCTTGTGCGTGCCAAGAGACAGGACCATAGAGCCAACACCGAGAGAATAGAGCCGTGGAAGTAGCCACAGGAGCAGAAGACATTGATTTCATCAGACAGGAAAGTTTAAGTAGATCTGGTTAAGTGTTTCAAGAAATTGGGGCTAAAATGAAGAAAAAAGATTTTAAAAAAATGGAGACTCTAATAACCGAAATTCAGAACTCAGTGTAAACAGAAGATTAAATTCTACATAAAACACAATAGCTAAAGCACCAGAGGAAAAGGAGCTGTAACCGTCACAAGACCAGCAGCTGAACTGATGGTTGTCCTTCAGTACAAACAGTAGGACCTGGCGCCTGGTTCTTGGTTTGCTTGACTCATCCTAAACCGCCGGCAGTCTTGTTCTTGTTGTTTAAAGACACGGGACAAGAAGATGAGGAGCTTGGCTTCGCTGGTTTATCCTAGAGCTGCTTGTGACTTGGAGTCCCATGTTATATTTGGACAGTGTCTTGCAAGGTCAAACACATAAAAGTTTCCATTGTTGTTCAAAAGTAGCGTTTTTGTTGTCCTCATGTACTTTTCAGAGGTCTCGTGTCCCAGTGCCTTTGTATGTCCCAGACATCTCATTCCAAGTAGAAATGTGTTTGAAGCTTTCCTTAGGAAATGAAATCTTATCGTCATCATTTACAAAAGTAAAGCTCTATTTCAACGTGATGCTGACTTCGTTTAGGTCTCTGCAAAGACTCAGATTCCTCTGTGTGTGTGGAAACCACTGAGGAGCTGCTGCGGCTCCTGGAGTCTCACTGCATGCCTGCCTCAGACGTGTTCGTTCTGGACCACATGAAAACACTGTTGCTTTTGCAAGATACTGAGAGACTGAAGAGTGCTCTGGAAATATTCCCAGAACACTGCATGATGCCTCCTGGTAAGTACTGTGTGGTTTACTTGTTGTACTGCTGACATGCTGTAGTCAAAGTTTTTCCGTGAAGTTACACTCCACCAGGACAGCAATGAATCAGAAACTGTAAGGATGCCCAGAGAGCTTAGAAGAGTAGAATACCACAGAGAAATGGGTTTCTTCTGTCTCTGCTTGCTATAAAATATGTCACAATATATGTGGAACTGCATGTGCAGTCTAATTTTCCAGACCTGTGAGCTCTCAACTCTTAGAGCGCATTTTCCTAAGTTTTAATAGAAGTGAAATAGTTCATTTCTTCCCTTTTCCTTCTCTTCTGCTGAGGTGATACAAAGTAAATTTTTTTCTGTCTTCCAAATATTTTGGTGTGCCTCATTGAACATCTACTGTTAGGAAGAGTGTTGAGATGTTATGAATCTCTTGTTTATTTCCAGCTTTTACTGGGTAACCATTCTATGCAGACTGTAGTGTGCAGGGGCCATGTGTGTGGTGGCATGGGCCAATGGTGGGCATAGGAATCATGGAGAAAGAGCCAGTAGGATTGGCCAACAGGGTGTGTGTAGAAGAGCCAAGAAGCTGGTAGGAGAAGAAGGACTGCAGGAAGGAGCAGGCTGGGGTGAAGAGCTGTCAGGAGCCCTGTGCTGCTTGCTGGACACCCACGTGGGCACCTGGACAGAGTAATGGGGAGTGGGAGAAGGGCTTCATCAGGAAGGGGCCAAGAGCAGACCATGACTGATGACCTTGCCACGAGGGTTGCTGTGAAAGAAAATGGAAAGTGAGGTTGCAGGAGCAGGCAGAGTCTAGAGGCACCGAGAGAGGAATCAGAGCAGGGCTGCTGTGGTGGGGAGCAGCCTGTGTGGAAGGAAAGAGGGAGACCACGGCTGGAGTCACAGGAGCAGGGGCAGCTCTGGAAGGGACACAAGATCAGGGGTCTCAACTCAGAGACTAGCATTCTTTGTTATTTGGTCCTCAGGCCTACTATATTATTTAACAAATTTAAACATCCACAATAACTGTTCATCTCAAATGGCAAAAAGCCTATTTTATTAAGTTCAATTAACATGAGATTTTTATGAGATGAACGAAAGTAAACCATTTAAAGTTTTGAATCTTGGGGCTGGCATTGTGGCGCAGCAGGTTAAGCCACTGTTTGCAATGCTGGTATCCTGTATCCTAGTGATGTGTTTGAGTCTTGGCTGCTCTGCTGCTGATCCAGCTACCCGCTAATAATCCTCAGAAGGCAATGAAAGATGTCCCAAGTGTTTGGGCCCCTGCCACCCACAAGGGAGACAGAAGTGGACTTACTGGCTCCTGGTTTCTGCCTGGTCCAGCCCTGGCTGTTGTGGCCTTTTGGGGAGTGAACCAATAAAAGATTTCTCTCTCTCTCTCTCTCCCTCTCTCTCTCTTTCTCTCCCCTTCTTGTCTCTCTTTCTCTCTCTTCCTCTCCCTCTCCTTTCCTCCCTCTCTGACTCTCTACCTTTCAAGTAAATAAGTCTTTAAAGATAAATTTAAGTTTTTTAGGATAACATTTCCATCTTTTTAAGAGTTGTGTTGTGTTTCTCATACTTGAGGGTTGTGTGTGTGTGCAGTGTTCTAAAATGCATCAGGCCGTGGTTAGCACTCTGCATTGTGAGATGCTTCAGAAGAGTGTGGACAGCTGTTAGGATATTCAGCAGATTCCTCAATATTAAGATCATTGTAAACCATTTTTTAATCATTGGAAGTCATTGTTTTTTTTAATTATTGATGGGTTTTGTCTACCAACATATTTATAATTGACCAAACTAAAACTTCTGTATGAATCTGTTTCTATAAAATTGATTCCCTTCAAATGCATGTAAATATGCATTTATAATATTCCTGGAGTCAGACTATTTTGTGAAATAATTTTTTTAAATGATGAAGCTTTATTTTCAATAAAATAAATAGATTTGAGTATTACAGATTTGGCTTACACTAATTTTTCAACTTATGTTTTCTTTTCCATAAAACTAGCTCATAAAGTTAAATTAATAGTTGTATCTCTCATTTCTGTGGGACAAGCATGGAATAGCATTCTGTGAGTAGGTACAGGTGCTTTCTGACCGTTGTATCTCTGCTGCCGTGTGGCTGACTCAGTAATTCTCTTTCCTGGATCATAGATGTCTCATTCAACAGGATACAGGCTACCCTTTCACAAATGTAGCACAGCTGCTTCATAGTGTTAGGCAAAGTGGGTGTTAGAAAAGTGACACCTTTTATCATATGCACCTGTTGTCGTAGGTAATATCTGCCATTCACTGAGTTGTGATCACTCACACATTGAGAAGGTGCTTCACGAGTTTTTCTGTTGAATCTTTGGTCCTCTGTATCAAAGTTTTATTATTCTGACTGTTGGGGAAACTAGGTGCAGAGGTCAAGCAATGTGAAGTCTGCTGTGGGTGTGTCTTGGTGTGTGCAGAGGGGCAGGTCTCCTGTGCTAAAAGTGCCCATCAGGTGTGGAAGTGAAACGTTTGCATGAGCAACAGTGGACTGAGTCCTGGGCATCCTGGGATCTTAGACTTGGGGAGTATATCTTTTTCCTGCAGGGCTCATGCCCAGTGTCCATGCTAATAACTTTAGAAGTGGCCAAAGCCCCTTATAAACTGGATTCTAGATCTTTATGAGTTGTAAAGTCTAACAAGGGAGGATCTTCACTCAAGTTACAGTTCTCCTGTGAGGTAAGGAAAGGACTGACTGCACAACAGTGTCAAAGAAACACTCATCTCCTTGACAGTTTCTTTGGGCTGTTCCCACAGGGCATTGGCATTCATGAAATGTGAATGCTGTATAATTTCTGTATTGTCTCATGGGAGATTCTACTTTACCTTTCTCTTCTAGTTAACCTGTGACATAACCTTCTATGTCCTTTCAATTTGTACATGGCTTTCTTTCAGATCAGATTTTAAACCTGTAATATTGTGCTGTGATAGCGTGAAGTTAAAACCTGAATAAAATACAAATATTCAGAACTCATCCACTATTCTGCCATATTTGTTGTGTATTGTGTAGTTAACAAGTGTAGTATGTCACTATCACATGCAATTGTGCCAAGTTTGCATTTTATTAGATTATTTCAGGATTTACTTTGGACCCCAAAACTAATATTCACAAAATAATAATTTATTATTTCTTTTTGTCTTTGTTTTATTTTACCTGTTGTTTTGTTTTTGTTTTTTGCTTTCCAGACCATGCCAGAGTAATCTCAGCTTTCTTTAATTACTGGATCACACATGTCCTTCCTGAGAAAAGCAATGAATAAAATCACTGTCTCTCTTTAAGAAGAGCTAATATTCAACAAGAAAATATAAAAGACAGAAATGAAGCAGGCTGAGAATTAAATCTTATTTACAAAGGTTAATTCTCAGTGTTTTCTTTGCAACCCAAATCCAGGGAACTTCAAAGACAATTTTGCCATGTTACTGATTCCTGTCTTTGTAAATAATGAATGAAACTTGAAGTCTCACCTGAAATTTAAAATGAGAAATAAGAGTGAAATTTATATTTTTCATTTATTTGTAATTGCATGTATCTTGAATTGATTCTGTTTAATTCCTGTAAAAATTGAAAATGGACATTCTATTAAATTAAGCTATATGGCTTGAAGATGTTATATATTTTTATAAAGTCACCTTGCATCTTAGAATCTTTGTTTTAAGAATACTTTATAGGTATTAAAATGTTCTAGTTTGGGCCTGCCTTGTGGTGCAGTAGGTTAAGCTGCCACATGCGATGCCAGCATCCCATATCGGAGCGCCAGTTCGAGCCCCTGCTGCTCTACTTCTGATTCAGGTTCCTGCTAATGCACCTGGGAAAGCAGCAGAAGATGGCCCAAGTACCTGGAACCATGCTACCCATGTAGGAGACCAGAATGGAGTCCAGGCTCCTGGCTTCAGCCTGACCCAACTACAGCCACTTCAGCCATTTGGTGAGTGAACCAGCAAATGGAAGATCTCTTTCTCTCTCTGTCTCTCCCTTTCTCTGTGTCACTCTGCCTTTCACATACATAAAATAAAACTTTTTTAAAATGTTCTAGTTTAGGGCCGGCGCCGTGGCTCACTAGACTAATCCTCCGCCTTGCAGCGCCGGCACACCGGGTTCTAGTCCCGGTTGGGGCGCCAGATTCTGTCCCGGTTGCCCCTCTTCCAGGCCAGCTCTCTGCTGTGGCCAGGGAGTGCAGTGGTGGATGGCCCAGGTGCTTGGGCCCTGCACCCCATGGGAGACCAGAAAAAGCACCTGGCTCCTGGCTCCTGCCATTGGATCAGCGCGGTGCGCCGGCCGCGGCGGCCATTGGAGGGTGAACCAACGGCAAAGGAAGACCTTTCTCTCTGTCTCTCTCTCTCACTGTCCACTCTGCCTGTCAAAAAATAAAAAAAAAAAATTAAAATGTTCTAGTTTAAGTAGTTTGCTTATAGTATAATTTGTAGCCGCCCTCCACCCCCACCCCCACCCCCAGCTTTACTTTGAGAAATAACAGCAAGAGCTAGTTTTCCTGATTTATCTTTGTTTTTGTCATGGAAGAAGTTCCTAGGTTTTAGCATTACTGAATTGGCAAAGCATCAGTCAATTTATGTAACATTTTAGGAGGGCGTTGACTCTATCCCTGAAAGTAAGAGTGGTAAAATATATATCACAGAAAGTATGATTTTTTTTTTAACTTTTATTTAATGAATATACGTTTCCAAAGTACGAATAATGGATTACTATGGCTTCCCCCCCATACCGTCCCTCCCACCCACAACCCTCCCCTTTCCCACGCCCTCTCCCCTTCCATTCACATCAAGATTCATTTTTGATTATCTTAATATACAGAAGATCAGCTTAGTATACATTAAGTAAGGATTTCAACAGTTTGCTCCCATACAGAAACATAAAGTGAAAAATAATAGATGATTTTTTTTTAATGATGATGAAATCAGATCAGACCTATTGTCATGTTTAATCCCAGTGAGAGTCAAGTTGGGAGTTGATAGTTTCTTTTCTTTTCTTTTCTTTTTTTTTTTTTTTTTCTTTTTTTTTTTTTTTACAGAGGATCAGTTTAGTATGCATTAAGTAAAGATTTCAACAGTTTGCACCCCCATAGAAACACAAAGTGAAATATATTATTTGAGTACTCGTTATAGCATTAAATCTCAATGCACAGCACATTAAGGACAGAGATCCTACATGAGGAGTAAGTGCACAGTGACTCCTGTTGTTGACTTTACCAATTGACACTCCTGTCTATGGCATCAGTAATCTCCCTATGCTCCAGTCATGAGTTTCCAAGGCTATGGAAGCCCTCTGAGTTCTCCGACTCTTATCTTGTTTAGACAAGGTCATAGTCAAAGTGGAGGTTCTCTCCTCCCTTCAGAGAAAGGTACCTCCTTCTTTGAAGACCTGTTCTTTCCACTGAGATCTCACTCACAGAGATCTTTTGCCAGAGTGTCTTGGCTTTCCATGCCTGAAATACTCTCATGGTCTTTTCAGCCAGATCTGAATGCCTTTAGGGCTGATTCTGAGGCCAGAGTCCTAGAAAGTACGATTTTAACCATTTCTAGGTATACAACTCAGTAACACTAAGTACATTCACCATATTGTGTGATTGTTGCCACTGTCATTTCTTTTTATGCCTGAAAGAATGTTCCTTGCTGTGGATATATGACTTTTTATTTATCCCTTTATCTGTTGGTGGACACTAAAAAGGATTGTCTCCCCATTGTGAACAGTGCTACTGTGAAGACTTGTCGACAAGATTCTGTGTGGATGTTTGTTTTCCTTCCTCTGAAGAATAGAAATGCTGACTCAGTCTGTGTTCAACATTGGAGGAACTGCTAGACTTTTCCGCAGTGCTGCACCATTTTATACTTCCCCACATGCTCCACACCACTTGTAATTCTCCGTTTTCTTGATAGTAGCCATCCTAATCAGTGTGAGGGGGGTGTCTCATGGTGGCTTTGATTTGCATTTTGCTAATGACTAGTGATATTGAGTACCTTGTAATGACTAATGGTAACTGGGTATATTTTCAAGGGCTGTTGGCCATCTGTATAGCCTCTCTGGAGAAATGTGTGAATATCTTGTCTGGAAAAATGGCATGGCACATATTCGTGAATTGTGCTGTTATTTCATTATAGAAGTTCTTTGTATATTCTGCATATTAACCCCTACTAGATACATGACTTGAAATGTTTTCTCCCATTCTGAGCCTTGTCCTTTCACTCTGAGTGGTGTCCTTTATGCACTAAAATTCTTAATTTTAGTAAATTGCAGCTTGTATGTGTTTTCCTTTGTTGCCTGTGCTTCCAGCTTCATATGTAAGAAATCGTTGTCAAACCCAGTGTCATAAAGATTTTACCTTATATTTTCTTCTAAGAGTTTTTAGTTTAACTTTTATGTTTAGATCTTTGACCCATTTTGAGTTAATTTTTGAACTGTTGTAAGATAAGAGTTCACCTTCATTCCTTTGCGTCTGGATATCCAGTTTTTCCAGCACCATTGCTGAAGAGACTGTCCTTTCTCCACTGAATGATCCTGGTACCCTTTTCAAGAATCATTTGACCAACATACATGCAAAGGCTTGTTTCTGTACTTTATTCCTTTGATCTGTGCATCTGTCTTATGCTAGAACCATGGTGTTTTGATTTCTGTAACTTTATAGTAAGTTTTCAGATGAAGAAATATAAACCCTTGAGCTTTGTATTTCAAGACTTCTTTTGGCTATTTGGAATCCCATTATATTTTATGTGAATTTTAGCCTTAGTTTTTCTATCTATGCAAATAAAAAGACATTCATTGGGGTGTTTTAAAAGATTTATTTAGTTAGTTGGTTATTTGAAAAGCAGAGTGACAGGGAGAGAGAGGAAGACAATAAGACATCTTCCATCCACTGGTCCATTCCCCAAATGACTGCAACAGCTAACGCTGGGCCAAGATGACGCCAAGAGCCAGGCATTCCATCTGGGTTTCCCACATCGGTGGCAAGGGCCTAAGTACTATAGCCATCTTCTGCTGCCTTCCCAGGCACATTAGCAGAGAAGTGGATTAGAAGCAGAACAGCCTAGACTTGAACCGGCAGTCTGATATGAGATGCCAACATTGCAAGAGATGGTTCAACTCACTACCCCACAAGGCCAGCCCCTGTGGATTTTGATAGGGATTTCATTGACTCTATCTTTATATTCCTTTTGGTAGTATTGATTTTTTTAATTAATTTATTTTTAAAGTGAACAAATTTCATATATTTCATGTATACAGATTTAGTAGCACTTCCCATCCATGAGCATAGGATGTCTTTCATCTATTTAGATTTTCTTTACTTTCCATCAGCAATGTTTTCTAGTTTTTAGTGTACAGGTCTTACACTTCCTTGGTTAAATGTATTTCTAAATATTGTTTTCTTTTGATTCTATTGCAAACAGAATTATTTCCTTAATTTTCTTTTTCAGATAATTCATTGCCAGTGATTTTTACTTTGTTGATTCAACTTTGCTGGGCTCATATATTAGATCTAAAAGGTTTTTTGTTTTTTAGAATCTCTAGAGTTTTCTATGTATGAGATCCTTTCATCTGTTAAATAGATAATTTCACCTCTTTTATAATTTGGATGCCTTTAATTTCTTTTATTTACTTATTAAATATACATATATTATTATATGTATACATATAATTATGTATATTATTATATTATAATAGTATATTATATATTATAGTATATTAATATATTATTATACATATGATACATATAATTATTAAGGCTAGGACTCTCACCATTGTGTTGAATTGGGGTGGCAAGAATGGGCCTTCTGGCCCGTCTCTGACGATAGAGGAAAGACTTTTATTCCTTTTTTTTTTTATTTGACAGATAGAGTTAGACAGTGAGAGTGAGACAGACAGACAGAAAGGTCTTCCTTCCATTGGTTCACCCCCAAAATGGCCACAACAGCTGCCATTCAGATCACGCTGTGCTGATCCGAAGCCAGGAGCCAGGTGCTTCTTCCTGGTCTCCCATGCAGGTGCAGGCACTCAAGCACTTAGACCATCCTCCACTGCCTTTCCGAGCCACAGCAGAGAGCTGGACTGGAAGAGGAGCAACCGGGACTAGAACCTATCACCCATATGGGATGCTGCCGCCACAGGTGGAGACTTAACCTAGTGAGCCACGGCGCTGGCCCTAAGACTTTTATTCTTTCAACATTGAGTATGACATCATCAGTGTTTTTCATATTGGTTGTGATTACACTTTGTACCAGACTGTCCGTCTCCCTTCTTTCACCTTTGTCAGGCTCAACTTTGGTGGCACCATATGGCAACAACAGCCACCAAGACCATAGGCTCTACTGCCCGTTCCAGTTCATTCCCATGTGGCTCACATCTAGCAAGTCTACACTGAAGCCTCGTGTGAATTTTCAAGCCCATTTGCAATTGCCTGACCTGGTCAGCCAAAGAGATGGGGAGTCCTGCAATGTCTAGAAATTTTCAGTAGATAAGGCCCAAAGCATTCACCACTCTCTACTGGTTCCATTCCAGCCTCTGCATAAACCCCCAAAATGCGCCCTAACAGAACCAGCCAGGCTCGCTGGAGAGGAATACCCAGCAGCCATCTGGCACTCCTGTGGGTGCAGCATCAGCCAGCAGGTCCCACCACAGCTCATACCCTCTTTATGCAATCAGCATGTTCGCTCTTTTTTTGAAAAATTATTTCTTATTCGAAGGAGTTACAGAGAAAGTGAGGGGTATGAGGAGAAACAGAGAAAAAGACAGAGGCAGAGAGAGATCTTCCATCTACTGGTTCACTCCCCAGATGGCCACAACAGCCAGGGCTGAGCCAGGTCAAAGCCAGGAGCCAGGAGCCTCATCTGGGTTCCCAAATGGGTGGTAGGGCCTAAGCACTTCCACTGCTTTTCTAGACCATTAGCAGAGAACTGGATAGGAAACAGCAGCCAGGATACAAACCGACACCCCTGCGGGATAGGTGCCAGCATTGCAGCCAGTGGCTTTACCCACTTACATAACACCTGCCCCCTGCCTTTTTTTTTTTTGAGTTGTGTTTTTGTTGTTGTTGTTCTTATTGTTTTTAAGATTGATTATGTGCAAATTTGGCTGTCATGAATCAGCACTTTGACAAACACACAAGGAAACACTACCTGGTATACGCCAAGGGCACTTCCACAGGAACACTACGTATTATTAACAAACAAGAGGGCCTGATCAGGATTCCTTCGTGGCACTCAGAGCTCACCAAGGACTTGAAGAGAAACTGTCCTCCTGCCTCAGAAGTAAATTGGGGATAGATGTCCACCTCTCCTCAGGAGTGAGTTGAAGACAGGTGTTCACCTACCTAAGAAGAGGATCGGGAACACTGTCTTAAGACCATTGTAGCTGCTCCATGCCCAGTTTAAATCAGAAGCCAAATCCCAGACCTGATCATTAAGAAATTTATGTTGTTCATCTGTGCACAGACCGCATCCTGCTGACAAAGCTTAAGACCCAGTGCCGTGTTTAGCTGAGGAATAACAGTGCTTTGCTAGTTACCCAGTCCGTCTTCCTGCCAAGGGCCAAAGCTCCAGACCCAACATGGAAGAAGAGGAAAGGACATGGCCACCTCCACCACTGCCCTCCAGGTTCCTAGGAGACACCCCTTCCACTATATGGGACTTTCTGGAAGCAAACTGAAACACAGGGCATTGTGTCTGGGTCTGGAAATTGGAGCGGCATGCCATTGATAACTTCAGCCAAATTCAGGCTGGACATCAGGCTGGGTCCCTGAGAATGAACAGTGGTGGCAGATGGATCATCATGGGGTCCTTGTCTTCACATAGTAAGAACAAGATTTAAGCCACTACCCACATGAGGTGTTCTGAGAAAAGGCCACACCACATGGGACCTGCAGTTGTCCATTGTTTTACACTCTTGACAGAAGAGACATTGTCATCATCTGCTGTGGAGTGTCCTCCCCCGTTCCTCCTCACTCAGAAGTCAGCCTAAAGTGTTGGTGATTCCAGAATCCTCATCACAGGATGCAGGATCCACACAGCCCATGACCCCTCAGCAGCACTGAAGTGTGTCCTTCTTCCTTCAAGAGCCTCCTGTGGTCTTGTGGAGCCTGGGTTCTCGGATACACCAAGGTGGAAGGTCCTCTGCATTAGTAATGTGCTTCTCTAATATGAAATTAAATATTGACACACAATATCCCATTAATTCTAAATACTATTTTCTCTTTTACTGATGACCCAATTACACATTTTCCATGCCCAGCAAGTTAATACACTGTTAATAGAGTGGAGATCTTCTAACATGGGATTGAATTTGCTGAATCCCTATGGACTGTTGTTCCTCCTGTTATCTTCTTTGGTTTTTGTGGGGAGCAACTCGGACTAGACTAAGTTACTGGAATTAAGACTTATTCTATGCATCTGCTCTCCCACAATATGGCGCTGAGAAGGGAGAAACAGCTTCTACGCAGCTGCCTCCAGTTCAACCAATAAACTGTAGGACCTACTCCTGATTGGAGGAGAGCAGCGTACTCGGCGTGTGGGTAGCAGAGTTGGGATTGGCGGAAGAGGACTATAAAGGAGGAGAGAGACAACAAGGGGAACATCTATCTGAAGGAACACCTGTGTAGCCCTCGAGAGAGCCGGCCGGCGGTGTGCTGCTCCCCTGCGGAAGTGGGGAAAGTGGCCAGGGGGAACCGCCCTTCCACGGAGGTGGAAGGGACAGTAGCCAACCCGGGAAGAACCAGCAGTAAACCCGGGGAGGGCCGAGCAGACGAAAGAACAACGCAGGGTCCTGTGTCGTTCCTCCACGAAGAGGGGGAGCGACAGTTTTACTTTGTAACCCTTTGTTGTTGTTGTTGTTGTTGTTGTTGTTGTTTGACAGGCAGAGTAGACAGTAAGAGAGAGAGAGAGAGAAAGGTCTTCCTTTACCGTTGGTTTGCCTTCCAATGGCCACTGCGGCCGGCGCACTGTGCTGATCCGAAGGCAGGAGCCAGGTGCTTCTCCTGGTCTTCCATGTGGGTACAGGGCCCAAGGACTTGGGCCATGGCAGAGAGCTGGACTGGAAGGGGGGCAACCGGGACAGAATCCAGCTCCCCGACCAGGACTAGAACCCCGTCTGCAGGCAGAGGATTAGCCTATTGAGCCGTGGCGCCAGACTGTAACACCTTTTATATCTTTTTTCCTGACATTGGAAGCACAGTATAGAGACAGCGTTCGTGTGCTGTTCTAATTCCAAGGAAAGAAAATGCAACTCTAGAAAACAAAAGTAAATAAATCTTATCTCTAACATGTTGGCAGAAAGATAATATTCTGTTTATCCCACTATGATTGAATTGGATGATAGACAAATTTACCTTCTACAGTAGTACAAAAAAAAATTCATTCAGTCCAGGGTTATCTTTTGTAAACCTTATCAGTTAAGACAAAGAGAAGTAGGTTCTCAAGAAATGTGAAGAATTTTTATTAGATTGCTAACATAAGACAGTTGAGCCTAAAAGAAAAAAGGTATTTACTAAGCCCTCAGCGTGGGGCTGATTGCTGTGCCTGAGTGCTGGCCTGTCATCAGACAAAAGCTCTACCAAGTCTTGTACACGTAGCACCCTCTTGGTTGATGCTGGATTTCCCTCGCTGTCCAGCTCTGCATGTGTCCAGAGCATTCTCAGAGCATGCATCTTGTTCCATTCCATGGCACATATTCTTCAGAGGACCCATTGAATGGATTCCACTCTCTCCAAAATAAGAAATATGGCTGTACCCTCTCCACTGCACATAAATGTCACGTACAGCTTTGAAGAGGCTGCAAATTCCTGAAACTCATTCCACAGTATATAATTTTCTATTGCTTCATAAGAAACTACATCAGACTCAGTGGCTTAAAAGAGCACCATTGAGCACCTCAGAGTCGGGGCCAAGGTCCAATGTGGCCAGACTCTGTCCTCTGCTCCAGTGTTACAGGGCTATGGGAAGACTTGTCCTTGTGGTCGGAAGGCAGATTCCTTTCTGACCTTTGGCTGCAACCACTTCCAGTTCCAGCAGCTGACTTCAAGACCTGCAGAGGAATTCCTCTGTCTTATTACCTTCTAAGAGGCTCCCCTTATAAAGTGAGGCCCACTCACACAGTCTCCCTTTTGCCTAAAGCCAAGTAATCACGTCCGCTGGAATTCACAGGTACATTTGGAGACACCCAGGGAACCCCTCACCGGGGCAGGCGTGAGGGCAGGGGCTTTCTAGGTCTCACTAGGCTCCTGCCCACCAAGCTCAGGAAAGCTTCTTGAAGACCTTCTGTTTACAAGCTCCACTCATGGTCTGCCACAGTCCTGGCTCCTGGTGCGTAGTTTCCTTATTCATAGTAGATCAGGAGGTGAGAAGTGGTCACCCCTGTTGTGGGAGGGATCTCGTCAGAACGCATTGCAGGGGAAGCTAGGCAGAGTGAGGAAGGCCGGCTGACAAAGCTGAGGTTTGTAGCCACGTACTCAGGGGATCCTGGAGGCTAACACCCTCGAGTTGGTCCCAGTCCACGTTGCCTGGTCAAGGCCTCCAGGGACTGCAGGTGCTCAAGCAGCCCCCAGGTATCCATCAAAGCAGTATGACAGGAACATGTCCCCAGAAAATGGGGAGGTGGCCAGAGTACCTCAGTGTGCCTTCCCCAAACCCCACACTGAAAATGAGAAAAGTTTGTAATTTCCTCTCATAGAGTCGGAATCTCACTAAGGTGAACGTGAGAAGTTGAGATAACAGCCTCAGAGCAGAGGCCAGCAGGGGTAGACAGTATGTGTCTCTGGGTCCCAGTCCACCTACTCTCCTGAGAGGAGCACCCAGAGGCAACTGTGTCTTTGCAAGCTTTGTGGATGTGGCCTGCCTCTGGGGTTGTCTGTTAGATATTGTAGTAACATTGCATTTGGAGTGTGGCCCTGGCCCTGAGCATGCAAATACTGGCCTCATTTATGAGAGATCTCATTAAACCGTGTAGGTGTGAAGAAGACCTGTGGGGTCACTGACTGATGTTTTAAAAAAATGTTTTATAAAAAACTGTGTTAGGGGCCAGCACCGTGGCTCACTTGGTTAATCCTCTGCCTGCAGTGCCGGCATCCCATATAGGCACCAGTTTCTAGTCCTGGTTGCTTCTCTTCCAGTCCAACTGTCTGCTGTGGCCCGGGAGGGCAGTGGAGGATGGCCCAGGTGCTTGGGCCCTTGCACCTGCGTGGGAGACCGGGAGGAAACACCTGGCTCCTGGCTTCGGATCGGTGCATTGCCGGCTATAGCAGCCATTTGGGGAGTGAACCAATGGAAGGAAGACCTTTCTCTCTGTTTCTCTTTCACTGTCTATAATTCTACCTGTCAAATTAAAAAAAAAAAAAAAAACTGTGTTAGTCCACTTTCAGTTGCTATAACAAAATACCTAAGGCTGGGAACTTTATAACATAAAGAGGTTTATTTAGCTCAGTTTTGAAAGCTGAAAGTCCAAGATTGGGTAGGTGGCCCACTGGTTCAGCCTCTGGTGAGACCCCTCCCCTCTTGGCTGCATTATATCTCAGTGGGTGGCATCATGACAGGAGAGGGTGTGCTCACATGGCAAGATAGGGAGCCAGAGAGCAGGAAGAGGCCAGACTTGTTCCTTCTTTCTTTATTTTTTTTTAATTTATTTTAGCAGCAGAAAAATAGAGTTGTCATCCACTTGTTCACTTCCAAAATGCCTACAGTGGTCTCCAGCCAGGGCCAAAGGAGGAGCCAGGACCTTAATCTACGTTTCCTATATGGTGGCAGGAGCCCAATCACTTGAGCCATTATGGCTGCCTCCCAGGGTCTACATTAGCAGGCAACTGAAGTCAAGGGCCAGAGCTGGGTATTGAACCTGGGCACTCCAGTGTGGGACATGAGCATCTTAACTGGCATCTTAACCCCTGGGCCAAAAGCCTTCCCCAAGTCTTGCTCTTTGTGTAACTCAATCTCATGGAAATAGCCAGGGTCTTCTGGAAACTACATCAACTCCTTACAAGGCCAGTGTCCCCAGTGACCTAACCAACTCCCACAATGCTCCTCCTAAAGGTTCCCCACCACACACACCACACTAGGACTGAGCTTTCAACACATGAACCTCTGGAGGGCAGAACACATCCAGCCCATATTGATAAGAAATGCGTGTCTATAAAATCAGCATGTGTGCAGAGAAAGAGCAGGAGGCTGGGTAGAATGCCAACTGTTGGTGGATGCAAGTGAAGCCTGGGGCAAGGAGGCATTTGCCTGGCAGGCGAGATGCCCGGAACCCAGAGATAAAGGCAGCATAATGACTTCATACTGTGAATTTTTTTCAAGGTATTTGTTGCAAAAGGCTTAATGTTTGGAGACTATTTTAATAAGATCTTTGTCTCTTTCTGTCTCTCTGTCTCTCAAGTAAATAAATTTAAAATTTTTAAAGACTAAAATAATTTCATGGAAAATTATATTTAATTAATTAAAAGGAAAATGAAACTGAGATGTATGAAAAGTACTTCTAAAAGGACTGAAAGAATTTAGGGTACAAGGTAGGCATTTGGTGTAGTGTTGAGATGCCTGCATCTGATACTGGAGTGCTGGGTTTGAGTCTCAGCTCCGTTTGCAATTACAGCTTCCTGCTAAAGCATAACCTGGGAAGCAGGAGATGATTCCTCGTGTACTTGGGCCCTTGCCACTCATGTGTTAGAACCGGACTGAGTTCCTGGTTCTTGGCTTCAGTCTGCCCCAGCCCTGGCTGTTGCAGACATTTAGGGAGTAAACCAGGGAATGGAAGATCTTTGTTTCGGTCACTATCTTTCTGTTTCTCTGCCTTAGTAAAATAAATAAAATTTTTTTAAAGTTCAGGGTCAAAAGGATTAGGAATGCTGATCCAGCTTTCCCTAAATACGGGGAAGAAATTGCCAGAAATCAAGTCATTTGATCTGGAAAAAAAAAAAATGAAGTCTTTGGAACTAGCCATTGAAAACTCACTTGGGAATAAGAAACGTCATCTCTGCTTCCTGCTTGGTTCGGAGTATTTATGTTTTGATGCACATAATGTTTATGGCAATACCATGAAGTGGGAATCACCTCTATTCTACAAACCAAAAAATGAAAGATTGCAGAATTCAAGTCCTGGCTGAACCACAGCTCATGAACAGCACAGCTGTGATTAAGCCAAGCCTTCCCCCACCTCTCGCTTCACCACAGAAGACATCACACAGACTTGAGATCCAGATGTTCCTGTATTCCAAGGCCTTTGCGAGTAGCCTCAAAGAAGAAAATGACAAATGGAAACTGTGGATTCAAGGAAAACTGCTGCCAGCTAACAACTGGAGGCCCTGAGGTGTGTTGACCAGAAGCCTCAGGCAGGTCTCTGCCTCGGAGGAGGAGCACACAGGCCTAAGCTTCTCTAAGGACTCAGCAGGGCCAGGGCCATCGGTCTGGCATCCAGCCAGCTCAGTGAGCTCCCCAGTGCAGGATGGTGAGCTGGGTCTGGAGATGCCTCTGTCTGGAGGGATGACAACAGTGGCCTCATGTACCTGCCAGCTGCTCACCTGTGGCCTGTGCTCATTCCTCTCCAGTTCCAGAAAGCTTTGATATCGTAGGGCCTGCTGGCAGTGGCTCTGACCTGAGCTGCCCTGTCTTGACACTTGGAGGTGAAATCTTGGAGGAGGTGACTAATGTCTATTACCTGGGACCTAGCACTGTGCTGTGAGCACCAGCTTCAGCTCCTCGCCACAACTTTGGAGCTGATGGGTCAGTTGCTGCTCTTAAGAGGCAAGCATTTGGGGCTAGGCCTAGCACTGATGGACACTCCCAGCAGGCTTGGCAGATTAGGAGCTGTGCACAGCAATGTGTCAGACCTGCGCAGAGCCAGATCGAGAACTATCGTGTCTGGGTCCTCTTTCCTTCTGGTGCAAGTCCCCAGTTTACAGCTGCCCTGGACTTAGCAGTCATTCCATCCAACTTCCGCATTCCAGTAACCTGGCCAGATTCAGCTTGTACATAGCATTGCTACGTAAAGAAAAGACTCTATAAGCGAACAGACAGAATTCTAGATATTTAGGGAAGTGTGTAGGTTTCTAGCTTCTCTTTACAAGCTGAAGACTTGGCATAGTCCTATCTGCTTCAGCTGGCGAGTGGTGGTTCCCTTCTTATGGCCCCGGGCATAGACCAAGTGTCTTCCTTACCACCCACTGGGCCCACAGGTTTTCAAATTGTGTTATCTGACCTGTTTCTCACAGGAGAAGTTGCTGAGCAGTCACACAGTGCTCTTTCCAGATGGAAAGTGAGATGATGAGTGAGCCAAGACTGTGTAGGTGAGAGGTTATCAGAAGTCAGGTAGAAACGACCTTCACAGAGGAATCAAGGAGGCATACAGCTTCATATCAGGCAACATCAGTTGCTCCCTGATAGACAGGTGGGGTCAGGACACGTGGAAATACTGGAGTGCCTCTGTCTACTCCAGTGAGGACTCCTTCCATCAGCAGCTGTGCTGTTGACATACATGGTAACGCTACTGCAGAAAATGATCTCTGAGTCTCTACTCAAATGTCATCACCGGGCCTTGCTGGTGTTGCTCCTGGATGTCCCTTGTGTCTTTGGAAATGCTAGAACACTCCAGTGTTGAGTACAACAGTGACAAAGGCACGGCAGTCACAGAACACGAACAGCAGATACACGGGCCTGCGGAGCCACAGCACAGCTCTGCTGTCCTCACAAGCTCGGCCAGAGTCTACCACCAACTTGGTGATGCTCTCACTTCAAGTTAGGTGCTTGTCAGTTTCTAGTTGACTCTTGTAATGGAGAGTGACAAGGAGAAGGGGGACTTGTATTTATTGAGCACCTGCTGAATGCATGTGACAGACATGCAGTGAGTTCCTTGTATATAGTATCTTGTGAAAACTCATTAAGGTTGTAGCAGCTATCCCCACTTTAAGATACACAAACGTTTGCTTGACCTTAGTGAAGATCACAATCACCCGCAAGTAATAAAACATTAGCACCCACAGCTAGCATCACTCACGGGCTTACCATTCTCAGAGGAGTACTTATCAAACCTAGCCTCACCCACTTTAGGTATACATTCAGATCCACAGGGTCAGTGTCACCTCCCTGCCAATGAGATTCTGAAGCCCGGAGCACAGCGTGTTCTCAGCACGTGCCAGCTGGATACACCCTGTGTGCAACCCAGGTGCTGGCTTGGAACACAAGCACAGTCATTAATAGCCTTGAGTACAGAAAGCATCACCTCGGTCTTTCCATGGGGACATTGAGACCCCAGCATCTCTGCTCACACATTTCTAGGGTGCCCCTGAAGCAGGTCAGACAGACGCATGCTACACAGCAGTTTATGGGAGCAAAGAAACAAAGTCCACATGACTGTAGTTTTGAAAAGTGCAACATGGAATTTTAGGATAGTATGAGAGTAAGGAAGCTTTGTGTGTACTGGCACCATCCTCATATCCCACGTGCCCCTGTATGTGTCCCCATGTAGTTGATTTCTCATGTGTGATTCAGGAGATGTTGGCTCAGGCAGGGCCACGTTGGGTGCTGTACTACAAGGGTGGAAATATTGGTCTCCTCGGGGAGCTGACAGTCATGGCCATGCATAGGGGAGCCTTGGCCAAATCTCCAGGTGCAGTGAAGGCATGAAAGGGGCTTGCTGGCAGGGGGAAGGAGTGGCCAGCAGGATACCTGTCAACTGTACTCAGTGGCTCAGCAGCCCCAGAGGGCAAGGCTATGGAGGCACCGAGGCCCCTAGCACTGCAGGCACAGCCCAGGTAAAACCATGCACACTGAACAGAGGGAACCAAGAAGATCAGTGGTCATGGCCACAGCCACGGTGCAAGGCCAGTGGGTCAGAGCCAGCCGTGAGAACACAAAGGGGAGGCTTGAGTCTAACCCACTTGTTAACCACACATGGCAGACAGCAGCCAAAGACCAGTGATCCACTCCCTGATGACCACACTGCCTCCAGCCCTGCACCCCCATGAAGGCTCCAAGTATTTTGTTTATTGATTTTAAGAAATTATTTTCACACCATTAAAAATTAAAGTAACACATAAAACACAAATAATGAAGTGGGAATATTACCTCTGTAATCCCACCACTTAGAAACAGACCACCCACATTTACTACACATCAGACAGATGGCTGGGAGGAATTTTATGGTATAAGACAAGAGCCAAAAGGCATTACAGCTCATTTCACTGATTCTAGCAAGTTAGTTGTGAGGCCATCTGAGCCAGCAATCCAATTTCTGGGAATTTATCTTGAATGTATTCTCCAAAAATTACAGCACACACACACACACACACACACACACACACATACATACCATATTGCACACATGTTGCCAGTGATAATAGTTAGATTACACACTTTGAGTCTGGGGACACTGTATCTGTCTCCATTACTTTTGCATTTTCATATTCCATACACAACTTTAAAAAAGCTACAACTGGTTGGATTTTGCTCTTGAATAAAACTACTCATTTATTTTTAAAAGTTAGTGACATGCTCCCCTCTTTTCCCATCCTATAAGAAATTTGCAAATAAGCTTGTTTGCTCAGTTTCTCATTTAAAAAATTTTAGGTTAACATATAAGGAGCTTCTTACTTATTTGCAAATGAATTAATACATGCTTAAATTTTTTCTGTTTTAAGTTCCAGAATAATAAACATGGATAGATACATATAACATAAATACAGCTGCTTCCTTCCTCAGAGAGTCTTCCAGGTCTAAGGGGATCCTGAGACCAAAGTTTGAGAACTGGTGCTATGTACCCTTCTGTGCTAAAATTAACCAAGACGCCTGGGAGAAATGCTAATTCCAGGCATGAAGCAGGGAAGGTACAACATGAGTCAGAATATCTCATTATTCCAGGAAGCAGGCAAATGCTGAAAATTAAAAAGGACTTATCAAAATGACAGGCCAGCTTAGAGATTCTCCCACTGCCAAATCTGGAGTAATTTAAGCCTCACCATGAACAATGATGTTAATGGATGATAACACTGTACATAGAAGAAAGAATCATTAACTCCTGGTACATAAAGTGTAATACTGAAAGGATGGGGCATGTGGGCAGAGGAAAAGGCTCTTTCTTACAGAAAGCCGGGAGCTGATAAATTAGATGAAATAACAGAAAGGTGCATTTGCTATTGACTGAAGCAAGGAGCACGCCTGGATACTAAAACCACTGAGTAAAATATTTTGGAGAAGGAAAAAGCCACATAGTCCCAATATTATCCCCTGCAGATGACTGGCTAATTGCCCATGAGGAACAATGCTCTCAGACTTCGCTGGCTCTGCCACAAGAAGGGGAGATGGTTCCACGCTGGAGACGTCTGACTGCGGGCGCCCAGCACAGGGCAGATGTGAAGCCATGGTTATGAACAAGTGATGATGTGAGTGCAGATTCCCTGCCTGTCCCTGTGTTGTCCTCTGGCACTTCTGGGCACTCGCGGGAGGGTGTCCCTGTTTTCTAAGACACACACTGATTCAGAGGTGAAGCTTGAGGAAATCATTTGTTTCCAGATGTCCCAAGAAAAATTGCATTCTCACAGGAGAAGCAGCAGGTGCAGTCACAAATCTGAGCCAGAATAGCTCAATCATGTCAACTCTGTAGGAGCAAGCATGTCATACTAAACAATGGTGTGGTAAGGGTTTGCTTCAGGAATGCCAAATGGTAATCGCCCTCATTTAACTTACTGACCACAGGGCTCTCATTGTTAAGCCAGGTTTGAACAATGTCTTTCATTAAGTACACAAAGGTTTGAGCGTAGTTTATGTGCAGATGGGAGTGAAGGAACCACAAAGTGGCACTCCTGTTCTCATCCCACCCTGACAGGCCCAAAGAAGCCCCAGGGTCCAAACTGAGCAAGGACATTCGGCTAAACAGGTACCTGATGGCAGGTGGGCAGCAGTGGCACAGGTGCCCCTTTGGGCTGTGGCCCCTGGAGACCCTCAGGAGCAGATGTTTCCCTCCATTTCTCAAGCAGGAAAAGAAAGAGGTGTTGCTGCTCCAAGTGGAGGTAGCATTTCCCCTAAAGTGTTCATGCAGCTCTTCACACGTGTGGATTCTCCACGTCTCACCTGGGCTGGTAAATCCCACCTGGGAGGGTTGGAGTCGAGTGCAGGGAGAAGCTCAGCCAGCCAGCCAGGGCCCTGTCCCCTGCCCGGAGGGAGCCAGGGGCCGAGGCAGGCCCACCAGTCTGGAGAGATTGAGCAATGTAGGGTATGGCGGAGCACCCAGGCCATGGAGACCTATTTTTAAACGTTCTCACAACCACAGGCATACATGTCAGGTATGAATCAGGAGCCTAAAGCAAAACGCCTTAGGCCCAGCCCCTCAGCCAGGAGTGACGCGGTGTGATGCAGTACCCTGGCTGTAGAGAGCTCCCCTCTGCTGCTGGGCATCTCACCTGTTGGCAGCACAGTCTCTGGAACGTTCTGGTCGTCACGGCAGCATGCTCCTCCTCCACCAGCTGTATCAGAGGCCTGTCAGTCAGCCCAGGGGAATGGGCAGTGCCTCCCAGCACTTGAGGTGGATCTGGGAAAAGCTGCAGTGTTAAGGCTGTTGGTGCATTTCTAGCCAGGAGCTCACGTGCAACTGAGTGAGCTTTCCACTGACCTCCCAAGAACAGCCGTGTGTGCCCCCTGGAGACAGCGACGCACACCTGAGCTATTTGTCTTTCTCTGCTTCCTCCTGTCAAGCAGCCTTCTTCTTCCCGTAAGTCAGATCAGAGCGTCTTCTTGCCCACAAGCCCTATCTGCAGTGGATTAGTTGGGAACTCCCCTGTGTGAAGAGACGACCTTTTTTGTTCTATAAAACTTTTTTTTAATTTTATTTTTTTTCATGTTAATGTGATATTAATACAAAGAAATTCAATGTAGTTACAGCTACAATTCTAAGAATATAAAGATGTTCCCTTCCTTAGTTTTTGAGATAACATGTTAAATTTATGTTATATTCAAAGGCTTACTGCTCCACTAAATAAAGAATTCAACAAGTAAAATGACCCTAGTTCAAAGGCTATAAACACTAATTAAATGAAAAAATTGGGGCCGGTGCCATGGCACAGTAGGTTAATCCTTTGCCTGTGGTGCCGGCATCCCACATGGGTGCTAGTTCTAGTCCTGGCTGCTCCACTTCCAATCCAGCTCTCTGCTATGTCCTGGGAATGCAATTGAAGATGGCCCAAGTGCTTGGGCCCCTGCACCCTCATGGGAGACTGGGAGGAAGCTCCTGGCTCCTGGGTTCGGATCGGTGCAGCTCCAGCTGTTGCAGCCATTTGGGGAGTGAGCCAACGGGAGGAAGACCTTTCTCTCTGTCTCTTCCTCTCAATGTCTTTAACTCTAGCTCTCAAATAAAATAAATGAAATCTTTAAAAAAGAAGAAAAAATTATCATTTCACTCCTGTACAGTCAATCATAGGTCATTAAAGTGATAGTGGTATATCACTACGTTTTTTTCTTTAAGATTTATTAATTTAAAAATCAGAGTTATAGCTGGCGCCGCGGCTCACTAGGCTAATCCTCCGCCTTGTGGCCCCAGCACACCAGGTTCTAGTCCCGGTCGGGGTGCCGGATTCTGTCCCAGTTGCCCCTCTTCCAGGCCAGCTCTCTGCTGTGACCCGGGAGTGCAGTGGAGGATGGCCCAAGTCCTTGGGCCCTGCACCCCACGGGAGACCAGGATAAGCACCTGGCTCCTGCCATCAGATCAGCGCGGTGCGCCGGCCACAGCGCACCGGCAGCGGTGGCCATTGGAGGGTGAACCAACGGCAAAAGGAAGTCCTTTCTCTCTGTCTCTCTCTCACTGTCCACTCTGTCAAAAAATAATAAAATAAAATAAAATTTTTAAAAAAATCAGTTACAATGGTGGAGGAGACAGAGATCTTCCATCTGCTGGGTCACCCCCCAAATGCTACAATGGCTAGGGCTGGGCCATGCTGAAGCCAGGAGCCAGGAACTCTATCAAGTTCTCCCACATGGGTTACAGAAGCCCAAGTACTTGGATTATCTTCTGCTGCTTTCCCAGGCACATTAGCAGAGAGCTGCATCAGAAGTGAAACAGTCAGGATGCAAACCAGTGCTTGTATGGAATGTCAGCTTCTTAGGTAGCACTTTAACCTGCTGTGCCACAACACCGGCCACAGTATCTTTTTTTTTTTTAAAGATGTATTTATTTGTTTGAAAGTCAGAGTTACACAGAGAGAAGGAGAGGCAGAGAGGTCTTCCA
Organism: Oryctolagus cuniculus; assembly: GCF_051225735.1. Taxonomy (NCBI): domain Eukaryota; kingdom Metazoa; phylum Chordata; class Mammalia; order Lagomorpha; family Leporidae; genus Oryctolagus; species Oryctolagus cuniculus. The sequence goes on from NC_142874.1 coordinate 148,497,875, forward strand.
TCCGCTAGTTCGCTCCCCACTTGGCTACAATGGCTGGAGCTGCACCGATCCAAAGCCAGGAGCCAGGAGCTTCTTCCAGGTCTCCCACGCAGGTGCAGGGGCCCAAGGACTTGGGCCACCTTCTACTGCTTTCCTAGGCCATAGCAGAGAGCTGGATCAGAAGTAGAGCAGCTGGGACTCAAACCGGTGCCTATATGGGATGCTGGCACTGCAGGCCAACTCCCCCCCCCCCGCCCCGCCCAGTATTATTTTTAACCATTGATTTGACAAAGATGTACAACAAAGTTTGACAAAACTATATTGCAGCAATACTGTTACACAGAAGCATCTTTCCTTTTATGTTTGATTTTTTTTCTTGTTTAGCTCCCACGTATAAGAGAGAACATGTAGTATCTGTCTTTCATGTCCGGCTTATTTCACTCAATGTGATGTCCTCCAGTTGCATCCATGTTGCTGTTGAGTTCATTATCTTTTCATAGTTGAATAATATTGTATGTATCGCATTTTCTTTAAGCATTAGTCTGATGATAAACACCGTGGTTGATTCCATATCTGGGCTGTTGTGAACAGTACTGCTGTAAACATGGTGGCGCAGGTCTCTAATACAACGCATTCATGTCTTTGGGGTTATGCTTAGTGTAGGATTGCTGGGTCCTATGGCAAGCATATTTTTAGTTTTTTAAGAAATCTCCACACTGTTTTCCACAATGCTTGTACTAACTTAAATTCCCACCAGTGTGAGCTGGTGTATGAGCTCCCCTTTCTTCACATCCTCATCAGCGTTTGTCACTCTGTCTTTTGGATAATAATCATTCTAACAGGAATGAGGTGATATTTTGGTTTTGATTTGCATTTCTTGATGGCTGGTGATGTTGACCTCTTTTTCCTATATTTGTTGGCCATTTGTAATTTGAGAGCTGTCTATTCAGGTCCTTTGTATTTCTTAACTGTATAGGTTGTTTTTATATTGTTGAGTTGTTTTTTTTTTAACTTTTATTTAGTAAATATAAATTTCCAAAGTACAGTTTATGGATTACAATGGCTTTCCCCCCCATAACTTCCTGCCCACTCGCAACCCTCCCGTCTCCCGCTCCTTCTCCCATTCCATTCACATCAAGATTCATTTTCAATTATCTTTATATACAGAAGATCAATTCAGTATATATTAAGTAAAGATTTCATCAGTTTGCACCCACACAGAACATAAAGTGTAAAATACTGTTTGAGTACTAGTTATAGCATTAATTCACATTGGACAACACATTAAGGACAGATCCCACATGAGGAGTAAGTGCACAGTGACTCCTGTTGCTGACTTAACAATTCAACACTCTTGTTTATGGTGTCAGAAATCTCCCTAGGCTCTTGTCATGAGTTGCCAAAGCTATGGAAGCCTTTTGAGTTCGCGGACTTTGATCTTATTTAGACAAGGTCATAGCAAGGTCATAGTCAAAGTGTAAGTTCTCTCCTCCCTTCAGAGAAAGGTACCTCCTTCTTTGATGGCCCATTCTTTCTACTGGGATCTCACTCCCAGAGATCTTTCATTTAGGTCTTTTTTTTTTTTTTTAAATTTTGCCAGAGTGTCTTGGCTTTCCATGCCTAAAATACTCTCATGGACTCTTCAGCCAGATCCGAATGCCTTAAGGGCTGATTCTGAGGCCAGAGTGCTGTTTAGGACATCTGCCATTCTATGAGTCTGCTGTATATCTTGCTTCCCATGTTGGATTATTCTCTCCCTTTTTGATTCTATCAGTTAGTAGTAGCAGACACTAGTCTTGTTTGTGTGATCCCTTTGACTCTTAGACCTATCAGTGTGATCAATTGTGAACTGAAATTGATCACTTGGACTAGTGAGATGGCATTGGTACATGCAACCTTGATGGGATTGTATTGGAATTCCCTGGCACGTTTCTAACTCCACCATTTGGGGCAAGTCCGATTGAGCATGTCCCAAATTGTACATCTCCTCCCTCTCTTATTCCCACTCTTATATTTAACAGGGATCACTTTTCAGTTAAATTTAAACAACTAAGAATAATTGTGTGTTAATTACAGAGTTCAACCAATAGTATTAACTAGAACAAAAAAAATACTAAAAGGGATAAAGTATTAAATTGTACGTCAACAGTCAGGACAAGGGCTGATCAAGTCACTGTTTCTCATAGTGTTCCTTTCACTTCAACAGGTTGCCTTTTTTGTGCTTGGTTACTTGTCACCGATCAGGGAGAACATACTATATCTGTCCCTTTGGGACTGGCTTAATTCACTCAGCATGATGTTTTCCAGATTCCTCCATTTTGTTGCAGATGACCGGATTTCATTGTTTTTGACTGCTGTATAGTATTCTATAGAGTACATGTCCCATAATTTCTTTATCCAGTCTACTGTTGATGGGCATTTGGGTTGATTCCAGGTCTTAGCTATTGTGAATTGAGCTGCAATAAACATTAAGGTGCAGACAGCTCTTTTGTTTGCCAATTTAATTTCCTTTGGGTAAATCCCAAGGAGTGAGATGGCTAGGTTGTATGGTAGGGTTATATTCAGGTTTCTGAGGAATCTCCAGACTGACTTCCATAGTGGCTTTACCAGTTTGCATTCCCACCAACAGTGGGTTAGTGTCCCTTTTCCCCCCACATCCTTGCCAGCATCTGTTGTTGGTAGATTTCTCTATGTGAGCCATTCTCACCGGGGTGAGGTGAAACCTCATTGTGGTTTTGATTTGCATTTCCCTAATTGCTAGTGATCCTGGACATTTTTTCATGTGTCTGTTGGCCATTTGGATTTCCTCTTTTGAAAAATGTCTATTGAGGTCCTTGGCCCATCTCTTAAGTAGGTTGTTTGTTTTGATGTTGTGGAGTTTCTTGATCTCTTTGTAGATTCTGGTTTTTAACCCTTTATCTGTTGCATAGCTTGCAAATATTTTTTTCCATTCTGTCGGTTGCCTCTTCACTTTCCTAACTGTTTGTTTTGCAGTACAGAAACTTCTCAATTTGATGCAATCCCAATAGTTAATTTTGGCTTTGACTGCCTGTGCTTCCAGGGTCTTTTCCAAGAAGTCTTTGCTGGTACCTATATCTTGCAGGGTTTCTCCAGTGTCCAGGAAGAGACAGTTTAATAGAAGTGGAGATACTGCAAGTTTATTGTTGAGTTTTTTGAGTTGTTGATAAATTGTGGATTTTAATCCTTTGTCAGATAGGTAGCTTGCAAATATTTTCCCATTCTGTTGGATGTCTCCTCACTCTATCAGTCGTTTCTTTGCTGCGCAGAAGCTTCTGAGTTTTCATTTTGAAAGGCAGAGGAACAGAGAGAGAGAGAGAGAGACAGCTCTTAGCTGGTTCACTCCCGAGATGGCCATAGTTACCAGGACTGGTCCGGACTGAAACCAGGAACCCAGAATTCCATCCAGGTATCCCACATGGGTGGCAGTTGGCCCAAGTACTTGGGCGATCTTTGGCTGCCTCTCAGGTGCATTATCTGGGAGCTGGTGGAGCAGTAGAGCAATGGAGCAGCGAGGAGTCAAACTGGTACTCTGAAATGGGATGCTGATGTCGTAAGTGGCTGTACCACAGTGCTGACTCTAAACCAGTTTTTAAATGTGAAACCCAGGCAGGTGCAGGCTGGCCCAGCCACCACCTGCTATGAGAGCTTGTTCCAACTACTTACCCCTGTGTTTCTCATTTGTTAGCCAGAGACAGTCACCCACCCCATGGGGTGTTGAGAGATTTGCCAAGGCTAGATCACCATGAGGATCGTAATGTGTGGTAGCAGTTCATATCAATTAGAGGATGTGGCCCTGTAAAGTTCATCCCATTTTTCCTGAGCCAGCTTCCTTCTGCAGGTGCGGAGAGAGACCTGCTCTGCCATATCTACTGACACTTGCATTCCCACCTGCCTCACTGGCAGAGAATGAAGAGAAGATTCTTTACACAGGAGCCTCACAGGGGCGCACACACCCTCAGGCCTCTCTGGGGGCCTTGGCAAGGCAAAAGCTTCTTTGGGGAAGAAGCCCTGGCAGTGGTGAGTGGGGGCTCCTATTGCCTTGGTTCTTCCCCAGTCCAACCAGCATCCACTCATCAAAAGCAAATTAAGTGCAGACACATGGCACCACTCCCGGGGTGGAGGCATATCCCCAGGGCTGGCAGGGAGCAACTAGTCCCAGACCTCTGTTTCCTCCATCCTAGGCTCAACCAGCATCCACCCCACTGACCAAGGCCCAGGAAGAGGGTGTCGGGGTGACAGCCTTGGACCAGAGAACTGTAAGTGTCAACCTAGAAGGGCCCCAATGCCCTGGTGTCATGGACAGGAACTTAAACCCATTGTTTCAAACTTCATTATTATGGAATAGAATTTTGACTTTACTTTTGCTTTAAAAAAAAATCCTCATTGACATATTTCCTTCTCCCAAATAATACGTTTTGCTCCCAAATGTGAATTGAATGCTAAAGTGTAGAGAATAAAGGGCAATCTGCATATAGTCTTTGTCCATGCCTCAGCTGCTGACAGGCATTGCCAGGCTTATGGAAGCCGAGTGCATGTGTATCCATGGACAGAGCTGCTCCCACACCTCCCTGTGTCCTGCCTCCTGCCACCCTCTGGGCTCTCAAATGCCCTTCTCTGAATGACGTCTTCCCACCTGAGTTCAGTGGAAGGTAGGTGGATCCCTCTGAGGGGCACTCCCTGTGGGAAGCACCTGCTCTGGCAGGAGGGAGGGGCTGTTTCCCAAACGTCACAGTGCTTCAGTTCAGCTTCTGTGGGTGTGCCAGTGGAGCATCAGAAACGAGATGTCTAGACTTCAGTGTAAAGGTGGTTTGCATCTTGCTGGGCCTTCCCTCCCCCCTATATACTAAAACAGGGCCTCTCTTGACAGGCACAAATGCATGGGTTACAATTACAGGGAAGTGGGAGAGGGAAACAGAGCCATCAGACTTCAGATATGGAAAATTCAGCTCTAGGAAACTAATGCAGAAACCAAGGACCAACTTTACATCGACGGAGAAGATCCCCTGTGATAGACTGGATGTGCCCTCCCAATTCATGTGTTGAAGCCCCGCCCCCAGTGGCATGGTATTAAGAGGTGGCGCCTTCTCTGGGAGGTGACTAGGGTAAGGTGAGGTCATGAAGATTACCCCCTAATACCGTGATGGATTAATGTCCTGATAAGAACACACCCGGAGAGCTGCCCCTCCCCTTTGACCTGCTCAGCTTGTGTAGCCCACGACTGCTCCTTGCTCACCCCAGTAAAGATGCAGCTTTCATGTCTAGGGAAGACACTGTGGAGATTCTCCAGAAGGCACCTCCAGGGTCTGTGAGGAGCGCTCTCCTGAGCTCTGGCCTGGTTCCCCAGGTCTGCCAGCGAGCACTAGTCCCACAGTGCTCCTCATGTCAGACCTGCATGCTTGCTCTGTGCCTCTACTTATAGATTGTGCATACCACAAAGTCAGAGAACATGCATTCTGATGTGTTCACTTTCTGTTCTGGGCACTGAAGCCCAGTGTTTGTTACATGGCAGAACTCAGTATTTGTTGAATAAATAAATAAATGAAGGCTTAGGATTCAGTGGAGGGTATAAGAAGCAAATACTGCAAGCAATCCTTTTGTGATCACTAAATCCACAAGATAAGAGAGAGCAGTTACAGTTTTTGTCTTATGAAAAATTAAAAAAAAAACACAGGGAAGTGTAGAAAGGTGTTGGTGAGAATGTTGGGCTGTGCACCTCTGAGGAAAGTGTAGATGGCAGAAGCATTCTGGAGAGCAGTCAAGAATGACTGTAGCCTCTAACACTTTGATTCCACTTTGGAGTCATAGCCCTAGGAAATTCTCATCAATCTGTAAGTGTCCGCGAATAGAGTTGTTCATGTCAGCATCATCTGTGGTGGCTAGTACTCAGAGCTGCCTGATGACCCTCTCAGGGAGAGAGGATGGATGCAGCACTCTGGTTGGGCACGCAGCATCATGTATGGACCTCTGAAAGAGCATGCTGGAGAAAATCATGAGAAACATGATGGGAGTATCACATAAAACAATAAGAACTTTTGCAAGAATGGGTTTAAATAAAAAAACTACAAAAGTTCTACCATGTATGACTGCCTAGAGAAGATGCAGAGAGTAAGAGTGGGGAATAGATAAAAGAATGAATGAATGAATGAATGAATGAGGATAATGAGAGAGCAAGCCAGAGAGGCCATGCAGAAATCAAAGGTAATAATGTGATGTAAAGTGAACTGCAGGATTAACTGAAAACTGGGGCCCAAACAATAAGGAACAACCAAATAAACAAGTAAACAACCATGCAAACAACAGCAAAAAAAAAAAAAAAAAAAACAAAGAGGAAGAGTGAGTTCACCAACAAGAGTACGTAGACCAAAAAATTCACAATCAGAAGACGTGCTTAGATAAAAATTGAACTCTACATGTAGAGAAGGGCAAAGACAATAAAGCTGAAACTAGATTTTTAAATGTCAAAAGATTCTAAGAGTCCTCTATGTAAACATAGAAGATCATTCTCTGCAGGTTTAATTATTACTTACTGAATTGAATTTACGTACACTTGCCTGTGGCTTTAGAGTGCCTGAGCATAAGAGTAAAATAGAGTTTAAAAATGTAAGTCTTACAACTACAGTGTCCTGTCTGAAGACAGTAAAAGTGTTAACTGTTAGAAAAGGCTAGGCCAATGTGAAACCTGGCATCGCTTGCTACTGCTCTTCCCAAGAGCCTTGGAATACAACATGGACCTGGGCTTGCTCTGAGGTCCAACCAGGTATGTGGCTCTGTGGAGACCTCCTAGGTCAGGGTTTCTCATTTATCATTCTCATAGACTTCCACTTTGGGGCTGGAGAGAATTGGTAATTAATGGTAGGTCTAGCAGCCAAGTAAGCACCAGGATGCAACACTGGTGGACTGGCATTCAGTGTGAGATGATGTTTGTCTCCATGAGCAGTGACCAGGTATCTTAAACTCATTCAGGTTTTCCTGCCATATGTCCACAGTAAGATAGTGGAAGCAGAGCTGGGTCCCTCTCCTGGGACAAAACCCTTGGAGTTTCCACCTTACTGTGATGACTTCCTGTCCCTTCAAAGAGTGAGCCCACTGCCTGCAGCCTCTGCAGTGGCAGCCAGGCTGATCCTGAGACACTTTGGTGTTGACCTGGGCCCTTGGAGGGATGAGAGCCCATGAATATGTTGGGCACCAAAAATATGTTGTGCCCAGATCATTAGATCCCTGCAGAGACCCCCAGAGAGTCAATCACACCAAACTGCAAAAGCAAGGTTCATTCGGGAGTACAAGCCACGACAGGGACCCCATCCAACCAACCGGCACAGCAGAGGAAGGAGTGAGGCCCCGGTCTTTATTGGGAGAGTTTTTAAAGGAAAAAAGGGCTACAGGGCTACATCAGCAGAAAAAAAGTGTTACATACAGCGTGGAAGCTTTGGGTACAGGGAGTTACAGTGGGGGCTTACAGCATGGAAGCTTTGGGCACAGGGAGTTACTTTGTTTAGCAGTCTCTACTGTGCTGTCCTTGGTCTACCGAGCTAGCTGTCCCTGGTAAGCTTTGATATCTCCAGAATGCCTGAATGCCTGAATGCCTGCTTTTACAAGGACCCGGGTCTGCTATGGGAAATGGAGGCTGCTTTTTTTTTATTGTTTTAAAATGGAGTCATTTTGGTTCTTCAGATGGTCATCACTGTGGGAGCCCTTGAAGAAGGTCACCATGAGAGTTTTTGGAGGTTCATTACCTGAGACTTATGCATGGTTATCGCCTCAAGAGCCCTTGCTGTCACTGTGGGAACTCTTGGGAGTACATCCCCATGGCAGTCCTTTTGGCCATCACCTGAAGAGCCCTAGGAAATCGTTGGCCTTGGAAGTATGGCAACAAGAGAGTCCTTGCAGGATGTCACTGTGAGAGCCTTGGGGTTGTCACCGTGGAAGCTGTGAAAGTATGTTACCATGGGAGCCTCTGGAGTGATGTCACAAAGAGAGTCTTTGGAGGTTGTCACAATGAGTGTCCTTGGAGGGATGTCCCCTTGAGGACCCTTAAAGCCTTTGGAGGTGCCTTTGTGATTCCCATTGAGTGTTGTACCTTGGAGTCCTTGCAGGGACATCGCTATGGGAACCAATGGAGCGATATCACCATGAGAGACCTTGGGGACTGTCACTGTGAGAACCCTGGTGTGTTCATCATGGAGCCCTTGGTGTGATGTCACCATGAGACTCTGGAGGCTGATCACTGCAGAACATTCGGAGCTTGTCACCATGATAGTCATTGAGTGGCATCTTAGATCCCTTTCAAGGCTATCACTATGGGAGCCCTTGGGGGTTCATCCCCATGAGAGATGATGGAAGGATGTCACCATGAGAACTTCTGAAGGGTTTCATGTCACTTTGAGAGCCCTTGGAGGGTTGTTAATATGGGAGCCCACAGAGGACATCAACTGGAGGGCCCTTAGAGGAGTCCTTGAGGAGATGTTACCTTGAGAATTGTCAGAGGGAGATCACCATGAGAACCCTTGGGAGGACAACACTGTGGGGTCCCTTGGACAGTGGAGCTTCTCTCCATGGAAGCCCTTGGAAGCATGTTACCGGGCAGTTTCACCACTGTGGGAGTCCTTGCAGGGCCATCACTGTGAAGCACCTGGAAGTTATCTCCATGATATCCATTGGTTTTCACCGTGGAGCCCTTGGAGAAGACATCATCTTCAGAGCTCCTGAAGGTTCATCACTATGAAATACATGTCACCAGGAGAGCCTTTGGGGTTCATCACATTGAGAGCCTATGAGGATGTCACTTTGGGAGCCTTTGGAAGGATGCTACTGTAAGAATCCATGAAGGAGAGAGGCATTGCCATGGGAACCCTTCAAAGGAAGTGACCATGAGAATCTTGGAGGGTCACCACATAAGATCCTGTGGAGGTTGTCACAATGTCCTGCTGAATATTGTGTCCTTATAACCTTTGCAAGCCCCTGGAGATTGTTACCATGCATCCCCCTGGAGAAGACATCACAGTGGAAGGCCTTTGAATGTCTTAACCATGAGAACTCCTGGAAGGTAACGACCATTAAAATCTTGTCGGGTTATCATGAGTAGAGCCCTTGGAGGTTGTCATCATGGTCCATTGACTGTTATCACCTTAGGCCCTTTGCAGGGACAACACCATGGGAGCCCTGGAAGGAATATCACCCTGAAAGGCCTTGGAGATTGTCACCATGAGTCCACTTGGAGAGATATCACCATGGGGACCTTTGGGAGCTGTTACTAGAGTCCATTAAGTGTCACCGCCCTACAGCCCTTGGTGTGCATCAGAGGCATCACTGTGAGATCCCTTGGAGAGTCCCCATTGTGAAGGATGTCACATGAGAGCTCTTGGCAGTCTTCACAAATGATATCCATTGACTGATGTCACCTTCGATCCCTTGGAGAGACATTACCGAGGGATCCCCTGAAGTGAGATCACCTTGGGAGTTCATGTAGTTGGTCATTGAGAGACCTCTTGGGAAGGATATTCCTGTGAGAGCCATGGATGTTGTCACTGTGAGAGCATTATTACCACAAGAGCCTTTGGAAATGACATACCTGACAGCCCATGGAGGTTGTCACTGTGGGAGCCTGTGGAGGATGTCATTGTAGGAGTCCATGGTGGGATAGCACTGCCAGAGGCCTTGGAGAGTTCTCGACGTGAGTGTCCTCAGAAGGACGTCACCACAGTAGCCCTTGGAGGATTGTTACTGCGGGAGCCCTTAGGGATGTCAGTGTGAGTGGCCTTGGAGGTTGTCAATGTTATCACTGTTGTCATTGCCCTGAAGAATGAGGAGCAAGATTACTCTGCAGTCCTTTGGAGGTCGTCAGTGTGAGGACCCTTGAAGAGTCATCACTGTGAGAGCACAGTGCGTGTCACTGTGAGAGTTCTTGGAGGATCATCACCTTGAGAATCCCTGGGGGTTGTTGCTGAGGGAACCCTGGAACAGATACCACTGTGGGAGTCCATGGAGTGACATCACCATGGGAGAGCATAGAGGGTGTTCTGTGTCCCTCTCTCTGTAACTCTGCCTTTCAGATATATATATTATATAAAAATATAAAAACTCTGTCTTTTAGAGTTTAAAAAAATCTTTTTAAAAAGGGCCATCACCATGGCAACCTTTAGAGGGACATCACCATGGGTGGTCTTGGAAATCATCACTGTGAGTGCCCTTGGAGATGTCACCTTTGAGACTTATCACTTTTAGAGTCCTGGGAAGTATATTGGCCTAAGAGTCCTTTTTAAAAAAAAAAAATTATTTATTTATTTAAGAGTTACAGAGAAGGGGGAAGAGGATAAGCAGAGGCAGAGAGAGAGATTTTTCCATCCAGGTCTCCCACAAGGGTGCAAAGGCCAAAGGACTTGGGCCATCTTCCATAGGGAGCTGGAGTGGAAGCTGAGCAGCCAGAAATCAAACCGGCATTCGTAGGGATGCCTGAGCTGCAGGCAGCAGCTTTACCCACTATGCCACAGCACCGGGCCTGGCCTGAGAGTCCTTGGAGAGTGGTTACCATGGAGTCCCTGGGAGGGATGTCACTGTGAGAGCCCTTGGTGATTGTCATTGTGAGAGTCTTTGGAGTTTGTCATCATGAGTTCCTTTTTTTATAAGAAAGATTTATTTATTTATTTATTTGAGAGAATTACCGAAAGAGAAGATAGAGAGAATGTGTTCCTTTTGAGAGCTCTTAGAGGGGCATCAATTAATCTCTTGGAGAGACCTCATCATGACAGTCCTTTGAGGCCCTTGGTAGTTGTCATCATGAATGTCCTTAGAGGTTGACACCATGAGACACCCTGCAGGTCATCACCATGAGTGCCCTTGGAGTGGTGTCACCATAAGCCATCATTGGTACCAGGAGGTGTAATTCCTACCCATATTTGTTCCTCAGAATCTACATGGTGGTGAGTGTGGAAGACATATTTTTTAATTTTAAAATTCATTTATAAAATCTAAGAATATTTCTGTGCTGTATAACATACAGAGGGAAATTTACATAAACCACAAGTTTACAACTTGATGAATTATGACAAGATGCAGACTCCTGTCACCAACACCTAGACCAGGAACAGGATTACAGGCACCGACAGCCCTCTAATGAGCCTATCCCCATCTCCACTCCTAGGAATGCACTGAGATTTGTTCCTACCAGTTTTCTAAATGAACATAACTGTTCATTTTCATTACTGGGTAATATTCAAATAAATGTGCTATCAACAGTTTAGCTATTCCTTTATGGGTGAGCAATTAAGTTTCCATAAGATAAACAGGGTTTTAAAAATCTTTTGCATATATGATTTTAAAGATTTATTTTACAGGCAGAGTGACAGAGAGAAAAGGAGAACCAGAGAGGTCTTCCATCCACTAGTTCGCTCCCCAAACGGCTGCAACAGCCAGAGCTGGGCCAGGCCAAAGCCAGGAGCCTGGAATTCTCCCCAGGTCTTCCATGTGAGTGGCAGGGACCCAGGTACTTGGGCCATCTTCTGCTGCCTTCCCAGGCACATGATTAGCAAAACAGAGCAGCTGTGGTTTGAATTGGAGTTCTGACTTGGGATGCCGATGTTGCAAGTGGCAGCTTAATCCACTCTGCCCCAGTACTGGCCCTTGCATATTTTTTGTTAGGTAACAAGAACTGGGACTACTGATATAAAAGCTACTATACTTGAAAAATATTTTATTATGATTATTTTGTGTATTAGAAGGTTTTGAACACATTAATGACATTAGGTGCATATACAGTCTTGTGCAAGCATTACCACCGTCCATTACACACTAGCTCCCCAGTCCCTGGCAACCACCGCCCTACTTTCTGCCTCTTGTTAGTCTGAGGACTTTAGATTCCTCAGATAAGTGGAGTCATACAGTAGTTGTCTTTTGGTGAACAGCTTATTTCACTTAATATAATGCCCTGAAACTTCATCCATGTGGTTGCATGTGCCAGAATTCCCTTCTTCTTAAAAGCTGAAAAGTACTCCATTGTATGGATAGATCACATTTTGTGTATCCGTTTGTTTATGGATGGGTGTTTGGGTTCACCTATTGTGAATAATGTTTCTGTGAACACGGTGTACAAGTACCTGTTCCAGTCGATGCTTTCCATTTATGGGGGGGGGGGGTGCACTCAGCCGTGTAATCACTTGATCATGTGGCAATTCTGTTTAAGTTTTTGAAAACTATCATACAGCATCCTACAGTTGTGGCAACAATCACAAAGGTTTCCATTTTTTCTACATCCTTGGTAATGCTTTTTATTTTCTGTCTTGTTTGTTATTATTGCTGTTTAAATAATAGCCATTCTACGGGGTTTAATGTGCTATCTTATTGTGGTTTTCATTTCTGTTTCCATACTGATCAGTGATATTGAGCATCTTTTCATGTGTTTATTGGCTATTTGTATATTTTTTTGGAGAGATGTCTATTCAAGTCATTTGCCCATTTTTTTTAAGATTTAATTATTTTATTTGAAAGACAGAGTTACAGAGAGGCAGAGAGAAAGGGCTTCCATCTGCTGGTTTACTCCCCAGATGGCCACAATGGCCGGAGCTGCGTCAATCCGAAGCCAGGAGCCAGGAGTTTCTTCCCGGTCTCCCACACAGGTGCAGGGGCCCAAGCACTTGGGCCAGCTCCTCTGCTGCTTTCCCAGACCATAGCAGAGAGCTGGATTGGAAATGGAGCAGCCGAGACTTGAACTGGCATCCATATGGGATGCTGGCACTGCAGGTGGCTGCTTTACCAGTTATGGCACAGTGCCGGCCCCAATCATTTGCCCATTTTTAATTGAGTTTTGTTGGTAAGCTTACCACACTTTCTACAAGCCGATTCTATGCCATATGATCTGTGTTCTGGAATATCCAAGGAGCTTAATTCCCGGAACCTTAGACTTCTAGGGATGAAGACACCCATCCTCCTACTAAATTCAGTACCGTTATGCACACCTAAGAAAATTAACAACAGTTTCCTACCTTTTGAGTGATCGCATAAAATATCACCCAAACCACAACACTTGGAAAATGAATGTCATGGTATTAATAGTTGGGGCTGAATAGCAGCCCTCGTGAAGGAAGGACACAGGTGCAGAATGCCATCCGGAGACTGTCCACCAGACAACACGGACAATGGAGGAGCCCATTGGGGCACTGACCTAGGCTCGGGGGTGGCTGCCAGGTCAGTCTGCAGGATGGTGCTTCTTCACCATGCACAAGTTCTGACCAGAACAGTCCCCAGTGGCCTCCTCACCAAGAGCCCTCTCCCAAGTCAGTTCTTTTGTTTGGATTGTCATTTTTTAAAAAATATTTTAGATAACATATTTTAAATTAACATTTCAGTAAAAAGGCTTAATACTTCACTGAATAAGTTTAACAAATTAAAAAAGTAAAAAGACCTAGTTTAGTGGGAATACAGACAACAGCTATAAACAATAATTCAATGGAAAAGTGACCATTTTACCCATATACAGTAAGTTTTAAAGTAATCACAGATCATTAAAGCTGTAGTAGTAGAACATTCTTAACCACTGGCTTGACAAGGGTATAAAATTTTTTCAGAACTATATTTGCAGTAATACTGCTACACATAGACTTTACTTTCTTCCTTTTTTCTTTTTTTTTTAATTTAGCTCCCATATATAAGGGACAACATGTAGTATTTGTCTTTCTGCATCTGGCTTATTTCACATAACATGATGTCCTCCAGTTGTGTCCATTTTGCTGCAAAGGGTAGAATTTCATTTTTTAAAAAAGCTGAATAATATTCTATGTGTATATTTACCACATTTTCTTTATTCATTCATCTGATCATGGACACCTTGGTTGAGTCCAGATTTTGGCTATTGTGAACAGTATTGCTATAAACACAGTGTGTAGGTATATCTTTGACTCATTGTGTTCAAGTCTTTGGGGTATATACCCAGTAGTAGGATTGCTGGATCATATGGCAAGTCTATTTCTCATTTTTTAAGAGACGTGGCACAAAATTAAAGGTATAAAGACCTGTATCCTTAAAGATTCTCAACAAGATTTTAGCAAATCAAATAAAAAACCACATCAAAAAGATCATACACCATTATCAAGTGGGATTTATCCCAGATACAAGGATGGTTCACCATTCATACATCAATAAATATCATAAATCATTTCAGAATGAAAAACAAAAACCATATGGTCATTTCAATAGATGCAAAGAAAGTAATTGATAAGATTAAACACCTAGGGGCCAGCACTGTAAAGTAGCGGGTAAAGCCGCTGCCTTCGGTGCCGGCATCCTATATGGGTGCCGATTCGAGTTCCAGCTGCTCCTCTTCCCACCCAACTCTTTGCTATGGCCTGGGAAAGCAGTGGAAGATGGCCCAAATGCTTGGGCCCCTGCACCTGCGTGGGAGACCCAGTGGAAGCTCCTGGCTCCTGGCTTCGGATCGACACAGCTCTGGCTATTGCAGCCAACTGAGGAGTGAACCAGCGGATGGAAGACCTCTCCTCCCCACCTCTTCCTCTCCTTCTCTCTCTGTGTAACTCTGACTTTCAAATAAATAAATAAATAAATCTTTTAATAAAATGATTAAACACCTATCATGATTTTAAAAAAAACTCCAGAAATTAGATGTAGAAGGAACATTCCTCAAAATTATAAAGGCAAAAATGACAAACCAACAGTCAGTATCATACTGAATGGGAAAAAGCTGAAAGGATTTCCCCTCAGATCTGGAATGAGACAAGGATGTCCACTTTTACCACTCATATTAAATATAGTACTGGAAATTTTAACAAGCAATTGAGGAGAAAGAAAGGGCATAAAAACTGGAAAAGAGGAATTCAAATTATCCATGTTCACAGATGATTTGATGTTTTACATGAAAAAACCTAAGCATTCCACCAAAAATGTGTTAGAATTGGTAAAACAATTCAGTGAAGTTGCAGATTAAAAAGTAAACATAAAAAGTTGCTTTTTGTATGCTAATGGTAAACTCACAGAGAAATCAAGAAAGAAATTCATTCATAATAGCTAAAAAATCAAATATTTAGGAATAAATTTAACCAAAGATATGAAATATCTTTACAATCAAAATTATCAAACACTGTTAAAAGAAATCATGAAGGACACACACAAAAAATGGAAAAATATTCCTTGCTCATGGGTTGGAATAATCAGTATCATTAAAATGCCTATACTATAGAACAGATTCAATGCAAACCTTATCAAAATATCAATGGTGTTCTTTACAGAACTAGGAAAAGCAATGCTAAAATTCATATGAAATCACAAAAAACCCAGAATAGCTAAAGGGATCCTGAACAAGAGAAAACAACCTGGAGACATCACAATACCTGACTTTAAAGCATATTACAAAGTTATAGTAATAAAAACAGCATGGTATTGGCATAAAAACCAACACGTAGATCAATGAAACAGAATAGAGAAATTAATCCACATATATACAGCCAATTGACTTTTGACAATAGTGCTTAGACCATACATGGAATAAGGATAGTCTCTTCAACAAATGGTGCTGGCAAAACTGGATGTGTATATTTAAAAATCAAATTAAATCCATATCTCTCACCATATACAAAAATAAACTCAAGATGGATCAAGAATTTAAATTTAAGACCTGGGACTTTGAAGTTGCTGGAAAAACCATAGCGAAAACACTCCAAGACATTGGTGTAGGGGATGACTTCTTGGATAAGACCCCCAAAACATGGGCAACAAAAGCAAAACTGAACAAATGGGATTTTTATCAAACTCAGAAGCTTTGCACAGCAAAGAAAATGATCAGTAAAGAGAAATCCAACAGTACGAGAAAAAATATTTGCAAAGCACCTATCTGAGGATTAACATCCAGATTATATAAGCAACTTAAAAAACTCAGCAACAACAAAAAACAACCAATCCAGTCGAGAAATAGGCAAAGGACCTCAATAGTTCTCAAATGAGGAAATACAAACGGCCAGCAAATATGTGAAAAAATGCTCAACATCACTAGTCATTAAGGAAATGAAAAATCAAAACCACAATGAGGTATCACCTCACCCCTGTCAGAACTAAAATCCAAAACACATAGAGTAACAAATGCTGATGAGGATATGGAGAAAGGGAAAACTTACACACTGTTGGTGGGGATGTAAATTAGAGCAGCCACTATGGAAAGCAGTGTGGAAATTTCTTTGTAGTATATGTTTTTAAAGATAGATTTATTTATTTATTTATTTATTTGAAAGGCAGAATTACAGAGAAGCAGAGAGAGAGAGGTCTTCCCTCCGTTGGTTCACTCCACAGATGGCCGCAATGGCTGGAGCTACGCCAATCCAAAGCCAGGAGCCAGGAGCTTCTTCCCGGTCTCCCACACGGGTACAGGAGCCCAAGTACTTGGGCCATCCTCTGCTGCTTTCCCAGACCATAGCAGAGAGCTGGATTGGAAATGGAGCAGCCAGGACTTGAACCAGCGTCCATATGGGATGCTGGCACTGCAGGCAGCGGCTTTACCCACTACACCACAGCGGTGGCCCCTGTAGTACATTTTAAAGTGAAGTAGTGTGATAGCTCAGGGTTGTTTAGGATATTTGGGATCTTTTGTGGTTCCGTGTAAATTTTAGAGTTTTCTCCTATTTCAGTGAAGTATGACATTGGCACTTTGACAGAGACTGCATTAAATGTGTAGATTGCTGTAGGAAGTGTAGACATTTTAACAATATGAACTCTTCCAACCCATGAATACTGGCTGTCTTTTCTTTTTTCTGTAGGTTTTTCAGTTTTCTTTTCAACAGTGTTTTATAATTTTCATGGTAAAGCTCTTTTTTCATTAGTTAAGTTTACTCCTGGTTATGTTTTTATAGCTGTTGTAAACAAGATTGTTTTCCTAATTTATTTTTCAGAGAGTTCACGAGTATATAGAAATGCTGCTGTTTTTTGTGTTCTTTTGTGTCATGACCCTCACTGATTTTGTTAACTCAACTTCCTTATCCTCAATTTAGATGACTTTTTTTCTTTTTCTTTTCTTGCCTAATTGTTCTGGCTAAGACTTTCAATTCTATATTGAATGGAAGTGGTGAAAGTGAGCACCCTTGTCTTGTTTCAGATCTTAGAGAGAAAGCTTTCAACTTTTCCTCCACCATACTGACATTGGTGGAGGGTTTGCTGTATATGGCCTTTATTCAAACAAAACTGCAGGCCAATATTCCTGAGGGACATAGATGAAAAATTTCTTGATAAAATACTAGCAAATCAGATTCAGGAGCACACTGTACAAGTCCATTCACCAGGAGTGGGCAGTCTTCCTAGCAGTCAGGTACCATGTCCCACATCAAATGGCCTGGGTTTGACTCCCAGCTTTAGCTTCTGACTCCAGCTTCCTGCCAGTGCAGACCCTGGGAGGCAGCAGGGATTGTTTCAAGTAACTGGGTCCCTGCCACTCATGTTGGAGACATGGATTGGGTTGCATTCCTGGCTCCTGGCTCCTGGCTTTGTCTCTGGCCCAGCCATTGGGAGTATTTGGGAGGTAAACCAACAGATGGGAGTTCTGTCCTATCCCTGTATTTGTCTTTCTCTCTCTACCCCTCGTGCTCTTTCTCTCACTCAAATAAGTTTTTTGAAAAAATAAATCACCATGATGAAATGGAATTCACCCCAGAAATGCAGGATGGTTCTGTATACACCACACCCACAGTATCAAAGGCAAAAGCCATATGATCGTTTCAGCAAATGCAGAGAAGTGTTTGATAGAATTCAATGCCCTTTCATAATCAAATCTCCATAATAAAGCAGAGCAGTGAAGGTCCCCACGCTCAACTTTGTACTTTCTTTACCCTCAAGTTAGACCAACTATTTCCCCCAAGGAGTCCTAAGATAATTTTTTTAAATACAGATTTCAGAATCAAAATTTATCAAAATTCTTTCTCCTCTCTTCCTCACTCTCTCACACCCAGTGTGATTCATTGCACCAGATTGGTTTGGGATCCTTCAGCCATGCACAGTTCCTTGTCCATAGAAGGTGCTCAATTAAAAAAATAATAAGGGCCGGCGCCGCGGCTCACTAGGCTAATCCTCCGCCTAGCGGCGCCGGCACACCGGGTTCTAGTCCCGGTTGGGGCGCCGGATTCTGTCCCGGTTGCCCCTCTTCCAGGCCAGCTCTCTGCTGTGGCCCGGGAGTGCAGTGGAGGATGGCCAGTGCTTGGGCCCTGCACCCCATGGGAGACCGGGAAAAGCACCTGGCTCCTGGCTCCTGCCATCGGATCAGCGCGGTGCGCCGGCCACAGCGCGCCGGCCACGGCGGCCATTGGAGGGTGAACCAACGGCAAGGGAAGACCTTTCTCTCTGTCTCTCTCTCTCACTGTCCACTCTGCCTGTCAAAAAAAATAAAAATAAAAAATAATAATAATAATTTTCCTTCCTACCTCTAGACCAGCAACTTGAGAAAAGTCAAGTGTGGATTCAGTCCCCACATAACCTGCATTTGTATGCAAGTCCAATTCAGCATAATCAGTACATTCATTCCATACTGACTGTAGCTATCGAAAAGAACACGTAATGAGCCAGGGGCCGCAGCTTCCAAGCAGTATGCTTTTCCAAAGCCACTGAACCCAAGCAAGACCAGAACACCAAGGCTTTGTAATGCATGAGTAAATTAAGCTCTGGCGGCTTCAAGCATTTCCACAGATGCACAGGGCACCCATTTGGAGTCCTCCGTGCTTGGCCTTGAGAGGAACACAGGCTTAAAGTCCCCTTCATAGCCGAGAAGGCAGCTTACCAGCTCCCACTCGTCATGGCACTCTGAATTGAAAGCCCTTTGGATTTACTAACTTCTTCACCAGTCCCTGCAAGCTCCATTATCCTTTTCAGGGGGAAATGCAAATGCAGCTCATGTTATACATGTTATTTTAGATAAATATTTATGTTACAAGTAAAATTCTGTGGGCACAGATGCAATTTCTGATCCCCCTGCGGTTTGGTAGAGAGGAGAAGGGCACGATGCCCAGTTTTTAATCTCTCGCATCCAAATTCATGGATCAGATCCGTCCGTCTGCATCTGTGCAGGTGTGCAGTCACATGGGGCAATGCACAGTTCCACAAAGAATCCTGCTATCAGGAGGGTATCTGAACAAATTCTGTAAATCATTTAAATTTTCACACCAGTAAATATCCCCAGACACACCCATTGGAACAAATCCACTAACAAATATGCAAGAGATTATGGTCAGCACAATGTTCTTTGTGCAAATGTGTGGGGAAATAACAGAACCGCTGTCTGCATCAACCCTTCAGAAAATTAGATTCCTACTATTTTATATTATATTTGAATCTACTGTCATGCAATTGTTAAATTTCTTTTTTCATTCTCATCTTGGGAATGCAGTTTTCTAACAGTCATCAAAATATAAAATAGCTGGTTGTTTTTCCCAATCACTTGCAGAAGAGCCACTTCTTTGTGTTATTTTCAAAACATAGAACATAAATGTAGATTTGCTGTGGTTCTGTGTTTAAAATGTGCTTCCATGGCGGACGTTTGGGTCAGTAACAGACGCAAACAGGCCACATCAACACACATGAGACAGAAGGAACGGACATAATGGCTAACAATCCAACTTCATTTTTGGGATCCATGAAAAAACCCCTTTGCTCCAAGTATCTTCTACTTTTTTTTTTTTGCTTTGTTTTTCTTTTCTCCTTTGACCTCAGCTACAGGACACTGAGGCAGTGCTATGTCCCAGCATGTGACGCAGGTGGTCTTGCTCCCTCAGGTCCCCTTGCTTTGCTGGTGTTTCCCTTGTGTCCCCATACCGCTCCCACAGCACTGCCCTGGAGCAAGGGTCCTCTTTGGTGGGCTTTATGTGTGCATTTGAAAACGCACATTTCCTCTAAAATGTGCAGCACTGTTTTGTATAGTATTCATTTCATTTCTTATTTCTCTTAACAGCCTTTTTAAATCGATGCACTTTAGCACTTGTGTGTCTGACTGTATGTTCTAACTGCTGCCTGACATTCAGTAGTGTGCACCGGCCACATTATACTCATCCACTCTGGTGGCAGAAGCTATCACAACATCCACACTCCCCTCCCATTTTAGTAATTGATGCAACAAGTTTTAACTTGCAGCTGGGCATGGCCAGATATGTATGTTCCAGGCCAGTGAGGTGTTGGAAGAAGGAAGCTGTGACTTCCAGGCCAGACCCTTACAAAGAATCCATCTCTTCATTCTTCTGCACCTCTTTCCAGGGTTTGGATGTGTTGATGCAGTCTGGGGCACATGATTTAGCCTGTGGAGGAGGCCATCATAAAGTTTTTGGGAACAGAAGTGCCAGACTGAAGAAACTGGAGTCCAGCTGAACACATGAGCACAGCCCTAACTGCAACCCTATGCCTTTACCTCAGCACACAGAGTTCCCCTAGCAGAGACCCCCCTGGTGCTACAGGCAACATCCTGATAAGCAGGCTTTGGACATAGCACCAGGTGAGGCCACGTGGAGTGTTTCTGGGATCCAAAGAGAAAAGCGGCATTCACAGAGATCCCTCTCTCTGTAACTGCCTCCAACTGCTTGCCCAGCGTGCTCGGCCTGACATGATATGTTACCTCACTGCCATGTGCATTGTTCTGCTCACTTGTCAGTGAGCAAGTGCCTTTATACCCACTTGCTTCTGAGGCTGCCCCTTCTGAAACTGCCTGTTCTTGACATTTCCTTGTACTCCTATTGCTGTGGATTCGTTCTGAGAGGAGGAGCACGTGGGGGGCAAGAGGTGCAGAGTCACCACACAGACCCCGGGAGTTGGGTGAAAGCAGGCCTGAGGCAAGCAGCCCGCAGACTTGTTTATTTCAGTTGGTACAGCAGCTTATATAGCTAAGGAAGCCAATCCAGTCAAGGGATGGTTTATGCCCTAACCAATCACAGCCTGTTGCCAGGCAGGCTCCGTTACCAGTGGCCATCTTGGCATGGCCTTCTCATTCCACCACATTTCCCCCTTTTCGTTTATTTTTGAGCAACAAGAGGCATGATCCTTGGCCATACCATTGTTGACCCCGTTTCCATGTGGTCTCTGTACGTGACTGTGCCTGTCTTAGGTTGTCCCCCAGGGGATCTTACCCATTGTTGACTAACCAGCCCTCAAAACAGGAGACCACGGGAGTGCTGGCTCAGATGGTAGGAATGAGGGGAGAGGTAATCAGGAATGGCATAACTGCATGCAGGCTGTGGGCTGATTGAGTGGATGACTGGGGCTAAGTGGGGTATAGAACAGTAGCAGATGTGGCTATGGGCAGTTCCTCAGGGTAGGATGATAGGGCAGGTACATCCACTAACAAGGCGGACTCAGTCTTTTTCAGCTGGTTCTAGTTGACTGTCAGTTGCAGGCTTGATATTTCTGGCTGGTACCCAAATGGGCTGTTACTCATTCTCTGGAAAGACACAAGCATATCCTTGACCCTTGGTTAGCAGAAGCCTTTATACGGGCATTGGAATCCAGGGCCTGAATTTTGCATCCACTCCTACATTAATGGCAAACATGCAGGTGAGATGGGGTCTAGGGGCTGCCCTGAGAGCCTGGGGTGCCTGGGAACTGCCACAAATGTGGGGATCCTCACTGGGTGTGGATGGGATGACCTCACGTGGGTTATCACCTCGAGGTTGTCTAAGTTCATCCCATGAATGTTTGGGGGGTGGCTGACTAGGCCTTGCTGCGTTGTCTGCTGTCATGTCATTTTCACTGTGGAGCTCTCTCCCTAAGTCATCAAGTGTTGCCTGTGGGGCAGACACCTGGAGTGACAGGCTCTTATCACTCACAGATTCATTATATTTGGTAGTCTGCGCGGGATTCTGAGAGGGGGGTATCTTTCCCATGTTTGAGTGCTTAAGAGCAGCATCCATGCCAACTCTAGCCAAAGGAAAGACACCCACAGCATTGCTGCCATAACAAAGCAAATTCCTAGCACCTCAGCAGCTGATGACATTATACAGGGTTTCCCTACCTTAGACAAACAGACAGTGGTGTATCAGATCTTATGTCCTGGCTTAGTAGGGGATTTCCTTGATTTGTTAGGTCAAGGCCAAGGCCATATGCCCACACGGTGTCTCCAGAGCGCCACCTTTCTAGAGTGAGGGAAGATGACTTGGTTCCGAATTCTGGGATAATCAGTCCCTTATGTGAATTCTCCAGGCGAACCTAAAGTAAAAGGAGGAGCCAAGAAGCGGCATTACATGTCTGGGTGGTGTGTGCCTAACCTGAGTCACTTGGACTGAGGACAAAGACAAGGAAAGGGGAGTAGGAGGGGGTTCTGTGCTCACCCTCACAGAACCAAACAGCACATAAAACATCGAGGGATCTACTTGCCAAAATCAAGGGGGGACCTTGCCAAGTCCGAAACGCTGTCTCTCTCAGTCACGTTGGGCGCCAGATGTTGCTGTGGATTCATTCTGAGAGGAGGAGCACGTGGGGGGCAAGAGGCACAGAGTCACCACACAGACCCCAGGAGCCGGGTGAAAGCAGGCCAGAGGTGAGCAGCCCGCAGACTCGTTTATTTCGGTTGGTACAGCAGCTTATATAGCCAAGGCAGCCAATCCGGTCAAGGGGCGGTTTATGCCCTAACCAATCACAGCCTGTTGCCAGGCAGTTTCCAAAGCCATCCAATCACAGCCTGTTGCCAGGCAGGCTCCGTTACCAGTGGCCATCTTGGCATGGCCTTCTCATTCCACCACATACTCCTAGGGTTTTCCTCTGATCTTGTTGGCCTGCAAGAGTCCTTTCAGTATTCTGTACGCAAAGCCCTTGCTGTTCTGGACACCGAAAAGATTCTCCAAAGTTCCAGTTGTCCATTAATTGTGCTTATTATGCCATTAGTAAATGCAAATAGTAATTATTTTGTGTGCTTTTTTAAAAAAGATACATTTATTTATTTGAATGTCAGAGTTACAGAGACAGAAGGAGAGACAGAAAGATCTTCCATTTGCTGGTTCACTCCCCAGATGGTAGCAATGGCCAGGCCTGAGCTAGGTCATGAACAGTAGCCAGAAGCTTCATCCAGGTCTCCCACATGATGGCAGGGTCCCAAATACTGGAGCCATATTCCACTGTTTTTCTCAGGCCATTAGCAGGGAACCAGATCAAGTGGAGCAACCAGAACATGAACCAATGCCCTTTGTTTTTGTTTTTTGTTTGTTTTTAAATTCAATTTATTTGAAAGTCAGAGTTATGTAGGGAGAGACACAAATAATTGCTTTGTTTCTGTATCTACCAATATTTTGCCTGATAATTTATACTCTTGTGGTTTTAGTATAAAAAAATCCTTATCCATTTCTTCATCTGACAAATCTTCATTTTCTTCTGGGCCTTATCCTTCCACTTTTTTATGTTAATGATAGCCTAGTTCATGTCCATGTTTGACATGTCAAAAGTAAGGAGACAGCCCCATTTTATCCCATACAAGGAGCAAGTTTCTCAGCCCTCAACTTTGAAAAGCCCCTCCTCCTTTCCCTTCTCCTGCCCATCTGCTCCCTTTGTTCTGCTCACATGGGACATCTACTCCACCTTCCCCTCTCAGCCTCTCTGTGTCCTCAGGTCTAAAGGCAGTCTCCTATAGACAGCACATGGGTGGATCCTGTTGTTGTTTTTCATCAAGTCCTCGCATAACTATAGATCTGTTTCTGAATCCTGTTTTGCTTCATTAATCCATGTACTCCTACAGAAATACCATATTTTAATAATGTGACTTTATGTCTCACTAGGAGCTAGGGCTCTTACTTACTCATGTATTGTAAAACTGACTTTGCTTTTCATATTTTGTTTTTCCATATAAATTTCAATGCTATCCATTAATTTATCCAAAATTCCAGCTGGGATATTTATTTGCACTCATTGAGTGGCTTCCAGCCACAACCACATCTTTACATCAGATAACCTTACCCAGAAGAACACCTCTTCCTATGTTCCCATCTTCTTTCTTGTCTTTCTGTAGCATCTAAGTGTCCCTTCATTAAAGTCTGCAGGGTTATTGCTCAGATTAACTCTAGATTCCACACTCAGTTGATATCCCTTAACACATTTACTGAGTGCCTTTCACTGTTCTAAGGACTGGGGATACAGTAATGAAAACAAACCGAGTGTCAGCACTCATGAGTGTGTGGAGTATAACACATATTTATAGCTCTGTGTTGATTATATATTAGTATAAATTGTGTAGAACACAAGGGGATATTCTAGTACTTGTATTTTCATCAGCATTGTGAATGGTATATTATTTTCCATAAGATTCTCTGGTTGATTGTTGCTGGGGCACAGGAATGATAATGAGTCTTGGCTCCTGATCTTGCATCTGGCCACCATGCTGGATTTCCTGTTAGTTCTAAAATTACATCCATCCTATTGGGGGAGGGTTTGATGCAGATGACCTTAACAACTACAAATAGTAGGAGTTTATCTCTTTCTTTCAATCTCTGTATTTACTACATCATTTTCATTTCTTATACCTTCAGCCACAACATCAATGTTGTGTTAAACAGTGACACAAGCATCTTTGTTTCATTGCTGATCTTAGTAGGAATTATACAAACTTAATGTAAATTATGTAAATTGAGTCCATGGTTGTCTGTGTGTTGCCTTTGTCAAGATAGGAAATTTCCTTTTATTCTGTTTTCTGAGACTTTTTCACAGAGGAATAAAACATTAACTTATTTTTCTGCATCCATTAGGGACACAATTTGCTTATTCTCCCTAAATTCTCTGTGAATTTTAAGAGAAATGGTCACAGATGACAGTCCCCCATTGGGAGGTGTGGTCTGTGTCCCCTCACCTGGAATCTGAGAAGACAGGATCTCTTTGGCCCAAGCCCACAGTACTGTGTGACTTCCAAGGTCCGGTCACAAGGTTCACCCAATCTTATGATCCCCACTTGGAGAGGTCAGCTCTATGCTCAGGACTGACTGTCCTGGGACTGCCCTGCCCAGGAGGCCATGGAGATACAGCTCCCAGCCCTGACCGTGAATGTGAACCACCTATGAGCCAGTCTAGTCGAGCCTTCAGAGGACTCTGCATGAGGGACTTCAGTAAAACTGCCAGGTGTCCCCACATTTCTCACCTATGACATCCTGAACAATGGAAGCCTTGAAGTTTGGGGGAAGGTTTCACGAATCTGTGGTGACTGATGTGTAGCTAGATTTTCTGATGTCCATTGTCCTTGCATTTGTGGGTTGAGGGTGACTCATCTGGGATGTTGTCTGAGATCTGGGTGGGTGCTTGCACTGGGACCTTCACATCCATCTTCACGCATGAGACAGGCTGTGATTCTCTTTCCACTCCCTTGGTGGAAGTGTACCACTTGCTCTCCTTTGCTGCAGAGATATGCAGCTGACAGCCCACTGCCCCTCTTAAGGACCCCACTCCTGCCCCACACTGAGCCCATGGTGACCTAGCTTAGTCGGAGACCCTGCCCCTAGGACTTCTCTAATGAGTGACTTGCTCTTGACTGCCCATCACCCTGTCCATGTGTCTCTCATGACTGCCTGGTAGCCTTTCTGCCCCACTCCCTGCTACCTCTCCACTCAGGGTGTCAGACCTGCAATGTGATCAGAAGCCCACCCACCACTTGACTTCTGTCTTTCCTGCTTATGAGTTGACATATGCCCCTCCCCCAAATCTGGCAAATCCATATGTTGAAATATAAACACTCCCCCCCCCAACTGACACCTCAGAAAGTGACATGTGGCGATAGCATTGTCACAGATAAAATTTGCTAGGATGAGATGAGGTTGTTCTACAGTAGGGCAGACCCCTAAGCCAACATGGCTAATGTCCTTATGAAAGGGGACACAGGTCAGGGGGCAGACAGGAGGAGAGATGAAGAAGAGGGACCTCTGGACCAGCACCTTTGTTGGGTGTAGTAGGGCAGGCAGGTGTGGGTTCCAGGAGGTCACTGTGGCAAATCTGCTCAGTCGCTGAGGGGCGTGCGGCCAGTCGTCCAGGCTGCATCCAGCTGTGCCCTGGAGAAGGTCAGATCTGAATTAACTACAGAATGAGTTGGGGAGCAGAGATCAGTACTAGACTCTCTCAGGGTGACTGAGCGCAGCTTCCAACGTGGATTCCAAGGAAACAAGCATTCCAAGACTTCACTACCCCCATATGCATGCACAGGTTCATAAATACGTTGAACCTTGATTTCAACACCAAATAAAAATGGGATAACAATGGGCTCAACAGGATTTTGATGAGGAATTTTTAAAAAAATCTTAAATTTGAAAGATGGAGAGACAAATCTTCCCGATACCCACAACAGCCAGGGCTGGGACAGGAGGAAGCCAGGAACCTGGAACTCCATTTAGGTTTCCCATGTGAGTGGCAGGGACCCTAGTATTTGAGGCATCATTTTCTCCACCCCAGGGTGCTCATTAGCAGGAAGCTGGATCAGTAGCTGGGACTCCAACCAGGCACTCAAGTATGGGATGAGGCATCCATATAGCTTAACGGCCACACCACATGCTTACCCCTTGATAAGTACTGAATGAGCAGCCTATATAAAATGCTGAGTGCTTGGCAGGTGCTGAAGTTGCAGGACTGTAGTGCAGGAATGCTTTGCTTTCCCAGAAGCACAGGCTCAGCCGCTACACTTCTTGGAAACACGGGGTC
Organism: Oryctolagus cuniculus; assembly: GCF_051225735.1. NCBI lineage: Eukaryota > Metazoa > Chordata > Mammalia > Lagomorpha > Leporidae > Oryctolagus > Oryctolagus cuniculus. Next base: position 148,524,482 of record NC_142874.1, read on the forward strand.
ACCTTGGGTGGGGGATGCGCATAGCAAAGACTTAGGATGTCATTTACTGGATCCGTTTATTGTCACCAGCATGCCCCACATGCTGCCCCTTCCTCCTGTCTTCTTCTTGATAGATAAGTGCAGGTGAAACACAGAGGCCATGGCCACCATGTGTTCTGCTGGATTCAGCCCTTAGCAGAGGCTGGATCGCTGTCTGACCCTCAGAGACTCCATCAAGTCCGACTCCTGGAAAGGTTGTACCTCTGGGGACTGTGTCTGTGTGGGGCCGTACCTCAGTTCCCTCTGATAGCGGCCTTCTCACTTCCGAATGGGAAGCACTAAAAGTCATTTCAGTTCTGTATTTCACTAAATGACAAATTTAGGCAAATTTCCCAATTTTAGTCTTTGTGAGATCTGAATATTTTTCTCTTGCTTTCCTTGTTACTCTTCATAAGATTTTTTTATGTATGTAGGATTACCCTGAATACATGAGGTTGTTGCAGATAGAGGCCAGTGTCCTAATTTTTATCCTTTTAATTAGAGCATCTAAAACACTTTATCAATTTTGTTCAAAGTCATCCTGGCTCATAATATTATAAAATGAATTTGAGTGAACATAGACTTCTCCTGGGTATGTCTCGGAATAGTTCATGAAAGTCTTATTAAGCATCTGCTAAAAAGTAAATGAGCTGTGATAATTTTTGATAATGGCTATCGTTTTGGAACAGCTAATACCAAACATTTAGAGGAAGGGTTATAATAGTTCCTGATTTAATGAGATGATAAACATCCCTCCATTAGACTTCGTGTCGTAGTAAACATGTTAGAGATATGAGGGAAGTTTTAAAATGCAAGCAGTCCTGCATCCAAGCTAGGTCAGTACATCTCATCCAGCCTGCAAGGCCAGAATTCAGTATGCAGAAGTGGAACCCTGTGAGGGCAGATCAAAGTTACATGTCATTTGAAAAAAGCCAGAGTAAACCAAGCCTGAATTTGGAAATAATTAGGATCAAAACTCCATTAAAAGACACCATGAGCTGGAAGTTCTACATTTTCAAATTCTCACCAGCTTCTCTTCAGATTCCAAGTCCATCCATCAGGTCCCTGCCCCCCATCAGCTGGGCCCTGGAATTGGCATCTGATGAGATGGCTGGGCATGGGGGTGTCTGACCATAAAATGCCCCAAGGCTCTGGAAGGCACTGGTCTTACACGTCCAAGGGAGCCCATGGAGTCGGCAGGATAGATTTCTCCTCAGGAAGTGCTAAGGCCAGGGCACAGGTCTGCTTGTCATGACCCCCCTGCAGGACAGGAACCCTGTTGGGGGAAGAGAAGTGCTCCCCTCTGAGAGCCCATGCCTGCCTCCCTTCTCCGGACTGGAACTTGGGTTGCACTGCTGTTGCGTGCTTCCTCCTGGAATCTTCTAAACCCAACCCAGGCCTTTGACAAAGAATTCATTTTTCAGACAGCAGAGAATTGAGATCACGGCAGATCTCAGTAGGAGAGAGAGAATCTTGGTCCTTCATGTTCTCTGGTGTTGTGCCAGCTCCCGCCTCCAAGGAAGCCAAAAGTGTGTGATGCCTACTTTCCAGAAAATGCACAGATTTGTTCAGCACACTGGGAAGTGGGCACAGGATTGAGTCCCAAAGCTTATGTTGGTGTTTCTGATCATTTTTACCTGAAAACAAACCTCACCAAAACTAACACACATGCACATGAACTTATGCGTAGGGACTCTCAAGACTATGTGGGAGGCTGGAGGTGATTTGATGGGTTTACGATGGGTCTGTTCTACATGTTGGACCCCATCTTCCTCCTAGGACCACTGCCTGTGCAGACAGCTGAAGGCCAGCACAGCCCGAGGACCATAGCTCTGCCACTGGGCATGCAAGAGTATTAGGACTCCAGCGCACATCCAGGGAGACACTAAATACACAAACGGTCCATGGTCAGACCTCATACAAAACTAGACTCAGAGCCAAAAGGCCACTTAACCATAAGAGGCCTCCCAGGACACAGGCCTGCTCCAGATCAGGTCTGTAGGAAGTCGGACACCACCTCTGATAATCCAGGAAGCCAATCAATAACCACGGTAGCCATCAGCCCCAAACAGTCAGGATACCTTCCCAAGCTTTTGTCCCTGCTTCCAACTTCAGATCCACCAGGGGAAGCCTGCATTGCCCCTTGCAACACAGCTCCTGGACTGTAGGCACAGAAGGCTGCACACAGAGTGCTCTCAGGGAAACCCAGAGCCAAGTGGCATTTCGCAGCAGGCATCTCAAACCACTGCATTCTTGAATCAAGGAACAATGACACTCATGAGGTCATCAGAAGTTGTCTCTCGTCCTACCTCCCACCAGGAGCAGATCCTGGCATTCCCTCTGGAAAGACCTGGGATACAGCGGTATCATTGTGCACCTGCCCACTGTGCTCTCGGACAGGAGGTGTGGATGAGTCTGGAGCTGGCTCCAAAGGTTCCTGGCAGTGTCTCCTCTGCTGTAGCTGGGCCACACACAGCATCGTCAGCAGCAGGCCCGCAGCCACCCAGCTGGGAGCCCCTGAATGCAAGGTCACCCAAGACCTGGCTCCAGCCCTCCAGAAGCCAGGACGGCGAGGAGGGAGTCTGCCACCTGGCCTGTGCTGGGACCGTCTGCTGTTGGCCAGATCCAGGCTATCTTCACCCCTCGCAGTGTATGGAGTTCACCCCCCTCCCCCCATGAGCAATGAAACCCTGGCCCTCACCAATTTTCTACCTCACACAGCTGGCAGGTCCTGCTTGGTCCTTGAAACTGCAGCTCAGGCATCCCCAGCCGCGCCTGAGACCAAGTCCCGGGGCCTAGCTGGATGGGAGCCTCACTCTGGCCTGCACAGCTGCTGCTGAAACAGAAACATGGAAATGTAATGGCAAGAGCGCATACGTGGTATACAGTGCATGAGAGAGTGGTCAGTAAGATTCACATAGTCACACAGACCATGTACCCTGCTGACGAGTCGCACCACCTGTGGACCCTTCCCGTTCCTTCACAGTCTGTAAGCAGAGTTGTTTACATACTATTGGAAATGCTGTTAATACGATGCCTCCACTCACTTGGGAGCAGCTCACCTCACACCCTGGGCCTCTGCACACCTCCGTGAACACATGTGGGACATGACTCGGTGATCCCCGCTTCCCAATAAAATGAGCACTTTGTAAGCTGGGAAAGCTCCACCCAACTTGACTTCTCCTCTTGTCCTATCGATTTTGGTGCTTTAGGTGGAGCCAGGAGAGACTACAAATTCAAAGGGGCGAGCACAGCACAGCGTCCATCAAGGACGTATGTGCGGCAGAGTCCCCACTGAATGGTCAGCGAGGGTGTCGTCACCATGTGCTGCTGTCACAGTGGGTCTGCATGGCAGATGCCGGGGCCAGGCACATGCCTGCCTCTGCCAGGAACACCAGTCCAAGGCTCCAACTCCACGCTCCCTTGTTGGGTAGGATATCCTGCAATGCCCAGTTGGAATTCTGAATGTAACACTCAACATACAAACATACTTTTCAAAAATGTAATGCAATATCCTAACTCCAATAACAAGAAGCAGGGCCGGCACTGTAGCATAGCAGGTTAAGCCGCCACCTGTGGCACCAGCATCCCACCGGGTGGTGTCCTGGCAGCTCTACTTCTGATCCAACTCCCTGCTTAATGGCCTTGGAAAAGCAGCCTGCCACCCACATGGGAGACTCAGAGGAAGCTTCCAGCTCCTGGCTTTGGCCTGGCCCAGCACTGGCTGTTGTAGCCATCTGGGGAGTGAACCAACAGATGGAAGCTCTCTCTGTGTCTCTCCCCTCTCTCTGTAACTATTTACTTCAAAATAAATAAATGTGGCCGGCGCCGCAGCTCACTAGGCTAATCCTCCGCCTAGCGGCGCCGGCACACCGGGTTCTAGTCCCGGTCGGGGCGCCGGATTCTGTCCCGGTTGCCCCTCTTCCAGGCCAGCTCTCTGCTGTGGCCAGGGAGTGCAGTGGAGGATGGCCCAGGTGCTTGGGCCCTGCACCCCATGGGAGACCAGGAAAAGCACCTGGCTCCTGGCTCCTGCCATCGGATCAGCGCAGTGCGCCGGCCACGGCGGCCATTGGAGGGTGAACCAACGGCAAAGGAAGACCTTTCTCTCTGTCTCTCTCTCACTGTCCACTCTGCCTGTCAAAATAAATAAATAAATAAATAAATGATCTTTTTTTAAAAAAAGAGCGATGGAAAGGAAGTGGCATGTGATAAAAGGACATGGATTTCAACATACACATGTGTGAGAGACACGCTAGAGCAGGGGTTGCGTAGGTGACCACGTGACTAGGTCTCACGAGGTGCAGTGGCTGGATCACAATGCATGTGCCATGGATCTTCTCCAGGTAAAGCTCCAAACCGTGTTGCATCAGCATCCTAGGGTACAGATAAGGCGCCCAGTGGGACAAGTTGAGCAGAATCGTGGGGATCCTGTTAGCAAAGGGGTGGGCAATGCTGGCAACTGCTGGGGAGGGCTGCGGCAGGGGCTGCTGACTCATCTGATGGGGATTCTATCCAACTAACAGTGGCTCAGCAAAATTGCATGGCACACTTGAGGCTGCATTCCAGCAAATACGTCTGAGTCTGGGAGCTGTGCACTCAGTCAGCTGTCTTCCATCTGGCTGCATAACCTGAGGGCCCCATCTCTTACCCCCAGCTGCCTTCCCAGGTCCTGAGGCTCACGGAAGGACGGTGCTCATTTCTGACAGCCCAGCAGGTCCCTCACACATCTAGGTGTGCAGACCACCTTGCTGCACGGGGATTGACTGTCACGGGCAGGGCAGAGCTCTGCAGTGATGGAAGCCAGCATTTCATAAAAGTCACCTTGGGATAACATGTTTGTGAGATAAATGAACTCATATCTCGTTACAGCGCACAAATCTAAACAATTACTCTGAGAGATTCGACTGTTGTGTCTGTTATGTTAAAGCAGGCATTTCCAGACCTGTACGGGATTCTTTCTAGGAATGTTTTTAGTAGCAGTTTCCTTGATGAGAAGGCAAAGCAAAGCACACCAGTGGTGGGCTCTTTTGGCTCAGGCGTTTGGCGATGTGCTCCACCCTGGGAGCCTCCAGTCCCTGCCCATGTTGTCCCGCTCCTGGACAGTCTGCATGAGAATGTTTGAAATCTGTTGCCTGTATCTGAGAGGGATTTTTAAAAAAATCTACATGCACCCTCCCTATGTAGACTCACCACGAGCAAAATCACCCCTATGGGTGTTTCCTAAGTTTTCATTTAATTAGCAATCTGCAAGGGCAGCCTTGGGCCTCGCAACCCATTTTCCCACGTGGACCCCTCTTGCTCTGAGTGGCCTGGCAACGAGAAATCTGTTTCCTTGTGCTGGGCTCCCGAGCTAAGGCCAGTGGAGGCATGAAGTGGTCCTGTGTCCTTGGTGGGACACGCTGCAGGAGACCCGGGCAAGGAGGCGTCATCCGGAGCCCAAGAAGCCTCATCAAGAGAGAGGCCTTTACACAGAATCTCGGCCGGTGGAGAAGGGGAGGGGAGCGGAGGGAGCTCTCCCTGAGACAGGCGCTCTGCCAAGGCAGGTGGGGGACCAAGCCCTGGCTCTCCTTGGGGTGGGCGCACCTCAGGCTTCACACCCTTCTCCCAGGGCAGTTCACTGAGCAGTGCCACTCGCTGGAATCTGAACGCTCTGCGGGGGAAGCTCTTGCGGGTGTGGAATGAGAGGGACCTTTGCAGAGGCACCTCAGAGTCCAAGCTGACCGCCTTCCCCGAGCCAGCGAAAGCCCAGAAATGAGAGCCTGAGGGGCTCTGGGAGACACAGGTGGGCAGAGGCAAGGCTAACCCAAGTGGGGCAGAAGAGAACGGAAATGTTCTGGAGAAGTCTGCAGAACTCTGAACCCCGCTGACCACGGAAACACTTGCTGCAACAACACTGGGGTTTTTAGAACAAGAAGCAATTTCTGGCATTTCAAAATGTGAACTGTTTCAAGCTTTTATTGGTTCTATTAAAATCAAATTGTGGCCGCCGCCGTGGCTCACTAGGCTAATCCTCCGCCTAGCGGCGCCGGCACACCGGGTTCTAGTCCCGGTCGGGGCGCCGGATTCTGTCCCAGTTGCCCCTCTTCCAGGCCAGCTCTCTGCTGTGGCCAGGGAGTGCAGTAGAGGATGGCCCAAGTACTTGGGCCCTGCACCCCATGGGAGACCAGGAGAAGCACCTGGCTCCTGCCTTCCGATCAGCGTGGTGCGCCGGTTGCAGCGCACCGGCCACGGCGGCCATGGGAGGGTGAACCAATGGCAAAGGAAGACCTTTCTCTCTCTCTCTCTCTCTCTCTCTCTCACTGTCCACTCTGCCTATCAAAAAAAAAAATCAAATTGTAGGGGCCGGTGGTGTGGTGCAGCAGGTTAAAGCCCTGGCATGAAGTGCCGACATCCCATATGGGTGCCGGTTCTAGTCCCGGCTGCTCCACTTCCAATCCATCTCTCTGCTATAGCCTGGGAAAGCAGTAGAAAATGGCCCAAGTTCTTGGGCCCCTGCACCCATGTGGGAGACCCGGAAGAAGCTTCTGGCTCCTGTCTTCGGATCGGCACAGCTCCAGCCATTGCGGCCATCTGGGAGTGAACCAGTGGATGGAAGACCTCTCTGTCTCTCTGGCTCTACCTCTCTCTGGCATGCCCACATCCTGGAGGGGATGAGACAACTCACTGTGCTCAGTCAGCAGTTGCCTCCTTCTGTGAGTAGCCTGGTGTCACGTTGCACCTTCATCCTAAATCAGACAAAAGCCAAGTTCTTCAGTATGTGCCGGAGCAGAGCAATCCTGGAGAGCAGCAGCTGTACAGAGCTCATGGGCTCATGGGCCAGAGTGTCTCTCCTCTGCGGTGGGAACCACCAGCAGAGTGTGTTCTTTGGCTTTGGCAGTTTTTCAGGACCATGAGCAGGAAGACAGGAATGCAGAGACCCCACTCACATCGCTCAGCTGTGTGCATTACTGAAGAGGCTCACTGGAAGAGGACGAGGTGGCGTGACCCGCGTGGGAACTGTCCCCTCCCTGAGTGGCGGTGGGGTGGAGTGGGAACGCCAAACCTTTTAGATTTTCCTCTGCTGAGGGCAGAGACCCTGTGACAACTGGCAGAGGGGATTAATATGCTTTAGTGCCCGGGGCTGAGGGAGCCCCTGTCCAGTCAGCTGGCTGGGGTCCTGTCAGTGGCTCCAGAGAAGACCTGAGAGCAAAGAGCTCGGCCAATATATAAAGAAGTAATAAGTCTTCTGCGGAAGAATCATTGCTGCCTTCCCGTAAGCACCCATCCTGTACTGGTTCTTTAGGTGGCATGCTCAGGACTCTGCATCTGGGGTGGGCGTTCGGTGCAGCCATTGAGACGCTGGTGGTACATCCTCATCAGAGCGCCTGGCTCAAATCTTGGTCCCACTTCCAATTCCAGCTTCCTATTAATGTGCACCCCGAGAGGCTGCAGAGGATGCCTTCCATCCTGGGGCCCTGCCACCCACATGGGAGACTCAGGCTGAGTTCCTGGCTCCTGGTTTTGGATTGGCGCAGCTCCAGCCATTGCGGCCATCTGGGGAGTGAACCAGCGGATGGAAGACCTGACCATCTCACTGTTTCTATGCCCTCCAAATTTAAAATAATAATTATTATAAAATAAGATACATGTTTAAAATTTTTAAAAAATCTAAACTCCCAGTTCTACCATTTACCACGGGTGTGTATCAGACAAGTGATTTAACTGCTGTTTCCTCTTCAGTTGAAGGGAATGGTAGTGAGAGCTCTGTGATGTAAAGTGATGACTGGCTGTCAGGTGTCCAGGGCCAGTTTTCGTTCAATATTAGTGCCCATTGTCCTACCATTCATGAGCATCTCCACAAAACCTAACCCAAGTAAGAAGTGTATTTAAGGCCAGACGGGCTGGAGCTGTGGCATAGCGGGTAAAGCCACCACCTGTAGTTCCAGCATCCTGTATGGGTGCCTGTTAGAGTCCTGGCTGCTCCACTTCTGATTTGGCTCTCTGCTACGGCCTGGAAAGGCAGCCAAAGATGGCCCAAGTCCTTGGGCCCCTGCACCAAGTGGGAGACCTGGAGGAAGCTCCTGGCTCCTGGCTTTGGATCAGCACAGCTCTGGCTGTTGCGGCCATCTGGGGAGTGAACCAGAGGATAGAAGACCTCCCTCTTTCTCTGCCTCTGCCTCTCTGTAACTCTACCTCTCAAATAAATAAATAAATAAATTAAAAAAAAAAAGCCAGACAGCCCTTGTCAGCCACCGGGCTGGGTTTTGGGAGCCAATGTTCCTGTTTTCTGCTGATGATAACTGGCTGGGGCTGCCTCCCTACACAGGCTATTTGAGGTCGCCTGCTGCGCCTGGAGTCCTAAATTGCATTCTTAGTGCAAAGCGCCCTGCAAGTCACCACTTATTTATTTTTCCATCAATTCTTCTAGGACAATATTGTATTCCAATATTGTAAATCAAAATGTTCAACTTGAAGCAAGTACCATGAGCGAGGTCATGAAGACCCAAGCTCAGACGCTGGGCCGGTGCGTTTCCTTTGCCATTATGCCTGCAGTCCGTGACCAAGCGTGGCTGCCCTTGTCCTTTGTCAGAAAGGAAAAAGCAGAAGGAACAGGACCTGGGCTTGGGGACATTCCCACCGTGCTGGGCTCCTGTGCTCTCGGGTCAGTGTGTTCAGGGCAGTGGGGGTGTGCTCACCGTGTGGCTCACCACAGTGCTGTTGGTGGGTGAGAGTGAGCCTGGTGTGCTCTCGGGTCAGTGTGTTCAGGGCAGTGGGGGTGTGCTCACCGTGTGGCTCACCACAGTGCTGTTGGTGGGTGAGAGTGAGCCTGGAAGGAAGCAGTCACTGAAATGCAGGCTGCACCTGGGAGAAATGAGTTTCTTGGTTCAGAATCATCAGGTGAGAACCGAGTGGGCATCAGGACAGAGCCAGGGAAGCCATATCCTGGGTAGTGCATTGAGCACAGGGATAGTGACAGCCGTGTTGTGACAACAAACCTAGGATAACATGAGAATTCTCAGGCTGACACCTGGCACATGGACAAAGCTAAATTGCTTTGGGTCTGGGCAGGTTTACTGGTGTGCTAAACACGCTTCCTAGGACGACTTGTAGTTGGCCATTATAAGACAGGAGATTTTACCAGAATTTATGTTAAGTATCGTTAATGTTATTAACTGTTTACAAAAAGGTGTTCTGAGAAATTTCCATCATTTTTCAATTCCACTATGATGATGTAAACATCATCTTAGGGCCCCTAGAAAGTCTGAAATTAAAGTGTAAGTAAAAGAACCACCAAAGGCAAGAGTGCTCACTGGGGACGTTTCTGTCCTTCCTCAGCTGAAGGTTGCCGCCGTCTCCTCGGCTGCGTTTGTGCGGCCAACCAACGCCACAGAGTCCTCACGACGCAAACCCCCTCGCCACGATATCCTGAAGAAGACTGTTCGTTCACTCACTGTTTTGCTGTCATCCCCCAGCTTTCTCGCCAAATCCTACAGCCCACCCCAAGAAATGCAGATGCGGGCTCCAGGGCGTGACTAGATGCCCTAAGGAGCACTTGAGAGTGTGGCATGGGCACGGCGTCCTCGGAGGAGGGGAGGAGACGGTGTACCCAGGTCAGGCTTCGTTCGGTAAGGCATTTGGTAAAGCAGCAGCTGGCTGTGAAGGCTGTGGCTCTGCGGAAGGGGATGGGCGAGGCAGAGTGGTGGAGCGAGGGCTGTGGCCGTCAGCATGTGTGAGGAGGCGAGACTGGCCAGTTTGCAATCGGGGTGGACACCGTCTCTTTCCCAAGCGCCTTTTGCACTTTGACTCTCGGCTGCAGGTACAGGTTGCCGGAGGAGGTGACCGCATGTTTCTGATGGAGGTCTTTCAGCCGGCAGAAAAGGCAGAGGAGCAGGACAGGGAAGCCGCCTGGGGAAACACCTGCATGTGGGTCCCAGGACCCCAGGGAGGAGGGTGTTGAGGCCTGGGCACTGTGGGAGCCCAGGTCACCCCTAAGCAGCCCCCAGGCACCCACAGAGAGGCACTGCAGCAGCTGCCGACACCCAGGGAGGGTCTTCACCGTGGGACAGCAGGGCCTGCACAGTCCTGCCAGGGGCTGCCCCATGTTTGCACTGGGGGTTGTTGCCGCCAACCCTGTCCCTACCCCAGCAGCCTGCACTTGGAAGGGGGCTGGGGACAGCAAGCAGCTTGTGTGTAGTGGATAGACTTTGGTCCATGATGAACTATTTCTGGAACGGATAGGAGGGACCAACGAGTGTCCAGTCTTCAATTTTGAGCTACATGCCATAATAGGAAGGAACTTTGGGCTGTCCCCCTTGTGGTTCCTATGAGGAAAGAAACATTAAGGCAGTGACCAGAGGATAGTCTGGAGCGGAAACTGCTAATTACCCCCCAAATCCAGGCTCTGAGCTTCCTAGGCACACATCTGGACTCCGTTTCCCAGCCTCCTTTGTAACCTAGCTGATCATATGACCAAGTCTTCCAGAGGCTGCAGTCAGACCTGGCATGTGGGTTAGGGAGGGCGTGGGTGGTGGTTAGTGGACAACACTGAGCAGACACATGGGACAGGAGCCCTGGGATGTGTGTTTTTCGTGGAGAACGCCGTTGTCCAACTCTAGGTCACGGGGCACCTCCCAGTGCCCTCTGTGCTCTTTCTTGCTGTGGTTGGATGGACACAAGGCCTGGTCTTTGGGGCGGGGGTGAAGAGGCCCCACTTCCTGTATCACCACGTGAAGGGAGCTGCCTCTGAAGGAAGCGCAGGGAGCAGCTTCTCGGGAGAAGGCAGTCATCTGCACACGCTTGGCCCATGTGTATGACACAATGGCGGTGCCACGAGCAGCTGTGTCCCAGAGTGCTGTGCAGGTCAGATGGGATAGAACATTGTAACTGTTTGCTGCCATGCAGGGAACGGGAGTGTGTGTTGGCTGTAGAGGGCGTGCCTCGGTGCTGAGAGAGATCTGCATGCCATCAGTGTGCTGGGGCTGCAGCCTTGGCACTGCAAGCTTGGATTTAGCGACAGACTGGTTTTCCTCATGCGCCTGTGGGCAGGAAGGCTTCTCTTGGGCCTCTCCCCTTGGCTGTAGATGGTGTCTTCTCCCGTGTCTCACATGGCCATGCCTCCGTGTCAGGCTGCATCCTGATCTCTTCTCAGTGGGCCTGGTCAGTTAGGACCCATCCTATGGCTTCATTTCACCTTGATTACCCCCGCGAAGCCCCCATCTCCAAATGAGGTGTTGGCAGTTAAAACTCCAATGTGCCTTTTATGGGAGGACACAGTTCAATTCACAACAGTAAGGAAAAAAGCCCCTGAACTTGAGGTCAGGAGGCTGGCTGTGGAGGGCGTGTGGTCTGGGGAGGGACCACAGGGCTCTCAGGATCTCACCTGCCCCAGCCCTACACAGCCCTTTGTCCATGTGTCTGGGCGTTCCCAGTAGACAGGGCCGTGCCATCCTCCTCTGATAGACAGAGGTTTTCAGGAGCAATGGTGCCAAGATCCAAACTTGGGAATGTGAGGGTTGTGGCTTGGGGGCCAGCATTCCTTTTGACCAAACCTAAGGGCGTGTACAAGGTGGCGTCTTCGGTTTCCTTCCGTCTCATCATGTTTATGAGACTGTAGCTCACTTTTTAACATGGAAACTACTGGCAACCATCAACAGTTTGGTCCGAGAAGAATACCAAACCTGAGCCAACTACCAGTGCCTTGAGAAGTTGAGATGGTTAATATTTCCACATTATTCTCACAGAAACATGCTTGCTTGAGCTCATGCACTTAGCTTGCAAATTACCTCCTAATACTGTACTGTGCCATTTGTCAGTGTTTGCATGTTCTGTGCTTTCAAAGTGTAGACATGTTTAATTCTTCTGTCTGTTTTGTGGTATTTCCTCCAAGTGGTGTTATAGTTATAACATCATGTTCACTTTTGTTTGTTTGCTTTTTTTTTTTTTTTTAGCTCTTTGGGTGAATTTCTCTTTCTTATGCACCAATTTCAATGGCTAAGAAAATATACTAGCTAGAAATGAGATATTTTAACCAAGCAAGTTGTTGTTTGTTTTTTCTTTTTAAGATTTATTTTATGTATTTGAAAGGCAGAGTGACAGAGGAAAATCTTCCATCTGCTGGTTCACTCCCCAAATGGCCAGAAAAGCCAGGGCTGGGCCAGGTGGAAGTCAGGAGCCAGGAACTCTGTCAGGGTCTCCCATAAGGGTGGTAGAGGCCCAAGCACTTGGGCTGTCTTCTGCTGCTTTCCTGGGTGCATTAGCATGGAGCTGGATCAGAGTGGAGCAGCTGGGACTTAGCTGTCACTCCAGTATGGAATGCCAGTGTCACAGATGACAGCCCTACCCTCTGTGCTACAATGCCAGCCCCTGACAAATTGCTTTAAAGAGCCATCTTTAGCTGTGTGCAAGTTCTGGAAGCTAGTTTTTCATCAGGTGTTAGATAAGCCCAGACTTGGTCTGTCTGTTACTTTTTCTAGGGATTGGGCAGGAGAGAAAGTGCCAGTGGAGACTGGCGTAGCAAATGCTGCCCAGGAACGCTGTGCAGGAAGAGACCTCCACGCACCTGCCCTCTCTTGCCTTGGTGCCCCAGGCTCTGCTGTCCCTGGGATCAGGTTGTGCCTGTCGCTGAAATCAGAGCGCCCACCAGCCTCTGTGGGAGGCCTCAATAGAGCTTTGGTCCTGGGCCTTGCTTCGTGTGGAGCCGGGCCAGCAGCTCCAGGGTCGCTGTTGCTCAGGCTCACTGTCTGGAGGTGACTCTAGTCACAGACCTCTACCTGGTAAAAGGCACCTTCTGCTCTCTGTAGCAAGGCTGAGCACGTCCTCTCAGATGCTGAGCTGGTGGCTGGACACACAAACGCAGCTATGCCTGCAGGTGTTACCGGTGAATGGCAGGGTCCTTGTCTTTGCGCAAGAAAGAATTCAGGTGTGAGACAGAGAGTAATGAAAAGTAAAATAGCAAGGTTTATTAGGGAAGGGACATCCGTAAGAACAGATGGGCACCTCTCCAGACAGGACCTGGGAGAAAGTGCCCAGTCACTCAGACTGGGGGAGAGCGGGGTTACATGGTTGAGTGGAGTACACCTGGACAGGCAGGCAGGTGGCTCAGCATAGAGACAGAGGGCTGAGCGAGCTGCCTGGTTGAGGCCGGGGGTTTTTAAGGGGATGGGTCTTGTCTTCCCAAATCTTCTCCTCCTGAAACAGAAGACTTTTTGAATGTAAATACAAAAAATTCCTATCTGAGTTTTCCCCCTGAAGTTATCAGACAGGAGGAGCCTAGCTGGCGCCTTCCTCAGTTTAGAGGAAGGATGGGCAGGACCCCCTGGAGGATCTGGATGGGAGCAGGATATTCGAAATGCAGATACTGACCCTGGAAGGTTATCAGGCAGAAGGGGCGGGACCCCCACCTGGCAGGTTATTGGGTAGAAGGGGCAGGGCAGGATGCAGACACTGGGCTGGGGCTGCCCCTGAACCGTTATTGGGATGACCTTGAGATGCATATGCTGGACCTAGATGTCAATTCTTTAGGCATTTGTCACACACACATAAGCTCATATCTGACTTCCTACCTAACACAGGGAGCAATGTCCGCCTCTCAGGACCAGCAGGTGTGCATCTGCCCTTGAACTGAGATATAACTGACATGCAAAGAAGTGCACTTTCACTGTCCATTTATTTATACACACTGACTTTCCAAAAAGATGACAAGCAACCTGTTAGAAAAATGTCATATATTTGTCAAACCCTGAGCTGTAGGACAGCCCCTCAGGTAAATCAGTTCTCACCCTGTAGGCCCAATGTGAGGACCTGTTCTCTCTCCATGTACACCTGCTGTAAGGAACTGTCCCCTCTCTCCATATTCACCTGCTGCGAGCAATTGTCCCTCTATACCTACACCTGCTGTGAGCACCAGTCCCTCTCTGCACCTACACCTGCTGTCAGTACCTGCCCCTCTGCACCTACACCTGCTGTCAGCACCTGTCTCTCTCTGCACCTACACCTGCTGTCAGCACCTGTCCCTCTGCACTTACACCTGCTGTCAGTACCTGTCCCTCTCTATACCTACACCTGCTGTCAGCACCTGTCCCTCTCTGGACCTACACCTGCTGTCAGCACCTGTCCCTCTCTACACCTACCCCTGCTGTCAGCACCTGTCCCTCTGCACCTACACCTGCTGTCAGCACCAGTCCCTCTACACCTACACCTGCTGTCAGCACCTGTCTCTCTCTGTACCTACACCTGTGGTCAGCACCTGTCCCTCTCTGCACCTACACCGGCTGTCAGCACCTGTTCCTCTGCACCTACACCTGCTGTCAGCACCTGTTCCTCTGCACCTACACCGGCTGTCAGCACCTGTCCCTCTCTGCACCTACACCTGCTGTCAGTACCTGCCCCTCTGCATCTGCACCTGCTGTGAGCACCTGTCCCTCTCTACACCTATACCTGCTGTCAGCACCTGTCTCTCTCTGCACCTACACCTGCTATAGCACCTGTCCCTCTGCATCTGCACCTGCTGTGAGCACCTGTCCCTCTGCACCTACACCTGCTGTCAGCACCAGTCCCTCTACACCTACACCTGCTGTCAGCACCTGTCTCTCTCTGTACCTACACCTGCTGTGAGCACCTGTCCCTCTGCACCTACACCTGCTGTCAGCACCTGTCCCTCTCCACACCTACCCCTGCTGTCAGCACCTGTCCCTCTGCACCTACACCTGCTGTCTGCACCTGTCCCTCTGCACCTACACCTGCTGTCAGCTCCAGTCCCTCTACACCTACACCTGCTGTCAGCACCTGTCCCTCTCTGTACCTACACCTGCTGTGAGCACCTGTCCCTCTGCACCTACACCTGCTGTCAGCACCTGTCCCTCTCTGCACCTACACCTGCTGTCAGCACCTGTCCCTCTCTGTACCTACACCTGCTGTGAGCACCTGTCCCTCTACACCTACCCCTGCTGTGAGCACCTGTCCCTCTGCACCTACACCTGCTGTCTGCACCTGCCCCTCTCTGCATGGATACTGGCTGTGAGCACCTGTTTGCCTCTACACAGGCTGTGAGCACCTATCCCTCTCTGACAGCTTCATCTTTGGTTGGGGTGATGTTGAAGTCTTGTCTTCCTGTACTGTCAGGACTCCCTGGAACTAGGGATTCTGTGTGTGAAACTCATATGGCTACCACCACAATGAATGGATACCAGGGGGCCTCGGGATGGTGTGGTGAGAAAATTATCCCAATGGCCCATAAATCCTCACTTGAGGAACTCAGGCATTTAAAAGTGGAGAAACCTTGTGAGCTAATCATTAGCATATCCATATCCCACAGCAGACCACCTGGGTTTGACACCTGGCTCTGGCTCCTGAACCCTAGCTTCCTGCCAGTGCAGACCCTGGGAGGCAGCAGTGATGGCCCCATTGACTGGGCTCCTGGCACTCACCTGAGAGATACAGATTGTGTTCCTGGCTGTTGGCTCCAGCCCCAGCCCAGTCCTGGCTGTTGTGAGCATTTGGGGAGTGAACCAGCAATGAGGGTTCTCTCTTCTTCCCCTACCTCCTATCTCAAAATCTTTTTTGGAAGTAAAAAAATAAAATAAAAAACAGGAATGACCAAAACCAATATGTGACAAATATCCAAAGTGAGGAGTTAGGGATGCAGTGGAGACAGCAAATGCGACTGTCTGCAGGAGTGAAGTTGAAGGGTGGAAGTGAGCAGGAGTCAGATGCAGGAGGCTCCTCAGGGGACAGCTGTGCTGACTCGGGGTGGAGCTAAGCCTTCGTGGGGCTGCTCCTGGAACGGCTCCCCCAGATCCCTGCCCACAAGTGCAGAGCAGCATCAAGGAAGGCTGGGGCTGCCCCCTGACACCAGCACATCCAGCCAGCAGCCTGTGCATGTGCCCAGGACCCACCAGGCTGGCTGGGGCCAGCAGCCACCGGACAAGCAGCCAGGACCTCGGTGCTGAGGTAGGTGACAGTACCTGCTGAGGAGCACAGCTACGTGCACACGTGCGTGCTGTGGACAACTGCACACACACTGCACTTCCAAGTAGTGACCCAGACGAGCCAGACATGCGCTCCAGCCACTTTTGCTAGGACCTCCAGAGACCCCTCCTTCAGAAACAGCCCTCAGCCCCGGCCACTGTGTGCAGGCAGTGCCCTGTCCAGCTGTGTCCAGCACCGTGGTTCTTGGCCCCCTGTGTATGTGCTGTGAGACCTGGGAGAATCAGGTAAACCGTGGCCAGCGACCTGTGTCAGGGCCCGCAGCATTCTCTGAGTTTCTCCAGCTCCATTCAGCAGCAGAGCTTGTCCCAGAGTCTCCATGGAAACCTCTGTTCTCCCTCCTGACTTTGGTTACCGCCCACCTCTGTCCCCAGGGCACTTCTCGAGGCCTCTACAAGCCCCCCAGGCCCCAGCCCACCTGAGCCGCCCTGGGGGTCTGGCCTGCAGCTCCAAGCACCTCTTCCCTTCGGGAGCCCCTCAGTGCTGAATCTCAAGAGGGACCTGGAAGGACATTTTCTGTCACAGACTTTCTGTCTTCTGTTGTATTTGCCCCTGTCTGTCCTGACCCGGCTGTCAGCGTCCCCATGCCTGGGGGGAGATGGTCTCACCACCTCACGGAATAGATCTTTCACAGCTGGCTTGGAAGTACTTGTAAAATGACATTTGCAAATCCAACCAAAAAAGGGACTGTCCTGTGGGGAGCAACTCGGACTAGACTAAGTTACTGGAATTAAGACTTATTCTATGCATCTGCTCTCCTACAATATGGCGCTGGGAGAGGAGAAAACAGCTTCTACCCAGCTGCCTCCAGTTCAACCAATAAACAGCAGGACCTGCTCCTGATTGGAGGAGAGCAGCGTACTCGGCGTGTGGGCAGCCGAGTTAGGATTGGCGGAGGAGGACTATAAAGGAGGAGAGAGACGGCATGCACCAGGAATATCTAAGGGGAACATCTATCTGAAGGAACACCTGAGCAGCCCCCGAGAGAGCCGGCCGGCGGTGTGCCGCTCCCCCGCGGAAGTGGGGAATGTGGCAGGGGGAACCACCCTTCCACGGAGGTGGAAGGGTCGGTAGCCAACCCGGGAAGAACCAGCAGCAAACCCGGGGAGGGCCGAGCAGACGAAAGAACAGCGCAGGGTCCTGTGTCGTTCCTCCACGAAGACGGGGAGCGACATAATGGTGCCGTGACTTGGATAGGAAACCTAGGCAGGGTTTAGTGTCACTCCTCCACAAAGAGGGGGAGCGACATAATGGTGCCGTGACTCGGATAGGAAACCTAGGCAGGGTTTAGTGTCACTCCTCCACGAAGAGGGGGAGCGACATGATGGTGCCGTGACTTGGATAGGAAACCTAGGCAGGGCTTAGTGTCACTCCTCCACGAAGAGGGGGAGCGACATGATGGTGCCGTGACTTGGATAGGAAACCTAGGCAGGGCTTAGTGTCACTCCTCCACGAAGAGGGGGAGCGACATGATGGTGCCGTGACTCGGATAGGAAACCTAGGCAGGGCTTAGTGTCACTCCTCCACGAAGAGGGGGAGCGACATGATGGTGCCGTGACTTGGATAGGAAACCTAGGCAGGGCTTAGTGTCACTCCTCCACGAAGAGGGGGAGCGACATGATGGTGCCGTGACTCGGATAGGAAGCCTAGGCAGGGTTTAGTGTCGTTCCTCCACGAAGAGGGGGAGCGACACTGTCCCCCTTGCTCAATGGCAAGGGCTGCTGTGACCCCACGGAAAGAAGCTCTCAGACGTCCCGGTCCGAGCTCCTGGCCCTGGCACATGTATCACAGGCCGGCTCCACCCCGCACTGACTTGTGCCCCACGATGGATGGTGAGCTTCCAGAGGGGAGCTGTTAGGTAGGAAGTCAGATATGAGCTTAAGTGTGTGTGACAGGCCTAAAGAGAAGACGTCTATGTCCAGCATATGCATCTGCATCTCAGTCATCCCGATAATGTTTCGGGGGCAGCCCAGCCTTCGCATCCTGCCCTGCCCCCTTCTACCTGATAACCTGCCAGGTGGGGGTCCCCACCCCTTCTGCCTGACAAATTTTCCACAATCTCCCAGATGCAGCCCAGTATCTGCATCTCAAACACCCTGCTCCGGATCCCCATTCTCTAGGGGGTCCTGCTCACCCTTCCTCTGAACGAGGAAGGCGCCAGCTAGGCTTCCTCCTGTCTGATACCTTCAGGGGAAAACTCAGATAGGAGCTTCTTAATATCTACATCCATAAAATCCTTTGTTTCAGGAGGAGATGTGAAGACAAAGACCCATCTCCTTAAAAAGCCCCGGCCTCAACCGGGCGGTGCGCTCAGCCCTCTGCCTCTCTGCTGAGCTGCCCGCCTGGCCTGCCCAGGTGTAATCTCTCCACTCAACATGTAACCTCGCTCCCCCCTCCCCAGTCCGAGCGACTGGGCACTTTCAGGTCCTGTCTGGAGAGCTGCCCATCTGTTCTTACGGATGTCCCTACCCTAATAAACTTTGCTTTTTTACTTTCCACTACTCTGTCTCACGCCTGAATTCTTTCTTGCGTGAAGACAAGAACCCTGCCATTCTCCGGTAACAGAGCCACGGAGCCCTCGGGACCCAGCGTGGTCACTAAGCCGATTCTGTTGCAGGGATTCTCACATGAGAGCCCGGGACCTGCTTCTGCATCTGAGAGACAGAGGGGGACACCCTGCCTGGGTCAGTGCAGCAGGTGCTCTGCTCTGAGGCAGGGCTTGATGCAAAAAGGAGGCTCATGTCTGTGTTGTTGACTTCGGCTGTTAAGGAAATCAGCAATGAGCAAAAAAGAGGGGACGTGTGTCAGATTTCTCCTCCAGTACGTGCTCTTTTCTGTATGACGTCCAGTCGACACACACGTGTAAAATGCCATGGCGGCTGACGGTGCACTGGTTCACGCTGTCACCTGCAACTCATACCACAGGGCTGGTTCAAGTCCTGGCTGCTCCACTTCTGATCCAGCTCCCTGCCAATGCGCCTGGGAAGGTAGCAGAAAATGGTCCAGGTACTTGTATTCTTGCCCAAGCTGGAGACCCAGATGAAGCTCCTGGCTCCTGGCTTAGCCTCGTCCAACCCTGGCCATTGCAGCCATTTGGGGAGTAAAACAGCAGATGGAAGATGTCTCTCTCTCTCTCTGTCTCTCCCTCTCTGTCTGCTGTTCAGGTAAATAAACCATATTTAAAATAAAATAGGCCAGCGCCGCAGTTCAATGGGCTAATCCTCCACCTGTGGTGCCAGCACACTGGGTTCTAGTCCTGGCAGGGGCACCGGATTCTGTCCCGGTTGTCCCTCTTCCAGCCCAGCTCTCTGCTGTGGCCCGGGAGTGCAGTGGAGGATGGCCCTAGTCCTTGGGCCCTGCACCCACATGGGAGACCAGGAGAAGCACCTGGCTCCTGCCTTCGGATCAGTGCAGTGCGCCAGCTGCAGCAACTATTGAGGGGTGAACCAACGGCAAAGGAAGACCTTTCTGTCTGTCTCTCTCTCTCTCACACTGTCCACTCTGCCTGTCAAAAATAAATAAATAAATAAATAAATAAATAAATAAATAAAATGCCATCCAACGTGCAATTCCGTGGTCACCACAATCTCACCAGTGAGCCTGGCAGTGCCACAGAGCCCTCTTGCTGAGTGGCATCCCTGCAGCCACAGGAAAGCCCCATCCGTGGTCCTCAATGATGACACAAAATTAAATATTTCATGAAGTTCAATTTGTTTATTTTTCCCTTGGTTCTCCTAAGAGTTTTATAGCTTTAGGCTTCTA
The DNA here is from genome assembly GCF_051225735.1 of Oryctolagus cuniculus. NCBI lineage: Eukaryota > Metazoa > Chordata > Mammalia > Lagomorpha > Leporidae > Oryctolagus > Oryctolagus cuniculus. The sequence goes on from NC_142874.1 coordinate 148,544,225, forward strand.
TTTAGGTCATAGGTTGGTACATTTTAGGTTCATTTGTTATATGGGGTGTGGGGTAAGAGTCCAGCTTCATTTCTTTGCCCGTGGCACTGCAATTTTAAAAAAACTTTTTTAGAGGTTTATTTATTTATTTATTTGAAACTTAGAGTTACACACACACACACACACACACACACACATACAGAGAGAGAGAGAGAGGTCCTTCATCTGCTGGTTCATTCCCAAAATGGCCACAATAGCTGGGACTGGGCCAGGCTGAAGCCAAGAGTGTCTTCCTGGTCTCCCATGTGGGTGCAGGGACCCAGGGACTTGGGTCATCTTCCACTGATTTCCCAGGCATTTCAACAGGGAGCTGGAATGGAAGTGGAGCAGCTGGGACTTGAACCAGCATCCATATGGGATGCTGGTGTTGCAGGCAGTGGCTTTACCCACCACACCACAATCCCAGCCAAGAATCTTTTCAATAAATGGTACCAGTGGGGCGGTGTCGTAGCATAGCTGGTAAAGCCACCACCTGCAAAGCCAGGGTGCCATACGAGCACTGGTTCAAGTCCGGCTCTGCTCCAGTTCCAATCCAGCTCCCTGCTAAAACGCCTGGGAAAGCAGAGGAAGATGGTCCAAGTCCCTGAGCCCCTGCACCTGTGTGGGAGACCTGGAAGAAGCTCCTGGCTCCTGGCTTCGGCCCAGAATTGGCCATTGTGCCCTTTTCAGGAGTGAACCAGCAGATGGACGATCTCTCTCTCTCTCTCCATCTCTCTCTGTAACTCTGCCTTTCAATTAAATAAAGTAAATCTTAAAAAAGATTCCCCATTGTGTGGTCTCAGCGCCCTTGTTGAGCACATATTCACAGCTTTATTTTGGAGCTCTTGATGCGTGCCCTGGGCCTATGTCTCACTTTGTGCCTGATCACTGGGCCTTGCTCATAAAATTCGAAATCAGGGAGCAGGAGTCCTCCAGCTTTGCTCTTTTGAGGATTGTTTTGGCTAATTGTGATCTCTCGGAATTCCATATGATTTTTTAAGGATTTATTTATTTATTTGAAAGGCATAGTTACAGAGAGAAGAGATCTTCCATCTGCTGGTTCACTCCCTAAATGGCCACGACAGTCAGGGCTGGGCCAGGCTGAGGCCAGGAGCCAGGTACTCCATTCTGGTCTCCTGTGTGGCTGGCAGGGACCTCAGCACTTGGGCCATCCTCCACTGCCTTGCCAAGCACACCAGCAGGCAGCTGGAGCAGCAGTGGAGCAGCCGCAACTTCAACCATTGCTCACAGGGATTCTGGTGTCACAGGCAGCAGCTTAACCTGGCGTGCCGCAGTGCAGGCTCCGGGAATTCCATATGATTTTTAGGATGCATTTTCCTATTTCTGCCCAAAATGTCATTGAGATTTTGATAAGGATTCAGATAATATTATTTTGAAGGCTTTAAAGCTTTCTGTAAACATTATTGTCCATTTTTGCACTTATTTTTCTTGTCAACATTATGTCTAAGATGATCCCATGTTGATGTGTGTGCCCCAGTTGATTCAATGTAATGCGTTACAATTTACACCGTATATTTGATATCTCATGTTTGCGTCTCCTTTCCCCTATGGTAGATAAGCCGTGTTAGACCCTCGAAGACTGCTGCCGTGCACATTCCCGACAGTCTCCTTGGTCCTGAGGTCGGAGCTTTCCTAAGCCAGGAGCCTCCAAATACTCGCACATCCTCCGCCTTCACTCCATGTGGTTCCCACCAGCCACATCCAAGGCCACAATCGGTCCACACCTCCTCCTGGGTATCTCAGGCCCCCACCCGTGTCACAGGTGGTGTTCCGTGCCTGGGGCATGCTGTGCACGCCCATGTCACGGGGGTGTTGTCTGCCGTGGGACTGGCTGTGCTCCGCACCATGGGATGTGGAGCAACAGCCTGGCCTTGGCCCCTAGATGGCAGCAGCACCCCAAGCTGTGAGCATTCTCAGCTGTCCCCTGGGGCTGAATCACTCACCCTGGCTGCTCGTGCCCCTCCGTTTCAAGTGTGTAAATGATGCCACTGTTGTATTAGTTCACAAGTCTCTCTTCTTTACCCTTTGTGAATTTTCTATTTGTAACTTTTGTCCACTTTTCTGTGGGGTTGTCTGATGCTTTCTCACTGACCCCCTGTCCTCTGAGTGCCTTGGGGACTTACCTTCGTTGTTCCAGTGATCTTTCTGCTCCGGCTCTGGCTGGTAAAGGTGAGACAGGCAGCACATTCCCGCGTTTCAGAACAGGTGAACTTTACGGACCTCGGGCGTCTCTGACCTTTCGCTGTCTTTGAGCCACACGTAAGACGTGAACTTTTTTCTGTTTTCTGTCTGGCTTGGCATTTGTTCTTTTGTATTAAAATGGTGCTGCAAATCAAGAATTATTGTCACGATTTCATATGAGACTCAACAATAGTTTGAGAAAATCTATCTCAGGCTTTTTCACTGAAAGTATTAACTGTGAAGGTTATCAATGAACTCGAAAATGTGAAAGATTTCTCAGCACAAGGATTCTGGTTTTTAATGACTATTTTTTAAAAGATTTTTTTATTTAATTGAGAGGCAAAGTTACAGAGAGGCTGAGGTCTTCCATCCACTGGTTCACTCCCTGAATGGCCTCAAGGGCCTGAGCTGGGCTGATCTGGAGCCAGGAGCTTCCTCCAGTCTCCCATGCAGGTGCAGGGCCCCGAGCACTTGAGCCATCTTCTACTGCTTTCCCAGGCTGTAGCAGAGGAGCAGGACTCGAACCGGCATCCATTTGGGAATGCCAGCAGCACAGGTGGATGCCTAACCTACTAAACCACAGTGCCAGTCCCTTAATGATTGTTTTTTCAATCCTTTCAACAGACATGCGTGGGAAACCGCAGGTGTCGTCTCCACCTGGGCGGTCATTAGCTGGAAGCAGGAGGCCCTGGCACAGCCCTGTGAGTGCCTGAGCCCTGGGAGCACGGATCCAAGTCCACTCAGCCTCGCTGCCCTGCAGAACATCTGGGGCCGTGGAGGGAAGCAGGCCGCCAGGAGGCCGAGGTGGTTTTGGGTGTGGAGCTGGCGAGAGTTTAAGGGCACTGAGAACTCCCTGTGCGGCCCTCAGAGGACGTGGAGGAATCTTTGGGAAGAGGGGTGCACAAGCCGAGCTCAGCGCGGGGCTTTCATCCGCCTCCTGGAAACAAGCTCCACACGACCTGAGTGCCGCACCCAGGGCCCTGAGGAGCCGTGGCGGAGCCTCCCACCATCCGTGGGACCCTCCCAGAAAATTGGTCGCTTCTGGGGGGCCCGGGGGCGCTGGCCTGCATTACTGGTGCATGCATCACACACTGGAGTGCTGGGTTTGAGTCCAGACCCTGCTTTTGACTCCAGCCTCCCTAAGATGTGCACCCAGTACACATCAGGGGAGAATCAAGTACCGGGGCCCCTGCCACCCCCTAGGGAGACCTGGAATGAGTTCCCAGCATCCTGGCTTCAGCCTGGTCCTGCTGTGGCCATTGCAAGCACCTTGGGGTGTGAACCACAGGATGGGAGCTCAATGAAAACTCTCTCAAATAAATGAAAATCCATAAAATTAGTCAATGCCTACAAAAATGGCATTCTTGTGTGATTTAAGAGACCTGTATCGTCTTGGTCATCCCCAAATTAAAAATCAAGTGTGTCAGTCTGCTCCCTGATGAAGAAAGCTGCAGCCCTGGCTGGGGCAGGGGAGAGGGGTTCCTTTTACAAAGTTCCTAAGATTCACCTGGGGTCTTCCGTTCCTTCTCCCTGCTGTTTCTCAGCCTGTGATTTAAGACCTCTAGCCAAAAAAAAATAAAAATAAATTGCTTGGTGACTGATGTTTCAGCTCCATGCTGGTTGGCTAAATCCCACACACTTTCACACTGAAAAGACACTCAGCAAACCAGGAGTAGAAGGAAGCTTCTTGCTTATATGTGTGGTCCATTCATTTCAACAATGGTACCAAATCAACTCAAAAGGAAAAGAATCATTTTTTCCTGTTTTTTTTTACAGACTTATTGGAATATAATTGACAAATATTGCATGTATTTAAGGTTTACTATGTGATGGTTTGCTATTTGTGTACATTGTGAAATGGTTAAATCAAGCTAAATAATGCCATTATCTGACATACTTAATTTTTTGGTAAGATTCTTCTCATTTCTCAAAAAACTTTTCAAAATTCATTTTATGTATCTCTAGAGAGATAGAGTTAGACAGACACAGAGATCTTCTATCTGCCAGTTCACTCCCCAAATGCCTGCAACAGCCGGACCAGGGCCAGGCTACAGCCAGGAGCCAGGAACTCAATCCAGTTCTCCCCAGTGTGTGGCAGGGACCCGAGTGCTTGAGCCTTCATCCTGTGCCTGCCGGGATGCGCGTCAGCAGGAAGCTGGAATCAGACGTGGGTCTGAGACTCAAGCCCAGGGACTGCACTACAGGATGCGGAGTCCCAAGAAGCGTCTCACCGTCTACCCCAAATACCTGCCGCGCTTTTTCTAGTTTTTAGGCAGGCAGGTTGTTTGGCTATTAATTTCCCTCTGAGCACTGCTTTAGCTGTTTGTCTGTGGTTGTCTGTTTCATATGCAGTTTGGAAAGTGATTTTGCGGGACCTAAGGGTCTCGGGTGACACATTTCACGGCCAGCACTCTGGAGTGGTGTCCCACGGCCGCCTCCTGGTTTCTGAAACTCAGCTGCTGGCCTCGCTGGGCTCCCTCGGATGCGATCGCTCTTTTTTCTCCTTGCTACTTTCAACATTCTAATTGTGTCTCTGCTTTCATCCTGCACAGTGATCACTGGGCTTGGATGGATGTGTTAAGGTTTCCCATCACGCCTGGGAGTCTGAGCTATGATTTATTTTTACAGACACTTCCTGCTCCCTTTCTCTTTCTCTCCCTCAGGCCACATTCACGACGCATTTGCTGGCGCACTTAATGGCATCCCCATTTTCTGGCTCTGCTTACTTTGCCTTTGGCCTGCACATTGCCTTCTCATCTGTCTTCAAGTTCCCCGATTCTTTCTCCTACCGAATCCACTGTTGACAGCAGCCAGGGAAGTCCCACATCGGTTACTGTGCTGTTCAACTCTAGAATCCGTTTTGTTCCTTGGTAAAGCCCTGCACCGGTCTGTCTTAGTCTGCCACACGCCCCGTAGGCCTGTACACCCAGGCCTCTTTGGACCATTGGGCACAGTCAGGATGGCTGCTTGGATGTCTGTCTGCTGAGTCCAACATCTGGCTTTGTCCCAGTGCAGTTCCTGATGCCTGCTCCTTTTCCAGGTACTGGTCAATTTTCTGTTTCATGGCATGCCTTGTAATTTTGGTTGAAGATGGACATTTAAGTAATACCTTGTGGGCAACTCTGGGTACAACTTGCCCCATCCTGTTGTTTGCCTGTTCACTTGTTTACTTAGTGACTTGACTGTCTGACTCAGAGAATCCTGTCCCTGCAGCGTGCCGCCTCTGATGTCCCTGCTCAGAACTCGTTTTATGTCCTCACAGGGGCCTACCAGGGTTAGGATAAGCCATTTGTTAGTCACAGGTTGCAGCTCAGTGCTTTTGTCCAGTGAGATTTTACCCTTTGCCAGTGAGCATCTCCACAGACTCAGGGACCCCTGCCACAGTGCAGGGAGTTCACACTCAAGGAAACTATCACAGTTCAGAGAGTTCACACCCGAGGCCCCTGTCACAGTGCAGGTAGTTTACACCAGAGGCCCCTGACACAGCTCAGGGAGTTCACACCGAGGCCCCTGACACAGCTCAGGGAGTTCACACCGAGGTCCCTGTCACAGTGCAGGGAGTTCACACCGAGGCCCCTGACACAGCTCAGGGAGTTCACGCCGAGGTCCCTGTCACAGTGCAGGGAGTTCACACTCGAGACCCCTGACACAGCTCAGGGAGTTCACACCGAGGCCCCTGACACAGCTCAGGGAGTTCACACCGAGGTCCCTGTCACAGTGCAGGGAGTTCACACTCAAGACCCCTGACACAGCTCAGGGAGTTCACACCAGAGGCCCCTGACACAGCTCAGGGAGTTCACACCAGAGGCCCCTGACACAGCTCAGGGAGTTCACACCGAGGTCCCTGTCACAGTGCAGGGAGTTCACACTCGAGACCCCTGACACAGCTCAGGGAGTTCACACCGAGGCCCCTGACACAGCTCAGGGAGTTCACACCGAGGTCCCTGTCACAGTGCAGGGAGTTCACACCAGAGGCCCCTGACACAGCTCAGGGAGGTTACATTTTTTTTTGCCAGGGGAGCAGTTTGTATTTCCCCTCCCTGCTGACTCCCTGGAGGCACAGGCCTGGCCATGCATGGTCTTCTGGTTGTCAGGGATGCTCGTAATTTGAGTTTTAAGCACCTTCCTAGGAGTTGCTGCTGTGCCACAGTAGCTTCCGGCTCCAGGGTCGTTTGGTCAGAGGCTGTATGGGAGCCCGCGGTGCCCCTGGAGCTGTGAAGATGGGTCTGTGTGAGGCCCAGCCCTGCCCCGGGGCTGACTGTGGGCCTGGGAGAGCTCCCAGCTCTGTCTCCCGTCCCTGCCTTGTTGTATTACTGGTCTCAGGGAGCTGCCAGCACCTCCTCCAGGGCTGTCTGCCAAGGAATCCAGGTCACCACCGTTCTTGTCGCGTCCCTAGGTGTGGAGTTCCGCCTGAGGTGCACAGCCATGCCCTGTGCCTGTGGAAGTCCCACCATGGAGTCCCACATGGGGATAAATTCTGCTCCATTCCTGTCTCACCCTGGCATCACCTGTACGGCAGTCAGAGGCAGGACTTCTTAGGTTGTATTTACGAGTTTAGTCTGTGACAAGAGAATTAAGCACAATTTTTAAATGATGCATTTATTTACTTATGCATTTGAAAGGCCGAGTGACATAGAAAGAGAGACAGAGAGAATCTTCCCTTTGCTGGTTCCCTCCCCAAATGGCCCTAACAACTGAGTTGTTCAACTGGTTGAAGCCAGGAGCCGGAATCCCATGCTGGTCTCCCATGTCGCTGGCAGGGTCTCAAGCACTTGAGCCGTCGCCTGCTGCCTTCCCAGGACCAGAAGCAGGGAGCTGGACCAGAAGCAGGGTAGGCAGGACTTGAGCCAGCACTCCGGAACGGGATGCCCGCATCACCCAGGGCTCCACAGCACTTGCCCCTTGAGCACCTTCTAATGGTTGACGGTCGTGGCGTGCTTGCTACATGCAGGTATGCTCTGTGCACTGTCCGTGTGATACCACCACTGACGCTGTCCAGTGCCTGGACAGGAACTGCATCCTCACCCATTCTGTGGCCCAGCCCCGGAGGTGTTCGCTGTCTTGCCCAAGACTGCCAGGGTGGGGTTTGAGAGCCCCTGGGAGGCTGCAACACCACAGCCCTGGCCCTGCCTCTCCTCTGCTGCTGGCTACGTGGTGAGACCAGGCCTGGCCCTGGCTGCTGGCTCGGCTAGAGCCTGGCTGCCCCTCCCCAGCAGCCTCTGTGCCATCTGCCTCCCTCCCCACCTTGCCCTGCACATGTGTGTGCTGCCCCGAGGACACACAGCCCTGAACACAGCACGCTCCTGGCACGCGGAGGCGGCTCTCCAGCTGGAGTCAGACAAGGAGCCAGATGTGGACCACCAGCCCTGGAGAGCCGGAGTAGAGGGTGTCCCCAACAAACTGGGGAGTAGGGGGTGTCCCTGGAGAGCCGAGGTAGAGGGTGTCCCCAACATGCTGAGAGAGCCAGGGCAGAGGTGTCCCTGGGAGAGCCAGAGCGGGGGTTACCCTAACTCACTGGGAGAACCGGGGCAGGGGGTTTCCCTGACACACTGGGAGAGCTGAGGCAGGGGGTGTCCCTGGGAGAGCCGGGGCAGGGGTGTCGCTGAGCTGGCGTCAGCAACATGCCAGGAGCAGAGAACGGATGGAGAGACGGAGCCAGCTGGGTGGACGGGTGTGGAAGGAGCACTCCTCCCTCCTGTCGCTCAGCCCTCTGTGAAACACAAAACAAGGCACTGGGAACCTGCAGAACACGGACACACAGGCACCGGAGATCTGGCAGACTGTCCAGCGCCTGTCCACGCAGGGCGAGGGCAGTGACACAGTGTCAGCCTGGCCTCAGCCAGGCCCAGAAGGAGTGACCAGATGTCTGAGAACACAGGACTTGGCCCAAGGTGCCAGCTCTGAGAAAGCAGTGCCCACAGCTGGAGGATGCGGGGTCCAGGCAGGCACTGCCAGGCAGCCCAGGGTGTCACAGCCAAAGGCCTGTCAATCCCAGCTGCGTCAGGTGCGTGGAGCCACCTGAGAGGTTTCCAGGGAGCCTGCTGCACGTCCTGTGTCATTTCACCCACATCACAGCCACACTGACGTCCCGAGAAGCCCTAGCTCATCTTTGGGGCAGAGGCTGAGTGGAGGACGCCCCTCCCCCAGGGGCACCTGCCTCCCCTGCTTTAATCTGGCGTCAGCGCCTGCCCAGGAGCTGGGCCACTCCAAGCCCACAGAGGCCAGGCGCCAGCAAAGGGGCCCAGGATTCTTCGTGACACAGGGCTGCCAGGGAGGCTCCAGGGTGAGCGCGGCCGGATGCCAAGGAGGACGTAGGGAGAGACACAACCTTCTAGGCCCTGCCGGCCAGGAGGGCAGGAGTGACTGTGCCAGCATCGGAGTTCTGGGGGGCGTCCCAGGCTCCAGGCACGGTCGCTCCTCATCGGTTTACAGGGACACCCCGAGGGTCTCACTGGCTGGGGATGAGCGGAAAGATGGCAAGTTGTGCATCCAACGCCGGGCACGTTTCATAGCTAAACCGTCTCTGGGTGCAGGAAGGGCTCGGGGGGCATTTGAAGAAAGAATGGGCAGCCAGTAAGTCCACCCAGCATGGCTTTTGATTGTCCAAGCCCATGTGAGACTTTATTCAACTATGACAGCCTGAGGGCTGCATACGGCAACCCTGAGGCTGGAGCAGGGCCCAGCCGGGACGTTCAGGACAGGAGGCAAGGGTGGACACACGAGGCCCCGACGGCATGAGCTGGAGCTGCATGGGGTGGAGCTGGACGCAGCAGGGAGGCGCCGAGGAGAAACAGTGGGGTGAGGCAGCTGAGGTGAGGCCCAAGTGCCCTCTTGGCATTTCACGTCCACGCGTGTGGGCTTGTGGAGGCCATGTGGTGTGCCAGACTCTGCAAAAGTAGAGACGGGGCCCTCAGAGGAAGGGGGTGACGCCATCAGGGGCTGCTGCTCAGGGAAGCTCCCGGAGCAAGGAGCCAGCGCACAGCCCCAGGAGCCCCCGGAGTCGCCAGCCTGCCAAAGCAGCCTGGCGTGGGGCTCTGCACAGTGGCCATCACCCCTGGCAAGGGAGCTTCCTGATCCACTGAGTGCTTCAACAGTGCAGAGACACACAGCAGAGAGTGTTTCTGTAGCACAAGCACACCCGGGGTTAGAAACAGAAGAAACGGGTGTTGCTGTAATGTTTTCTCTTGAGTTCTTTTTTTTAACTTTTATTTAATAAATATAAATTTGAGTTCTTTTTTTAACTTTTATTCAATAAATATAAATTTCCAAAGTACAGCTTTTGGATTACAATGGCTCCCCCCCCACCCAGAACTTCCCTCCCACCTGCAAGAGAGGGAGGAGCAAACCATGGCATCAGCAGGGTGGTGGACAGGCTGGACGGGGCTGCGCAGGCTCAAGGAAGCCTAGAAAGAGGGCGCATCACTCAGGAGTCACGTGTTCCGTCAACGCCTGCTTTGGGGCAGGAGCTAAGTGTTGAAGGGGCGGGGTCCTCTGAGTTTGAAAGCTGGTATCCAGTTGTTCAGGGTCCCAGTCCCATCTTTCACCAGTGTCTGCCTACCTAAGTAAAAACGCTTATTTTCATTTAATTTCCATTTTTTATTTAAGACTAGAAGGTAGCAATGAGATCTGGGGCATCCACGCTGCACAAAACACACAGGTGGAAACAGCAGCCAGAGGCCCACATGACCCAGCCAGTGGTCATCCAGGGACATCACAGGGGCGAGGGGTCTCTATGGGCTCCCCGGTCAGGGTCACAGCCACAGAAAGGGCAGTGAGAGGTGGAGCTTCCATCTGGGGAGGGACAGGTGTGTTGGAAGCCCCAACCCACACCCTGGGAAGAGACTGAGAAGAGGTCGAGACAGCCCGAGGGTGTGGAGGAAGAGCAGTCTCACTCTGCTAGGCCTCCCCAGCTGCCTCTGCACTGCCCACACCAGCCCTGCCGCTGTTCCCTCCTGATCCAGTGGACCCTGAGGTGGCCCTGGTGGCCTCGATCCCAAGCCCCTGGCTGCCTTGCCCTTGCTCTGACAGACTAGCTAAAGCTTGGGGCCCTTGAGGCTTTGGGCTTGAATAGTTTGTTGCCACAGCTCTTGCTGCACAGGAAGAACATTGTAGGGTGCACCTCGGCAGCCAGCTGTGGCACAGAGGGGAAGCCGGAGGGGTTTCTGAGCTCCGGCGCTTTTCCTGCAGGTGTCCACGTGTTCCAGACTCTGTTCCAGGGATTTATGGTGCCTTCATTGCAAAGTCCTGACCCGAGCAGGAGCAGCCGTGTAGAAGTGTGATTGGATGGTGAGCTGCTGCCGGGGATGGGAACCCCCCCAGGGCCCGCCTGTCCTGTCCTTGTGTGGCCAGGTCGGGGTTCTTTACGGCTGCCTCCAAGCCAGAGAGGCGCGAGAGCAGACCATATCTTCAGTTTCTATGACCCACCTTGAGGAAGAGAAATTACAGTTTTTATGGCTGCCTTGGGGAGAGAAAGGAGTGGTGGGGAGAGGGCAGGAGGGCTCAGACAGAGGCTGCTTTTCAAGGCCCAAACGCCCCAGCAAGGTCACTAATGGGGTCGCCGGCCTTCTCTGCTCTGGAGCTGTCCTGAGGCTGCTTGGGGAGTGCAGGCCAAAGGCACACAGGCTGAGACGGGCACCCTGCCTGCTCCTGGTATCCATTGAGTGACGGGGCCATGGGGCTGAGCCAGGGACCACTCAGGAAACCAGACTGTGGTGTGTGCACCTTGCAGAGCCCAGGTTGTAGGTATCTGCACTGGTGTGTTCTTAAGTTCTGCATCCCCAAGTCCCCAACGCAGCCTTGCCCCGAAGCTTGGCCTAGGGAGCCTCAGCAGGGGCATCAGCAGCTTATCCGCAGACCCCAGAGAGCCCCTGCCCCACCTGTGAGCACACAGCAGACTTCACAGAGGGGCTCACAGGGCGGGGCAGGAGCTGTGGGGGGGGGGGCTGTGTGTGCTCACAGGTGCAGCAGGAGCTCTGTGGGGGAGGGGGCTGTGTGTGCTCACAGGTGCAGCAGGAGCTGTGGGGGGGAGGGGGCTGTGTGTGCTCACAGGTGCAGCAGGAGCTCTGTGGGGAGGGGGCTGTGTGTGCTCACAGGTGCAGCAGGAGCTCTGTGGGGGGGGGCTGTGTGTGCTCACAGGTGCAGCAGGAGCTCTTTGGGGGGGGCTGTGTGTGCTCACAGGTGCAGCAGGAGCTCTGTGGGGGGGCTGTGTGCTCACAGGTGCAGCAGGAGCTCTGTGGGGGGGCTGTGTGTGCTCACAGGTGCAGCAGGAGCTCTGTGGGGGAGGGGGCTGTGTGTGCTCACAGGTGCAGCAGGAGCTCTGTGGGGGAGGGGGCTGTGTGTGCTCACAGGTGCAGCAGGAGCTCTGTGGGGGAGGGGGCTGTGTGTGCTCACAGGTGCAGCAGGAGCTCTGTGGGGGAGGGGGCTGTGTGTGCTCACAGGTGCAGCAGGAGCTCTGTGGGGGAGGGGGCTGTGTGTGCTCACAGGTGCAGCAGGAGCTCTGTGGGGGGAGGGGGCTGTGTGTGCTCACAGGTGCAGCAGGAGCTCTGTGGGGGAGGGGGCTGTGTGTGCTCACAGGTGCAGCAGGAGCTCTGTGGGGGAGGGGGCTGTGTGTGCTCACAGGTGCAGCAGGAGCTCTGTGGGGGAGGGGGCTGTGTGTGCTCACAGGTGCAGCAGGAGCTCTGTGGGGGGGCTGTGTGTGCTCACAGGTGCAGCAGGAGCTCTGTGGGAGGGGGCTGTGTGTGCTCACAGGTGCAGCAGGAGCTCTGTGGGGAAGGGGGCGTGTGTGCTCACAGGTGCAGCAGGAGCTCTGTGGGGGGGCTGTGTGTGCTCACAGGTGCAGCAGGAGCTCTGTGGGGGGGCTGTGTGTGCTCACAGGTGCAGCAGGAGCTCTGTGGGGGGGGCTGTGTGTGCTCACAGGTGCAGCAGGAGCTCTGTGGGGGGGGCTGTGTGTGCTCACAGGTGCAGCAGGAGCTCTGTGGGGGGGCTGTGTGTGCTCACAGGTGCAGCAGGAGCTGTGCCATCAGTAGTGGACATGGTTCAGCTTGGCCACAGGAAACAAGCTGGTGTCAGTCATCTGGACCCACATGGGCCTATAAATGTGACCCTGATGACCCCTGTTTTCTCAGAATCACTTGGAAAGACTCTGTATCCCACATGAGATGAACTTGCTGAGCCAAACCTCTGTCCTTGGGAATATTTGCAGGTGTGTGCAGAGTTCTACAATTAGGTTGCACCCGATCTTCACAAGTAAGAAAGTCAAACACGGAAGCAACTCCAAACCTAGAAAGATCCTGCACATGAAGCCACTTAAAGGTGGCAGTCACTCACGTGTGGAAAACAAGGACTCACTGGTCCCAGGGCATCAGCGTATGAACCTCCTTTCAGAAATTCACTGAGGATAAAATAAGTGGGATTGGCTTTGTTTTTTTTCCTTAGATTTATTTATTTGAAAGGCAGAGTTACACACACACACACACAGAGAGAGAGAGAGAGAGAGAGCGAGATCTTCCATCTATTGATTCACTCCCCAAATGGCTATGCCTAGGCTGGGCCAGACTGAAGCCAAGAGCCAGGAGCTTCACCTGGATCTCTCATGTGGCTACAGGGGCCCAAGTACTTGGGCCATCTTCCACTGCTTTCCCAGGTGCATTAGCTGGGAGCTGGATCAGAAGTGGAACACTTAAGACTCCAACAGGTGCCCATACGGGATGCCAGCATTGCTGTGCCACAGCGCCGCCCCAGGGTTGGTTTTCACAGCAGTTAGCAACTCTGATGTCCATGGATCTGGACCGTGGGCCTGGAATTCTAACAGGGATAGCTGGCTCCACCTTCAGTCAAGAGCACCTTTCAGAAAGTGAAAGCCGTGGTGCTGGCATCCCATATAGGCACCGGTTCTAGTCCTGGCTGCTCCACTTCCAATCCAGCTCTCTGCTATGGCCTGAGAAAGCAGTGGAGGATGGCCAAGTCCTAGGACCCCTGCACCCGTGTGGGAGACCCGAAGGAGGCTCCTGGCTTTGGATTGGCTCAGCTTTGGCCATTGTGGCCATTTGGGGAGTGAATCAATAGATGGAAGATCTCTCTCTTTCTCTCTCTCTCTCCCTCTCCCTCTCTCTGTCTCCTCTTCCAACCCTCCACCCCCACCCCCACCCCTCCGTAACTGTGCTTTTCAAAAACAGGTGTTTGTTTTCTGGTCCCCTGTCCCTGCAGACGGCCACAGGGACTGACTCAGGGGACAGAGATGAAGTCTGCCTGAAAGAAGCAAAGGGCACAGCTCACAGGCGACAGGAAGGCCACTGAGCCAGTTCCGAAATGCAGCTCCACACTGCACGCTCTGTCCCCACCCCGCTCTGCCCAAGGCCTGGACCCTGAGCAGCGGCCTTGGGCTCTGTCCGCTGCTGCACCAGGTGCCAGCGAGGCCGTGAAGCCGCAGGAGCGACACTCACTGGGGCCGCACAGCAGAGCAGCACCGAAGGCGGCCTGGTGGTTCTTCCGTGCTCTGCACACTCATTCCCGGGGTCCAGCAGGCGTCCTTTTGGTGTTTATCCAAATAACCTGAAAACGTAAGACCACATAGAAGCCTACACCGGGTTGTCCACCCCAGAGAGAATAAGTGTGGACAAAGCCAGCTGTGTCTGCAGCTCGCTCAGAGCAGAAGTTACAGACGTGCTGGTGGAGCCTGCAGGAATTCAGAGCAACTTTCCGCCCCGCAGCCTAGAAGACGCCAGGCCCAGGGTGAAGCCGGGAGAAGCTGCCCTGGGTCTCGCAGTGGCCCTGGACGCTGGTGAGCTCTGCTGAGGCAGGGCCGGGTCGTCCTACTGCTGGTCCAGCTGTGACTTCGCTGATTCCCAGGTGTGCGGGCAGCAGCACACACAGGCTGGAGGAGGCCGAGCCCCGTGAGCTCACGGTTTTCTTCTGCTATTTGGGGTCCGCAACGTTTGCTTTTGCCTTGGGGCCTGCTGTGTTCTTTCGTTTCCCAAGAACCCCATCTCCTTCATAAGCTCCTGTCCCAGGCAAGGGTGACCTCTGGGTGACCATTTCCCAAGAACCCCATCTCCTTCATAAGCTCCTGTCCCAGGCAAGGGTGACCTCTGGGTGACCATTTCCCAAGAACCCCATCTCCTTCATAAGCTCCTGTCCCAGGCAAGGGTGACCTCTGGGTGACCATTTCCCAAGAACCCCATCTCCTTCATAAGCTCCTGTCCCAGGCAAGGGTGACCTCTGGGTGACCATTTCCCAAGAACCCCATCTCCTTCATAAGCTCCTGTCCCAGGCAAGGGTGACCTCTGGGTGACCATTTCCCAAGAACCCTATCTCCTTCATAAGCTCCTGTCCCAGGCAAGGGTGACCTCTGGGTGACCATTTCCCAAGAACCCCATCTCCTTCATAAGCTCCTGTCCCAGGCAAGGGTGACCTCTGGGTGACCATTTCCCAAGAACCCCATCTCCTTCATAAGCTCCTGTCCCAGGCAAGGGTGACCTCTGGGTGACCATTTCCCAAGAACCCCATCTCCTTCATAAGCTCCTGTCCCAGGCAAGGGTGACCTCTGGGTGACCATTTCCCAAGAACCCTATCTCCTTCATAAGCTCCTGTCCCAGGCAAGGGTGACCTCTGGGTGACCATTTCCCAAGAACCCCATCTCCTTCATAAGCTCCTGTCCCAGGCAAGGGTGACCTCTGGGTGACCATTTCCCAAGAACCCTATCTCCTTCGGAAGCTCGTGCCACAGACAAAGGTGACCTCTGGTCTGCAGGTCTGGCCCGCAGTGGCCTCAGGCAGTGGCCGGGCTGTGTTCAGTGGATGGGGACGCCTGGGGCTGCAGGCGCTGCCCATCACCTGGGGCTGTGGGGGCTGAGGAAGGCTGGAGCCTGCAGGTCTGGACAAGGGTAACCAAATACTGGCCCCGTGACCCAGGTAAACCTTGTGACCTGGGGGCCTCTTGTGGTTTCCACGGTGGGTTCTGGCCCAGAAACCTATGTTTAGATGCAACTTAATTGCACAGCAGATGCATCAGGAAGAGGTCCAGGAGGAGCCGCTCTGCCCCAAGCAGGGCATTCCTGGCGTCCTGGCCCCGCTGCGGCCTGGAGGGGCCAGGTGGACACAGCATGGCTGTATCACATGAGGCCCAGATCTCCGTAAGCTGGCTGTGCTGTGTGGAACACCTGTCCCTGGTCAGCCTTGCAACCAGCAGCCAGCAGTCAACCGACTACTCACTGGCCAGGAGACCTCTGGTGGCTGATGGTAGGTGGGAGAGGGAGAAGTGGGCCAGGTGACCGAGTCCTACCATGTCATCCCCAGGGCGCCAGTCACACAGGCGTGTCTGCGGGTGGCCATGGCCATGGTAGAGGGGCCCTTCCTGGCCCAGACGCTCACAGCAACGATTCCCTCACAAAACAGGGAGGTAGTGAGGGGCTTTCCCTGCGTCGGCTGCTCTCAGCTCTTCCAGCTCAGTGACCGGTGCACCCAGTGCACGTGTGCGGTGAGACCGCCTGAACCCTTCACATCAGCACCAGCCCAAGCACTCTCTCTTGGCCACTTCCGGCTGGTCTCCTGGGACAGGAAGTCCTGACAATGCCAAAGGTGCCACAGCGATGAGACTAGCATGATTTCTTGGAGAAACAGCCTCACAGACTGATGACCAGAGAAGAGCCCATAAAGCACGCCAGCTGACAGGTGATGGCTGAAGAGTGCTCAGCTGACAGCTGACAGGTGATGTGGCGCAGGTGCAACGCCAGGGAGGAAGGGACAGCGTTTGCAGCAAGTGATGCTGGGACAGCTGGACATTGTAGGCAAAGACGCCTCACCCAAAACCAACTCAGACCTCCGACGTGGTCTTCACGCCCAAAGCACAAAGGGCAATCATTATAACTTAGACTTCATCAGAGATTCAGAGCTGCTCAATGAGAGACTCATCCGAGAAGATAAAAGATGGGCTCGGGTGGGGGGAGCCCTCACAAACCCCACCTCAGCAATACTGTTGTGCTGAGTGTTAGAGAACATGTGACATTCAACAAGGAGAAAAGGGACCAACAATCCCATCAGAAAACAGGCGCAGACCTGCAGAGGCTGGCCCCGCACAGCACACAGGTGGAGGCAAGCGCCTGAGCCAGGCCGCGTCGGCAGGGCACAGGCCGCAGTCAGGCCAAGCTGCTGCTCCCCACCAGGAGTGCCGGTGCTGGCACAGGGGAGCCCACAGCCCCACAGAACACACCTGGGCAGCTCCCCAAACCGCCACACGGCTCCCCACAACCCACACTGTGACCCTGAGACACGAAAGCTCAGCACACGCGTGGTCCCAGCAGCCACAACGGCCGGTCACATTCTGAAGCCGGTGAAGGGTCAGACGCCACAGGTCCACGCCTCAGATCCTCCCCTACGGCCAACAGGGCCCCGGCAACACCCGTCCAGAGAACTGTGCCTTGTGGAGCTGGGGGCATGCTGCTGGGAGTGGAAGCGTGGACGTGAGTACAGGGGTGCCAGACGCTCCCAGGACCTGTTGGCATCCCAGTGGGGACGCTGGGACACAGGTTCACAAAGCATCACTGTGCGGCAGGCTGCAGGAAGGGTGCCAGGGTCTCAGCGAAGCTACACGGCCTCATATGGACGCTTGATCGCACTGACAAGTTACCAAGTAACCTCCCCTCTTCTGGGCTGGAGAGACTTAGATCTAAGGAGAGCACCATGCAGACTTCCTCTCCAAGTGCAGCCGCTGTGGCTTCACTCGGAGGGCCCTGCTCTCCAAAGCCCGACCTGGGGACCCAGCGAGCAGCCAAGCAAACCCTAAGCTCCAGCCGACCAGTGGCTCCCGCCCATGAGGGGCTCCAGCCGACCAGGGGCTCCCGCTGACCAGGGGCTTCCACTGACCAGGGACTCCCGCTGACCAGGGGCTTCCACTGACCAGGGGCTCCTGCCCATGAGGGGCTCCAGCCGACCAGGGACTCCCGCTGACCAGGGGCTTCCACTGACCAGGGGCTCCCGCTAACCAGGGGCTCCTGTCAACCAGGGGTTCCCACTGACCAGGGACTCCCGCTGACCAGGGGCTCTCCCCGCACACTGCTGGAGAACTGAAAGAAACCCAAGCTGTTTGGTCACGGAGCCATCTCTGGAGCCCGACGGACGGGTGGTGGTGAATCGTGGCAAAGTGTGGCGCCAGCTACGGCAGAGGCAGATCCGCCTCAGAGGGCAGCAGGACGACCTCTGAGTGACAGGAGCAGTGGGGCGGGGCTGCTTCATCTCAGTAAGAAGCCACCTGGGACCCTCAGGCTGTGGGGGTCGGCAGGGGCGCTGGACGTTGGGCACAGGAGGCCGTGCCCAGACAGAACCCTCTCCAGCTCCCCAGAGTCCTGAGCCGGCTGCTTGCAGGCAGGACACACAGAGTCCCCTGGGGTCCCCTCTCCTGACCACTGCTTTCAACCCTCTCTCCCAAGAGGCGCCCAAGACACATGGGGACTGGGCACAGTCCAGACACACTGCTGCTGCCCAGGGCCTATCTCCCTCTCGCGCTCCCAGCCGGCCCAGAGTGGGTCTGCACAGCTGTCGGCCGCAGCACACAGGCCGGGCGCCAGGCCAAGCGTGGGTGGTCAGACCGGGCACTGGGGCTGGCCTCCTCGCAAGTCCCACCCATGGACAGTGCTGGGGCCATGGAGCCTTCCTGTCAGGGGTGGCGGCAGCACGCACCCCTCAGGCGCCAGCGGGGGTACCCCTCAGGTATTGAGGCACAACTCAGGACTGCTCCTGGGCCAGGGACCCTCAGGGTGAGGGGCCCACCACTCCAGGCCTGTCCTTTCTCCTGTGGCCCTCAGACACCCCTGCTTTGGGGTTGCTGGCACAGCAGGGAGAGGGTGCCAGGGCCGAGCTCCCGCTGGCCACTCTGCAATGGCACAGCTGGCCAGGGCTGGATGTCCATGGGACTGAGCAAACTCCACTCCCGCCGCAGCCTCGATCCCGGTCCGAGCCCCTGTTGGCATCAGGGGAGGGGGCAGCGGTGCTGACAGTGCCCCAGGTCCAAGTCCCCTGATTTTCCAGCTGTGGTCAGAGCCCCCTTCAGCACATCCCCACTGGCATCTCCAATGAACCACCTCTCAGGGCCGCGGTCAGTCTGGGGCTTCACGTCCAACTCGCTTCCCACCTGGGGAGTCTGATGGACACATCCGTTAGAATCCACAGGTCTGGGGGCAGCCCTGGGGCAGGGAGGAGAGATGGGGCAGAGACAGAGGCAGATGATATGGAGTGAGGGAGAGAGACAGACAGAAACAGAGGAGGCGAAAGAGCACCTGCGGTGTGTTTGGGGTCCGGTTCTCAGTAGTTTTCCTGCCAGGTTCTGCACAGTTGCAGCTGACGTGCTGTCTGCTCCTTCAGCTTCTCCCTAAGGCCCCCAGGGACCCTCCTCCTGGGCTGCACGCCTCCCTCCCCTCTCAGCACCTTGCTCTCCAAGGGCATCTGCCCTCCTGACCCTCTCACTCAGTCCTTGTCTCTCTTCTGTCTCTCTCTGCTCCTCTTTCTTTGTTTCTTTTTCTGCCTGTCTGGAGCGCTCTCTCTCTCTCTCTCTCTCTCTCTTTCTCCCCCCACCTCTCTGTCTCTTGCTATTTCTCTGTCTCTCTATATCGCTCTCTGTCTGTCTCTGTCTCTCTGTGTCTCTGTTTCTGTCTGTCTGTCTTTATTGCACTCTATCTCTCTGTCTGTCTCTGTCTGTCTCTATTGCTCTCTGCCTGTCTGGCTCTCTCTGTCTCTCAGTCTGTCTGTCTCTGTCTCTTTCTGTCTCTGTCTGTCTGTCTCCATTGTTCTCTGTCTCTCTGTCTGTCTATTACTCTCTGTCTGTCTCTAGTACTCTCTGGCTCTCTCTCTGACTCTGTCTCCTCTCCTTTGAGCCTCCCTCCCCACCTCCTACACAGCTTTGAGGAGGGTGATGGCTGCCTACCTCCCTCTGACACTCACAGATCTGTGTCCGGGAGGACAAGTCCGTCAGCTCACGTGTGCGCTCTGTGCTGTGAGCAGTGGACAGCGCAGGGCTCACACACGCTCACCCTGGGAGGCCCGGGTCCCATGCCTCCCAGTCCCAGCCCAGCCCCGAAGATGCCAGGATCCCTGAGGGCGGCAAGGACTGGCCCTACTGTCGCCACGGTTACTGTGGAGGCTTCAGGGAGCCCATAGCTCCCAGGTCCCTGTGGAAAAGGCTTCAGAAGACACAACATGCCAGGGGCACAGACGGCGCTGTGCACAGCCAGACGTGGGGGAGACGACTCGGCTCGCCCTTCTCTCTCTCTCTCCTGGGCTCCTGGGAGCCCTGGGCTCCACTGCCCTCAGTCCACGCCAGCCCTGGGCTCCACTCTCCCCTCCTCCCTCAGTCCACACCAGCCCTGGGCTCCACTGGCCCCCTCCTCCCTCAGTCCACACCAGCCCTGGGCTCCACTGGCCCCTCCTCCCTCAGTCCACACCAGCCCTGGGCTCTACTGGCCCCCTCCTCCCTCAGTCCACGCCAGCCCTGGGCTCCACTCTCCCCTCCTCCCTCAGTCCACACCAGCCCTGGGCTCCACTGGCCCCTCCTCCCTCAGTCCACACCAGCCCTGGGCTCCACTGCCCCCTCCTCCCTCAGTCCACACCAGCCCTGGGCTCCACTGGCCCCCTCCTCCTTCAGTCCACACCAGCCCTGGGCTCCACTCTCCCCTCCTCCCTCAGTCCACGCCCAGCCCTGGGCTCCACTGGCCCCTCCTCCCTCAGTCCACACCCAGTCCTGGGCTTCACTGCCCTCTGTCAGTCCACACCAGCCCTGGACTCTACTGCCCCTCCCCCCTCAGTCCACACCAGCCCTGGGCTCCACTGGCCCCCTCCTCCTTCAGTCCACACCAGCCCTGGGCTCCACTCTCCCCTCCTCCCTCAGTCCACGCCCAGCCCTGGGCTCCACTGGCCCCTCCTCCCTCAGTCCACACCCAGTCCTGGGCTTCACTGCCCTCTGTCAGTCCACACCAGCCCTGGACTCTACTGCCCCTCCCCCCTCAGTCCACACCAGCCCTGGACTCTACTGTCCCTCCTCCCTCAGTCCACACCCAGTCCTGGGCTTCACTGCCCTCTGTCAGTCCACACTAGCCCTGGACTCTACTGCCCCTCCCCCCTCAGTCCACACCAGCCCTGGACTCTACTGTCCCTCCTCCCTCAGTCCACACCCAGTCCTGGGCTCCACTGGCCCCTCCTCCTCCCTCAGTCCATGCCCAGCCCTGGGCTCCACTGTCCCTCCTCCCTCAGTCTATACCAGTCCTGGGCACCACTGCCCTCTCTCAGTCCATGCCCAGCCCTGGGCTCCACTGTCCTCCCTCAGTCCACGCCCAGCCCTGGGCTCCACTGTCCCTCCTCCCTCAGTGTATACCAGTCCTGGGCACCACTGTCCTCCCTCAGTCCACGCCCAGCCCTGGGCTCCACTGCCCCCTCCTCCCTCAGTCCATGCCCAGCCTTGGGCTCCACTGTCCCTCCTCCCTCAGTCTATACCAGTCCTGGGCTCCACTGCCCTCTCTTAGTCCATGCCCAGCCTTGGGCTCCACTGTCCTCCCTCAGTCCACGCCCAGCCCTGGGCTCCACTGTCCCTCCTCCCTCAGTCTATACCAGCCCTGGGCTCCACTGTCCTCCCTCAGTTCACACCCAGCCCTGGGCGCCACTGCCCGCTCCTCTCTCAGTCCACACCTGCACTTGGGAGGATTGTGGTGCTGAGTAGGGTCCTTGGCCCAAGAGACAAGGGGGCGACCCCACCCAGGGTTTCACGCTGTGCGTCTTGGGGTCGTCACCACTCTGGCGTGCTAAGGAAAAATGTCCCACATCAGGATTGACACCCGGCAGCATTTGGCTCTGGAGGCAGAATCTGTCTGTGCAGATGAAGAGAAGCACCCAGGAGCGGGATGTGGGGCACCTGACAGGCCAGGCTATGAGCTGTGGTGCCCCTCTGTGCCTATGCACCCCGTCCTGCCCTCCGCACTGCCTGCTCCACCTTCCAGCCAGGCTGCTAGGCTGGGCTGTCTTTCACATTGAGACCCGAGAGCAGAGCGCCTTCCCGGAAGCAGGAACCAGGGGCCCTGCCCCCTGGACCTCCCAGCAGGACACCCTGTGCCTTGTTTCCCCACACAGGGACTTCTCTGGGCTGCAGAACAAACTCTCCTCCTTCCTGCCCACCCCGCTGTCCTCGTTCTGCCCCCTCGCCTCAGAGCCCGCCCTCCTCTGGGTTGTGACGCCCCTTGCCCCTCCCAGGAATGGCATAGGCAGGGCAGCACTGACCAGGACAAGGGGGCTTCCACCAGGCTTTGTTTACTTTAGAAGCTCAGCACCTGTCTGTGGGCTGGGGTCCCAGCTGCCCGCCCACCCGTGGTGTGAGCTGAGGGGAATAAAAACCCACATGTGTGAGACCTGGGTTTAGAACCACTTTTTGCATCAGCCTCTACTTTTGCCCCTTTGAGAGCTGAGCATCCCCAGTGCCCAGCTCCCCATAGCCAGAGAGGGATGCCCAGCAGGCGTCCTTGGCCAGCGGTCCTGGGCTGGTCACCACTCACTTGTGGTGTGGATTTGGAAACTGTGCGTTTCCTGGAGGAAGCTACTCCAGTTACTTCTCATGAGGACGCCATGCCTGGGCGCTGGCTGGCGCGCTTGGTGCTAATCACAGCCGTCAGGAGCTAAAGCACGTTGCTCCCAACTGCACACGTCATGGCATGTGCCCCACAGGGCAAAATCTGGACCCTCGGTGTGGCCAGCCGCCTCCTGTTTTCCTTAAGACAGTGTGGGACAACACACACATGTCCTGTGTGAGCCATGGGGATTTAGTCTTTCATCACCAAAGGTCAGAACCCCCAGCCAGCACTGCCTGCTCCCTGGACACAGCCGGGTCAACCCTGCCACTCCGTGGTCAGGGCTCTGTGGGTCCTATGGCCTCTGGACAGCTGGGCAGCCTGCCTGGGACAGGCAGTCACAAGGCAGAGTCAGGCTTGTAACATTTGGGCATGGACCCACCCTGAGTTTCCAAGCAACACAATGCCTCCCCCACCCCCAACCTGTGGACCTGGGTGGGCTGAGAAAGACCAAGGCCACAGCCACTGCAGCCATGTGTCCTGGGACTCATGTGAGTTCCTTCTGAGACCACTCACCTCCGTAAGCCAAGTCAGGTGACAGGCGCAGGACGGAGGAGCCTGCGTGTGTCTGCGTTTAGCCAGAACCCATTGGGAAATCCACATGTGCACAGCGCGTGGCACCAGGCTCAGCCTCGAAGGAGGCACAGCCGCAGCCGTGTGAGACTCGGGCAGGGAAGGGGCTCAGGCGCCACTGTGGCCAGGGCAGCGAGTCGGAGGGGCGCGGGGGGCCATGGGCGCCTGTCCTGTGGCTGCGCTCGTGAGGACCTGTGTTTGCCAGCTGCCTTCACACGTTCCCATGGTGCTGAGCACAGGCTCAGGGAAGGCACCCCCACATCTGTCGGGCCACAGGGACAGAGACCCTTGTAGCCACGTTCTGGAATCTTTCTTTTCCAGGGTATGCAGGCCTTGAGGTTCATTGCAAACATCTTGTCTCCAGGCCTCTGAGGGAGTCACACAGCCCTGCCCAGAGCTGCTTCCTGCAGGACCAGCAGGGCCTCCTGTGCCCCCAGGGCGCTCCGTCTGCCCAGCCTGCTCTCTTGTCTCTTGTATGTTTCCCCTTTTCATGACGCATCCTAAACAGTTCTCGTTCTTCGATTCCCTAAGCACCACGTCTCACAACGCACAGAACACGGGGTCTGGGCCTGTGCTTGTGGAGGTTGTGTATTTTTATCGTAGATCAGACACTCTTGGGCTACAACCGAGGAAGACAAAGACCCTTCTCCAGGACGAGGTTGCCTGGCCCCCAAGCAGACAGCACCCAGGGGAGGGGCCCCGGAACCCAGAACTCCCCCGGCCCCACCTCCAGCCCCAGGACGATTTGGGACTCAGGTTACAGGAAGGGGAGCCCTTTGACCTGGGAAGCAGTTGGGTGGATCTTTGTGTCACAGGGGAATATTCTGAATGATGGTGGGACGCTGCCGGCCAGGCCTTGCTGACCTCAGAGTCAGCCACTGTCGGCCCTGACCACCTGTGCTTCTGCTATTCTCACTGCCCAGGATAGATACTGGGTGGGGGCCCTGCCCAGGCTGCGGGAGATGGCTGGGGCCCACGTGCCGCTGGCCAGAGGGCAGGAGGCGGCCGTCTCGGCTGCTCTCCTCCTTTCTCAGCTCTCCCCTGCTGGTGCCTGGGAGGGTTCTGGGGCCTCAATCCTCGCGGCTCCAAGATGGTGCGAGCTGCAGGGAGATGTGAGGGGCATTGGCCACCAGCCCTGCTGCTCCCCCCAGCCCCGGTGCCCTGAGCCCACCCTTCTCCCCAGAGGAGAATCTGGTTTGCATCCATGGGGTCACCCACCCACATCTCCTCCACGCTGTGAAAGGAGTCCATAATTTCCCTTCATTCACATGTTTTCAGTATTACTTAGATTCTCAAATTGGACATGTATGACTTAGATTTAAAAACGTTTTCCTTTCCTTTTGAATTTTTGGAGACAGATTTTTATTCGCAGAATTTAAATGACTACACAGTATTTTTTTTTTATTTTTTTTTTTATCTTTTATTTAATGAATATAAATTTCCAAAGTACGTCTCATGGGTTACAATGGCTTTCCCCCCCATACCGTCCCTCCCACCCACCACCCTCCCCTTTCCCACTCCCTCTCCCCTTCCATTCACATCAAGATTCATTTTCGATTATCTTAGTATACAGAAGATCAGCTTAGTATACCTTAAGTAAGGATTTCAACAGTTTGTTCCCACACAGAAACATAAAGTGAAAAATAATAGATGATTTTTTTTTAAATGATGATGAAATCAGATCAGACCTATTGTCATGTTTAATCCCAGTGAGAGTCAAGTTGGGAATTGATAGTTTCTTTTTTTTTTTTTTTTTTTTAACAGAAGATCAGTTTAGTGTACATTAAGTAAAGATTTCAACAGTTTGCACCCCCATAGAAACACAAAGTGAAATATACTGTTTGAGTACTCGTTATAGCATTAAGCCTCAGTGTACAGCACATTAAGGACAGAGATCCTACATGAGGAGTAAGTGCACAGTGACTCCTGTTGTTGACTTTACAAATTGACACTCCTGTTTATGGCATCAGTAATCTCCCTATGCACCAGTCATGAGTTTCCAAGGCTATGGAAGCCCCTTGAGTTCTCCGACTCTTATCTTGTTTAGACAAGGTCATAGTCAAAGTGGAGGTTCTCTCCTCCCTTCAGAGAAAGGCACCTCCCTCTTTGAAGACCTGTTCTTTCCACTGGGATCTCACTCACAGAGATCTTTTTGCCAGAGTGTCTTGGCTTTCCATGCCTGAAATACTCTCATGGGCTTTTCAGCCAGATCCGAGTGCCTTTAGGGCTGATTCTGAGGCCAGAGTGCTATTAAATGACTACACAGTATTTCGACGTTCCATGTACCTGTCCGGGGATTTTGTGAACAGGGTTCACAAAATCTCACCGTCCAGCTTAGCTCAAGTGGTCTCTCTGGCCTGGGACAGCATTGGGGATGCACCCAGTCCCTGCCACAGCGGTGCCCACTCGGCCTCCAGCCTGCTCTTCCAGGCTGCACCGTGTCCAGCCTCAGGCTCTGGAGGGAGGCGGCTCTGTTTCTCTGCACCTGGCATCTTTGTCAGATTCCTATTGCCACAATCCCCACGGCAGGAGAAATCCTTTAAAATTAGAAGCACTGTAAAAAGGAGTCACAGCTGCACCCCCACGGCTGTGGCCATCCGAGCTAGGACAGCGTCTGCAAGGGGGACAGAAACCTGGGAGCTGCTGTGTGTGGCAGGGACCATGAATGACCAAGTGCCTGGACTTCTGAGACGGTGCCCGGGAGGCCGCCCTGGGACTTCCTGTCCTGTTGCTGGCTTTGCCAAGAGGAGGCAGGAATTTCAGTGGCCACCCATGCCTGGGTTGGGGACACCTCCTGCTTCCCTTGACCCAGTCACTGCCAAGGTCAGGGTGGATCCTGGGCACACAGGGAGGTGACTTCCATGGTGCTGCTACTGCCAGTGCTGGGCCTGTGCACGTCTGTGGGGGGTGGGATGTTGTAGGTGGCCTGTGTCATGTGTTTGCAGTGTGTGTGGTAGGGCTCTGCGGGGTGTACTGTGTGTCAGGTGGGGGTGGGGTGTGTTCTATGGTTTTGTGTGGATGGTGTAAATGTAAGTGGTGCATATGTGTAGAGTGTGGTGTGTGCAGGTATGTGTTCACATGTATATGGCATGTAGGATGTGTGTGGCATGGACAGGGTGTGTGTGTCTTGTGTTGAATATATTGCATGTACGATTGTGTGTTATGTATTCTGTGGTATATGGAGTGTTAGTCATGTGTGTATAGTTCTGTTGTATGTATGTCTTTGTGGTGTGATGCAGTGTATGTTGTCTGTCCGTGTGGATTCATGTTGTATGTATGGTATGTGTGTGGTGTGAGTTGTGTGTGTAGTATCTACCTGGTGTGTGTCTACCTGTGTGTGGTGTGAGTTACATGTGTGTGGTGTGTCCCTGGTGTGTGTGATACACCTGTCTGTGGTGTGAGTTGTGTGTGTGTGGTTTGTACCTGATGTGTGTGTTGTGCCTGTGTGTGGTGTGAGTTGTGTGTGTAGTGTGTACCTGGTGTGTGTCTACCTGTGTGTGGTGTGAGTTACATGTGTGTGGTGTGTCCCTGGTGTGTGTGATACACCTGTCTGTGGTGTGAGTTGTGTGTGTGTGGTTTGTACCTGATGTGTGTGTTGTGCCTGTGTGTGGTGTGAGTTGTGTGTGTAGTGTGTACCTGGTGTGTGTCTACCTGTGGGTGGTGTGAGTTGTGTATGTGTAATGTGTATCTGGTGTGTGTGTTGTGCCTGTGTGTGGTGTGAGTTGTGTGTGTGTGTGCAGTCTGTACTTGCTGTGTGAATCCGAGTGGGTGTGGGTTGGGCCGCCCTCTCACACCTGCCCCAGGTGAGTCCTTGTGCACAGACCTGCCTGTCCAGGGAGACAAGGAGAGGCTGCATCCCCACAGTCCTTGCCCTCGGCTGGTTTCCAGTCCTGGGTGCGAGCGTCACCACCAGCAAGGTCCAGGATTCCTGCTCCCCTCCACTGGTGCTCCCAAGTCTCCTCCCCCCTGCGCTGTGGGACCCCAATCGCCTGGTGAGGCCACTGGCCCTGCCACACTCTGCAGTTCCCAGGTAAGGGGCCCCTCCCCGAGTCCTGGGGTGGCTTTGTGGAGTGACCTCCTACAGGTCTCCCTTCAGCTTTAGGCTCCTCACCCCCTGAGAATGACGAGGAGGAGAGGCGAATGCCTCCGGGGTGGTGTTTTAGCCACGCAGACGCCGGCGCACAGCTGGACAGCGCTGCCGTCCTCTGTGACGGCCGCATCAGAGCAGGAGGAAACCCTGGCCAAGGGGAGGGTCCTCCCGTGTTGCACCTGTTGGATGCACGGTCCGGGCACAAACACAGAGTAAAGAGGTGAGTGGGTGCCGACTCAGGCTGAAACGCTGGCACAGGGAACCCCTCACGTCCTCTCTGCCTGCCTGCCAGTGCCCCCGAGGAATGTGTATCCGTGTGCCTGGTGTCACCTAGCCACCACCTCCCTTACGAAACCCTCGAAGGAGCTCCATTGAAATTGACTTACAGGAAAATAAGCATTTACATTCCTTAAATATTACCAAGCTCCCAGAAGCGGGAACCTCGCAGGGCGCTGTGCGGGTCTGCATTGGCACACAGGATGGGCCGCGTCTTGCTGCTTTGCTGAACAGAGTAGTGTGTTCTGAGTTACCAGTGCCAGGCCAACACCTGGGTTTACTCATGAAGCGAGGTTTCCATGGCTGCCGGGAAAACAGCTTGAGGTGAGAGCTAGCCTCATTAACATTCTGTCTGCTCAGAAAGAGTTTCTTTTTAGTGACTCGAAACGGTCGAGTTACACGACATTAAATTGAGAAGCAGATATTAGTTAAATGTCTCCAGTCACAGCGGCAAAGCAGCCAGCTAGATAAGCCACTGTAAGAAAACCCTACGTACAAGTTTAAGTTTCAGAGTCTTACTTCTATTTTAACGCAAAAGAAGAGCTGTTACATGCTTAAGAAACCTGCCGTTGTTGCTGCTTTGAGTTTGAACAGGGACGGCGCTGTGGGGTAGTGGGTAAAGCTGACGCCTGTAGTGCTGGCATCCTATGTGGGCACTGGTTCAAGTACCGGCTGCTCCATTTCCAATCCAGTTCCCTGCTAGTGCACCTGGGAAAGCAGCAGAAGATGGCCCAAGTGCTTGGGTGCCCACACCCACGTGGGAGACCCCGATGAAGTTCCTGGCTTGGCTGAGGCCATCTGGGGAGTTGAACCAGCAGGATGACCTCTCTCTGTGTGTGTCTGTCTCTCTAACTCTTTCAAAATAAATAGATCTTAAAAAAAAAAGAGTTTGGGCTTCGAAGCAGGTATCCATGAAAGGTGAGATTGTAGTTTCACGGTATGCAGGGAGAGGCACGGGAGAGGTGGGTCCAGGTGCCCACTCCCACACCTCACCAAGGGGTGAGCGTTGCAGCCACATGGAAGCCACTGTAAAAACAACACGGAAGCAGCCCATGGAGAGTGTGCCAGGGAGGCCAGGAGTGTTGCCGGGAAGGTGTGAGGTGTGCAGGGCTTCTGTCAATGAAAAGTGGGTGGTTTGGTCCTAGAGTCGGACGCCAGTGGTTTCAGGAAGAGCAAGAAGAAGGGACAAAGCCTGACTGGACGTGGAAAGCTGTGGGAAGCTCGCAGAGGAGGAACTCTGGATGTGGTTGGCTGGCGAGATTGTGGGGATTTACTCAAGAATTTATAGAACGAGATGTCCACAGTACGCGGTGCAAAGCCAGAATCCGGCCTCTCGCATTCGTTAGGACGACAATGCTTTCTTGTCTTAATACGAGATTGGCAGCAGGATCGTTTTCCTTTATTTCTATAAAGACTTGAAATCTCATTGAGAATGAGTCCCCATGCTTTCTGCAGGTCATGCCCTTGAATACTTAAGAAAATGGAGACTTCTCACCTTAAAAAAACAAAACAAAACAAAACAAAAACAAGCTTTGGAAAACGTGTTCGACATTTTTACCTTTCTAAAGCAGACCCTCCGTGAGATCTTGGCTGTGAGCTGGCCCTGGGGCTCCTCGGAGGAGCCCAGAAAATTCCCAAGGGTATGCTCCTCCACCGTCAATGCAGGTGAGAGACAGACGCGCACTTTGTGTCCTCTCTGTGTGGGGTTGCAGGAGGGGGCAGGCTCCGGGGCGCCTCCTCACAGGCAAGCTCACTTGAATAAGCATTACGGAAACACCCTTGCTGCACATCATCTGTGTCCAGTATGGCATCACGGCCCAAGCTTCCTGCTGTTCTAAGTTTTATGTGACACAAAAGCAAAAAGTTTCCAGGTGGACCTTGTGGTGCAGTGGATTAAGCCACCCATACTGGCGTGCCTGGCTCCAGTCCTGGCCGTGGCTATTGGCTTCCCGTGCAGCTCCCTGCTAATGTGTGTCCCCAGAGGAAGCAGGTGGCGGCTCAGGTTCTTGGGCCCCTGCCACCCATGGGGGAGACCCAGATGGAGTTCCAGGCTCCTGGCTTTGGCCTGGCACAGCCCTGGTTATTGTGGACATTTGGGGAGTGAACCAGCAAAAACCTGGAGTCTCTCTCTCTCTCTTTCTTTCAAATCAATTTAAATAAATAAAAACTGGAAAATATTTTTCTTGTCCACTGAACTCTCCCCAGATCCTTAACTGTAGCTGTTTTAAACATCTGTCATTTGCAGGTGGTTCGTGTGTGATTCTGACTTGTCCAGGACCACATCTGCTGTCAGCTGGAGGCGGGAGTCGCTGTGTGAGGGCCTTGCCCAGGCAGCTCTGAGACTGCCCTGCGTGACACTCACAGGAGTTCACCAGTGCCTGCGTTAGCCGGGGTTCTGCAGAGGGGCAGAGCCATCAGGAGCAAGACAACAGAGAGGTGGACACACACAGAGGGATGACATATATATGATGGATGGGTGGGTGGATGGGTGATAGACAGCTAGGCCTCTCTGTCCTGCCTCTGGTAGTTCTGTTTGGCCCTGGCGGCTGGGCAGTGCCAGCCCTGCTCAGCCCCTGTCTCAAATGCTGGTCTCTTGCAGCAGTGGCCTCACGGACACACCCAGAAGTAACGCTTCACCAGCTTCCTGGGACTGTGGAGAACTCTGGACCCAAGAGCAGACCCAGCAGGAATCCAGGGAGCTCGGTCACCCCTGCCCCCAGGGACAACACAGGCTGAAGGGAGCCATGTCGGAGCAACACTGATTCTGCTAAAACTGGTGCGAGGACGCATGTCAAGCTTACGGTGATGCTCAGGTGGGAGAGCGGTGAAGCCACCGACAGCCTGTGGGGACGGCACCCCAGAGAAGTCAGACGAGATGACGCACAGCAGTGTGTGAGGAGAGAGTGCCCGTGCTTGGGCCGTGGACACTGGGGGCTCCGCCTGCCCTGTTCCCACCGGGCACTGAAGCAGAGCCCACTCTCTGTTCCATGGACACCAACGAGGTTGTGCCCAGGCCAGCTGCAGACTGGCGGTGCCTCCCCGAGATTCCCACAGGTCAGATCAGATCCCGAAGCATGTCCTCCAGGAGCTGGACGGGAAACATGGAGCGTGGCTTTCCCAGCGCCACCCTGAGGACAAGGGTTCCAAGAGAGGGGGAGGTGGCCCCGTCAGAGCAGCCGTCACGGTGTCCTTCAGGGACGCCTGCCTGCGACGCGTGTCTGCGACGTGTGTCGGTCATCCTTTCTTACAACAGCAAAGCCCCAGGGGAGCTGGATGTGAGAAAGGGTCAGCTTGCAGCTGGGGCAGCCCCACTGGGCTGGCCTCTGAGAAGGGCAGTGGACGGCAGAGCAGAGCCCACCGAGGGGCTCACACGGGCCCAGCTGGGCCTGGGTCACGACGCTCTCTGGGCAGCCCCCAGTGGACGAAGCCCCAGGCCCACCCATGACGCCGCACGGGGCTTCTATGTCTCTACTATATCCCCCCAACACAGAGCTCTCCACCCTCCCAGAACCACTGGACCACTACTGGGGCTGGAAACCCTGCAGCACCCGGGCAGGTGGGAGCGCCAGGGGGCCAGGGCTGCAGGCACCTCCTCCCACCACTGCTCCCTGCACCCACTGCCTTCCCAGCCTTCAGCTCACAAAGCAGCGAAGGCCACACGCCCAGGACTGCAGCTCTGCAGGGGTGGACGCCCCGGGCGAACAGCACGCTACAGCGTCTCAGCCTGACGGAGCTTGTGTTGAGAAAGGAAGTTTGCATTTTTCATTTCCACCTTGTTCTATTTTCCCATTAACTATTAGTTTGTAAACTTGGCACAGTGAGAGATTAACAGTAGCTAATAATACAATGAAATAATTATATTCAAATGAAATTATTCAAAACTTATGCATTGTTTGCCTTCAGATTTCCATTTAATAATATTTTCAGATATATTTATATATTATTGTATTATCATCTCTGGCAACTGGAACCTTAGCAGTGGAACCACGGCTGAGGTGATGACTGTTTATCTGTCACATAGCTTTCTAACTTACAGACATACAGAAAACTACAAGACAACACAAGCTTACTATGAAAATATGGGTGACTGCTGGTGATACTTAGGGTGTACATTCTTTTAAATATGGCAATGTGAGCTTTATATATTCATTATCATTACATATGCATTTGGAAATTGTCGCATCATAGTAGGGTTTTTACATGAAAAATTAGAGCAATATTAGGAAAAAAAAATCACATTTAAATTTATTGTGAATTCCCTATCTATGCAATGTGCAAATTGGTTGTACTATGTAGAATAACAAATTTCTTAGAAATTCAAAATGGTAAATGCTTTTTAAACACATTCCTATGTATATTAAATAACTATTAAACTTATACGAATTA
Source organism: Oryctolagus cuniculus (assembly GCF_051225735.1). Lineage (NCBI taxonomy): Eukaryota > Metazoa > Chordata > Mammalia > Lagomorpha > Leporidae > Oryctolagus > Oryctolagus cuniculus. The sequence goes on from NC_142874.1 coordinate 148,575,364, forward strand.
TATATAATTATGAGGCTTGTTTACAATGGTTTTTTTTAATGTTAATTTTTTTTAACTTTTATTTAATGAATATAAATTTCCAGAGTACGGCTTATGGATTACAATGGCTTCCCCCCCATACCGTCCATTGGGGTGTTTATATATATAAAATCAGGGACCGGCACTGTGCTGTGGCAGGTAAAGCTACCACCTGCAGTGCTGGCCTCCCATATGGGTGCTGGTTCATGTCCCAGCTGCTCCACTTCTGATCCCGCTCTCTGCTATGGCCTGGGAAAGTAGTAGGAGTCCTTGGGCCCCTGCTCCAGTTGGGGAGAACCAGAAAGAAGCTCCTGGCTCCTGGCTTTGGACAGGTGCAGCTCTGGCCATTGCTGCCAATTGGGGAGTGAACCAGCAGATGGAAGAACTGTCTCTGTCTGCCTCTGCCTTTCTAACTTTGCCTTTCAAATAAATAAATAAATCTTAAAAAAATCATTCACATGTATGCACACAGTTCTATAAAAATATACAGTTTGTTTATATATATTATTCACACATAACTCTAATAGTGTGTATATATACACTATCACACACACAGCTGTATAATACACAGTGTGTTCACGTATATTATCACACACACAGAGCTCTGTATTACAGTGTGCATATATATACTATCACTCACACACAGCTATATAATACAAAGTTTTTACATACACTATCACACACACAGAGCTCTGTAATACACAGTGTTTATTTACACTATCACACACACAGTATACAGAGCTGTATATAGAATGTTTATATATACACTATCACACACACAGCTCTGTATACACAGTGTTTATATACACACTATGTCACACACACACACAGCTCTGTAATACAGTGTTTATATATACACTATCACACACAGCTCTGTATACACAGTGTTTATATATACACTATCACATACACACACACTGCTCTGTATACACAGTGTTTATATATACACTATCACACACAGCTCTGTATACACAGTGTTTATATACACACTATCACACACACACTGTTCTGTATACACAGTGTTTATATATACACTATCACACACACAGCTCTGTATACACAGTGTTTTTATACACACTATCACACACACAGCTCTATAATACAGTGTTTATATATACACTATCACACACAGCTCTGTATACACAGTGTTTATATACACACTATCACACACACACTGTTCCGTATACACAGTGTTTATATATACACTATCACATACACACACATTGCTCTGTATACACAGTGTTTATATACACACTATGTCACACACAGCTCTGTAATACACTGTTTATATATACACTATCACATACGCTGCTCTGTATACACAGTGTTTATATACACACTATGTCACACACACACAGCTCTGTATACACAGTGTTTATATATACACTATCACACACACACAGCTCTGTATACACAGTGTTTATATATACTATCACACACACAGCTCTGTATACTCAGTGTTTATATATACACTATCACATACACACACACTGCTCTGTATACACAGTGTTTATATATACACTATCACACACAGCTCTGTATACACAGTGTTTATATACACACTATGTCACACACACACACAGCTCTGTATACACAGTGTTTATATATACACTATCACACACACAGCTCTGTATACACAGTGTTTTTATACACACTATCACACACACAGCTCTGTAATACACAGTGTTTTTATACACACTATCACACACACAGCTCTGTAATACAGTGTTTATATATACACTATGTCACACACAGCTCTGTAATACACAGTGTTTATATATACACTATGTCACACACAGCTCTGTAATACACAGTGTTTATATATACACTATCACACACACAGCTCTGTAATACACAGTGTTTATATCACACACACAGCTCTGTATACACAATGTTTATATATACACTATCTCTCTCTCACACACACACACACACACAGCTGTGCAATACAGAGTGTTCTTTTGCAAGTCTCCCCAAGCCTACTCTCCACAGGGAACCAACATTACAGTGGGTCAAACCATGTTCCGTTCTTCCATCAATTGCAGGTTGCATTTTTCTCTAAGTAGAGCTAGGACTGCAATCTAGGTCAATGCGCACAAAATTCTGTGTTCTTTCCAGTAAGTGAGATAACACACAGATTCACCAAATACCAGGGAGTCCATGGTGACCCTCAGTCAACACTGGCTGTGGCTTCTGTCCTCACTTCCATATCACGGCTCAGTGGAGAGAATCTACTGACCATCAGTGACCGGCTGAGCGGCAGAACCTGTATGGCCAGGTGCGGAGAGGGCGGCTGTCCAGGGTGTTCTTGCCCTCAGTGCTGAGGGACGTTCAGGCCAGAGTGGGTGCAGAATGGTCCAAGAGGGAGCTTTTTCAGATAGGGTGAATTCCAGGCCTCAGGCGGGCACTGTGGCTGCCAGAGGAAGAAGAAATAGCACAGAGACCTGTCTGCTCCTGACTGGGTGGGGCGTCCCAGGGCCCCACAGGGGTTTCAACCCCCGATTGGACCAGGCCTGCAGGTGGGGGGCCCGCCTGGTCCTAACTTCCAAATCTGCACCTGAATAAAGCTGTCTTGGCTTTTAACCTGTCCTGGTCGTGTTGCTCTTAAAGTTTAGGATTACCTCAACTCTCCGATATGTGATCACTCCCTGGACAATGACGAGAACCCTCTGGGGACCAGGGCAGGTGCAGTTCTGGAGGGCGCCCCAGGGAAGGGCCGCTCATGGACTCGGGCTGCAGAGTCGGGGAGGCCTGGCAGAACCCTCTGCCCCCTTCACAGGCAGCCTCTACTCACTGGCTTCACTGTGTCCCGAGGCCGCTAGAAAGTTCCTCGTGGAACCCAAACCCTCCTGTCCTCCAACTCTAACTGCCAGAGTAAACTCACAGAGCTGAGCCTTGTGCTGGTGCTGGCACTTGCCACCGGGCAGAGGCAGGCTCTGTTGGGCGTGGAGGTGTTCCTGTGTCCCCTCAGCCAGGAAGACAGTCCACGCTGTAATTAGATTCCTGGGCTGGATCTTTTTTTTTTTTTTTTTTAAGACTTATTTATTTATGTGAAAGGATTACAGGGAGAGAGAAGGTGGGTGGGGGGAGATCTTTCATCTGCTGTGGCTTCAATGGCCAGGGCTGGGTCAGGCCTCATCCAACAGCCAGGAGTTTCATCCGAGCCTCTTGTGTGGGTGCAGGGGCCTAAGGACTTGGGCCATCTTCACTTGTCTTTTCCAGGCCATAGCAGAGAGCTTTATCAGAATTGGAGCGACCAGGACACGAATCGGCGCCCATACGGGATGCTGGTGTCACAGGCTTTACCCACTATGCCACAGCACCGGCCCCCAGCTGGGTCTCTAACCACGACTTTCTAGATGCAGTAGATTCATACTGACAGAGCTGTACTTTTGTAACTCTGGATTGTGCAAAATGCCCTTAGGAACTTAGCTGTGGAAGAATTCCAGGAAAGCCTGCAGGTGGCCCAGGTCAGCGGCTCCTCTCTCCCCGGCCCTCTCTCCCCCCGGGGTGTTCAGGCCTGGCGAGCCTTGTCCTCCTGATGGCCCTGCGGCAGCTTGCATTCCAGCCACAGTGGAGATCTTGGTGGGGTTGGGGGGAAGAGGGCAGAGGGACTGTGAGGGAGCCCCCGCTACCCCTCTTTTCCTCTGCGGTGTCTTGGGAGGGGCATCTGGTTTCTGGCTTTGTTATTTGACCCCTGCCTATGGATTTGACTTTTCTGCAGGTTGCTGCTTATAGCATGTCTCTTTGCATCCCATAATCACCAGGCCCTTGCCCTCCAGTCCCTGGAGTTTTCCTGGCCTGGAAATGGTACACAAGGGGCTGGCACCATGGTGCCATGGATGCAGCTAATGCTTGCCTCTTTGGGACATGGCTGCTCCATCTGGGGAGTGAATCAGTGGATGGAAGATCTCCATCTCTGACTCTCCATCTCTGTAATTCTGCCTTTCAAACAAATGAAATAATGATGAAACACACACTGTCCATCGGCGTGCATATGCTCTCCATTTGGTCGGTGGAGTCGTCTCTGGCAGGCCCCCTTCGGGTTTCCTAGATGTTCAAGGTTCATGCCTGTTGGGTGCAGCAGTCACTGGGGGAGGGCACGGGCATGTCTGAACCTTTTGCCTCCTGATTCCTGCTTCCGTCCGGGAACCTGAAGGGGGGTTGGCGTGATGGCTGCCACACTGCCTTGGTTTCCAGATGGCTGGTTGATGATTAATCTGTGGCTCCTGCCGCTTGGTTCTCGGGCTGTTCCTGGACCCTCACCGTAGCCTGCTGTGCACGCCTGAGCCCACCGTGCCTTCCCATGCCTCAGGTGCCCTTGGGATCCCCGCTGCCTCCTCTCAGAGACACCGCAGAGCCCCCTTTCCCTGGGGGAGTATCACTGCTGTTCACTCTGCAAAGCCCAGAAGGGCTTGGGGAGTTTTCACAGAGCCCAGTGTTCTGGATTTCTAGATGCATGTGGATCTAGATTTGGTGATGCAGCCACGTGCCAGCTGGGAAGATGCACAGCAGCCCTCGAGGCCACCAGCTCCAGGCAGCCTTCGAGGGTCCCCCCTCCACCCCCCGTCCAGGCCCTCCTGCCAGACGGCAGCGGGGCAGTCTCTGCATCTTACTGCTCGTTCCTGACTGTGCTGGGAGGCAGGAGTCCCCTGCGCTCTGGCTGCTGGGTGAGAGTCAGGACGGGTGCCTGGTGCTCACACACTCATTTCCATTCTGGAAAATACTCTCTGGGCAGCTGGGGTGGGCTGGGGCCACCTCGCTCCCTGCAAGTGAGATGGGGACCTGCCTTTGCCAGGGCAGACGCGTCCAGCGCCTGTGCACTGCACACTGCCCACCAGCCACACCTCTTACTTGTGGCTACTCTGCCTGCATCTGAACACAGGACCTGCCCCCACCCAGTCTGGGACCCTGCCTCCTGTCCTCTGCCACCCTAGGAACTTCCTGCACACGCACAGCCCCCCCTTTCCCTGCCTCTGGTTTGTTTGGACACCCACTGTCCATCTGTCCATCATCCATCCATCTATCCATGTGTACATCTGCATATCCATCTGTCCATCGACACGTCCATCCACCTCTCCGTCTATCTATCCATCTTCCATCTCTGTCCACCCATTTGTCCATCTATTTGTGAGTCCATCCATCCATTCCTCTGCCCACCCGTCCATCCATCTGTCCATCCACCCATCATCCATCTACCCATCCATCCAGCTCTATCCACCCGTTCGTCCATCTTTCTATCCATCTATCCGACCATCTGTCTATGTATCCATTCCTCTTTACACCCTTCCATCTTTCTGTCCATCCATCCGTCTGCCTATCTCTGCCCACCTGCTACGTGTCTGTCCATCTTTCCCCCTGTCTGTCCACCCATCCCCATCCACCCAAACACCCTCCCACCCACCGCGGCTGAGTCCAGGCCTTGGAACCGCAGGCCCGGACCCCTCGCCTGCTGCCCCACATGCCCAGGCCCTACACAGGCCGCGGGGTGGGAGCTCGGCCTTCTGGCCACGCCTCGCGGGGCCGCTCCGGCCACACCCCCACGCCCGGGGCCGCCCCCGCGCCCCAGGGGCCGCTGCAGGGCCGGGCATGCGCACTGAGCGGCTCCGTGACCTGAGGCTTTGCCATGGTAGCCAGGCGCCCGTGGCCACGCCCACCAGGCGGGGCGAGGTGGGGGTGAGGGGGTCCTGGGGAGAGGCTACAGTGAGGCCTCCGCCCCTGAGGGCTGCGAGGGGCGGGGGGTCGCTCCGGAAAGGGGGCGGGTACTCCCTGGGTCACCGCAGGCGGGGCGTGGCGGGCCGGACCTGGTCCTGGAGAGGGGGCGGGCCGCGCGGGGGGCTGGAGGGAGGGGGTCTGGTCCAGGTGAGGGGCTGGGCCTGGCCGGGGGTGGGGCTGAGCCTGGTTGGGGGTCGGGCTTGGTCCGGGTGAGGGGCTGAGCCTGGTTGGGGGTCGGGCTTGGTCCGGGTGAGGGGCTGGGCCTGTCCGGGGGTGGGGCTGAGCCTGGTTGGGGGTCGGGCCTGGTCCGGGTGAGGGGCCGGCTGGGGGGCTGGGCCTGGTGAGGGGTCAGGTGGGCGGGGCCGGCCGGGGAGAGGCGGCCCCGCCCGGCCGACTGGGCCCGCATCCCGCAGGAGCCGCAGCGCAGGAGGAGCGCGGACGCGGGGACGCGCGGACGCCGGCACTGCCCGAGCATGTGGAAGCTGAGCCGGGGTCGGGTGCTGCTGGACGAGCCCCCGGAGGAGGAGGACGGCCTGCCCGAGCTGCCGCCGCCCGCACTGGCCGCCGCCCCCGCGCAGGTGAGGGGCGCGCGCGGGGGGTCCGGTCAAGTGAGGGGCACGCAGTGCGGGGCCGGGCAGGTGAGGGGAGCGCGCGGGAGGGGTTCCGGACAGGTGAGGGAGCGCTGGGGGGGGAGGGGCCGGGCAGGTGAGGGGGCGCTGCGGGTTCCGGTCAGGGGTCAGGTGAGGGGCGCGCGCGGGTGGAGTCCGGGCAGGTGAGGGGGCGCTGGGGGGGAGGGGCCGGGCAGGTGGGGAGCGCGCTGGGGTGGGGGTCCGGTCAGGTGAGGGGGTGGGGGGGGTCCGGTCGGGTGAGGGGCATGCAGTGCGGGGCCGGGCAGGTGAGGGGGCGCTGGGGGGGAGGGGCCGGGCAGGTGGGGAGCGCGCTGGGGTGGGGGTCCGGTCAGGTGAGGGGGTGGGGGGGTCCGGTCGGGTGAGGGGCTCTCTGGGGGGTCCAATCAGGTGAGGGGCGTTCTGGGGGGTCCGGTCAGGTGAGGGGCGCGCTGGGGGGGCGAGTAGGTGAGGGGCGCGCTGGGGGGGTCCGGACAGGTGAGGGGTGCTCGAGAGGGGGCCGGACGGGTGAGGGGGGCGCGCAGGCAGGTTGTTGGGGCGGCCGGCAGAGCGCAGGTGAGGCCACTTGGGCAGGAGGGCAAGGCGGGCGAGGGCGCCAGGTGAGGCCAGGCTCCCGAGCGCAGGCTGAGTCCTTGACCCCTGGCAGCGGCGGGCTCCCCGCGGGTCTGTGCTCTCGGGGGTGCGGGCCCTGGCTGCGCGCACCCCGACCCCCGCAGGGGAGTCCGGGACGGCGCGGTGAGACGTGGAGCGGCGAAGCCCTCGTCCGCGGTCCCAGCGTTTCCTCCTGAGCCTCGGCTTTCCGGGGAGAAGCCCGGGCCCTCTGCGGAGAGCTGAGCGCTGGCCAGGTGTGGCCGTGCGTGGCATGTCCACAGCTTCTACCCCGGGGGCCCAAGTGGGCCCGTGCGTGCCGCCTCTTTCCCGGGCTGCCCCCTTTCACCTGCGCTGAAACGGAGGCCACAGAGCCGCGCGAGGGGCCTGAGGTTTGCGGGTGCTGACGTCAGCGCCCGGCCGCCCCCTGCCCCCAGCACTGTGGCGTCTGTGGCGTCCCAGGCGGGGCCCCCTGGTTGCAGCCCCTCGTGCGGAGCGGGTGTTCCAGGTGCTGCCAGCTCGCGCGGGGCACGGTCACCACCTGAACCTGCCACCCTGGGTCCTGTGTGCAGCGTCCCTCGCGTTCTTCAGTCTCAGGTTTAGGGTCAGGCCGAGGCTGCACCCCAGCTGCGGCTGCTGGAGGAGCCTGCAACACCCTGTGGCGCCCTGCAGGCCCGGCCCAGGGAAGTTGCCCGCAGAGGCCTCCATCAGAGCCACGGGCCCTAAGCTGTTATTGTAAAGTATTTCTAGCACGAGGGAGTGGGAGACCCGTGCCCCTCCCCTAGCGCCTATGTAAGTGGCATCCCTTAGTCTCTGTTGACACAACTGTCAGCTATTTTTTGAAGATTCATTTTATTTATTTGAAAGGCAAAAGGAAAGAGAGAAATCTTCTGTCCACTGGTTCACTCCCCAGATGGCTGCAGTGGTGGAGCCTGGAACTCCCATGAGTCTTCATGTGGGTGCAGGGGCCCACGCCCTTGGGCCATCTTCTTCTGCCTTCCCAGGCCATAGCAGAGAGCTGGATTGGAAGAGGAGCAGCCAGGACTTGAAGCGGCGCCTGTATGGGATGTGGGCACTGCAGGCAGAGGCTTAGCCCACTACACCACAGTGCCGGCCCCTGCTGCACTTCTGATCCAGCTCCCTGCTAATGGCCTGGGAAAGCAATGGAAGATGGCCCAAGAGCTTGGGCCCCTGCACCCACACAGGAGACCCCGATGAAGCTCCTGGCTGCGGCCTGGCCCAGCACTGGCCATCACAGCCATCTGGGGAGAGAACCAGCAGGTGGAAGAGCTCTGTCTCTCCCTCTCTGTAACGCTTCCTTTGAGTGCAGGCGCCTGCGGGGTGCTTTATGTCCCCGAGGGTGCGGCTGGGTTTGCTGGCCATCTCTGTCCCCGTCCCTCTCCTGCCCCACTGTCAGGTTTGTTTTCCTGTGCTTGTAGCGGCTCTCTGTAACAACCTCTGTCACAGGCGCCTGGCCAGCTTCTCCTGGCAGAGTCTCCCGCTCGGGTGGCCTGCGTCTGAGCGGTGCCTGACGTGTTGAAAGACCCTGTGACACTTAGTCATGCTCTCAGTTTCTTCATGAGAGTTGATTTGTTTCTCAGAGCTAACTTCTGGAATTAGATTTTAACATTCAGAACAAGTCTACCATGAAAGGGGAAGAGGGGAGACGGAGAGGGAGAAAAAGAGAGTGTGTGCCAGTGCCAGGGCCAGTGCGTCCGTCCGTCTGCTGATTCACTCCCTCAGTGCCTGCAGCAGCCATCACCTGCTGCCTCCTAGGTGTTAGCAGGGAGCTGGACCTGAGGGTGTTGGCAGGACTGCGTCCCAGGCACACTGACACAGAAGGTGGCTGTCCCAGCAGTGACGGAGAAAGCAGCCCACCGTGTCACATCTTGCTGCCTTCTAAGGAGGAACTGGCTCCTTGGGGTTCAGGGCCGCCCTCGGGAGACAAGGGGTAAGGCTGTGGAGTGGGATTGTGCGCTCACACCCATCTGGCGTGAAGGCACAGCGCTAGAGCAGAGAGAAGCTCTCATGAGTCTGATGGCTGCTGAAAGCAAAACCCCAGTGCCGACAGCGAAGTGTTGCTCACTGCTGCTCACGTGTTAGACTCTCGCCTGTCCCCTTGCCGTTGGGGATGCTGAGTGTCGTGTGTGTGCATGTGCCATGTGTATGTGTCATGTGTGCATGTGTTGAATGTCATGTGTGTACATCTGTTGTGTGCGCAAGTCGTGTGTCATTGTGCCGTGTACATGTCGCATGCATGTGTCATGTGTGTCACACAAGTGTGTCACATGTGTGCAAGCATGTGTTGTGTGTGCTTCTGCATGTCATGTGTGCATGTATGCATCGTATGTGCGTGTCTGTGTTGTGTGTGTGTCTTGTGTGTGCCTCTCCTGTGTTTGTACACTGGCTTCTGCTTTCACATCCCCCACGTGGGGCCTGGAATTGTTCCTCCGTGAGGTGCTTCCTGTCTGAGCTTGGCCAGCTGAGGAGAAAAGATGGGCTTTGAGACCGTGTGGCGTCCGTGCAGTTTCGTGGATGCACCAAAGGCTGTGGAGCTGGGCCTCTCCCCACGGGCCCTGGGATTGCCCAGCCCTTTCCTCTGCCCCCGTGTTCTGTGCAGACAGCGGGAGGGGCGGCGCACTGACCGTGTGGTCGGGTCGTCAGCCAGGCACCAGCCTCAGAGTATGGCCTTGAGCTGCTGGCCTGTGTTCCTGCTGAGAGGCTGGGACGTGTTCTCGGGGCTTGTGGAAACAAGGAAGGAAGGAAGGAACTCAAGGACTGTTTCAGTCAGACTTGGTGCAGGGCAGGGTCCAGGGTGTGACCGTCCACGCTGGCCCCTGCTCTGTGCTCCCGAGTGCAGAAAACCAGCGTGCCACGTCCTGGCCTGCGTGATGGATGGTGCACAGGAAGAGCTGGGCCTCCAGACAGAGCGAGGCCTTTGTGCCTCCATCCTGTCCCCCCCACCCTGCCTCCAGAGCGGACATTCCGCTACTGCTCTCATTACTTCCCTCAAAAATAGAAGCCAGGGTACACGCTGATGCAGAAAGTGACGGTTGGACTCGGTTCCTGCAGCCAGCCTTGTGGAGGAGAGAGACCTCTGGCTCTTCCTCATGCTTAGGGACCTCCGCCCGGGCCTCCCCATGCCCCTGCAGCCCCCACCACCTCATGCGCCATCCCCTTGTGGCAGGAGCAGGGGTGCATTCTGTTTACAAGGCTGGTCTCCTGGGGTGACCTTTGGGGGCTCACATCTCTGGTTCCATTCCAGACCACGGCTGTGGCGTCAGGGGGCCGCCTGCAGGTAGAGGAGCAGCAGCAGGTGGGAGCCGTCTTTCCTGCGGTGTCTCGTGCGGTTCTTGAGGAAGGCTACCCCCGATGGGGAAGGTGGTGCCTTAGTGTGTGGCTCAGATGTGTGTCATGTTATTGACTGTAGGATACAGCCATGTTCTGGCATCGCTGTGCTTCCATGGAAGTGCCTGGGCCTTGGTTTCTGCTGGCCTTGCCCGGCACAGCTGGCCCAGCCAGGCTTTGGGAGGGGAGAGCAGCCTGGTGCCCCCGGTGCTGCTGCAGCCCTGACTCTGGTCAGCGCCACTGCTTGCCGCGGGAGGGGACGAGTCATGAGGCAGGAGGGCAGCCGGGTAAGGCCTCGAGGTGATGGGTGGGTCGGCGCCTTTGCCTGCCTAGCCCAGTCTTCCCAGAAATCCTGCTGAGTTGGTTTGGTGAGAATCCTCTGACGCTGACCTGTGTCCCAGCCACTGACCTGCCTGTGGCAAGATTGTGCTGGGCATCTGGAGGAGCCTGGCTGTGGGCCCTCCCCCCTCCCCTTGTAACTCTGCTGGGAAATGGGTTTAAAAAGTCTGCCAGCCCACACACACACACACACACACAAGGCACATGCACACACAACAATGCAACACATGACACACATGCACACACGAAACATGCACATGACACATGTACACACAACATGCAAACACAACACACACCCAGATGACATGCACACAGATGACACACTCACAGACACACACAGTGTTTGCCAGCCCAGAACCTTCCCCATGGAGCTGGGAAGGGAAGCAAGGGTTGGACTGTGGCCGAGCATCTCAAGGGCACAGGTCGTCCCGGGGTCTTGTGTGGTCACCCTGGCTGGAAGAGGAGCAGTGTGTGGAGGGCCCTTCCTGTAGGCCAGGACAGAGTGACGGATAAAGCCGAGCCCCCTCCCCCAGCTTTCTCTGGAAAACCTGTGTGGCAGGAAGAAAGCAGGGCTGTGGGATGAGCTGCAGTGGTGAGCAGCTCTCGTCGGCTGCTTTACCCCCTGGCCCCCGGTGATGGTGGACGTCCCTGTGGAGGTGTGCGTAGAGCGCACCTGTCTCTCTGAGGTCTGGTCGACGTCCGGTGAGAAAGGACTTGATCTGTGTCAGTGTGGGGTCCCTGGGCCCAGGCTGAGGCCTGCAGGTGCTCAGGGGGCAGGCAGAGGAGGCCCAGGGGGCCCAGGCCCCCTGTCACCTGGTGACAACCCCTGTGCTGGTGTGTGACATGTGGCTGAAGGGCCTGTGACTGCACCTGGGAGAGCGAGTGGCTCTGCAGCCGTGGCAGGTCCGGTTTGTGGCTACATTCAGATTTGTGGCTGGAGACACGTACTCCTTTGTACCAAGGTCTTAGAGACGCGCGTCACAGCTGTAGATACTGAATGAGCTCCGTCAAATCTGGGTGGGTGAGTTCTGGGGAAAGAGACTCTAAGAGAGCAGGAGTGGGCCTCCTCCCTCTGTCCAGCTCCCTGGGGGTGAGGCCTCCTCCCTCTGTCCAGCTCCCTGGGGGTGAAGCCTCCTCCCTCTGTCCACCACACTGAGTGTGAGGCCTCCTCCCTCTGTAGCACCCTGGGTGTGAGGCCTCCTCCCTCTGCAGCACACTGGGTGTGAGGCCTCCTCCCTCTGTCTAGCTCTCTGATGTGAGGCCTCCTCTCTGTGTCCAGCTCTCTGGTGTGAGGCCTCCTCCCTCTGTCCAGCTCCCTGGGGGTGAGGCCTCCTCCCTCTGTCCAGCTCCCTGGGTGTGATGCCTCCTCCCTCTGTCTAGCTCTCTGATGTGAGGTCTCTTCCCTCTGTCCAGCTCTCTGGGTACAGGGCCTCCTCCCTCTGTCCAGCTCCCGGGCCTAAGGAAGGTTGGGGAGCCCAGACAGGACAGCAATGGACATGTCGTGGGTCGTGCAGGGTTTCTAGGAGCTGTGCTGGAACATCCACAGTGTTTAAGGTGGAATTGGTGATGTGACCTGAGTGGGGTGAGCTCGCTGGGGCGTGCTCCGTGTGTGCCACCATCATGTTCTTGTGCTTGCGGGATTTTCCTCAGCAGTGCTTGGCCAGCGTTGGCTGGTGTGAGTTTGCAGTTGAGGAAGCAGACTGGTCCATCCCAGTTGCTCTGTGCACTGTGAGACGTTTCCCAGCGGCAGGAATTGGGGGTGCACTTGGACCCGGTATGGGATGCCGTGTTCCGTGTCCCTGGTCCCCAGTTGCAGTCCCAGCTCTTCTGTGCCTCCAGCTTCCTGCCTGTGCGCACCCTGGAGGGTGGCAGTGAGGGCTGACGTGGCCAGGTCCCTGGCACCCACCTGGTGCATCCACAGTTAAGTGTCTGGCTTCAGCCTGGCCCGTCCTGGGCGTTTGTGGAGTGAAAAACGTGTGCTGGGACATCTCTGTCTGTCTGTGTCCCCGCCTCTCACAAAACAGAAATAACACAAATTTGAGAGTTTTCCAATAAACAAAATTGAGTATTTGTTTTTAAATTGAAAAATAACAGTTCAGTCCCACTGGCCCTGTTTCAGGCCAAAGAGCAGAGTCCTAGAATCTCTCCCAGATTCCGGGCCCCTGGAGGAGTGGGCTGCGGGGATTCCAAGGCCATGCCGTGTGCTGCTGTTGTGGCCGGTGAGGGCCTGGCATCCTGCTCTGTCCTGCTCACCTGGAGTGCCGGTGTGAGATGCTGAAGTGAGTTTAAGAAGAATGGCTGAGAGTCGCCTGGGCGGTCCTCGCTGGAGGACCCGGTGCATGACCCAGAGTTGCCCCTCTCGCTCAGCGTGTGTCAGACCCTGTGGGTTCTCCCGTGTCACTCAGGCTGAACCCTGGCTTGCTGGGCTAGGGCCCGGGCTCCAACCTGTGCCTGTGAGGTGGGGCCCACAGTGAGGGGGAGGTCACGGCATTGCCCTCTGGTGGAGTGGGGCCTATGTGGGGGCTCCAGGGGATCCACACCCCACAGGAGCCGCCGTGCACAGTGGTCGTGGGTCTTGCTGTCTGCGCCGTGTGGAGCCGGGTGTGTTGGTGCTGTGCGTCTGCTTTGGCCGTTTCTCACCTTGGCTTTGAGGGACTGCAGCCTCTGCTAACACCAGGAAACAGCATGGGTGTGGCCAGGGGGCTGGACAGCAGTGCACACAGGGCCCAGGGGGAGGCCCTGGACCAAGGTGGAGAAGGGGCTCCAGGGGTTCAAGATGTTAACAGATGTTTACTGAAGAAAGCGAGCTGCAGTTTAGCTTTATAACCTTGTGGATGGGAGACAGTCTTTGCAAATGCTGCCTCAGCTCCAGCCTTGGAGACCGGGTGGAGCCCTTCTGACTGCTTCCTTGCCTGCACAGTGGATGAAGGTTTACCCAACAGTTACTTTTGTAAGACAGTGTTGTTTGAGAGGAAGAGCGGCTACCCCCAGGGTCCACTGGCTCTCTCCCCAGCAGCCTGTAGGGGTGGTCCGGCTGCCTCCTGGGGTCTGCGTTGTCAGGAAGGTAGAGTCCGGCAGGAGCTGGAGCCGAGGAGCTCAGCCGGTGTCTTGGGCACAAAACCGCACGCCTGCCCCGAGCCGCTGCTGGTGACTGGGTGTGTGTTGGCTGGGAGGTGGCCATGCAGCCAGTGACCCTGCTGTGTGCTGGGAGCATGCTGTGGCAGACCTCACTAAGGGACTCCATTACTTGGGGGATCTGGTTTTGCAGATTCAGCTACTTGCTTACCATTTAGGTACAGTCCTCCTGTGCTCTCTCACTGGAGAGCTGAGCCCTGGCCAGCTGCACGGCTCAAGTGCTGTTTCCCCACTTCCGTGCCCTCTTTTGGAGGTTCCGCATTCCGAATGCTGGCTTGCTGTTGTCCTGTGTCTCCGAGCACAGTTGACGATGACTCACGTCAGACCTGTCCTGGCTGCTGGCCGTGAGTTCAGTGTAATGAATCGTGAGGCAAGGCCAGGAGGCCGTGGGTGAGAAGGCCTCAGCTGGCGTTGCCCCTGTCACTGGGAGGGTTTGGGGCAGCTGCCATGCTTCCTCTTACACTGGGGAGGTGAGGGGCGGCTGGTGACTGTGATGTGACATGGAGCCCAGCTGTGGATCTGTGGTCTCTGCCGTATCATCATTGCCCTCACGGTATGAGCTGTGGTCCGTGTAGGATGCTCTCTAAAACTATTTCCAAATTCTTATTTTTTTATCTAAAGGAATTAATGAGGGGTTCCAGGGTTGGTGTGTTCGGAGCATTGATAAAGGCACAGTGGGAAGTCTCCATTGCTAGGCCCAGAAGTGTGGGGAGCAAACCGGACTAGACTGAGTTACTGGAATTAAGACTTATTCTATGCATCTGCTCTCCCACAATATGGTGCTGGGAGAGAAGTAAACAGCTTCCGCACAGCTGCCTCCAGTTCAACCAATAAACTGTAGGACTTGCTCCTGATTGGAGAGCGGCGTACTCGGCGTGTGGGCAGCCGAGTTAGGATTGGCGGAGGAGGACTATAAAGGAGGAGAGAGACGGCATGCATCGGGAACATCTATGGGGAACATCTAAGGGGAACATCTGAAGGAACGCCTGTGCAGCCCCCAGAAAGCCGGCCGGCGGTGTGCCGCTCCCCTGCGGAAGTGGGGAATGTGGCCAGGGGGAACTGCCCTTCCACGGAGGTGGAAGGGATAGTAGCCAACCCGGGAAGAACCAGCAGCAAACCCGGGGAGGGCCGAGCAGACGAAAGAACAGCGCAGGGTCCTGTGTCGTTCCTCCACGAAGAGGGGGAGCGACACAGAAGCAAGCAGCTTGGAGCTCATCCGCCTTCTTCCTGAGCTTCCATATGGTTTTATTTACACTTTCCCATTTTTATTTGAAAGGCAGAAAGATGGAGAGAGAGACAAAGATCTATTGTCCGCTGGTTCACTCTCCAAATGCCTGCAGAAGCTGGGGCTAGGTGGGTCTGTGTCTTCACTTGGGTGCAGAAATCCAGCACTGAAGCCATCACCTGCTGCCAGGTGATGCCCGGGTGTGCGTTCACAGGGAGCAGAGCAGGGCCTTGAACCCAGGCCTGCAGTTTCTGGTGCAGGTGTCTCACCCAGCGTCTCCCCTGCTGCGCCACACCCACCTGTGAGCTTCCATTTTGTTAACAAATGTGCATTATAAGTGTAGCTCCAAGTGCTTGCACATAAATTGTCTCATCAGATCTGTTATCTCCTTCCGGGAGGAAATGAGTGACGACCGTGCATTGAGGAGCCGGCATTAAGAGCTGTGTGGTCGCATGTGTATCTCAACCCTGGCAGAGCAGAGAGGCCACAGGCACATGGGGTTTGTTGTACCCGCATCCCCACCATGGGGCCTGCAGGTGCGTCTGTTTCACCTCCCACTGTGGGGCCTGCAGGTGCTTCTGTGTCACCCCTCCCCCAGCCATGAGCCTGCAGGTGTGTCTGTCCCCCCTCCCCAGTGCCATGGGGCCTACTGGTGCGTTTGTGTCACCACTTAGACCTCCTAGTCCCTTGCAGGGCTCTGGCTGCGACCGAGCACAGATGTGTAACCCTTTCTGAAAACAAAGCTGTTTCATATTGGTGGTGGTTTTAAAAACAACTGCAGGCTTCCCCATAGTATAACTCACACATGTATTGTCTCATGTAGTGAGGTGTTCTTAGAAACATAAAACTTCTCATTTTGTCACAGGGAAAACTGTATGTCCCTATGTGTTTCTGATACCACCCAAACCCCAGTGCCAACCAGTATCCTGCAGTTGAGCTCAGGTCTGGGCCCACTGCTGAGAATTAGCACAGACCCCACGGACTAAGGTCCCGTCCCACCAGACGCATGCACATCAGATGCCAGCTGCAGCCAGGTGCCCACGTCTTTACCTGGGGTGTGAGATACAAGGTGGTGGGAGGGGAGGCCCAGGCCTCGCTCCCACGTGGGCCGGGCGAACAACAGCTGTGAGTGCGGAGAACCAACCAGCTGAGAAGTCTGAGCACCCAGGCAAGCACGAGCCAGGGCAGCCTGGGAGCCGGGGCCACGGTGGTATCCTAGCCTTCTGGGCACTGCCCGATTGACGGGGCTCTGCCTCTCCTGACCAGAGAAGGAGAATCAGAGCACCAGCGCCATGGTGGTGCCCTAGATGGAGGTAGGCACAGCTGGGCTCATCAGGAGGAGCCCTCCTCTCCTAACTCTTCCCTGAGGCTGGGCTGGGGCCTGGGGGCCCTGACAGAGAGCTCAGCAGATTGTTGCAGTGCCAGACAACCTGCAGCATCACAGCAAATCCCAGAGCAGTGCCGAGATCACGAGCAGCTGAGCAGACACCGGCCAGCCTGTGTGACTGGGAGGCACGGAGCAGACACCACCCCAGAGTCGCTCCCCAGACCCGGGACTCGCGGGATTTCAAACGATCACCTTGGAGTGCAGGGTGACACACACGACAGACAGGTCGGCCAAGTGAAATCAGAAACAGGGTGCACCAACAGACAAACGGTGGAAAGAACCAAACACCATCTGGGGAAGGAAAAGCTCAGTCGAGGGAGAAGAGAGTGCGTGAAATTCACGGGTTTGAAGTGGTCACGTCAGAGGAGGAGTACATACAAGGGAGAAAGCTTATGGACTCACATACACATGCAGTGGACCAATCCCGGAAGGAGGAGGGAGGAAGGACGAGCTTAGCCCCAAAGGAGCTGGGCACCATTCCAAGAAGTCCAGAGGGCTCCAGCAAGGATGAAGCCAAAAAGCCTACAGCCGGACAGGCTGTCCCCCACCCAAGAGCTGCAGCCGTCTCCCAGCAGAGGCGTGCAAGTGCCAAGAGCAGTGGGGGCTGCAGGCCGGGACCCCGAGGTGGCAGAGAGAAGGACCTCCCAATGAAGACAGAGGATGTCCATATGTACCACCTGCCTCGTGAGAAACACTGGGAGGATGTGCACAGCAACGTGGGCAAGACCAACCTGGAACCTTCCAATACAGGTGAACACAGGATCCTGTAATACCACCTGTGACACCAGTAAACCACTGTTAGTTCTAGTACAGCTCTTAAAAGGTGAAATATGCTGGGGCCAGTGCTGTGGCATAGCAGGTAAAGCTACCACCTGCAACACCGGTGTCCCTGTGGGTGCTGGTTTGAGTCCGGCTGCTCCACTTCTGATCCAGCTCCCTGCAAATGGCCTGGGAAGAGCTGCAGAAGGCCCAAGTGCTTGGGCCCCTGGACCCTCGTGGGAGAACAGGATAAAGCTCCCAGCTTCTGGCTTCAGCCTGACCCAGCAGCCAGTTGGGGAGTGAATCAGTGGATGGAAGATCTCTTTCTCTCTGTGTCTCTAACTCTTTCAAATAAATAGATAAATATTTTAAAAGGTGAAAGTAAAAGAGTGACTGTATTCAGGGATAAAATATATAATTTGTGACATCAACACAAAGGGTGGAATGTGGAGGCACGGAGTAAATTACTCATTTAAAACAGACAATTTTTTTAAGTAGAAGGTGTTTTGTGTAGTCTCAGGGGTGACCACAAGGAAGGTCCCTGGAGAAGATGCACAAAAGAAAATGAGAAAGGAATTGAAATGTTAGAAAAAAGGAAACAACGATGAAACAGAGGAAGGGAGCAAAGGAGGAACAGAATCAGTACAAGACCAGACCACGGAGAGCGAGGCAGCATCATCCGAATGTTGGGGTGGGACTCCACAGTTGAAAGACACCACGGTGGATGGATTTAAGGAAGGAGCCCTGGGCAGGCGTCTGGCTCGGTGGCTAAGCTGGCGTTGCCAATGCCTGTGTCCCCCATCAGAGGGCTGGGGTCTGAGACCTGGCCCCTCTCCTGTGTCCGTCATGCCGATGCACACCTGGAGAGGCCGTAGTTGATGGCTCAAGTACTCAGCTCTCTGCAACCTTCTCAGCTCCTGCATTTGTCCTGGCCCAGCCCCAGCTGATGCAGGCTTGTGGGGAATGAACTAGTGGATGGCTGATCTCTGAACCTGTCTGTTTGCCCTTCAAATAAGTGGCATCAATAAAAATAAATTTGAAAAAATGAGATCCAATTATATGCTATTCCTAAGTTACTTTAGATGAAAGGACACACATAGGATAAACATTAAAATATAGTAAAAGATAATTCATGAAAAGGATGTCCCCTGCTTTCCGTCCAGAGAAAGCCTGGTGACTGCTGGCGTCAGACAGAGGTGGAGAACTTTCACAAGACATGGAAAGACACATGCTGTGCAAGGGTCGGTTCGGCAGGCAGAAGCAGCGGTGACAGACCTCCCAGCCGCACAGCACACAGATGCCTGGAGTGGACACTGACAACTTGTAGGGAGAAACAGCCACACTGGGATAATGGAGCCTGTGGTCTTAGAAAACCCCAAAGATGCCACAGAATAAAGTTGCGACAAATTCCATATAATAAATTCCATAAAACAGATTTCACAAAACAAATTCCATAAAATTCCAGAATACAAAAATCTCTGGGCCAAAATGTATTTCTGTGCACTAACAATGAACAATCTGAAAAGGAAATTAAAAAACAATTCCACTTACAACAGTGTCAAAAAGAATAAAATGCTTAGAAATAAGCTTAGCCAAGGAAGTGGAAGTCTTGCACACTGAAAACTCTAAATATTGCTGGAAGAAATTAAGACACAAATGGAAAGAAATCTCATGTACATGGATGAGAAGACTTAATGGAGTTAAGGTGACCATATTACCCAAAGCAACCGACAGACTGAATGTAATTCCTATAGAAAGCCCAATGCAGTTTTTTGCAGTAGTAGGAAAAACACTCTAAAATTTATGTGGAACCTCAAAGGGCTCCACAGCCAGAAAAATCTTGAGGAAGAAAAGCAAAAGTGGGGCCGGCGCCGCGGCTCACTAGGCTAATCCTCCGCCTAGCGGCGCCGGCACACCGGGTTCTAGTCCCGGTCGGGGCGCCGGATTCTGTCCCGGTTGCCCCTCTTCCAGGCCAGCCCTCTGCTGTGGCCAGGGAGTGCAGTGGAGGATGGCCCAGGTGCTTGGGCCCTGCACCCCATGGGAGACCAGGAAAAGCACCTGGTTCCTGGCTCCTGCCATCGGATCAGCGCGGTGCGCCGGCCGCAGCGCGCCGGCTGCGGCGGCCATTGGAGGGTGAACCAACGGCAAAGGAAGACCTTTCTCTCTGTCTCTCTCTCTCACTGTCCACTCTGCCTGTCAAAAAAAAAAAAAAAAAAAAAAAAAAAAAAAGAAAAGCAAAAGTGGAGGCCTCCTGCTTCCCAACTTGAAAACTTGACAGAGTCACACGGGACTGACACAGAACCAGCCCTAGAGACTGGGGAGGGGCCTGTCACACAGGAGGGGCAGTGGGTAGGGGGGCTCTCTGAGGAGGCACCTGTTACACAGTAGGGACAGTGGATAGGAGGGCTCTCTGAGGAGGCACCTGTCACACAGTAGGGGCAGTGGGTAGGGGGGCTCTCTGTGGAGGGGCGTGTCACGCAGTAGGGATGGACAGTATCTCTAACCAGTGATATTGGGGAAACTGATCCCCAAGGAGCACAGGACAACGTTGGGCCCTTGGCTTAGGGACTGATGACCTGAAACCATAAAGCTAGAAGCCAGGGGGAAGCTCAGGACACTGGAGTTGGCAGTGACTTATTGGCTGTGACACCGAAGCCCAGGCAAATGTGACGGTATCACCGTTAGCTACTGCTGTGCAGCCGAGGAAGCCGTGAGCAGAGCACTGGGGTGCACGCCCTCTGAGGCGGGGTAAGTCTCTCCCAGGTGTGTGCTGGAGGGAGCGCCCACCTGGCCACCTGGATGGAGGCACAGAACACTGTGGACAGAGGAGAGGGAAAGAGGCCCAACTTTACCCTCCCCAGGGTAGCACACGTCCTCTCTGGTCCATGAGTGTGCCCACTAGCACAGCCCAGGAGACGACCAGCATGGAAGAGGGTGTGGAAAGCAGGGACACTCTTGCACTGCTGGTGGGAGTGTAGCGTGAAGCAGCCACAGTGGGAAATGGCAGCAGTCCCTCAGGCAATCTCATGGGATCCGTGTCCATGCGCTGGGCAGAGGCCACAGAACTGAAGGCAGACTCGGAGTCCTGCAGCGTCTTCATAGCAGCCAAGGGGTGGGAGCAGTCTTCATGCTCATGGGTGCGTCAGTAATGAGGGCATAGTGCATGGGGCATGTGCCTTGGTACAGTGGGTTAAGCTGCTGCCTGCCGTGCTGGCGTCCCATGCAGGTACTAGTTTGGATCTCAGCTGCTCCACTTCTGATCTGGGTCTCTGCTAATGTGCCTGGGAAAGCAGTGGAGGAAAGTCCAAGTGCTTGTGCCCCTGCGCCTATGTGGGAGACCCAGATAGAGCTCCTGGCTTCAGTCTGGCCCAGCCCTGACTGTTGTGACCATTCGAGGAGTGAACCAGCAGGTGGAAGAGCTCTCCCTCTCCCTCTCTCCCCTCCTCCATTCTTCCCTCCTCCTCTCCTCCTCTCTCTTCTTCCCTCCTCCTCTCCTTCTCTCTCTCCTTCCCTCTTTCTCTCCTTCCTTCCCTCTCCCTCTCCTCCAACTCTTCCTTTTCAAATAAATAAATCTTTATAAAAAGGTGGCACATGCATATAATGTAATATTAATCGGCATTAAAAAGACAACCAGTCATCTCTTCATGTGGTTTCACCTGGGACACTGGGCCGAGTGAAATGAGCCACACTCACTTCAGTGAGATGGACAGACACAGCCTGATCCTCTTAGGTGAGGCTATAACCTGGAACAGAAAGTCCTGAGCCTCACCGTACAGGATGAGAACTCAGATCTGCACCATGCACTGAGACATGGAATCCTTTTACCATAGCAACTGGTGGCCAGGTGCCATGATGCTTCTGTGTGGTTTCATTCCCTGGGCGCTGCTGGGCCTGGACTCGCTTATTCTGGGGCTCGCATGTGGGTGCAGGGGCCCGAGGACTTGGGCCGTCTTCCACTGCTATCCCAGGCCATAGCAGAGAGCTGGATCAGAAGAGGAGCAGCCGGGGCCGGGACCGGAACCGGAACCGGCGCCCATATGGGATGCCGGCGCCTCAGGCCAGGGTGTTAACCCGCTGTGCCACAGCACCGGCCCCAAGGAAAATTTTATTTTAAAGAAAATTTTATTTACAAATTTCATGTCTTTCATGTATAGGGATTTAGCAACACAGTGATATTCCTCACCCTACCCTCCCTCCCGCCCTCACTCCACCCTTTCTCCTCCCCCTCTCCCATTCCCTCCTCTTAATTTTTGCAATGATTTCCTTTTCAGTTTACTTTATACTCATAAGATCAACCCTATACTCAGTAAGGAGTTCAACAAATAGTATGAAGAAAAAAATCCCACTGTCCCACTTGTGGCGACAAGTGCTGTGAACATCAAAGCTCAGAATGTCCATTTAATGCCTATAGATTTGATTACCTTTTAGGTTATCTGTTAGTTACTACAGATCAGGAAAAACGTGAGTTATTTGTCCTTTTGGGGTCTGGCTTATTTCACTAAGTATAATGGTTTCCAGTTGCATCCATTTTGTTGCGAAAGACAGGACTTCATTTTTTACAGCAGAGTAGTACTCCTTAGTGTACATATCTCATAATTTATCTGGTCATTATTTGATGGACATCTGGGTTGATTCCATATCTTAGCTACTGTGAATTGAGCTGCAATAAACATGGGGTACAGATAATTTTCATATGCTGATTTCATTTCCCTTGGGTAGATTCCCAGAGTGGGATGGCTGGGTCATATGGTAGGTCTGTATTCAGATTTCTGAGGTGTCTCTTACTGTCTTCCACAGTGGCTAAACCAGTTTACATTCCCACCAACAGTGAATTACGGTAACTTTTTCCCTGCATCCTCACTAGCACCTGTTGTTGATTTCTGTATGAGAGTCATTCTAACTGGTGTGATGTGAAAACTCATTGTGGTTTTGACTTGAAGTTCCCTGACCGCTATAATCCTGAACATTTTTTCATGTGTCTGTTGGCCATTTGGATTTCCTCTTTTGAAAAATGCCTTTGCCCATTTCTTACTGGGTTGTTTTGTTGTTGAGTTTCATGATCTCTTTGTGTATTCTGGTTTTTCGTCCTTTGTGAGTTGCATAGTTTGCAAATAATCTTTCTCATTATGTCTGTTGCCTCTTCATTTTGCTGGGGTGTTTCTTTTGCAGTACAGAAGCGTCTCAGTTTGATGTAATCCCATTTGTCAACTTTGACTTTGATTGCCTGTACCTCTGGGGTCTTTTCCAAGAAGTCTTTGCCTGTGACAGTGTCTTGCAGAGTTTCCCCAATGTTCTCTTTTAGTAGTTAATGGTGTAATTTCAAAGATTTAGAACCTTGATCCATTTTGAGTTGATTTTTGCATAAGGTGTGAGGTAGGGGTCTTGCTTCCTACTTCTGCATGTGGAGATCCAGCTTTCCCAGCACCGTTTGTTGAACAGACTGTCCTTGCTCCAGAGATTAATTTTGGCTCCTTTGTCAAAGGTAAGTTTGTTGTAGATGTGTGGGTTGATTCCTGGAGTTTCTATTCTGTTCCATTAGTCTACATATCTATTGTTGTGCCAGTACAGGCTGTTTTGATAATAACTGCCCTGAAGTATGTCTTGAAATCTCAATTTGTGTTGCCTCAGGCTTTGGTGGTGTTGTGTAAGATTGCTTTAGTTATTCGAGGCTCCTATGTTTCCATATGAATTTCAACATCGTTTTTTTTTTCTAGATCTGAGAAGGATGCCTTTGCTATTTTGATTGGGATTGCACTGGGTCTGTAAATTGCTTTCAGTAGTATGGACGTTTTTATGATATGAGTCTTTCAATCCATGAACATGGAAGATTTTTCCGTTTTGTTCTCATCTTCTATTTCTTTCTTTAATGGCTTATAATTTTCATAGTAGAGATCTTCCACCTTTTTGGTTAACTGTATTCCAAGGTAATTAATATTTTCTGTAGCTATCCTTGTCTGGTTCTAGATCTCAGGCTCAGTGGGAATACTTCCAACTTTTCCCCATTCAATAGGATGCTGGCTGTGGGTTTGTCATAAATTTCCTTGATTGTGTTGAGGAATGTTCCTTCTATATCCAATTTGTTTAAGGTTTTCTTCATGAAGGGGTATTGTATTTTATCAAATGCTCTTTCTGCATCTATTTTTTAAGATTTATTTATTTATTTGAGTTACACAGAAGAGAAGGCAGAGAGAGAGAGAGAGAGAGAGGAGAGAGAGAGGAGAGAGAGAGAGAGAGAGAGAGAGAGAGAGAGAGAGAGAGAGGTGTCTTCCAACTGATGGTTTACTCCCCAGTTGGCCGCAATGGCCAGAGCTGCACCAATCCGAAGCCAGGAGCCAGGAGTCTCTTCTGGGTCTCCCATGCAGGTGCAGGGGCCCAAGGACTTGTCATCATCTACTGCCTTCCCAGGCCATAGCAGAGAGCTGGATTGGAAGTGGAGCAGCCGAGACTTGAACTGGCGCCCATATGGGATGCCAGCTCTTCAGGCCAGGGTGTTAACCCACTGCGCTACAGCGCTGCCCTCTCTTTCTGCATCTATTTAGATAATCATATGATTTCTATTCTTCAGTTTGCTAATGTGATGTACCACATTGATTTGCAAATATTGAGCCATCCCTGCATACCAGGGATAAATTTGACTTGGTACGGGTGAATATTCTTTTTGATCTGTTGCTGGGTCAATTGGCTAATATTTTGTTGAATTTTTGCATGTATATTCATCAGGGAAATTGGTCTGTAATTCTCTTTCTCTGTTGTATCGTTTTCAGGTTTAGGAATTAAGGAGATGCTGGCTTCATAGAAGGAGTTTGGGAGGATTCCCTCCCTTCGAATTGTTTGAACAGCTTGAGAAGAATTGGAGTTAGTTCTTATTTTTTTTCCTTTAAAATTACATTTTATTTCTCTTTATATTTGTGTGTTTTAGAAAAATTCTTCTTCGTATGGCTAGTAGAATTCAGCAGTGAAGCCATCCAGTCCTGAGCTTTTCCTTGGAGCATCTTTTTTTAGTGATTCAATCTCTGTATTGATTATGGGTTTGTTTAGGTTTTCTTTTATGTCTTCATGACTCAATTTTGTAGGTTGTGTCCAGGAATCTGTCAATTGCTTCTAGAGTTTCCATTTTGTTGGCACATAGCTCTGTGTAGTAATTCATAATGATTCTTTTTATTTCTGTGGTGTCATTAAATTTCCATTTTCATCTGTAATTTTATTGACTTGGATCTTTGCCTTTTTTTTTGTTAGTCGAGCCAATTTTATTTTATTTTTCAAAAAACTAGATCT
The DNA here is from genome assembly GCF_051225735.1 of Oryctolagus cuniculus. NCBI lineage: Eukaryota > Metazoa > Chordata > Mammalia > Lagomorpha > Leporidae > Oryctolagus > Oryctolagus cuniculus. The sequence continues at coordinate 148,599,779 of NC_142874.1, forward strand.
TCATTTCACTGATCTTTTGTATTACTTTTTTGGTTTCAGTTTTGTTTCTTCTCTAATTTTAAGTGTTTGTTTCCTCTTACTAATTAGGGGTTTGTTTGTTTGTTTGTTTGTTTTGACAGGCAGAGTGGATAGTGAGAGAGAGAGACAGAGAGAAAGGTCTTCCTTTTGCTGTTGGTTCACCTTCCAATGGCCGCCATGGCTGGTGTGCTGTGGCCGGCGCACCACACTGATCCGATGGCAGGAGCCAGGTGCTTCTCCTGGTATCCCATGGGGTGCAGGGCCCAAGCACTTGGGCCATCCTCCACTGCCTTCCCGGGCCACAGCAGAGAGCTGGCCTGGAAGAGGGGCAACCGGGAAAGAATCTGGCGCCCCGACGAGAACTAGAACCCCGTGTGCCAGCACTGCTAGGTGGAGGATTAGCCTATTGAGCTGCGGCACCGGCAGGGGTTTGGTTTGTTGTTTTTCTAGTTCCTTGAGATTGATTTTAGATAATTTATTTGATGCTTTTCCAATTTGTTGATATAGTCACCAATTGCTATAAACTGCCCTCTTAACACTGCTTTTGCTGTATTCCATAAATTTTGATATGTTGTATTGTCAGCTTCATTTATTTCCAGAAAATTTTTGATTTCCCTTTTTTTTCTGTGACCCACTGTTCATTCAGGAGCATGTTGTTCAGTCTCCAGGTGTTTGCATATGTTCTAGAGATTCTTGAGTTGTTAATTTCCAGCTTCATTTCATTGTCAGAAAAGATGCATGGTATGATTCCAATTTCTTTGAATTGTGGTGTATCGTGGAGAATGCTCCATGCACTGGCGAGAAGAATGTGTGTTCTAAAGTTCTATAGGTATCTGTTAGGTCCATTTGGTCTGTAGTGTTGATTAACTGTTTCCTTGCTTTCTGTCTGGTTGATCTGTCCATTGATGAAAGTGGGGTATTGAGTTCCCCCATTACTATTGTATTGCAGTGTATGTCTCCCTTTACGTCCAGTAACATCTGTTTTAAGTAGCCAGGCACCCCGGCGCTGGGTGCATATACGTTTATTATAGTCACATTTTCCTGTTGAAGTGATCCCTTAATCATTACATAGTGCCCTTCTTTGTCTGTTTTAGCAGTTTTTTTTGTTAAAGTCTATTTGGTCTGTTATTAGGGTGGCTACACCTGCTTATTTTTGCTTTCCATTTGCATGGACTATCTTTTTCCATCCTTTGACTTTCTGTCTGTGTCTATCGTTGTTGGTGAGTTGAGTTTCTATTAGGCAGCAAATAGGTGGGTCTGTTTTTTAATCCATTCATTCAGTCTTTATCTTTTAATTGAAATTAATAATTGAAATTAATTTTTAATTTATCTTTTAATTAGGCCATTTACATTCAAGGTGACTATTGATAAGTAAAGACCTGGCCCTGCCATTTTTCCATAAATATTCCTGTTGTTTCATCAGATTTGCTTTTACTTTTACTGGGAGATTTTCTGCCTTCACCTTCTTTCATAATGATAACCATGTTTCTGTGTGTAGCACATCCTTAAGCATCTTTTGTAAGGCTGGATGAGTGATGACAAATTTTTTCAATTTCTGTTTGTTATGGAGGGTCTTTATTTCACTTTCATTCATAAATGAGAGCTCTGCAGGGTACAGCAATCTGGGTTGACAGAATTTTTCTCTAAAGACTTGGACTATGTCTCGCCATTCTTGGCAGTAGAGTTTCTGATGAGAAGTCTGCTGTGAATCTAATTGGAGATCCTCTGAAAGTAATCTGGCTTTTCTCTCTTGCGCATTTTAGAATTTTTTCTTTATGTTTTACTGTGTTGAGTTTGATTACAGTGTGTCATGGTGAAGATCTTTTCTGGTCATTTCTATTAGGAGTACTATATGCTTCCTGTACTTGGATGTCCTTTTCTTTCTCCAAATTAGGGACATTTTCTGTAATTGTATCACTCTAAAGGCCTTCTAATCCTTTCTTTCTTTCCATGCCTTCAGGAACTCCAAAGACCCGAATGGTAGGTTTTATCAAAGTATCCCATAAATTTCCAACACTGTTTTAAAATTTTCCTTCTTTTTTTTTTTGTCTGAACAAGAAACCTCCACAGATTTTCTTGTAACTCAGATGTTCTTTTTCTGCCTGATCAAGTCTGTTGTTAAGGCTTTCCACTGTATTTTTTATTTGACATTTTGAATTCTTCATTTCTAATATTTTAGTTTGATTTGTCTTCAAAATCTCAAATGGGAAGATTTTTCTTCCATGTCATCTATGGATTTCTTTAATTTGTGAATTTGTTTCTCATTAATTCTGAATAATCCTATGATTAATCTTTTGAGTTCTGTTTATAGCATTTCTTCAGTCTCCTCATCTTCACATCTTCAATACTATTGAAGCGTTGTTGTGTTGCTTTGAGGGGTCATGTTGTCTGCCTTATTCTTTTTTTTTTTTTTTTTTTTGGACAGGCAGAGTGGACAGTGAGAGAGACAGAGATAAAGGTCTTCCTTTGCCGTTGGTTCACCTCCAACGGCCGCCGCGGCTGGCGCGCTGCGGCCAGCGCACCACGCTGATCCGATGGCAGGAGCCAGGTGCTTCCTCCTGGTCTCCCATGCAGGTGCAGGCCCAAGGACTTGGGCCATCCTCCACTGCACTCCCGGGCCACAGCAGAGAGCTGGCCTGGAAGAGAGGCAACCAGGACAGAATCCGGCGCCCCGACCGGGACTAGAACCCGGTGTGCTGGCGCCGCAAGGCAGAGGATTAGCCTATTGAGCCGCGGCGCCGGTCCTGCCTTATTCTTGTTTCTTTACTTTTCTGCATTTATTTTTAGGCATTTGAGAATATACTTGGTTTTTTCCTCTGATGGCTTTTATCTTCAAACTGAACCTCTGTGGCTTAGTGGAGTGTCTGCCCTTTCAGTGAATACCCTGAGGCAGGCGCTGAGTATGGCCAGGGGGCTCCGGTTCATGCTCCAGGGTGAGGTTGAGTATCCTGGATGCCACTTACTTGGGCGTGGCAGATCGCCTCTGTTAACAGGAGGGTGTGATCACCCAAGAGAGGTGATCACACCCTCAGCGCCTCTCTTCCAAGGTGATCAGTGCCCAGATGTTAGCCCTCAGTAGGTGTAGTACTCATCTGCACTGCTGTGTGAACCACACTGAGGATCTGTGCAGTCCTGTGTGAGCACAGATCCCACTACCAGGACCCAGCCCAGGCAGTCGGAGAGTTCTGAGTGTGTGGAGCTGCTCCCAGTGACTGTCCAGAGACCCAGCTGCACCTGTGCCCTGCCATGTGTCACAGAGTTTTGCAGTCATGGGACTCTGTGAGAGGAAAGGCCACCACAGAACACACCAAACACTGGAGTAAGGGGGGTTTCTTGTCAGGTGGGGAACCCCGACAGGCTGCCTCCCCGTGCACGGAGACTAGCGGCCTGCACTGGGAGAACAGGTCTTATATGGCTTTGCAGAGGTGAGGAAGTGGGAGCCGCAAATCCCGTTAAGGTGGGGGTGGAGCTGACGCTTGTGATTGGGCCATTTGGTCACCTGACTTCTAGTAAGCCAGCTGGGCTTAGGAAGATGGTACATTTTACTAACAGGATGCAGAGTTCTCTCTCCATCCTGCTAGTCTGTCCCAGCACAGAGAGGCTGAGACAGCCCAGAGCCAGCTGCCTGTGGGTGCTCCACCTTGGCGGTCTGAGCCCTGGATCCGGTGATAGGCTGGGAGGCTGAGGGCGCCTCACAGTCCTGCACGGTGCCCAGCCCTTCTCAGTCTTCCCAGCCAGACTCAGGGGGGAATGTGGATGTTGCCTCTGTAAAATCCCTGGATCACACACATGCCAGGAGCCACTGCAGCTGCTGCTCATGTCAAAATGGCGCCTTCTCCTCGCCGGCTGCTGGGAGCATGGACAACAGCCACCTCGGCCACTGAGGTCACAGTGGCACCTTCTCCCCCGAGCCACTGGGCTCAGGCACACGAGCCGCCGCTGCTGCTGCTGGTGTCAAGATGGTGCCCTCTCCCAGCTGGTTGCTGGGTGCTGTTGTGGGGGACTGGGGAGGGAGAAATGGGCTCTTTTTTGCTGGGTTGCCAGGTAGCCTGTCCCCTGTAGAGCTGCGCCAGGCCCTCCTCTGGCAGCACTGGCAGTGGCTCGTGCCGCGGCAGTCTGCTCACCTCGCTCCCCGGAGCTGGCGCGGCTCCTGCTCTCACTATGGGGTCGGGTGTTGTGTGCTTGCTGTTGCCGCGCGTCTGCAGCTTCCACACTGCTCCATGGCATCCCTCCTCCTCCTGCAGAATTTCCACAGCAGACTTCCCTCCAGTTCTCCCTGGAAGTGCACGTCCTCCACTTCTTTGCTACCATTTCCCCCTAGCCTAAAGCAGTGCTGCTGTCTTAGAATCCCCCCACGCAGTCTCGATTCCTGTTGCTTGGTGGTAAGTTTGGCAGTGGGAAGTGTGAGTCCCCTGAACTATTTTTTTTTTTTTTGACAGGCAGAGTGGACAGTGAGAGAGAGACAGAGAGAAAGGTCTTCCTTTTGCCGTTGGTTCACCCTCCAATGGCCGCCGCGGCCGGCGCGCTGCGGCCGGTGCACCACGCTGATCTGAAGGCAGGAGCCAGGTGCTTCTCCTGGTCTCCCCTGGGGTGCAGGGCCCAAGCACTTGGGCCATCCTCCACTGCACTCCCTGGCCACAGCAGAGAGCTGGCCTGGAAGAGGGGCAACCGGGACAAAATCCAGCGCCCCGACCAGGACTAGAACCCGGTGTGCTGGCGCCGCAAGGTGGAGGATTAGCCTAGTGAGCCACGGCGCCGGCCCCCTTAACTATTCTTCAAAGTTGTTTTGGCTATGTGGAATCCCTTATTAGTTGATGTGAATTTTAGAGTCGTTGATTTTTACAAAGAAGTCAGCTGCAATTGCATCGAATCTGTTGATAGGTTTGGGGAGTATTGCTATCGTAACGGTGTATCTTCCGATCCATGAAAATGGGAAGATTTTCTGTTCATTCTGATCTTTTAAACATTTATTTCAACAATTATTTGTAATTTTCAGAAAATTGAATGTTCATTGAATTTACTCCTATGTGTGATTTTTGATGCAGTTGAAAGCGGAGTTGTTCCCTGAGTTTCTGGGTTCTTTGCTAAGGTGTTTGGGAACATGGCTGAGCTGTGTGTGTTGATTGGGTGTCCTCTAACATTGCTGCAGTCTTATATTCATCCTGATAGGTTTTTGGTGGACCACTAAGGTTTTTCTTTTCTTTTCTTTTTCTTTTTTTGACAGGCAGAATGGACAGTGAGAGAGAGAGACAGAAAGGTCTTCCTTTTTCCATTGGTTCACTCCCCCATTGGCCACTGCAGTTGGTGCACCGCGCTGATCTGAAGCCAGGAGCCAGGTGCTTCCTCCTGGTCTCCCATGCAGGTGCAGGCCCAAGCACTTGGGCCATCCTCCACTGCACTCCCGGGCCACAGCAGAGAGCTGGACTGGAAGAGGAGCAACCGGGACAGAGTCTGGCGCCCCGACTGGGACTAGAACCCCGTGTGCTAGTGCCGCAAGGCAGAGGATTAGCCTATTGAGCCTCGGTGCTGGCCTTTTGTTTCCTCTTGAGTCAGTTTGATAGCTGTGTCCTGGGAGTTTGTCCTTCTCATCTGAGTTTTCTGATGCGTTGATGTCCACTTGTTCATAGTGTTTCTTTATACCCTTTGTGTTTCTGTAGGGTCAACAGTGGTGTTCCTTCTTCTTCTTCTTCTTCTTCTTCTTTTTTTTTTTTTTTTTTTTTTTTGACAGGCAGAATTAGAGACAGAGAGAAAGGTCTTCCTTCCATTGGTTCACCCCCCAGATGGTTGCTCCGGCCAGCGCGCTGCACTGATCTGAAGCCAGGAGATAGATGCCTCCCCCTGGTCTCCCATGCGGGTGCAGGGCGCAAGCACTTGGGCCATCCTCCACTGCCTTCCTGGGCCACAGCAGAGAGCTGGACTGGAAGAGGAGCAACCGGGATAGAATCCGGTGCCCCAACCAGGACTAGAAACCGGGTGTTCCTTCTTTCATACTTCATCCTAGTAATTTGATTTTTCTCTTTTGTTGGTCAGTCTACCTGAAGATTTGTCAAATTGTTGCTCTTTGGAAAGAACCACATTTTAGCTGTGTTGATTGTTACTCTCTGTTGACTCATGTCTGTTGCCATTCTTGTTGCTTTCTTCCTGCCTGCTGTGCTGTTTGCTCTTCCTTTTCCCACTTCTGGTTTCTGATGTGCAGCTGCTTCTCTTCCTAGATGTTTCAGTCGCATGGTTCTCTCCAGCTGTCCAGTTCACTGTGCCCCACGAGCTGTGGTCAGAGCTCACTTCAGCTTACTGCAGAGTGTCTTCTGGCTTCCCTTTTGACAAAAGTCTCTGGAAATGCTAGATTGTCTGGTTCTTATTTCTCTCCATTTTTGCCTCTTGTATTTTATTACTCTGTTACTTGCATTTCTGTCTTTAGTAGTTTTATCTTTCAGATGGGTTAATTCATGTATCATTTTGAAATTATCTTTATATTCACTAACATTTATAAATTTGCTGTTCCCATGGCTTATCTTTTCCATTTCTTTTAGTCACTTTTATCTCAGAATAGCTTTTATCTTGCCTGTCTCTTATAGGCAGCTTTTAGTTGGATCATTTTTTGAAATGTTCAGTGTGGCAGTCTCTGCCTTTGTTTAGAGTTTTTAGTTCGTTTACATTTTTTTTTTTACAGGCAGAGTTAGATAGTAAGAGAGAGACAGAGAGAAAGGTCTTCCTTCCGTTGGTTCACTCCCCAAATGGCCGCCACAGTCGGTGCCGCTGCGCCAATCCAAAGCCAGGAGCCAGGTGCTTCCTCCTGGTCTCCCATGCGGGTGCAGGACCCAAGCACTTGGGCCATCCTCCACTGCCTTCTCAGGCCACAGCAGAGAGCTGGACTGGAAGAGGAGCAACTGGGACTGAACCTGCGCCCCAAATGGGACTAGAACCTGGGGTACTGGCGCTGCAGATGGAGGATTAGCCTAGTGCCATGGCGCTGGCCAGTTTGTTTACATTTAATATTACTTTTGTTTTCTGTAGTCTGTTTCTAACGAAGCATTTCAACTTTATTACTGTAGGACCCCAAAAGCGGTGTCCTCTTGTGACGACCCCAGAAACACAGACTCCAGACCAGACGATGCAATAGAGCAGGAGGTAATTTTATTTCATTTGCGCAAATGGGCCCCCCTACTGCTGCAAGCAGCAAGCAAGTGAGAGGAGCCCCGAGCAGCTATCTCACACAGCTTTTAAAGGGCAAAACCACAAAATTAACATATTATAGGCTGGCGTAAGTTCATTGGATAATTTTCAGTAGCGGGCCTTGTATGGCAGTCTAAAAGTGGTAATGTCGGTGGAAAAGTACTAGGTCAAAGGGATACATTAGGGGAGGGGGTCTCTAGGAGAGAGGAATAGGTTGCTACGTGCCTTGCAGCTTTCTTTGTTAACCTTGAGCAAGCGTAGGGAAGGGGCTTATCTACAAGGCAGGTGTTCTGTGTATCTCTGGTTAGTAGCTGACTGCTTTCTCTGTGAACCGGTTTACTCCCCATTTCCCAAGGCCGTCTCTGGAACGGTTTGTCTCAGGAGCCCCATTTTTTTATGGTGGCTCTTGGCTCCTTTCATTCCCCCATTTTCTCTTTGAACTAATTTTAATCCTAAAATTGTGTGCCGTTAATGAGGGGTTTCAATACGGTCACTGGTGGCCAGGGCTTGATACTGTTGCGTGAGGACTAATGCCAATGATCAGCAAGCCAGGCCTTAGCATGTGGGCCCATGGCCAGCCATGGGTTTTTATATATATATATATATTTTTATTAAATTGAGAATGGCCTCTGTCTTAGGTTGCCCTCAGTCATCTCTGTCCTTACCCGTCATCGGTAACTGGCAGCTTGGCCTAGAGCCCTGTCTTAGGTTGGTACAGGATGCTGAGCGTCTTACCCGTCTTTGAGTACCATTCCAGCCCCACATTAGGTGAGAGATGAGACATACAGCCAAATATCAATTATTTTGATTACAAAGGAGGCTTGGTATGAAGTTTTAAATGATGAATCTCAGTCCATTCATACTATAGGGAAGTCAGCATAAAATGCAGAACACACGGAAGACATCCCATACAAAGTGGGAAAAGCAGTAGCAGTCCAGCCAACATTAATAACCAATGAATCCATTGAAACCCTTCAAATGAATAGTGGGTTAGTAATAAACATATGTTGCATTTTACTCTTAAGTTTATCAATAACAGACTCTATATATGGCACATTGTTAGTAATGTTAAAGCAATATCCCCCAGGTACAGGTTTACAACTTAAATGATCTTTTTAACAGCAAGTAATTGTTAGCTGCATGGCTTAAAAGCACTCCTGAGTGAACTTGATCCAATTCTTTGGCTATATTGGATAGCACAGTAGCAGTAAGATTGATTGCTTTGGTCACCAAACATGTAAGCCTTTATAGTCCACGATTATTTCCAAAAGCCAGTCCAGGAACACTTACTACTGATGCAGCCATGGCAAGGGCAGTGTCCTCTCCTATTAGGATGACGTTGTTATTGTAGTCTTCAGGTAAAGCACGCCACTGACGTGCTCTATCCGCTGCTGTAAATACAGATGTTAGCATCAGGGCCACACGGCCCAGGGAGCAATTGCAGAAAGGCATGTTGGTTACATGGAAAAACCCATCCCTTAGGAGCCCTTGTCCCATACCAGTACTGGATCAGGTCCATTCCATTGATTGGTGATAGGATCCCTCCATTTCACCACTGCTCTTTTTACAGCTGTTTTTAAGCAGTTAGAATTTAACAGAGACATCAAGAGAACATAATAGATTACTTTAACTCATTGCTTTAACAGAGGATCAGATTTTGATTTTATGTCAAAGAAAATAACCAAAGATTTCTTCTTTCCATAACATTTTGCGACTTTCTCACACCTTCTGTAACTTGCTCAAACCTTTCTCTCCCCCCCCCCCTTTTTTTTCATTCCAGTATAAACCAGCCATTAAGATAAACAATTTTTACAAATTATATCCTTTTAAAAGTATCTCTTTTTTAAACTTTCCTTATCAAGAACACGCTTTTATGTTTGTGACCTTTTACATTAAAATGATGGTATCTGGGACTGTAGCAGTCAATGGGAGAGTAACTTTGTTTAATTCCCTGTAATCCACAGTCATTTTTCAGGTTTCATCTGATTTCTTAACATGCCAAATTAGATAATTCCTTTTAGTGATTATGGGAATCATCACTCCAGCACTAAGATAATTTTTTTTACTGTTTTAGATATTTCCTCATATCCACCTGGAATTCTGTATTGTTTACACTGAATAACCTTAGTTGGCCCTGGCAGCAGTACAGGAGCTTGATATAATTTTTTTACCACTACCTAGCAGTTTGACTCCAAAGGGCAGCATTTTTTTTTCCCAATTTACATTTATCCTGTACTTATTTTTCCAATTGCTTACACATGCATCAGTATGCAGATAACAAAATCCATTCTCACCTCCCCAAAGCCTATAGTTCATCCCCCTTTTCCACCGGCACTGATAGCAAAACCTCAATAACTTGTGGAGGCTGTGCACTCTGTAACTTGCCATCCCAATTCTCACTCGATTCTGAGCAGAGAGCCCATTCCTTCACCAAAGAGGCGAACTGAAGGTCTTTTCAGCCAGGAACATCACAGGTTACACATGCAACTTCAGTTTTTCTTTTAAAGAAAGGCATTGCTTTGCATACTTGCAGATCCTGCCAACTACGCCAATTTGTGACAGTAAATTACTTTTTAGCTGTCTGCTGTGCACAGACTTAGTTACTTTTAATCTGCAAGAAATACGCTGCAAGCCTTGTAGTGCACACTAAAATTATTTACAGGAAAGATGGTAAAGGAGCATAGATTAACAGAATGTTGCAATAAACATGGCTCCATTGCTTTAATGATACTATAGCAAGATGGTCCACTGATCCCTGTAGGGAGGGCCTGAGGCTGGCCCCGCTTCCAGTTTCCTGAACTCTGTTTTTTAATGAATTACCTTCTTTATCAGTTTTGGAGTGACACTTATTGGCCCAATGCCTTTCCCTTTAGCACTGGAAGCAAATCCCAGGAAGAGCCTTATTTTGATTTTTGACTTCTGGACAATTTTTGTACATGTCCCTGTTGCCCACACTTATAGCACCCTCATTTATCAGGCATAGCCCTCCTTGATGATTTTTGTAATGACATACCAAGCAGAGCGTCAGGTCCTGAATGTCCTGTTATTAATCCATTTTGTTAATTTTTCATTAAAGGGACTGTCACAGAACACCTCAATCACAGTAGCCAATTGATCATGTAATCATTACGGGCACATTTAACATTCAGCTTGACTGCGTGTTCCCCCAGGATGAAACAGCAGCAACAGAGGCTTGCTCCGGCTCCCCCCAAAGCCTCCAAGGACAAGGGTGGCTCATTGCCAAGATTTTAGGCAAGCAGTGCGTCCCATCTCGGGTCTTGGCCAGAGAGCCGAGACATGAAGCATGCCCACCTGTTTATCAGAAAACATTCCTTTATCCTCCTCCCCGGGAACTGGCCAGGCTCCCAAGGAGCAGGAGAAGGTCATTCGGCAGCAAAGTTTCTTGGTTACCAGAGCCAAATCTAGGTACAAGCCTCTCCAGCCCAAAAATTTGTCCTTACATTTGGCCCTAGAGTTGCATTGAGAGGTAGACATAATTAACACATTATAAGAATACAATATACATTTTTCATACAAGTATACATCTAGCAATCAAACACAACAATAAAAACAGACGGGGGAGACAGTAAGAGATAAAGGACAACAAAAACAGCGACACACAGAACACAAATCACAAGCCGCGCGGCAACAGACCGAGACAAAACCGAAACTATCAGAAGGGAGCGGCAGTCTGGCCAGGCTCTCCCCTGGAAGAAAGGAAATTCCCTCTTTCCCTCCTTCCCAGACCACCACTGGAGCGTTCTCCAGGGTTGCACCAGGGGTCTCAGGACACGTCTGAAATCACAAGCCGCGCAGCAACAGACCGAGACAAAACCAAAACCAAAATTTCAGAAGGGAGCGGCCGTTTGGCCAGGCTCTCCCCTGGAAGAAGGGAAACGCCCTCTTTCCCTCCTTCCCAGACCACCACTGGAGCGTCCTCCAGGGTTGGACCAGGGGCCTCAGGACACGTCTGTCTCCCCCTTCGGTCCAGTCAGTACTGAGCCTGTACAGGCGCCCCAGGACGGATTCCACGTCGTCCTGGCAGACAAGGACAAACAGTACAAACCACAGTTACAATGATACACAAGTAAGCAAACTTACCTCCGTCTGGCCGATGAAGTGTGGGAGTCTGGGGTCCCCCAAATCCCGGACGAGCCCCCAAATGTAGGACCCCAAAAGCGGTGTCCTCTTGTGACGACCCCAGAAACACAGACTCCAGACCAGACGATGCAATAGAGCAGGAGGTAATTTTATTTCATTTGCGCAAATGGGCCCCCCTACTGCTGCAAGCAGCAAGCAAGTGAGAGGAGCCCCGAGCAGCTATCTCACACAGCTTTTAAAGGGCAAAACCACAAAATTAACATATTATAGGCTGGCGTAAGTTCATTGGATAATTTTCAGTAGCGGGCCTTGTATGGCAGTCTAAAAGTGGTAATGTCAGTGGAAAAGTACTAGGTCAAAGGGATACATTAGGGGAGGGGGTCTCTAGGAGAGAGGAATAGGTTGCTACGTGCCTTGCAGCTTTCTTTGTTAACCTTGAGCAAGCGTAGGGAAGGGGCTTATCTACAAGGCAGGTGTTCTGTGTATCTCTGGTTAGTAGCTGACTGCTTTCTCTGTGAACCGGTTTACTCCCCATTTCCCAAGGCCGTCTCTGGAACGGTTTGTCTCAGGAGCCCCATTTTTTTATGGTGGCTCTTGGCTCCTTTCAATTACTTGCTGTCTGTGGTGGTTTCCTAGCCCCACACAATCAGCTCCTCCCAATCCGTGGTGCTGTTGGTCAGGGTATCAACGTGCATTACAGGTAAATTCCTAAGGCTGAGGCTTTTTGCTGTCTGCATACACCGTTTCCCACAATCGCATTTGCACTGTGCCGTGTCACAGTGCCCTCTGCCTGGACTCTGGTCCCCCGTGGTTGTGGCGTGTCCTCTCCTCTGTGGTGCCGTTGTCCCGCTGCCTGCTGAGGTCAGCTTTCCCTCTGGGTCCCTGGGTCGGTGGCAGTTGCTCTCTCATTGCCCCCAAGAGTCTCTGCTTGTTTCTATGTAGTGTTGAGAAGGGCACGCTAGTCTTCTCCCTGGTTCTCAGCCCCTCTGCTGAGTGGGAGGAGTGTCTGTTGGGCTAATGAAGTGGCTCAGGGTGGGCCTGGCTGGCTGCCAGGTGGGCGCTGGTGACCATGGAGACCAGGCACAGGCCTGGCTTGGGTAGTGGGAGGATTTCAGCTGCTAGACCTGCAGGGAGGGAGGGGAGCAGAGGCCGAGTTGAGTCCTGTGGCCAGTGACTTAGCAGTCATGCCTTCCCAACGAGATCCCCGTGAGAACTGCAGATATGTGCTGGTGCATGTATGTGCTGGGCAAGGGAGCATCCGGACCCCACGGGAACAGGGCCAGGAACTTGTGCCTCCACGAGACCTCTCCCTGTGTCTCCTGTGGTGCTTGAAAGGGCAGCACACGCCTGAGTTATGGAAACTGTGGTCAGCAGAGGGGGCAGCCCAGGGCTGGTGAAGTGTGGGTGGGGGCTGACGGGCAGTCTTCTGGAGCTGTGTTGAGCTTGATTCTGAGAGTACCGCCTGGTGGTTTTGCTCATGCTGTAGGTACAGTTGTCCTGGCCTCCCCTCCTAGTGGGGACTGTGGTTTCTAGCAGGAATGCTGCAGAAGTTGAGCACGGTGTGCAGATGGGGAGGCACAAGGCAGACTTGGGGGTCCCTGTGCTTTCCGTGACCTAGGCATGGGGAGGAAAGGGAGGGCACCGTGGGAGCCACGTGTGGAGCCCGTGGTCAGCCCCTCATCGCTGCAGGCAGCTCAGTGCATCCAGCCCTGACCAGACTGCTGCTTCCTCACCTGCTCAGTTCTGAAATCATTTTATTTATTTATTTGAGAGGCAGAGTTACAGAGAGGAGGAGAGACAGAGAGGTCTTCCATCTGCTGGTTCACTCCCCAAACGGTTGCAATGGCCAGAGCTGGGCTAACCTGAAGCCAGGAGCCAGGAGCTTCTTCTGGGTCTCCCACGTGGCTACAGGGCCAAGAACTTGGGTCATCCTCTGCTGCTGCTTTCCCAGGCAATAGCAGAGAGCTGGCACCACAGGAGGAGGTTTAGCCCACTAGGCCACAGTGCTGGCCCCTAAATCATTTTTTAAAATTGAGTTTGAGATTAGCTCTGTTAGTGTGTGCACAGGTCCCAGCGATTTCTAAGGGATGGTAACTCAAGACGCAATTCTTCTCTGTTTATTCTTTCTTATGCTTGCTCGTAAGCGTGTGCAGTTTTTTTTTTTTTTTTTTTAGAGGAAGAGCAGCAGGGATAGAGATCTCCCATCTGCTGGTTTACTCTCCCAGGTGCCTGCAGCAGCCAGGGCTGGTCCAGGTCGAAGCCAGGTGCTGGTACTGAATCCAGGCCTCCCATGCAGGAGGTGAGACCCATGTATTTGAACCACCCCCCGCTGCCTCTCAGTCTGCGTTAGCAGGAGGCTGGCACTGGGAGGGAGGCAGACTTCCCCACCACCTGGGCACCATGGTCTGCCCTGCCTCTGACCTGAGGTTCAAGCTGAGATCATGGCCAAGATGCTGCTATTGCCACGGACAGAAGCCACCTCTGGTCTGCATTTCAGATGTGTTTATTTTGGTGTCTTTACTCAATTTGGAAGTATTCTGTCTTGAAATTTCATATAATTTGGTTCTTATTACCAATTATTTTTATAGTGTGATTGCAAGTACTTAAAATTTAGGCTGACTTGTGACTGCTGCTTGTTCAGCTGTAGGAGCTGACAGCAGAGTCCCAGGCTGTTGGCAGAACCGTGAGTTCTGTTCCTGATCAGCCTGCACAGCGCCTGCGAAGCGGGAGGAGGGGAGCCGTGACACCTCTGGTTTGCTGTTTTGCTGTACGTGGTCATTTCTGTGTCTCTGCGGCTCCAAGTGCTGCTGGCTCCTCAGGGGTGGGCACGAGCTCAACCTTATGTGAACAGAAAGACTAGTGTGGCTGGAACAGCACGCAGCCGGCGACAGGCTCTGCAGGTGTGTGGGTGCTCAGGACGCTGCAGACTGGGGTGGGAGCCTCGGACGTGAGGGGAAGAGCAGCCCAGGTGCCTGTGAGCAGGAGCCCTGCACACTGCTGGTTCCAGGAGCATACAGAAGGTGAAGGGGCGTTGCTGCCCCCTTGTGGATGGATGGACCCTCTGCACCAGGGAGGTGGAGCTGCAAGCTTGGTTAACAACTGCAGGAAGGCACAGGCAAGGGGAGGAAGCCAGGCACCCCACGGCACAGGGCTGACCCTGGGCTGCCTGCGAGGCTGGAAGGGTGGTCAGCCCTTGGTCTGTGGAACCGAGGAGCCGGCAGCACTTAGAGCAAGGGTGGTGACACAGAAATGACCACTTACAGCAAAAGGTGGTATGTCAAAAGTTACTCTTTTCATTATTGTATCAGAGAGAGATTGATTTTCCGTTCACTAATTCACTCCCCAGATATCCATCACAGCTGGGGCTGAGCCAGGCTGAAGCCAGGAGCCAGGAGCTCCTTCTGGGTCTCCTGTGTTGGTGGCAGGGACCAAGTACTTGAGCCACCACCTGCTACCTCCCGTGGTGCATTAGCAGGAGCTGGAATTGGAAGTGGGGAGCTTAGCTGGAACTAGACTCCCGGGGGGGGGGGTGGGCGTCCCGAGCAGCGTCCTCAGTGCCGTAGGGGTGCCCTGTCTCCAGCTGTGCCCAGCCCTGCTCATCCCAGCAGCACCTCCCAGTGACCCCTGCACCCCTTTCTTCCTGTCTCCTACTGCACTTGCAGTTTGCTGTTGGAAGTCCCAGAAATCTGGGTGCTTTCCCCGTCCAGGGCCAGCCAGCTCCGTCCACAGCGCTCTGCGCACCATGCTCGGCCCTGCCTGGGTCCCCGCCACAGCGGGGACCTGGAGTGGCACAGCTGGGCAGCTGTCCTGGTTCCGGGGAGGCTCAGGAGCCCAGGCGCCTTCCCCTGGCTGAAGGGGCAGAGGAAGTCATTGCCTCGTCCACTTCTTACTGCCTGCGGCGACCTTGTTGAAAAAAATGGCATTTGTCTGAAGTGGACCTGGGCCCAGGAGGGAGGCGTTTGTGCTGGGGGGGGGGGGGACAACATGAACAGGAAGGAGGGGGGAAAGGAGGGAGGGTGGGGGAGAGGCAACAGCATCCAGCAGCTGCCGGCTCCGGACGTGATGCTCCCGTCCTGGGAGTGCCTGCAGCCACCCTGTGGCCCCTGGTGCTGATGCTTGGGTCCTGACGTCTGCACTGCTGTGCATGAGCCTGGACCGTGGATCCATGATTTCCCACATTATCCTCACCCCTGAGGCCTGGAGCTCCTATTCCATGGCTGTGGCTGAGACTGCAGGAAGTGGCGGGGGCGGGGTGGGGGTGGAACTGAGTGTGGGCTCTGGCAGCACGGCAGCAGCTCCCTCCCCCACCTCTGCTTTTGATTTTGGTTGATGAAGGTAGTGGGTTGTACGTTTCTGTGGTGGGACTGCCTTTTCAGTTCCTTAAGAGCAGGAGAGAAATTTGAAGGGTGAGAGGCGATGATCATCCCTCAGAGAGACAGAGGGCCATGTCATGGTGCAGCTGGTGCTCAGCGACAGCCCGTGTGGATGCTTGCAGCGTGGGTCAGCACACTCCGGGGAGCCCTCTGCGTGCCTCACAGCCTCACGCCGGCCTGCAGGCCACGTGCTGAGGGGGGCTCCCTGTGGCTTCGAGGCTGGGTTTCCTGAGCAATTCCACATGTGCCGAGCGGTGCATGTTGGTTTTCCTCAGGCTTGCACGGTCTTGTGAAGCTTGTGTGTACCAGCTCTGTAAATTGAATATTAAGTAATCATTTATAGAAGGTTACTTTTTATTTCAGCAAAATCACTTGTTAGAAAAGTTTGGCCTGGAGAGTGAAAGTTCCCTTCTCCCATTCCCCAACTCCTGTTCCAAGTCCATGATTACCGTTGTTAATATACAACAGACACTGAGTTGTCAAATACATATTTTGAAGGAGGTACTAGAAATGTTTCATGATGAGAATGATGGCCATGCAGCTTACAGGCTGTGAATTTATGAATTCTGGGTTCTGCAAAGTGCAAGGGAGAGCTCGGGGGCTGCCGTGTGCGTGAGGAGTTACGTGGTGCGAGCTCTCGGGGGCGAGGCTGGTCTCTGGCTGTCGCCTGCCGTCCCTCCAGGGAGCAGCGGGCACAGGCGGCTTCAGCAGGGTCGGTGCGCGTCTGGGGTCTACTGAACCCTGATGCAGAGGGGACACCATGTTGTGGAGAGGGGCCCTCTGCCTCCCTTCACAGCTTGGGCTCAGGAACCCTCACTACGACCTCCCCAGGGTGCATGGGAAAAAGAAAGGAGGGAAAGTACCCAGAAGTGGGAGCGTTGCTCAGAGTACGGGCACAGCCAGATGGGGCTGGCGGGGGTCTTTCTCGAGGACAACGCCTGCCTGGCTGGTGGAAACAGAAATCACAGGGGCAGAGTAACTCTCATATTGCTTCACTGCTGCCGGCCTGGGAACCTCTGCCCGCTCCTCAGTCCTGGGCTGGCTGGCTCAGGGCAGCAGAGTCTGTGCACCTTGCCCGGCTCCTGGGCGCTGAGCCTGCCTGCACTCCTCCGCTCGTCTGCCTGGCCCAGGCGTATCACGGAGGTGAAGGACTGGCCTAGGGCGGTGCCTGCCCGCCTGCTCCTGCGGCCCGGAGGGAGGCTCCTGTGGTCACAGGCACTCTTGCTCGGCCCATTCTTCTACGTGGCTGTTTTCCTTCTTGTTTTGTAAAAACACTGCTCTCGATGAAAAGTTTAGATTTTTATCATTCTATATTGCAGTTTCCCTAGAATCATGCCCCATTTTGTTTTTCAAATTCAGAAAAATCATGGCATTTGTGCTTTAAAAAGTAGTCATATGGAATGTCTCAGAGCAGCCAGCACCTCCCAGGCCGCATGCAGGGCCCACGCCCCCACGGTACACAGTAAGACCCTGGCAAGGCGTCGTCATTCTATGTTCCGGGAACTCAGTCCAGGGGTTAGGTGCCAGGTCTGTCTGGTTGGGCAGGGGTACAATGACCCTTGCTGGATCGGAACAGGAGCAGCGGCCTGGACCCCAGCACTCCTGTGTAGGATGCAGGCATCCCACGCGGCATCCTGGCTGCTGTGCACTAAAAGCCCATCCCTTTGAAACTTATTTTTTAAACATGTTAGAGGTTTCATTTACTTATTTTGGTCTTATATGAGTGAAAACAGAGAGCTTCCATCTGCAGGGTGGTTCTCTAAATGCCCGCATGCACCAGGGCTGGGCCAGGCTGAAGCCAGCAGCCTGGGGCTCTCAGGTCCCAAGAACTCTGAGGACATGGCCTTTGCTCACGTTGCAGGATACTTGAACAGAGACGCGACACCGAGGCTTTGGCGGGAGCAGCTTCATCCATGCCGGGCTGAGGCCCAGAGCACTCACATGCGAAAGACTGAGCCTGCACAGGGGGCTTTGCCTTACACAGCCCTCCGCTCCCGTGTGTCCTTACAGGGCTGCGCACGTTCCAGCGGGTGTCTGAAGCCACATGGTGGCTGTAGGGATTGCTGGCCGCGCCAACCAGTCTCCTTGTAGATCTGGTACTTTCCCCCTGTACACAGCAAACTGTCTGTTGATTGACATGGTGCTACAAGGAGTTGTTGAAACTGTCACAGAGAAACAGGTCGCAGGGACGCAAGTTGAAGCTGTCATGTCCCCTTCCCTGGGGAAGGCCCCGCCCTGTTCTGCCCCTGATGCTGGGACCCTCTCGGGTCAAGGAGCGTCACCTTGGTTCGGGGATGTACACTGGTGCAGCACCATCACTGGCCTCCGTGTGGCTGCAGATGGATCTCACCGTCGGGCACCAGGCAAGGTAGACTCAGACGATCCCCTGACATTAGAACTACAGCACTTACAAGGGGCTTGGATCTCCAAAGGTTGAAAGCCACCCCCCAAGCAAGTCTCTGGAGTTCCAGCCTTCCTCACTTACGACTTTGCCCTCATCATATGTAAGCAGCAGTTGCTTGAGTTAAATTTCCCATAAACCCCCTCAGAAGCAAGCAAGTGGGTTTTGACAGATGGCACTGCACATCTGTGTAGTCTGCCAGTGGAGACCTTGTAGCTTCCTTATAATTGCAGCAGCAGCCTGTAACCCGTGATACAGTTTCACATGTAGATGGGTGAATGATATCCCCAGGACCTGTCTGCCCAGGTGGCAGGACCCAAGTAGTGGATTACTCAGGCGGCTTTTCTGTCCTCCCTGGCTGGTGGGGGTAGGAAGGAGAGGTGGATAGTTCCAGCACACGAGACCCAGACCAGTATCAGGGCAGCTTAATGCGAGCGGCCTTCCTGCATTCCCAGGGCGGGGCCCCCAAGGGCTGTTGTCCCAGGCCAGCTGGAGTTTGGAGAAGTTGGACACGGAGTGGGGCTCTCGTTCTGTGTGGTTTGGGGCTCCCCACCATTGGGTTTCCTGAGTGGTTGTGTTAGAATTTTTGGCCCATGCATGTCAGGTTTCCAACTGGAGCATTACAGTCCTCCCCATCAGGCAAGGGTGTTTTTAGGAACTAAACACCCTTAGCTTGGCAGGGAGACTTTATCTCATTATAGGGTTCCGAGGGTCTAATTCTGTAGCCTCCCATGGCCACTGGTCCCCACATTGGTTCCTCCACAGACATGGCAGGAAGAGGCACCAAGATGAGCGTTAGTCTCTGCCAGGGTCAGGAACAGGTTCCTGGTTGTGATGGATGTGGTGGGGAGGGCTTTCTTTACTTCCTGTGAGAGCAGGCCTGGGGTTTGATCATAACTCTTGAAATCTAACGAGACTCCAGGGTCTTAGCCTCCTCCGTAGACATACATCCCAGCCTGCCAGCTCAGTCCCCACGCAGGGTCTTTTAGGTTGAGGACAGTGAAATTAACTGGGTTACAGGCCCCAGGACGACCATCTGATGTGGTGATGCCTTCGGGAAGAAGCGTGGTTTTGTCTGCACCAAGTGGCGCATGGATCACAGCTCTAACAAGGACAGTTAGGGGCACTGCCTGAGGTTGTTGTGCACATGCTCTGTCGTTGAGCCTGTATTCTTCACTCCCAAGACAGAGCTCCACGTGGGCTGTAGCAGCTGGTCTCCACCAGCACCCCTTACAGCTCACGTACAGGTGGGGTGGCTTGTTGTACACCAAGTCCCCACAGACACCAGAGGGGACTGGCTGTTCCGCATTGGTGATCTGGATTCCGCTATTTGACCTTCACTGTCACTGCTCCTGACCTCTGACTGCTCTTTGAGGAATTCCATGGGTCGGAACAAGTGTACGGCTCCTCTTGGCAGGTGGAGCTGCCTGCAGGCTCCTGAGACCGCTCCCTGGTAGGGGAAATGGGTGTGGGGAAGTGGAGTTGTGGTGATGCTGACCTGTTCATGTCACACGGATACACGAGTCACAGTGAGGGGCTTATGTCTATACAGCAAGCCAAGGAAGAAGCAGCCGAGGATGACAACGAGTCCCAGCCACAAGAGGGAAGTGAATTGACAGAACCATGGCTCCCGTTAGCTGGAGCGGTGGCCACCAGCCCTACTGCCGGCCGCAGGGGCCATTGGGGGGTGAACCAACGGAAAAGAAAGACCTTTCTCTCTCTCTCTCTCTCTCTCACTCTCACTCTCACTGTCCACTCTGTCAAAAATTAAAAAAAAAAAAAAAAAAAAAGACGCTGCAGCCTCCAACACAGGGAGCTCTGTGGAGTCCACAGTTACACCTTGGGCCTGGAGGGGGCAGTCTTGCCCCCAGCGAGGACTGTGTCAGGCACACGTTTTGCATTGTTCACATACTGCTCGAGCTGTGCAGGAGCACCTTGGGATGTCCAGGTGTTGGCCCAGTGTGGACTCCAGGGCCTTCTGGCTAGTACAAGCCCCTTGGTGGAACTGCTTGATGAAAGCTGGGGCCAGGGCCCCGGGACTGCAGCTCGCCTGTCCTCAGACTTCCACCGTCCACTGGGGATGTAACTTCCATTTTTTTTCATAAAACTTTATTTTATTTATTTGAAATGCAGAGTGAGAGAGAGAGTGATAGAGGTATCTTCCAGTTGTTGGTTCACTCCCCAGATGGCTGCAATAACCAGGGCTGGGCCAGGCTGAAGCCAGGAGCCAGGAGCTCCATCTGGGTGTCCCACATGGATGCAGGGGCCCAAGCACTTGGACAGTCCTCTGCTGCTTTCCTAGGCACATTAGCAGGGAGCAGGACTGGAAGTGGAGCAGCTGGGACTTGAACCGGTACCCATATGGGATGCTGGCATCACAGGCAGTACCTAACCCATTATACCACAGAGCTGGCTTCTCACTTTGAGTTTTAAACCACGCTGGCTCATGTTGGGAGTAGTTTGGGTCCCACTCTGCTAGGTGGACGGAGAACAAGGTCAGGGCGACTGGCTCTAGGATCGCTTGGTGGTGCCAGCTTGGCTTCCTGGTCAGTCTTTTGGTCGCCCCGGGCCATTGGCCCTGGCCACCCCAAGGGGCCCCCACAGTGTCCAACAGCTGGAGGGTTTCTTTCCCCCTTTTCCACAGGAAGCCCGTGCCCGTGCAGAGTGGTGAGCGTGTCCTGGGGGGTCTGTGTACCAGTCGCCAGCAACTCCTGCTGCAGGTTGGCAGGCTCCACCTTTGGTGCTGAAGCCGACACAAGCAGGGGCTCAGCTTCTGTGGCTGAGGGAACTGTCCTCACCTAGGGGCTGGCCCGGTCAGTCCGGTTGGTTGGAGAACACCTCTTCCGTGACCTCTGGGCAGCCAGGGTCTGGCCCGCCAGGCCTGACCAGACAGTGGAGCTGCTGGGTTTAAGGTTTCTGCCACCTCCAGGTGAGTGTGCAGGCTTCACACAGCATCCTGTGACACCGGCCAAGTGGGCCGTCGCCAGCTGGTACTGCCCTTTGTATTCCGTTCGTGAGGACTGGGTGAGGCACCTGGAGCGTTCGCTCTTGCCCCGTAGTAAGTTTATCTCCTCCCATCCTAGGAGGGCTCAGAGACAGGGTGGCCAGCCTTAGAGACACCACTGGAAGAAGCCAAGGCCCCAACACTGGAGTCAGTTCTCTGGCCACGTGCTTACAGGAGGAAAGGCTTAGCTACGCCCGGGAGCCCCAGAGCTGGGGCGCTGGTGAGTGCCCTTCTGCTCGAAGGCCCTTTCCCGTGCCTGTTCCCCAGCAAAGGTTCCCTGTCTCCTCCCTTTGTGGCTTCACACACAGGCTCTGCCGAAAGGGAGACATTAGGTATCCAGATCCTGCAGAACCTGGTGTCGGGTTGAGGGGGGTTGGGAGGGGGCAGACCATCTGCTCTCTCTCTGGACCGAGTTGATGCTGCCCTCGGGACAGGTGGAAGCCGAGGTACGTTACCTCCATTTCCTTGGCAGAGTTGAGCCTTTTTCCTAGAGACCTCGTAGCCAGCCTCCCACAGGAGGGTGAGGAGCAGGTGTATGCCCCCATGCAATCCTCCCCAATCTGCCCTTTTCACAGGAGGTCCACATACTGGAGTAGCATGCAGAGGCCAGCACGGAACTAACATGGCTGGAGAGTTTTTGAATCCTTGTGCAGTCTAGGCTCAGTCAGCTGGCCCTTGTCACTGTTCCAGAAAAAGCCCATAGCGCAGGCACCTTCATGGGGCTCTTCTCAGAGGATATAAGGCACCACTGTTCTCTCTGGGGAACTAAGAGCCATGATTTTTGCTTCCGGCCTTCCCTGGCTGAGGGCTGCTTGGCCACGGGAGTTGAAAGTTCTCTGAGCCTGCGGTTTCCCTCATATCTTCACCCATGGAGGCCACTGGACAGGGAGAGAGAGGAATTTGTATAACTTCATGGCCGCCTAAACCACATCGCCGTGGCAGAGAACAGGGTGACGAGCTTGGAGACCTGTGGCTCCCGTAGTAGAAGCCTCCTCCGTGCAAGGGGCCCACAGATGGGGTCACCCCTGAGAGCTCTGCCCCTGTGTCCTCCATGAAGTCCGTGGGCTGGCCCCCTACAGTCGTTCTGAGCATGGGCTCCTGGGGGCCCAGTCTATCCTGCTCTTCCCTGTAGTTCCCCGTGGTCCTGGGTGCACACAGGCCCCCTACAGTCGTTCTGAGCATGGGCTCCTGGGGGCCCAGTCTATCCTGCTCTTCCCCGTCGTTCCCCGTGGTCCTGGGTGCACACAGGCTCCCTCGTTGTTCCCCGTGGTCCTGGGTGCACACAGGCTCCCCCGTCGTTCCCTGTGGTCCTGGGTGCACACAGGCTCCCTCGTCGTTCCCCGTGGTCCTGGGTGCACACAGGCTCCCTCGTCGTTCCCCGTGGTCCTGGGTGCACACAGGCTCCCTCGTCGTTCCCCGTGGTCCTGGGTGCACAGAGTCTTCCCCTGAGGTCTTGGGCGGTCACTGTCAGGGCTGGTAGTGCTAGGGAGTTGGGTGACATTTTCCCAACTGTTGGGGACGCTTGTTTTCCAGTGGCCTTCCTGGTGACAGTGGCACGTTGGTTCCATCCCAGTCTGGCCGACCTCTCCCTGTCCTCACCATGCAGCTGCTGGAGTGCCTCTCTGGGGGTGTCCTGACTGTTGCACTGAGCTGTGGCATTGAGCAAGGCAGCTTCCCGGCAGGCTTCCAGAAGCCCCCGACAAGCCCTCTGGTGACGACCTCCAGCAAAGCCCTCTCGCTTGTGTTGCTTGGGTCTGATGTCTCCCTGGGCCTGGCCAACGAAGGTGGTGTCCACCACCCATTGATTTTCTGCCACTTCGGGGTCGAGGGCATGTGGACACAAAGCCTCACACGGCCTCTCAGAACGAACTTGGGTTCGCTTCAGGCCCTTGCAGCACTTCTGAGGTTTTGTTCACACTCACGGTCTTTCCCCCTCCTGCCTTCCCGCCATTTAACAGAGCCTCTTGACAGCTCTCCAGCATTCGAGACTCCAGGGCTTCATTTGTCTTCAGGAAAGTGGACCTTTACAGTCTCAGAGCATGCTCTTCCAGGCGTTTTAGCACTGACTGCGTGATTTGGCGATATTCCTGGGTGTTAAACAGCTGTGCCACGTAGGTCTGTGGGCCTGGGTGATGGATTGCGTCAGACCTGTCCGAGCCCGAGCTCCCTGTGAACGAGGAGGTGGGCGGTGGAGAGGGGCTGACACTTGACGCCGTGTCGGCCCCTTGCACCTGGCCACCGCTGTCACAGCTGATGGTCCCCAGATTTCTCTCGGCTTCTGTTGAGAGAAGGTCGTCAGTAGGGTCCTCTTGGTGCTTTCCAGTTGGAGAACGCGGGTTAGGAATGGCAGCCCTGCGGTGGCTGCAGGCCGAGGTGTCTCAGGTGGCTTCCTTCTGCTGAGGCTCTGGCCACGGAGTTCATCTCTCCCCTACGTGTGGGGAGTGCAGGTGGTAGCGGAGGTTCAAGCCTGCCCTGGCTGCTCGGCTGAGATGGACCCCTCAGGTTCTGGCCGGCACTGTGAAGGGGCCGTCGTGATGTGAGCTCTCTTCCAGACAAGACTGGAGCCAGGGTGGCTGAGACCTGTGACTTGCTGGCAGTCAATGTATGGGAACCGGTGGGGCGGCCTGGTTTTCAACGATGATCGATCTGCTCTGCTGACTGCCTCTTGTCCCAGGACCCTCAAGAGGGCCAGCAGGTTTCCCAGAAGCTCCGAGTTTTCCAGGAGTCAGCACTACCGTCTCGTTATTACCCCTTTTTGAAATTTCTCACCATATTTACTAACTCTTGGTTTGCTGTTTCCTTCTGCCCCCAGCTATGGATATGCATTCTCCTGGGGAACAGGGAGGCCATGGCTGGGCCTGGGGCTTCCACAGGGTCCCTGGGCCCCTCCCCTGCCCCTTCCAGGTGTGCACTGGCTTGTCAGGCAGGAGGGGTTGGTTTTATTGAAAGAGGACCTTAGGGTAGGGTCTAAGGTAGGAGAGGACCTGGGGTCCCTGGGGTGGGGGCCCCTGCACCTTGGGGCCCCTAGACCCCAGGTACATGTGACCTTGAGACAGCCACTATCATAGGACAGAACTTGGTGACTGTCGCTGACATCCTGTTGTTTCCCGGCTGTGCTGAAGGTCACACAATAGAAGCTTCCCCTTATTTGTTTTCAAAAAATTATTTCAGGTCACTCCTCAAATTTGGCAGGGTCCCAGCCATCACCTGCTGTCTCCCAGGGTGCAGTAGCAGGAAGCTGGAACTGAGAGCAGAGAGATGGATCATAAGTGGAGCAGCCAGGACTAGAACCAGCGCCCCTATGGGATGCCAGCATTGCCATTGGTGGCTTAACCTGCTGTACTACAGCGCCGGCCGCTCACCAAGGTGCTTGATTGTGTCACGAGGCTGGCCTGGCCACATGGGTGTGTGTGTGCCATTGGACAGGCACGTCTCAGGACGTGTCCTTGTTAAGCCATGCACAGGTGTGAGAATTCCAATGTTCCAGCGCCGTGGTTGCTGGGGTGGAAAACGTCTCTGGTTCTCACTCCGTGACGTGATTCTGACATCTCCCTCACCCTCTCGTTGGGTTCAGGGAGCCAGCTTCCGAGGCTGGAAAGAGGTGACTTCTCTGTTCAACAAAGACGATGAACAGTACCTGCTCGAAAGCCGCAAACCTCCCAAGTCCAGAGGGTAAGTCGGCTGGGCTCACCAGGACCGGGGCAGTGGTTTCCACGTGGGGAGGGCACCCTGCCTGCCCCTGCTGGGGGTCCCAGCTGGGTGCCGTGTCTCCTTCTCTCTTTGAGTCAGTAGAAATGGGCGGCCTTGCATGTTCCAGACAAAACAAAGCAGGCTTTCCTCTGGGGAGCGGCTTCTGAGAGGCCGAGCAGAGGCGAAGCGGCCTGAGCGCTGACCGCTGGACTTGCTGCAAAGCAGAGGGCGGAGGCACCGACCGTGAGAGATGTGAACCGGCATGTGGCTGCTAACTTTATTATAAACATTCCAGAATGTTAAGAAGGGTCCTTAAAGTTGAAAACAGATTCAGCAGCTACCTAGTGGTGTCACGGTCGCCGGTGGGCGCCGCTGAGCCTACCGATCGCCTGCCCCCAGGGCGTCCCTGCGCTGCTGTGCCCTGGCGGGGATTCACACCCTGTGTGCTCTGGCTGAGCAAGGCTTCACCTGTGTTCTGGGCCATGCAGGGCGAGGGGTGGGGGCCCCTCGTTGTCACGGCCTGCAGGGACAGCAGTGCCTGAGGGTCAGCCCGGCTCCCACTTCCTTAAAACAGAGGGACTCCTGGACTCTGACAGTGCCTCACCCCTGTGCTGTCAACAACGCCACTGAACGCCCGTCTGATGCTGGGGCACTTTCTCCCCTTGTTCCTCAGTCTGGACCCTGGATGTGTGAGCGTCTGTTTGCTCAGACGCTGGGGCTCTGCCCTCGCTCGGCCTCACTGAGGCCCCCACAGCCAAGTCTGGTCTGGGATGCGACTGTCCCCAGGTGTTGTCAGGTGCTCAGATACGGCCTCCACCAAGCATGCTAAGCAGTGGGTGGAACTGATTTTCCTTATTGTCTGCAATAATTTTCACATTCAGAAGTGTTCACATAGCTTTCTGCACACTGTAACTTTCTAGAAGAGAACTTTGTATGTAGGACACTTTCCTAAGATCCCTCTTTCGTCTCCTGTAGAGCTAATTCACGGCTAAAAGAAGAGTTGAAGACAGAGAAGAAGTCTGGGTTTTGGGACAGTTTGGTCTTAAAACAGAACACACAGTCCAAGAAGCCGGATGAGATTGAAGGCTGGGAGCCTCCCAGGCTTGCTCTGGAAGACGCAGCAGCCAACTCAGGGGACGCCCTGGGCAGCTGCCCGCCCTGGCCAGAGTGGGAGGATGCCACCAAGGGCTCCACCAAGTACACCAGCCTGGCCAGCTCAGGGGGCAGCTCCCGGTGGAGCCTCAGGTCCGCGGGGAAGCTGGTCAGCATCCGCCGACAGAGCAAGGGGCACCTGCGGGACGGCTGGGAGGAGGCCGAGTGAGGCTGAGCCGTGGCCGCGTCGGCGCCCTAGAGGAGGTAGAGAAGCCACTCTGTGCCTGACCTAATGCCTGAAGGTGACCTGACCTCCACACTGTGCCGTGGCGCCTGCGCGGGCTCCGTCCACTGCCTCACCACAGCGACGCTTGTCTGCGCGTCGCCGCTGTCTGCCGAGACCAAGATGAGGGTTTCTGCGCTGACCCCAGGGATGGCTGTGCCGCTGACCACAGCCGTCTGCCCCTCCTACCTCCTACCTGCTCCTGCATGCAACATGCGTGTCCCATGTGTGACACGGGAATGTAGCAGCCATGCAGTTGCCAGAAAATTGCAGTTCAGGAAATGAGATGAGTCTCCTGTGTAACTCAACAAATTAAACTTTTCCCTCCTGAATTAAAAACCTGTAGACAAGTCACTGAAAAGCAAGGCTTAAGTTTGCACACTCGTCTGCTGCTGAGGGGCGACGGCCTCCGTGCACCGGATGCAATGATGGCTCTTCTGGGAGTTTTATTTTTATGGCTCCTGAACTTTTAACTATTTATCTTTATTTTCTTTGAAAACTGGCTCTCTTTTTATTTGCATATTAGAGCAATGCTATAAAGTGTGGGTACAGGTCCGTCACTTTATGACTGAGTTTTGTTTGGAAGACGTTAAGCTGCTCACTGAGAATTAGAACTGTGTGTGCGCGCTGAAGTGCCTCTCTGTCGTGCCCAAGTGAGCCGTCTGTGTGCCTGGTGTCAGCCATGGGGAGCTGTGTTTCTCCCACACAGCCAGCCCCAGGTCCTCAGCCTGTATCCCAGATGTTGGATGTACACGTGTGCTCCTGGTTGTTTCGGTTAAAAGCAAAGGCTCCCGTTGCATGCTGGGGCTGAGCTCGGAGTCAGGGTCAGCGCTCCCGAGGGCCTGTGTTCTGGCAGAACAAGGTAGACCCTGCCATTCATCACCAGTGTCTCATCCGTGGCTGCTTTCAATCATCTCTGTCACAGCTGTGTCCCTGTTGTCTCATCTTATCCATGGGGTGGTGGAAAATGACCGTGGATCAACCTCTCATCCGTGGTCTGCATCTGTGTCCCTCTGTTGGCCTGCCACCTGAGTCTGGATCTGTCAGTGATCTAAAACTCACTCATCTGTCACCCATCTGTCATTCTTTGCTAGGACAAGAAGCTCACTTGGGAAGGGGACATGCTTTAAATGGTGTTCAGATAATTCCAGTTTGTGCTGAATCTTGAAATGCTGCATTGTAGGTTTTCTCTGTTTCATAAGCAGAGGAAAGTTTTGGATTCTTAGGGTAACAGTGGATTGGAAAATCCCGCGAGCTCAGGTGAATGCTGGTGTGAATCCCGGGCAGCCCCGGCCAGAGCCGTCCTGTGTGGGAACTTGAACGCCCAGCCCTGCCGTGGGTACGTGGGGACTCCATGCCCTCGTGCTGATGCTAAGTGCCTGCCGCCCGCCTCCCCGAGTGACTGATGTGCAGCTGGTCTCAACACTGGGACGGGCAGACTGGGGCAGCATGGGCACGCTCTCCACAGAGCCATGTGTCAGTGGTTGTCCTTCCTCTTCAACTAAAATAACTAGTTTTCATACAAGTACTGGTTGGTGTGCTCTTTTCTTGAGAGAACCTGCCAAGTCGCTCTGGAGTCATCGAGTGGGGCTGTGGCCTGGGGCCTGGCTGTGGGCGGCCCGTGTGCTGCCTCCTGCATTTGTTCTACTAGCTTCGGTGGTAACAGTGAGGTTTTTAAAAATAAAACTTGTTTCTGAACTCTCACAGTGAGTCTGCCTGGTTACTGGCCTCTGCTTACTGTGGCACTGATCAGTCACCGGAGCCGGTGGCACTTTTCCTGGCTTTTTCACACCATTTTCAGATGCAGAGGATGCGTTGGAGCTTTCACAGAGCAGTGAATGGTTTCTGAGAGAGGTGTGGCCAGGCAGGGCCTGTGCACCTTCCGCCCTCCCTCAAGGTGCGGGGGGCCTGGGGTTTTACCTCTCAGTATCCGCTGGCCATTGCACAGTGGCACCGTGTCATCTGTCTACAAACGGGACCCTCTCTAGAAGCAGTGGCTGGGCTGGGGCCGCAGACCCTGCTTGCCTGTGTGTGTCCGGGTTGCGGTCAGTGCCGGGCCCTCCTCCCAGAGCCCTGTCCTGACTGTGGGGTTTCTGTGCACTCCTGGAAGTGACAGACGAGGGGACCACATGTGTTCTCTCCCAAGGGGCTGGTAGCCTCTTACTCCTGGGTTTCTGCGTGGGCAAGGGGGAGACCCAACGTACACATTTGATTCCATGGACACGAATGCATCCATGAGCTGAGGACCACAGAAATGAGCACAGGCCGTGAGTGACGGTAGAGCGGCCGTGTTCGCCGCGCAGTGTGCCCGAGGCTCGCAGGGAGAGGGGCCATGGGAGCTGCTGGAGGGCAGCGGGCACTGCCAGTTTGCCTTTCAGGTCCACTGCAGGCCCCAGCCAGCTCTGGTGGCCACAGCTGTTTTCCTGCCTGGTCGGGCTGTGGGGAGGCAGGGCGTGCGTGCCCGGTCTGTGCAGCTCTGCCAGCCCTGGCCTCCCAGGGCGTCAGGGCTGCTGACGAGGCCACACCTGGCCCACAGCTGGTCTGTGCTGTGCTAAGCGTGACCCTGACCGCCCCGGGGCAGATGTGTGGCCTCTCCTGCCTCCCCTCTCTGAAGCCTCCTGGTGCTGCCCTCTGCCGCCTGGCCCTGCTGTGCAGGTTTCAGGGTGAGTGGTTTCTTGTGTTCCTATGTCTTTGTGTTCCCGCCCCCCCATGTCGTCCTCACCTCTGCTCTCAGAAGCTCTGCTGTCAGTCATGGCCTTGGGTTGGTGCTCTGGGGAGGGGTCCCGTGGGAATGACATGGTCTCAGCAAAGAGTGGCACACACTGGGCAGGGGTGAGGTGGGCCTCCCTGGGCCCTGTCAGGAGTGTGGTGCTTGCCCCAGCGTCCTGGCAGTGAGACCTGAGGCTTGGCCTTCTGTCAACAGATACGGTGTTCTTAGGCTGAGGGAACCAGGGACCCCTGAGCACCTGTGTCAACCCAGGGCTCCGTTCAGGATGCTGAAGGCATGGCTGTAGTGGGGGGGGGTCCTGGGGGCTGGGCAGCCACCAGCTGTGCTGTCAGCTATAGGCCTGGAATCAGCCTGTCTGCTGCAGGGTACAGGGTGGGAGGGGAGGGGCCTATAGGGTTCAGGGGTGGGGAGGGGAAGGGGCTGCTGGGTCCAGGATGGGAGGGGAGGGGCTGAGGGTCCAGGGTGGGAAGGGAGGGAGCTGTGTGGGTCCAGGGGTGGGAAGGGGAGGGGGCTGCAGGATCCAGGGTGGGAAGGGGAGGGGGCAGCAGGGTCAGGGGTGGGGAGAGGAGGGGGCTCTGTGGGTCCAGGGGTGGGAAGGGGAGGGGGCGGCAGGGTCGGGGTGGGGAGGGGAGGGGGCTCTGTGGGTCCAGGGGTGGGAAGGGGAGGGGGCGGCAGGGTCAGGGGTGGAAAGGGGAGGGGGCTGCAGGATCCAGGGTGGGAAGGGGAGGGGGCTGCAGGGTCCAGGAGTGGGAAGGGGAGGGGGCTGCAGGGTCCAGTGGTGGGGAGGGGAGGGGGCTGTGTGGGTCCAGGGGTGGAAAGGGGAGGGGGCGGCAGGGTCAGGGGTGGGGAGGGGAGGGGGCTGCAGGGTCCAGGGGTGGAAAGGGGAGGGGGCTGCAGGATCCAGGGTGGGAAGGGGAGGGGGCGGCAGGGTCCAGGGGTGGGAAGGGGAGGGGGCGGCAGGGTCCAGGGGTGGGAAGGGGAGGGGGCGGCAGGGTCCAGGGAAGGGGAGGGGGCGGCAGGGTCCAGGGGTGGGGAGGGGAGGGGGCGGCAGGGTCAGGGGTGGGAAGGGGAGGGGGCGGCAGGGTCCAGGGGTGGAAAGGGGAGGGGGCGGCAGGGTCAGGGGTGGGAAGGGGAGGGGGCTGCAGGGTCAGGGGTGGGAAGGGGAGGGGGCTGCAGGATCCAGGGTGGGAAGGGGAGGGGGCTGCAGGGTCCAGGGGTGGAAAGGGGAGGGGGCTGCAGGGTCAGGGGTGGGGAGGGGAGGGGGCTTCTGGGTATAGGGGTGGGGAGGGGAGGGGGCTCTGTGGGTCCAGGGGTGGAGAGGGGAGGGGGCGGCAGGGTTGGGGTGGGGAGGGGAGGGGGCTGCAGGGTCCAGGGGTGGGAAGGGGAGGGGGCTGCAGGGTCCAGGGGTGGGGAGGGGAGGGGGCGGCAGGGTCCAGGGGTGGGGAGGGGAGGGGGCGGCAGGGTCAGGGGTGGGGAGGGGAGGGGGCTTCTGGGTATGGGGGTGGGAAGGGGAGGGGGCTGCAGGGTCCAGGGGTGGGGAGGGGAGGGGGCTGCAGGGTCCAGGGGTGAGATCAGAAGACCTGTAGGGGTCCTGAGTGGGCTGTGTCCTGGCCCCTAGATGAGGTCACAAGGGAGGGGCAGGGCCAGGCCTTGTGAGGGCCAAGGTTGTGCTGTCCTTTGCCGGGTTCCCACACGGTGGCAGTCGGGCGCCAGGCCCCAGCTTCCTGTGAGAACCCGAGAGAGAGCTGCCTGTCTGGGTGTGCACATAGCTGGCACCAGAATAGGGCCTGCACAGCTTGGGCAAAGGGCTGGTTCTGCCTGCTGAGCTGGGGAACAGTGCCCACTGCTGGTCACCCACGTGGGGCCAGCTTCCGAGGCTGGCTGGTCCTCTCAGGTTGGTCACCATGGCTCTGAGACCTGCTGTTGGTTTCCTGGTTACGTTGGGAAATGGTCAGAACCCTGCAGGCAGCTGTCCCAAGAGGGTGATAGTGCACTGGGTAGTATTTTATAGGCACTGGTATGGCTCCCTGTGGGATTTCTTCTGTTTAACATAAATTAATTTTCTTACTAAGTCAGGATTCGTATTAGAGTTTTAGAAGTATTTTTATGATTTAAAAATTACAAAGTTCAGATAATTTATCTTTTCAAGAAAGCCGAACAAACTTGAATGTGGTGAGTGGAAGATAAGGGAAACACTGTTTTCTTTATTTGCATTTTAATTTTTGAGAAGTGATTTTTTCCTTTAGTCCAGGGGTCAGGGAAGTCCAGCCCTGCCAAAGCAACTGCAGACAAAACCCGAAATTCAATAAATCCACAACACGCTAATTTTTTCTTTAAAGATTTATTTATTTATCTACTTATTGGAAGAATTACACAGAGAGACAGGGAGACAGATCGTGTGTTCACTGATTCATTTCCCAAATGGCTGCAACAGCCAGGGCAGGACCAGGCAGAAGCTAGGAGCCTGGAGCTTCCTCAGGTACCTTCTGCTGCGTTTCCAGGCTCCTTAGCAGGGAGCTGAATCGGAAGTGGAGCAGCCAGGACTGGCACCAGCACCCGCAGGGATGCCAGCACTGCAGGTGACAGCTTTTCCCGCTACTTGACAGCACCAGCCCCAAGCAGCAGGCTAATTTTCCCCCAGAAACCTTTTATTTGAGGAGTACACGCTTCATGTATTTCATAAATACAACCTTAGGGTCATAATGACTCTTCCCACAGTACCTATACTCCCACCCCTCTCCCTCCTCCCTCTCCTATCCCTATTCTTATTTTCTTACTAAGAGATATTTTCTTTTTTAATTTTTTAACGTTTTTATTTAATGAATGTGTTTTTCATAGGCACAACCTTGGGAACATAGTGGTTCTTTCCCCAATACCCACCCTCCCATCCGACTCCCATCCCCTTCTTCATTATGGTTCATTTTTTGATTTTACAGAGGACCAACTCCATGTTAAGCACAGATTTCTACAGTTTGCATCCACACATATGTGCAATGTATAAAGAACAGTTTGAGAACAAGATTTGCAGTTACTTCTCATAGCACAACTCATCAAGGACAGAGGTCCCACATGGGGAGTAAGTGCACAATGACTTCTGTTGTTCCTTTAACACTCTTATTTATGACGTCAGTGATCACCCAAGGCTCTTGCCATGGTCTGCCAAGGCTATGGAAGCCTTTTGTGACCACAGACTCCATTAGTATTTGGACAAGGCATAAGCAAAGTGGAAGTTCTTTCCTCCCTTCAGAGAAAAGTACATCTTTCTTTGATGGCCCCTTTTTTCCACTGAGGTCTCAAAGAGATCCTCTGTGTAGGATATTTTTTGCCACAGAGTCTTGGCTTTCCATGCCTGAAATGCTCTTACAGACCTTTCAGCCAGACCAGGAAGCCTTAAGGGTTGATTCTGAGGTCAGAGTGTTATTTACAGTGAATGTCATTCTAAGAGACTAAGATCTATTTTCAGTTAAATTTATACCCATGAGATTAACTCTAAGTAAAGAGTTCAACAAATTGTACAAAAAAAAAAAAAAAAACAAAAAACAAAAAACCAAACCTGTTCCTCAGCAGTTGGGACAAGGGATGTGCAAAGTCACTACATCTCCAAGTGTCAGTTTCACTTCTATAGATTTCCTTTTAGTTAGTTCTCACAGATTTGTCCTTTTGGAACTAACTTATTTCACTAAGTATGATGCTTTCCAGTTTTATCTATTTTGTTTCAAACAACAGGATTTTTTTTTTTTGCCGCTGTGTAGTGTTCCATGGTGTACACACCTCATAATTTCTTTATTCAGTTTTCAGTTGACATACATTTGGGTTTATTCCATATCTTAGCTACTGTGAATTGAGCTGCAATAAACATGGGGGTACAGATAACTCTTTTTTCTTTTTTTTAATCTTTATTTATTTTACTTGAAGAGTTACACAGGAGAGGCAGAGAGAGAGAGAGGTTTCCATCCTCTGGTTTACTCCCCAATTGGCCGCAACGGCTGGAGCTGCACCGATCCGAAGCCAGGGGCAAGGAGCTAGGAGATTTTTCCAGGTCTCCCACGTGGATGCAGGGCCCCAAGGGCTTGGGCCATCTTCTGCTGCTTTCCCAGGCCATAGCAGAGAGCTGGATTGGAATTGGAGCAGCCAGGACTTGAACCGATGCCCACATAGGATGCCAGCACTGCAGGCAGCAGCTTTTATCCACTATGCCACAGTGCTGGTCCCAGTAACTCTTTCATATGCTGACTTCATTTCCCTTGGGTAAATTCACAGGAGTGGTATGGCTGGGTCGTGTGGAAGGTCTGTATTCAGATTTCTGAGGTATCTCCATACTGTCTTCCATAGCAGCTTTACCAGTTTGCATTCCCACCGACAGTGGATTAAGGTTAACTTTTCCCTACATCTTCACCAGCATTGTTATTTGTTGATTTCTGTATGACAGCCATTCTAACTGGGGTGAGGTGAAACCTCGTTTTTTTGTTTTTGTTTTTGTTTTTGTTTTTGTTTTTGTTTTTTTTTGACAGGCAGGGTGGACAGTGAGAGAGACAGAGAGAAAGGTCTTCCTTTGCCGTTGGTTCACCCTCCAGTGGCTGCCACGGCCAGCGCACTGCGCTGATCTGAAGGCAGGAGCCAAGTGCTTCTCCTGGTCTCCCATGGGGTGCAGGGCACAAGCACTTGGGCCGTCCTCCACTGCACTCCCAGGCCACAGCAGAGAGCTGGCCTGGAAGAGGGGCAACCGGGACAGAATCCGGTGCCCCAACTGGGACTAGAACCCGGTGTGCTGGCGCCACAAGGCGGAGGATTAGCCTATTGAGCCATGGTGCCGGCCTCTCATTGTGGTTTTGATTTGTATTTCCCTGACAGCTACTGATCCTGAGAATTTTTTCGTGTGTCTTTTGGCCATTTGGATTTCCTCTTTTGAAAAATGCCTAAGTACTTTGCCCATTTCTTAAAAGGGTTGTTTTGTTGTTGTTTTCTTGATCTCTTTGTATATTCTGGTTTTTAATCCATTATCAGTTGCATAGTTCGCAAGTAATTTTTCCCATCTGTCAGTTGCCTCTTCACTTTGCTGAGTGTTTTTTTTTTTTTTTGCAGTACAGAAGCTTTCAATTTGATGTAATCCCATTTGTTAATTTTGCCTTTGACTGCCTGTGCGCCTCTAGGGTCTTTTCCATAGGCTCTTTGCCTACGCCAATGTCTTACAGAGTTTCCCCAACGTTTTCTAATAATTTGACGGCATCAGGTCAGAAATTTAGGTCTTTAATCTATTTTGAGTGGATTTTTGTGTAAGGTGTTAGGTGGGGTCTTGCTTCACACTTGTGCATGCAAAGATCCAGTTTCACAGCACCATTTGTTGAACAGCTGTCCTTGCTCCAGGGATTGATTTTAGTTCCTTTATCAAAGATCAGCTTATTGTAGATGTGTAGGTAGATTTCTGAAGTTTCTATTCAGTTCCATTGATCTGTCAATCTTTTTATGTTAGTACTAGGCTGTCTTGATAATAACTGCCCTATGGTATGTCTTAAAATCTGGTATTGTGATGCCTCCAGCTTTGTTTTTGTTGTATAAGATTGCTTCAGCTATTCAAGGACTCCTGTGTTCCCATATGAATTTCTGTATCATTTTTTCTATATGAAAAGAATGTCCTTGATATTTTGATTGGTATCACATTGAATCTGTAAATTGCTTTCAGTAGTATGGACTTCTTGATGATACTGACTTTCCAATCCATGAATGTGGCAGATTTTTCCATTTTTGAGTGTCTTCTTCTATTTCTTTTTTTGTAATTCTCATCATAGAGATCTTTGACATTCTTGGTTAAATTTATTCCAAGGTATTTAATTTTTTTGTAGCTATTGTGAATGGATTGATCTTAGAAGTTCTTTCTCAGCCATGGCCTTGTCTGTGTTTACAAAGGATATTGATTTTTTGTGTGTTGAGTTTATATCCTGCCACTTTACCAAACTCTTCTATGAGTTCCAATAGTCTCTGAGTCTTTTGGATACCATATATATAGACTCATGTCATCTGCAAAGAGGGAGAGTTTGACTTCCTCCTTCCCAATTTGTATCCCTTTGATTTTTCTTGCTTCATGGCTCTGGATAAAACTTCCAGGACTGTATTGAATAGCAGTGGTGAGAGTGGGCATCCTTACCTGGTTCCATATCTTAGTGGGAATGCTTCCAACTTTCCCCATTCAATAGGATGCCTACCATTCATTTGTCATAAATTGCCTTGATTGTGTTGAGGAATGTTCCTTCTACACCAAATTTGCTTAAGGGTTTTCATCATGAAAGGGTGTTGTATTTTAGTAAATGCTTTTTCTGCATCTATTGAGATAATCATATGGTTTTTGTTCTTCAGTTTGCTAATGTGATGTACCACATTGATTGATTTGCAAATGCTGAAATATCCCTGCATACCAGGGATAAATCCCACTTGGTCTGGGTGAATGATCTTTCTGATGTGTTGCTGGATTCAATTGGCTAGTATTCTGTTGAGGATTGTTGCATCTGTGTTCATTAGGGAAACACATCTGTAGTTCCTTCTCTGTTGTATCTTTTTCAGAGTTAGGAATTAAGATGATGCTGGCTTCATAGAAGGAGTTTAGGTGGATTCCCTCCCTTGCAGTTGTTTTGAATAGCTTGAGAATAATTGGATGTAGTTCTATTTTAAATATCTGGTAGAATTCAGCAATGAAGCCCTCTGGTCCTAGGATTTTCTTTGCTGTGAGGGTCTTTGTTACTGATTCAATTTCTGTCTTGGTAATGGGTCTATTTAAGTTTTCTGTGTCTTCATGGCTCAATTTAGGTATGTTGCATGTGTCCAGGAATCTGTCCATTTCTTCAAGGTTTTCTGATTTGTTGGCATTACAGCTGAAATTTGTATTAATTTCTGATGATTTTTATTTCTGTGGTATCTTGTTACATTTCCTTTTTCCTGTCTAATTTTATTGATCTGCATCTTCTCCATCTTTTTTTAGTTAGTTGGGCCAATGGTGTGTCAATTTATTTTTTCAAAAAAAAAAAAACAGCTTTTCATTTCACTGATCTTTTGTATTTTTGGTTTATTTTTGTTTTAATTTTATTTAATTATGTCATTTCTCCTACTAGTTTTGGGTTTGGTTTGCTGTTGTTTTTCTAGGTCCTGGAGATGCATTGATAGCTCATTTGTTTCGTGCTTCTCCAATTTCTTGATGTAGGCTCCAATTGCAGTAAACTTTCCTCTTGATACTGCTTTTGCTGTATCCCATAGTTTTATATGTTGTATTGTTGTCTTCCTTTGTTTCCAGAAATTTTTTTATTTCTCTATTGATTTCTTCAATGACCCACTGTTCATTCAGGAGCATGTTGTTTAATCTCCATGTGTTTATATATGCTCTAGAGATTCCTGAGTTCTTGATTTCCAGCTTCATTGTGGTCAGAGAAGATGCATGGTATGACTTAATTTTTTTTTAATTTTCTTGAGACTTGCATTATGGCCTGG
Source organism: Oryctolagus cuniculus (assembly GCF_051225735.1). Taxonomy (NCBI): domain Eukaryota; kingdom Metazoa; phylum Chordata; class Mammalia; order Lagomorpha; family Leporidae; genus Oryctolagus; species Oryctolagus cuniculus. The sequence continues at coordinate 148,636,115 of NC_142874.1, forward strand.
CATGTGGTCTGTCCTAGAGAAAGTTCCATGTGCTGGTGAGAATATGTATTCTGCACATATAGGATAGAAAGTTCTGTAGGTATCTGTTAGTCCATTTGGTCTATAGTGCTGATTAAATATGCTGTTTCCTTTTTGATTTTCTGTCAAGTTGATCTGTCCATTGCCTAAAGTGGGGTGCTGAAATCCCCCATTACTATCGTGTTGGAGTCTGTGTCTCCCTTTAGATCCCTTAACATTTCTCTTAAATAGCCTGATAACCTGTAATTAAGTGTATATATGTTTATAATAGTTACATATTCCTGTTGAATTGATCCCTTAATCTTTATATAGTGTGTTTTTTTTAACAGTTTTTGTGTTAAAGTCTATTTTGTCTGATATTAAGATGGCTACACTAGCTCTTATCTGGTTTCTGTTAGCATCCTTTCACTTTTGGTCTGTGTGCGTCTTTGTTGGTGAAATGTGTTTCTTGTAAGCAGCAAATAGATGGATTTTGTTTTTTAATCCATTCAGCCAGTCTGTGCCTTTTAACTGGAGAATTGAGGCCATTTACATTCAAGGTGACTATTGATAAGTAATGACTTGGCCCTGCCATTTTCTCATAAATATTCCTACTTTTTACTTTGGATTTCCTTTGTACTTTTACTGGGAGATTTTCTGCCTTCACCTTCTTCCATAGTGATGACCGTGTTTCTGTGTTTCTGTGTGTAGCTTATCCTTAAGCATCTTCTGCAGGGCTGGATGGGTGGTGACAAAATTTTTCAATTTCTGTTGGTTATGGAAGGGTCTTTATTTCACCTTCACTGATAAATGAGAGCTTAGCAGGGTACAGTATTCTGGGTTGACAGTTTTTTTCTCTTAAGATGAGGACTAAATCTCACCATTCTCTCCTACCCTGTGATAAGAAGTAAGCTGTGAGTCAAACTGGAGATCCAGTGAAAGTACTCTGGCGTTTCTCTTGTGCACACATTAGAATCTTTGTTTTACTGTGGAGAGTTTGATTACAATGTGTCATGGTGAGGATCTTTTCTGGCCACTTCTATTAGGAGTTCTATGTGCTTCCTGTACTTGGATGTCCCTTTCTTTCTCCAAATTAGGGAAATTTTCTATAATTATTTCACTAAAAAGACCTTCTAATTCATTCTGTCTTCTCAGGCCTCAAGAACTCCTATGACCTGCATGTTGGGTTGTTTGATAGTACCCCAGTAATCTCCAACACAGTTTTTTAGTTTTCTAATTTTTTTCTTGGTCTGCCTGTAAATTCCAGAGATTTGTCTTCTAATTCGGATGTTCTTTCTTCTGCCTCACGGAGTCTGTTCTTAAGGCTTTCCACCACATTTTTTATTCGTGCTATTGCATTCCTCACTTCCAATATTTCATTTTATTTCTCCTTGAAATCTCAATTTTATGGGAAATCATGCATAGATTTCTTTAGTTCATGAAATTGGTTTTGATTACATCTATGTAGCCCTACAATCAATTTTTTTGAATTCCATTTCTGGCATTTCATCAATCTCTTTATCTTCACATTTTGGTATTGAAGTGTTGTGTTCTTTTGGGGGTGTCATGTTGTCTTCCTTATTCTTGTTTCTTGAATTGCTGCATTTGTTTGTAGGCACTTGTGGAGCTATTTTTCCCCCATGATGGCTTTTATCTTTACACCGTGCCTCAGGGGATTAGTGGGGTGTCTGCTCTTTCAGTGAATACCCTGAGGTGTGTGCTGGCTGTGGCCAGGGAGCTCTGATCGTGCTCCAGAGTGAAAGAAGTGTCCAAGGTGACACTCAAGTTGGGCATTATCAGAGGGGAGGTTTGTTCTGCTCTGTTGGCTTAGTCTCATGTCACCTCCTAGAGACCAATGCCTGGGTGCTAGCCCCAGTGGGTGCAGTTTTCATCCGTGCTGCCACAAGAACCATACAAAGGACCTGTGCAGTCCTCGGTGTGAACCCAGATCCTGCAGCAGTGACCCTCGCCAGGGAACCAGGGAGCCCTGGGCATGTGGAGCTGCCCACAGAGTCTGCCCAAAGTCCCAGCCACAGTGTCTGCCCAAAGTCCCAGCCACACCGAGTGCCCTCACACGCAGCCACAGTGTTTTCACAGTCCCGGCACACAAGGCTCCCTCAGCCACGAGCACCCAGCCCCCTGTCAATTCTCCCAGCCAGACTCAGGCGGCTCCTCTCAGCTGGCTGCTGGGCGCGGGGACACAAGCTGGCACAGCTGTTATGCATGTCCAAAATGGCGCCCGACCTCTCCACTAGTTACAGTACGCAGGTGCCAGGTGGTCGGGGAGAGAAAAGTGTGCCCCCCCTTTTCCCCTCTGGGTGGGCAAGTACACTGTCCCCCCAGAGCCCCAAGCTGGAGTCATGTCGGGCTCTTCCGCAGCTTCATCACAGCGGCTAGGGCTGCTGCAGGTGGGTCTCATCTCCCTCCATAGCTGGTGCTGAGGCTCTCGGCCGCTGGGGTCCTGACTTGTACACATTCATGCCCTCCATGTAGGTCCACAGTGCCCCTCTAATCTGCAAGAATCTCCTCTGCGGTTTCCCCCTAACTCTTCCCTGAGATTGCTCGCTCCACGTTTTTTAAACTGCCTTCCTCTAGACTGGAGCAGTAAGCGCCCTCTCTATTCTGCCATCTTGAAAACTCTCCAGGCTAATTTCTAAGTTGATAATTCTGCATGGCCCACAATGATGCTATAACCTGGTCAGAACAAAGTGTCCCCACCCCTGTTTTGGAGACTAGGGTTTCCACACTTTCTCTTGGAGATCAGAATGGCCTGTGGGCCCCAAGGAGCTGGTGGTGGCCCTGTTCTGTAGGAAGCCTCTGGAGCACGACACACAGGCACCGGAAGAGTCCAGGCTGGGTGTGGGATCCGCAGGTGGCAGATCGGTGGGTGCACCCTGGCCCTGCCCTCTGCAGGCCCCACCCTGCATCTTCAACGAGTGAGGCAAGAGAAAGGCGGCTGAGAGCAGAGCGGACAGAGCTGCGTAGCCTGCTAAAGTCTTTGGGCCTTTTAAAAAAAACTCTACAATGTACGTATGTTACTTTGGCCATCAAGAAACAGGATAATAAGGACAGAAAAAGCAACATTGTTTGCCAAGTGTGACTGGAAAATGCAAAAAGAGGAGGCAGGACCAATCACAGGTTGGCAGGCTGCAGCCGCGTGTGGCCGTACCCACGGGGAAGGACGGATTCTACCTTTCTCAGCGGTGAGACGGTGAAGTGCTCTGTGGCAGATGAAAATCTGTGAAACTCCGGCATCAGCCGCTTGCAGTGTGGCAGGACACGGCCGTGCTCGCCTGTGCGTGGATGGCCAGGGCTGCTCCACGCTGCTTCAGCTCAGCTGAGACGGTTGCACAGCCAAATCGCATTTGCGTGCCTCAGCAGGAAACACGTGCCAACTCCAGGCCTCGCGCACTGCTTCCAGCCTCTCGCCAGCCACGGTTGTCTTCACCCCATCCCAGCGATGTCCAGACCTGTTATAATCTCACCTTCAATTGGCTCAAGTTTTAAAATTCTCCAGGAAAATAAATACATTTGTACCAAACATCAGAGTTCCAAAACATATAAAGCAGACTGACAGCTGGGGCAGGAAACAGCTCTGCAGTGGCAGAAGGGCCAGCAGCTCCCCTGCTCGAGACTGGACAGCACCTGACCCAAGACAGTGCAGCCGGGGGCGGGGCGCGACCGACGTCCACGGCAGCTCCAGCCACAGCTGCAGGCACAGCCATGCGGGCCTCCTCCAGGGAAGATCATGTTCTTAGTCAACTTCAGAAAACAAACACCACAAAGTATCTGGGAGAAGGAAACACGAGCAGTCCACAGTATGTGGAGATTAACCAACAGAAGCATCAGAGAAGGGACCACGGGGCTGGTGCTGGGACCTCTGCTGCTTTCCCGGGTGCATTAGCAGGGAGCTGGAACAGCTGGGACTTGAACCCGTGCCCACCTGGGATGCTGGCGTCGTAGTGGGCAGCCGCTGTCCTCCCGTGCTTTTGTAGTCTCAGTGCCCCAGTCTTTCACCCCAGGTTGAGCTTCTGAGTAGTTCCTTCTTTTTACCGTGTCCTTAATTCTTTGGGTTGCTCATTGTGAGTGCGTGGAAAGATGCTGGTGAAGCAGGAAGGGCGCGGTTCCGCTCTGCATGGGGTCCGCCCGGCCCCCTGGCAGTGCCGTGGGAGGGTCCCGCTCTGCGTGGGGTCCGCCCGGCCCCTGGCAGTGCCGTGGGAGCTGTGCCCATGGAAGCCTCAACGGTCAGGTGAGGAAAATCTGTGCTTCATCCCTGGCCACTGCTCCTGACACCTCTTCCTGCCAGTCACCTCTCTGCCTTAGCGCAGTAACGGCACCAAGGCTGTGTTGGTTCCGGTAAGGATTTTATTAAGAGTGGGAAAGGCACACGTTCTAATTCTCACAACACACTGGGCAAACTGACCACCCAAGGTTCCCACAGTACCTCCGGTGCTCCTCACGTGCCGTAGCCACAGAGGCGGATTCTTGCAGCATCCGCATGGGGGGTGGTGCTGCCTCTGGGCGGAAGGATGCGGGTCTTGAAGGGCGAGTGAGTGGACTCTCCACTTCAGGTGAGCAGAGCTTCCATGTAGGGTGAGCACAGGGCCTTGGCAGGCAAGCAGGCTCAGTGTTGGACGAGAGCAGAGCCTTGGCGTCGGGCGAGCAGGGCTGGCCAGGAGAACTCTCTCACGGGAAGGTCTCAGTGCAGTGGGTGAACCCAGAGCTTTCACTCTGCTGCTTTCAGGAGAGTGTTCAGGGATTTTCCCTGGGCCTCGTCAGTCTGCAGCTGATACTCACTTTTGGTGGTCAGTGTGGGGCTGATCAGGTCCCAGGAGGCTGTGGGGGCCAACGTGGTTCTTACCAAGTCCGTGCTGATCTTTGCAGTCAGCGTAGCTCTTGATGTTTCTTGCTAATACTACGCTGGAGCTGTTTAATTTCTGCTCCCTACAGTGTGACAGGACTGAGGGAAGAGGATGGAGGGCACGGCTTTCCCCGGAACCCGAGTGGGCCTGTGCCACTGCAGGCCTCTGCACCGTCAGTGCAGTGGGCTTTGTCACAGGGACATGCAGGAGGGGGTGAAAGGTGAAGGCATCCCACCCTGCACCAGTTGCCTGCTGTGAGCCTGACGGGTGGACATCACAGCTCTGAGTCGTGTCCGAGCAGACCAGTTTGGTCCAAACTGGGTCTTAAGTCAAGCGTGTTTCCACCGCAGGGCAGTGGCAGGGACGGGCCAGGATGGGGCGTGTGAGGGAAGCCTGAAGCTGCAATTGCCTTTAGACAGGCAAGGGTGCAACAAGCTGAGAACAGTGTGGAAACTGGACCTCCAGCCAAGGGGCATCGGGCGTCAGAGCCCTTGGGTGGAGTTGCTGGCCACCCAGGCCCTCAAGTTTCCTCCACACTTGCTTCAATCCTCTGCCCTTGTGGAGAGTAGGGGGAGGTGTATATTTCATGCACTGGTTTTCAGAGGTGGCCCTGGACCTACTGCTGGCCACAGAGCACAGCATCACAGCATCACAGCAGCTCTTCTGAGTTGGTTCTCTGCAGGCTTCTCCCAGGACATCCCAGGAAAACAGCCTCCTCCTGTCAGTTACAAGGCAAGGACTGTGCAAAAGGGCGTCTCCGCTGAGACAGCCACAGGAGTTCTCCTTGGCTCTTGGTTCTTTGTGTAAGGGGGTAGCGACAGGAAGTCGTCACCTCCCACAGGGTGGAGGGGGGCATTCTGGGCTCATCCTATCTGGTCCTTTTTCACCAAAACCAAAGACATCCCAAGAAAAGAGGCCAAAGACCTACATCTCATAAAAAAACAGATTCAAAAATCCTCAGTAAAATACCAGCATGCCACGTCCAACAGGTGGGTCTAAAGCCACACTGTGACCAAGTGGGTGTAACTGAGGAAGGCACAGTCTGCTCAACATCCAGAAACAGTGTGATTACACCTCACTGATAGAACGAGGGGAAAACCTATCACTCTCACATGATATACAACAAACTCGCGACAGAAGCGGACTTCCTCAACCTGAAGACCCCACAGCGGACCTCGCTGGCGAGGTTGAAGGATGGAAGTATTCCACTGGTTTCAGGACTAAGACAAGGATGTCAGCTGTGTCATGTCTGCTCAGCGTTGGGCTAGAGGGCCTAGCTGGGCAAGAACAGGAAACAGAGCAGTTAGACTGAAAGGAAGAAGTGAAACTGTCTATGTGCACATGACATCAGTCTGGATACAGCGCTACCACTCTTGGAGCTAATGCACTATTTTAGCAAGGTTGCAGGATACGAGATCAGCATACAAAGATCCTGCATGAGGGTTTGATTCTGCAGTCAGCACGTAAGGCACTTGTGCCCGTGTGTGCAGCCAGCACGCAGGTGCCCCTTGCAACTCTGCTGGCCACTGTGATGTGCGCCTGCTCACAGATGAAGTGAGAAACGCCTCAACCCACAAAGGGAAGTTGCGGTAGGAGGGCCACACAGAGGCTGGGAGGCAGGGTGGCACCTGGGTGAGCAGTGGGGGCACGGAGTATGGAGTGCGTGGCAATACCTGTGGGAGAGGTCTGGGGCCGGACTCCTAGGTCCCTCTGCCTCCTCTGCACTGCAAACAGACTCATGACTGAGTCTAATACAATGACAAGAGGCAGCCTAACAGGGTCTGCATTCAGGATTCTGTGTGAATGTATACATTTACGGCTGATTCTCGTCTGACCACCTGCAAGTAATCATGGGCTCAAAACTTTCTTTCTTCTGTGTTTGTCTGGCTCTTCTTAGTGGTAGAGGCCTCCACTTCCCAGCTGTGCTGGGGGCTGGCCTACCTGCATTCACAGTATGGGCTGGCTGCAGTGTGCCAGGGGAGGGGCACAGTTGCTTTTAAGCAGGAAGTGCTCAGTTTAAAAGCTCAAAGCATGTATGTGTGACTCCACAGAACAGCTCAGCCCACAACATCACATCAAGCAGAGGGGTCCTGGCAAATTGGAACTGAGACCTCAAGGGATTATTAGCCTCTGAAGAAGAAACTAACGTGATAAGAACAGCCCCAAAGAACAAAGGCAGAGAACAGCTCCAACTCTTACCCAGCACCAAGAGAGAAGGAAATGCCCTTACAGCAGTCACGCACACTCACGAGCATCTGCACGGGCAGGTAACACCGTGAGCTGCCGGAATCACTACCTGGATCCACTGCTGGCTTACCAGACGCACAGACGCAGTGTAGACTGGAGTTAGAACAGCCCAATGCGGAGATGATAAGGGTTGCTCATCTGTTTGATGCTGTAGAGCCAGTTTTGCAAATGACCATTAAGAAAGAGGTCGATCACTCAGGGGAAAAACACTGGTCAAAAAATGAAGAGGAATGAAGGGTGTTTATTGGGCTGGTCATGAAATGCAGGGTATTTCTGGGGTCAGAGTGAAGCAAAATGTATAATATTCACTGGGCCAGTCTTACAATAAAGTATAACTTGCAGTTATACTGCAGTTTCATGGAGCTGATCATAAAATGTAGACAAATACAGCATTGTCTTGGGGCTGCTCCCAAAATGCTGTGTATCACAGGGTGTTTCTGGGGTCACACACAGTGCGAGGTGGAATGTTTGCCGTCCAAAGGGCCACACAGAGAATCAAGTGCAATGTTTGTTGTTCCTGGGGCTCACACAGAATGAAGTAGAGTGTTGGCCATTCATGGGGCCAGTCACAAAATGAAGCTTAATGCAGGGTGTTCATGGGACATGAGTATGAGAGGTTTCAGGGATGATTATAAAATGAACATTGAATGCTAGTTGTTTATGAATCTGTTCAAAAAAAGTAAAGGGGAATGGAGGTGTTCATTGGACCAGTCATGAAATGAAATGGAATATATGGTGTTGACAGGGCTAGTGATAAAATTAATTTGTAGTTTGTTGATGGGTCTGTTGACAAAATGAAGTGAAATGTAGGGTATCTGTGGTGCTGGTCATTAAATGAAATAGAATATAGGGTGCTCCTGGGGCCACACTTTCAATGAAGTGGAATTTAAGTTGTTCAAGGGGTCCATGACAAAACGAACTACTGATTACTGGGTCTCAAGGGGCCAGGCATCAACTGAAGTGAAACATATTGTCTTTGGAGCTATACTTTCAATGAAGTGGAATACAGTTTTTTCATAGGGTTGGTTACAAAATGAAGTAGAATTCAGGGTGTTCATAGGGTTGGTCAAAAAACCTAGAGAAATGCAGGGTGCTTACGAATCTGTTCATTAGAACTGGAATGTAGGATGTTTTGGATGTGTTACCAAAATGCAGTGGAATGCAGAGTGCTCTTGGGGCTGATTATAAAATGAAGTGGGTGCAGGGTGTTCGTGGAGCCAGTCACACAGTGAAGCGTGACCTGGGCTGTTCATGGAATGTGGGTGAATGCAGTGTGTCCATGAACTTGGTCATGAAGTGAAGTGTACAGTGCTGATGGGTCTGTTCATAAGATGAAGTGGAAATTACGGTGCTTGTGGGCCTGGTCATAAGGTGAAGTGGCAGGTGGTGTGCTCACAGAGCCAGCCATAAAATAAACTGGAATGTACGTTGTCTTGCAGCCATTCACAAAATTAAGTGGAATATAGTATTCAGAGAGCCAGTTACAAGAAACAGCAGAATACAGGGTGGTGTGGTATCAGCCATAAGATGAACTGGAATTTAGGGTGTTTGCAGTTCTGTGCATAAAATGAAGTAGAAAGGTATTCTTGGGGATAGCCATAAATTGAACGTGGGATACGTGGTGTCTCATGGGCCATCAGAAAATGCAGAATACAGGGATTTTTAGACCTGGCCGTAACAAGAACACAGGATCTTCATGGTCGCAGTCATGACGTGAAGTGGAATATAGTGTTTGTTGTGTGGTCATACGGTGTTCACGGGCATGGTCATACATTAATGTACAACGAAGGTTGTTTATGTGGGTGTGTTAAAAAAAAAGAAGCGTTCACGCAGCCTGAATTAAACGAACTGGAACATAAATGTGTTCATCAAATGAAGTGGAACAGAGAATGTTCACAGGGCCAGTGATGAAGGTGAATTAGGATGCAGGGTGCCCTGGGGGCAGTTAGATTGCACTGTGGTCACAGGGCAACCATGCAGTCAGTTGTCAAAGTGGAACATCCAGTGTTCATGGATTAGCACATGCAATTAAATGGTTTGTAGGGTGTTTGATTTTGCACGTAGGGTGTTCATGGCCTGGCCATCAAGTGAGGTGAAATGCATGGTGTTCACGGTGCCCATGAAAATGTGCATGGACAATGTGAACACAAGGGCTTTGGCGGTTCAGGAGAAAGTCCAACGTGTGCATCTGCAGGTATCTGGTTGGAAACCTGAGTCACAAGTGCACTCCTGGGTGTCCAAGTGTTCAAGCCCAAATCTGTTGTCTCGTATTCATAAATGTGCCACAGGTATTTAAACTGGTTTGCTAGGCATCTGACCGTGTAAGATGAAAACAGACAAAATGTCTCTTTCCTGCAGTGTCTGATTATGGATGAATTTTATTTTCTTTTATAGACCCGTTTTCAAAATTTTCTGAAATAGACATGTATTATTTTAAAAGTCTTTGAAAGACTTAAGTAAATGATATCAAAATCACTAACAGTGTTTCTTTCAGCATGATGGAAAGCCACAATGCAGTCAGGACACACGATTTATCATTTTGTTTATAAAAGTAGTCGACACAGTAAAATCTGGTGATCACCAGCTGTTCCTGGCCATGACTGCTGGTGGTCTGCACAGCTCATAGCCCCAAGGACACTGGACAATGACAGCTTCCAGGTCCATTTGTATCCAGAGAGGCTCATGTGGACATGGCCAGTGACATCGTGAAAATACATTTTAAGAAAAAATAAATATTCTGCACAATGTATTTACAAGGATCAACTGTTTTACCTCCACCCCCAATTACCAGAACATTGGGAAGCTGTAATTTGACATTTAAGAAGCATATTCTTGGCCATTTGTGTCAGTTCAGCACAGAATGTGGGGCTGAAACCCCTAATATTTTGGTCCATTCTTATAAAATATGTAAAATTACAAATTTCAGTATGCTTACAAGTTTTAAGGAAAGAAATGAAATGATTTGCTTGCATCCCCCGACCCCCTCAAAGGTGGAAACCCAGCCCGTGCTTCCAGGCTCAGCACCCTGAACACTGCCCGTTATTTCCGGCTTTTTCTGAAAGTGCAGGCCTTGGGGGAGGACATGGCCAGTCCCCCAACCCCGATTGCTGCATCTGGTCACGGCGGGTGCCAGCAGTCTCAGTACTTGAAGAGGTCGATGAAGTGCTGGGGAGACACAGGCGTGAAGCAGCTGTTGGGGTCGGCCGCAGTGCAGGGGTGTCCAGAGTCCTGCAGGGGGAGGGGATAGGTCAGAAGCACTATACAGCCATCAGCCCTGCTCCTGTGGCCACGTGGACCCCAGCCCCACCTCTAACAGAATTACTGCAACAACGGCCAGCTTGCCTCGCGTGGTTGCCCAGGCAGTCTCAGAACCAGGTCTCTGCCTCACTCCCCCCTTCCTGTCCTCCTGCCCCACCACTCCTCCCTCAACCCCAGGAGGCTCCTGTGCAGGCAGCGGGTAGAGCTGACAATTCCACTGCTCAGGGCAAGTGGCAAAAGGACAATCCATTTTGTGGACCTCATCTCAGGGACGTGCGGGGCCCGCGCGTCTGTCGGTCCTGACCCTCTCGGCCAGAGCTTCCCTTCAGGCTAAGCCCCGATCACTCGGGTGCTGGTTCCTGCTCAGCTGCTGCAGGGCCCGACATTGCATGTGTGGACCACAGGGCAGTACCTTGAACAGTAAAGCAAGGTGGTAGTCCTTGGAAAACAGAAGAGTCGGCAAGGAGTGCAGCGAGGGGAGGAGAGAGAAAAGTCAGGATTAGAAAGAGCCAGACTGCGGAGGGCTGTCAGGGTTAGAGCACGTCATTCACAAAAGCCACTGGACGTCAGGCACAGTGACTGAGAACAGCACACAGCTCCCCATCAAACACCCCGAGTTCCAGCACAGCACAAGGACAGCGTGCAGCGCCCCATCAGACACCCCAAGTTATATCACAGTATTAGAACAGCGTGCAGTGCCCCAGACACCCCCGAGTTATATCTCAGTATTAGAACAGCACACAGGGCCCATCAGACACCCCTAGTTCCAGCACAGCACGAGGACAGCATGCAGCTCCCCATCAGGCACCCTGAGTTATATCACAGTATTAGAACAGCATACAGTGCCCCATCAGACACCCCGAGTTATATCACAGTATTAGAACAGTGTGCAGCGCCCCATCAGACACCCCGAGTTCCAGCACAGCACGAGGACAGCGTGCAGCGCCCCATCAGACACCCCGAGTTCCCACAGGACTTGAAGGCACCCGAGAAAATTTTCTTGGAAAAGCACTTCTGTCTCAAGTCTCAGACTGGCAGCAGCAAGGCAGCAACACAGGAGTTCACTGAGGAGTCGGCATGCTCGTCTCACACGTGGGCAGACTTGGGGGCGCCCTGGATCCCTGTGTGCTTGTGCCCCATGTGCAGCAAGATCAGCTTCTCTCTGTGGCCGCCCGAGCCAGCCCAACCTCCAGAACCCTGCTCTGTCCCGGTCTCAACTGCTCCACGGCAGCCCTGTCCCAGCTACTGTTTTGCTCTGATGCCCACGGGGCCAGCCCTGGCTTCAAGGAAACAGAAGTGCCCAATCCTTGTCCCAGCTTCCCCTGCCCACCCTACAAGCTCAGTTTCTGACAGCTGGAGAAGCAGAGGGCACAACTCTGTCCAGCCTTGGAACCCAGCAAGGTCACCTCACTGGACTCTCCAGGGGCCACTGAGGCTAGTCCTTAAAGGCCAGCACTGTGGTGTAGTAGGTTACACATCCACCTGCAGTGCTGGCATCCCACATGGGCGCCGGTTCGTGTCCTGGCTGCCCCACTTCTCATCCAGCTCTCTGCCTGGGAAAGCAGAAGATGGCCCAAGTGTTTGGGCCCCTGTACCCACATGGGAGTCTCAGAAGCAGCGCCTGGCTCCTGCCTACAGATGGGCCCAGCTCTGGCTGTGGAGGCCACTGGGGGAGTGAACCAGCAGATGGAAGACCTCTAACTCTGCCTCCCAAGTAAATTACTTGCATCTTTAAAAAAAAAAAAAAAAAAAAAAAAGGCAAGAAAGGGAGTCCACAGACAAAACCAGCTTCCCGTGTGTTCTGAGCCAGGGCACAGCCCCCGTCTGGCAGAAGCCCTACTAGGCACATAACCATGGCCTGGCTGGTGGATGGTCTGGGGCCAGGGAAGAATTCAGAGCTCCCTCCCCGTTTGTTAGTAGGTCTGATGTTACTTGAGTTTCTCAGTCAACACAAGCAGCCAGGGAGATGCTACAGAACACCAACAGTTGTCTGGCCTGGGGACCTGCTGTGGCCACACCCAAGACAGCCCCAGGCCTGTGATTCCATGACTGCTCTGCACCTGGACAGCTACAGCAGGACAGGAGGTAATGTGATCCCAGCAGGAGCAGCCGGGGAATGGCACTGTTCCACACCCGTGCACCTGCACTCAGAACTGTGAGCGGCTGCGAGGTAACCACCAACCTCCAGGGCCTCACAGAGGAGACCCAGTCTGATTCTCACCACAGACAAATGCCTTTGTGAAGCTAGAAAATCAGTTTAAAAAAGGAAACTCTAGCAGTGCCGAGTTCTGCCTGACAGCTCAGAGCCAGAAGACAGACGGAGTCTCATTCCATCACTCGCAAAACTGGAACCGTCTGCTCCAGGAACAGTGCCCCACGAGCATCTGCCTGACACTTCCACAGAGGGGCTGAGTGCACACTGCGGTCTGCTCACTGACACGGGAAGGAGTTTACACACAAGTCCCCACACCTGAGAGCAGCACCCACACACCTGTGCACATCTCGCAGTATCAATTTTTTGCATCAATTTTGCAAAGAGGGCAGGTACACCAACACACAAAACAAGCAGTCACTTAACACACTCTCTCCAGTTGCCCACACACGGAGCCATCTGCAGCTGGCTGTGGGGCCACTCACCTTGGAGACAAAACTCCTGAAGTGGCACAGGGGACCTCAGCCCTTCACATCCCTGCCAGCCACGGCTCAGAGCAGTGAAAAGCACCGACGAGGATGTGATTTGACAGAACAGTGGTCTAGAGCCTGCCTGAGACCCTCTGACAGCTGAGATGCACACAAAGCGGGGTCCCCCAGCAGACAGCGAGCAGAGGCAGACGCGCCCATTCCTGACGCCTGAGCAGGGAAAGCTCCAGGCAAATGGTGAGAACACACTCAAGGGTACTGCAGAAGTGGGGGCCGGCTGGGACAGTGCAGGCTGACTGGGAGGGCTCCCTGTTCACTCTGTGGACACAGACATGCTGGAGGACAGACGTGGTAACATACAGCAACTGTCCTGTCAGGTTACCATGCCAGTGGCTTCCTCTGGGCCCACTGCTCCTGTCGGACTGGAAGCCCTAGACCACTCCTGGCCACCTGCAGACCCTGGCAGGCCTGCCCTCGGCACGGCCATGTAGAGGGAGGGCTCTAGGCACTGGGGTTGCAGGCGAGAGCCAGGTGTGGAGACAGCAGGGAAAACCTGACTCTCATGCCCCAGCTGAGGGCTGGGGCAGGGGCCAGAGCCCTGTCCTGGACAGCCACACATGCCCACAGGATAAGGCCACCCTGCGGGGTCTGGTTCAAAGCCCTAGTTTTACCCTGTGACCCTGCCCTGTGTCATCACAAACAGTATTTTTCTTTTTCAAAAAAAAGCCTTTACACTTAAAATGTGAGTGAGTGGCTGCAGAGGTAAATCCACTTCCAGCGAGTACCTTCCAGAAGAGAATGCTGCAGTGCCGGCAGAAGTGCAGGGTGTCCCCATACTGCTCCTTGGTTGGGTAGTGCTTCTCCAGGGCAAAGTACATCAGCTTCCATTCGACGTGGCCCTTCTCGGAGAGGATCAAGTGTCTACAGAACTGAACACAGAGATCCCGCTCAGAACCAGGCACGCTCTGAGCTCAACATCCAACACTGGGGCGAGCTGTCTTTACAACGCCGGCTGGGCTGTGGCTCGTTTCGTTACTTGCATCAAGCTCGAGTGGCTGAGGTCACACCAGCAGGCCTGTGTCTGAGGGGCACCAGGCAGCTGCTAGAGATGCAGGTTCAGATCTGGAAGGACACCCACAGTGCATCGAGTTTACAGTACACACATCACAAACTGAGAGCACTCGCAGCTCAGAGGAAAGACGAACAACTCAGTTTAAAAACAGGCAAAGGACTCACAAGGCCTTCATCCTGAGGAAGAACACACCCACCAGGGTGGCCGTGAGGGTCTCAGCAGCCCGTGCTGGGGGTGTGGACAGCCGGTACCTCACTTGCCATAGGGGATGCAAAGCAGCACAACCCCTTTGAAAACCCTGCTTGTCCCTCAAAAGGTTGAGCCCAGAGCTGCCGCCTGACCCAGCAGCCACAGCCAGGACCTGTCACCTGTGCGTGAGCCAGCAAGGGCCACAGAGCCACAGGTGCATACAGACAGGAAAGCAGGAACACAGCCTGGTGACCACAGAGTGGACGTCAGGCAGCCATGGAAGGGAACGAGGCTCTGCTCCCGCTGCAGCTCAGAGCCTTGAGGACACTGCTCAGAGTGGTCATGAGGGGCACCCAGCATCCCCAGCACCAGGGACCACGTGATCGGTGGGGACCCCAGGCAGATGACGGGTGACAGCTGAAGGACATGGCAGCTCTGCAGCGCCTGCACCCACGGAAGCGGTACAAAGGCGCACACCAGGGAGCGTGGCCGAGGGTCAGTGGCTGCCGTGGTGGGGGTGGGGAGCCCACACTCTCTTGCCTATAAATCGTGGCACGGAGTGGAGCACATGAACAGGTTTTACTTTGTAGAACTGAAAGAAACACTGGAACAAATTTCACACGAAGGGCATGACTTGCGAGAGGGTGCTGACAGCCGGGTCACGGTAATGTCTATGCACTTCGTGCCTGTCACAGTCTCAGAGGACGGGGCCTGCCGCGTGGCACTCACCTGCTTCTCAGCAAAGTGGTACTGGCACAGTTTCTTCCACAGCTGCCTGTCTTCACTGAGCACGTGCAGTGTGGGGGTCACCTGGCCCAGAGTCACGATGTCCCACCCGTCCGAGAAGCGGTACAAGATGTTGCTCAGCATGTGCAGAGGGAGGTCCACCAGGGTGAGCCCTGTGTCCACCTGCTGGAAGCACAGCACGGGCAGCGAATGAGACACAGCCAGGAGGAGCAAGCACGCCCGAGATGCAGCAGCACCTCGCTCCCGCAGGGCGCTCAGTCCCACACTCACCAACCCCAGCAGCTGGAGCCTGGGTGGCTGGTAGGGCCAGGGTTACCCTGACTGGACCCTTCCATCCACCCAGGCACCAGGTCTACCCCGAACACCTGGAGGTGAGTTCCCCACTGGTACACCTGGAACAACCTTGAGGGACCCAAAGTCGATGAACCCTCGACTTCTCCACTGCAGTGACCGTTTCTTCCCAGACGTGGACCTGGAGACCACAGGAGCCTGCGCTGGGGCCACTAATGGGAAGGGTGCACAGTGGCTCGGCCCTGGGAGCTGGAGCCTCGGCTCTGGGATCCACCTGCTCTGGGGCTGAGCTGGGGGCCCTGGAAGCAGCCCTGGTGCCCACGTCCTGCTTGTCCCAGCATGGTCTGTGCTTCACCAGGCCTTGTCCCTAGCTGTGGGGACAGCTGGCTCTGCTGCCTTATCTGGACACTTATGACTTGCTCTTGCACAGCGCGGTTAACTTGTCATGGTGTGGGCCGCAGGGGACTAGCTGTCTTTCTCTGCTCCCCTCCTGTATCCTGCTAGGAACACTTCCTCACGACTTCAGCAGTGTCAGCCGCTCAGGGTCCTTCCTGTGCATCCTAGGGGAAGCACAGGGGCGTAAGTCCTGCTCCCGTGTCAGCACACTCAGAGTCCACCAGACAAGCCTGAGACCCTGTACGGCAGACACGGCATGCGGGTTAGGGGTGAGAGGTTGGGCTTTGGGTTACTGCTGCCGCAGTGACATCCTGGCTACGTCATGAGGTTTTCGCAGGCCATAACGTGCTGTTTTGCCCTGAGTTCCTCCCACCACCCTGTCTCTGCCATCAGCACCATCCTGGGCTGTGGAGCAGCAAGGCCCCTGCATGCACTGGACAAATACTTGGCATGTGCAGGACTGGAGGTGCAATACTGCACCTGGCAGACCAGGCACTGCTGGTGTGCACCCTCGTGACACCTGGTGACCCCGTGTGGAAGGCAGAGGCCCCAAGCTGAATCTCCACACCTTCCTCCAGGAGCCCAGGCGCCTGAAAAGCAGAAACTCCGTCGCTTCCGGCCTGCTCACAGCGGACCTCCTGTGGTGGCTGCAACCTGGGCACTTCTATCCCCAGAGCATCTGCAGCGCCCTGACCAGCACACTCACCCCCAGCAATCCTGCTTTTGTGTCCCTTGAGGTGCACACTGAGCAGGTGGGCTAGGAAGTGCTGAGTGAGGTAACCATGGGGACGGCACTAGGAGACGGAACCTGCTGGGACCACTCACACCTTCCAGCAGAGAGGAAGCTGCTGCCTGTGTCCCTCAGCGACTGTGCCTGCAAGACACCGTCCTAGACAGAGTGTGTGCGTGCAGCACTGGCATCCACACGCACACAGGGCAGTGCCTGGCCCCCAGCCCCTCAACCCTGTGTTGCGCTCCTGGGTGCAGAGGAGCTGATGCTTGTTCTGAGAATGGAAACGAGCCTTTTTCAACAGCAAAGTCATAAAACTAAGGCACCAGGTTAAGAGCACAAGAGCCTAAGTTGTTTTCAGTCCTCTTTTGCCTCCCTCTCCTGTGCACACTCACAGCTGACCACCACCTACACTCTGCCTCTGGACTCCAAGCAGCCTTTGTATTCTCTACCAGGACATTGACCACTGCCAGTCGTGACTGAGACCCTGGGCCACCATGCGGCCAGGAGCTGCTCCCAACACAGAACACAAGGTAGCAGAATTTTAGAAAACTTCACTTTTAAACCTAGTAAGTTGTACTTTTACTTCTAACAAGCAATCAATAAATTAGAAAAAGCTGGGGCCAGTGCTGTGGCGTAGTGGGTAAAGCTGCACCTGTAGTGCCAGCATCCCATAGGGGTGCCAGTTTGCATCCTGACTGCTCCACTTCCAATCCAGCTCTCTGCTAAAGCAGTAGAAGATGGCCCAAATCCTTGGGCTCCTGTACCCACGTGGGAGACCTGGATGAAGCTCCTGGCTCCTGCTAGGCGCAGCTCTGGCCGTTGTGGCCAATTGGAGAGTGAACCAGCGGATGGAAGACCTCTCTCTCTGCCTCTCCTCCTCTGTGTAACTCTTTCAAATTAATGAATAATCTTAAAAAAATCATTAATTTTAGAAGAAATTTTTTAAAAAGGAAACCAGGAGCTTGAGAACAAGGGCACGTGGCGTGTATCCATGCAGTGCTCCCTCAGTTAGGGCCCATGGGCGGACAGCATCAGTCTTGCTGAGCTGTCAGGCGGGTAAACTTGGGAGCAGGACCAGGAGAAGGTTCTAGTGTTCTCAGAAACTCAGCACTGCTGAAATGTGCTCAGCTTCCGCTTACTCTTGGGGGTCTGAGAATTCAGACTTTAGAAGGGAAAAAGACTCAGCTTGCAGAGGCCTTGCCCCTGTGCGGCTGGGCTGCCTGCCCCCAGGTCCCTGGAAGCTCTTGGCCCTGCTGCCCAATTGACAGCAAAAGAGCAGGTGGCCATCAGCCCATGGGCACCAACCAGGTGTGGCATACACAGGCTCAGAGCAGGCTGGCGGCCTGTCTACACACAGTGGAGTTAGCTGATCCTGCAAAGAGCTCTTTCTGGTTTCAAACTGTGTTCCCAGGAAAGCCAAATGCCCCAGCAGCTCAGACAGTCCAAGGTGTATGCCCCAAGCTCAATCCCAAACCAATGCCTCTTCTGCAGAGACCATGGCACAGCTCATGAGGGTGTCTTGGGAGCACAGTGGGCAAGAAGCAAGACCCAGAGGGTCAAGCCAGGTCTGGGGGCACCCAGGATGCCCTGAGGCCATACTCGTGTGCTGTCCTCACTGCTCCACTGCAGAATGGCCGACCTCACTGTACTGTGCCCTTCCTCCATCTGTTCAGTGAGCGCGAACAGTCAGCCAACGACAGGGACCCCTGTTCTGAGACGAAGACTCCCCTCCATGATCTGCACAGCTCTCTCTCGGGGCCCAGGCTGTCCTTCACCCACAATTCTCTCCCAGGACTGCGCGTGGCCGAGTCCCACCCAGAACTTCCTGGCCAGGCCAGGGAGGCTGCCTTCCCATGGACACCCTACTGTGGGCAAGGGTCACCACACGAGGGCTGAGTGGGACCTGGTGGCAGGTCCTTGCTTCTTGGTGTGACCGACCTGTGCATGTGCAGGCAGAGCTGCTGGGCTACTGGGAATATCCGGGGGTGGGAGGGGAGGGGGATGGAAGAGGAGGCAGGTGTACTTCCTCTACTCCCAGTGCTGCTGACTGCTGGATTTCAGGTGTGTGTTTCAGAGTCATAACTAGGAGTCACCTCTCTCCTTGCAAATCTCACACTCACAACTCCCTCTATGGGGAACCAGGGTGCAGTGTGAGGGCAGCACGGTCTGCAGCATCACTCACACCACTGCAGCCACACAGCCTGTGCCTGCAGGACACACAGAGCTGGGTTCCACTAACCGTGAGCTGACAATATAGGGGGAATGTGTCTCTGCTGAGCACATGCAGGTTATCTTCCTGTCATCATGACAACCACTGTGCCTAGCACTGTGTGAGGTGCTGTCAGTCACCCACACATTCCCCGAAGTGTGCAGGAAAGAGGAAGAGCAACTCCCCCATCTCCCAGAGATACCAGTGCTGAAGAGCTGTTCACACCCAGTCCAGCCCTGTAAGAGCCGGGAAGCCAGGTGAGATGCTCAGTGCCTGGTCTTACCACATCAAGAGAAGTCGGACTGTGCCCCAGCTCCCAGCAGCACATCCAGACACACATCACACCTGGCAGTGGGAATGGGAGCTGTCCAGACCTAGACCTGAACTTAGTGCCACGCAGACAACACAGCCCCTGCCCCCAGGCCAGTACCCAGGGACTGAGTCTCTGGGATCCTCAGGCAGCAGCACAGCCTGGGGGAAGACCCCACCCACTGGGAGCTGGGCAGCAAAGAGCACAGGGCTGGACACTGCAGAGCAAGCACACAGTGGCCTTGTGACCAGGGGAACTAAGCCCACAGCATCTGCTCCTGCCTCTCCTGAGATGCGCCTGGACCATGAGGGCCTTTGCTCAGTGGGAGGAGGGTGAGCAGCAGGCCCCTGGCAGGCCCCACTCACACCACTGGACGGCCCTGAGAGGCTGGATTAGGACAGCTCCACACTGTCCTGGAGAGCGAGCCCAGCCCACGCTACCCAGTCCCTGCCCACGCTGCCCTCTCCTTGCCCATGCTGCCCAGTCCCTGCCCTCACTGCCCCCCTCTGTCACACTGGCCCCTCACTGGCCCCAGGCACCTTCTATAGGAATCATCTTCAAGTCTCACCACCTGTGGGGCAGCTGCTCCCAGCAGTTCTGCAGAACCCACCTGGTGAGCCAGGAGGACACGCTCCCCCTCCCATAGCCTGGGAAGAAGCTGGACAGCACCCTGGACAGCTCATCCAGCAGGGAGCCCAGCAAACAGCTGGGAAGCCCTGTTTTGCTGCTGCCCCAGCAGCAGCCGGACAGCCCCACCTTCCTTACCTGGGAAGCAAATGGAAAATCAGCCCTGAGAAACTGGCCCATCCCTACAACCCTGCCTCACCAGACATCACCAGCCCTGACTACAGCTGGGCAATCGGCACCAACACAGCACCAAGGCACCAATGCAGCCCCACTTCAGTGTCCCCAAGGAAAAACCTGTCACCAACAAAGCTAGCCTTCAGAAATGAAGGGGAAATGTGGACTTTCCATGACAAAGCGAAACAGAAGGACGTCTTCATTACCAGAACACCACGCTACACGCCTGAGGTGTTCCCTTCGGAAGCAGGAGCAGAGAAGAGAAAGAAACATCTTAAGATGGGGATTCTACTGTCACTTATTTCTGGCTGTGCTTTGCTGCATATGTAGTTTTGGGACTGCAGCTCTGTAAATGCTTTTCTTGGGCTCATGAGGTTCTGATATCTGGATTGGACTGGTCTCTGAATATCAGCTAGAAAGCACTGGCTCCTTGTCTGCTCTCCCAAAGAGCCTACTATTGTGCTGTTTCTTTCTTTTTTTTTTTAAAGACTTTTTATTTTGTTTATTTGAGAGGTACAGTTATGGACAGTGAAAGAGAGAGACAGGTCTTCCATCTGCTGGTTCACTCCCCAAATGGCCACAATGGCCAGAGCTGTGCTGATCCAAAGCCAGGAACCAGGAGCTTCTTCCAGGTCTCCCATGCGGGTGCAGGGGCCCAAGGACTTGGGCCAACTTCTACTGCTTTCCCAGGCCATAGCAGAGAGCTGGATCAGAACAGGAGCAGCTGGGACTAGAACCGGTGCCCATCTGGGATGCCAGTGCTGCAGGCGGAAGATTAACCTACTGTGCCACAGCGCTGGCCCAACTGTTTCTTTAAATGTTCAGAAGAGCAGCCAGCACTGTGGTGTAGCAGGTTAAACCGTTGTCTGCAGCGCCAGCATCCCATATGGGTGCTGGTTCTAGTCCCAGCTGCTCCACTTCCCATCCAGCTTCAGCAAAGGCTCCTGGGAAAGCAGTGGAAGAAGGCCCAGGTACGTGGGCCCTGCACCACGTCAAGACCAGAAGAAGCTCCTGGCTTCAGCCTGGCCCTGCCCTGCCTTAGGTAGCCATTTGGGGAGTGAACCAGCAGATGGATGATCTCTGTCTCTCCATCTCTGTAGCTCTGCCTTTCAAATAAATAAATAAATAAATGTTCAGAATTATTCACGAGAGAAACAATTTAGGCCTTTAGTTACATCTCTGGAATAAAACCTTTAAACATGAATTAAATTTCTTAAACACATATGGAGCTATTTAAAATTTCTTTTCATTCCATATCAGTTTTCTGAATTGGGGTTGAGGAAATATGTGTGTTTTACCTAAGTTATCAAAACTCGTAGCATAAAATTGTTTAACATCCTCAGAAAGCTTACAACCAGAGCTGTCCTGGATACTACAGTCCCCATGCCTGAGTAAAAACCCGAGGTCACTGCTGCACCTCACAGCAGCAGTGCATCACCTGTGCCTACCACTGAGAGTGTACATGGAGGCATGCCCACACACAGGATGGGTCACTACCCAGACCCCACGCCCACCACTGAGGCCTCAAACAGGATGGGTCACTACCCAGACCCCACGCCCACCACTGAGGCCTCAAACAGGATGGGTCACTACCCAGACCCCATGCCAACACTGAGGCCACACACAGGATGGGTCACTACCCAGCCACAGAGAAGCTGAGATTCTGTCACTGAGTGACTTGGATAAATCTAGAGGGCGTCACATCACGTGACATGAGCCAGGTCAGAGGCCAGTACATATGTGAGAAGCTGGGAGCAGAGCACTGGTCAGCAGAGGCTGCACAGGGGAGGTAGCAGGCAACACAGAGTCCCAGGCAGGAGGCACAGGCCACCACGCTCACAGCATGGCAGTGGACTCTCTGAAGTAGTCAGGAGAAGGTGACAGATACGCCACTTCTCTAGCCCAATCACACGTCACACTGTGCCCGTGAATATGTATAATTATGTTGTCCAAGAACAGACGCCCACATAGATCAAACTGAAAAATAAAAACACAGTACAAAGGAGGCCATGTTACCAAGGACTTGAGCACCTGTAGATCTGATGTTTGTGGAGGTCTTTCTGTGATTCAGTATAGAAATAAACAAGAAGCCAAGTTAAAGACTTTAGTTGGTTCTACTACCATTTTTCTTGTTGAAATTATTTCTAGCATTAAAGAAGATCAACACCAACAACAGGAGCTGCACTTTCTTTCCTTGCTCACTCTTCTCAAAGAGCTGCAGGCACCCAGCAAAGGACAGCAGCAAGGGGAACGAGGCAGCACCTAGACTGACAGCTGCTCGGACAGCCTGACCTTCCCTGACTGGGTGCCTGTTCAGCCTGAAGCAGTGTCCTCTGAAGATGAGCATTTGACACCTCAGTACCCCGAGTATCAACCTGTTCAACGCTTCCCACCCTTGCTGCCTTCCCAGTAAACCTGTGAACCATTAATGCCATCTCTTGGTCCTATTATATTTTACGACAACTTAATGAATATATTTGAAATGACTGCAACAGTTGCTCATGTTTGCTTAGAAGGGATCATGACTTTGTCTACACAGCTGGGTGCAGTGAATTCTGGCTCGGGAAACCCTCACCTTCGTCATCCTCATCTGGAGGCGACTTTGTCTACACAGCAGGCACAGACCCTCACCTTCATCATCTGGAGGTGACTTTGTCTACACAGCAGGCACAGTCCCTCACCTTTGCCATCTGGAGGTTCTGCAGCTGCTGCTGCCAGGACAGAATGGTCTCCAGCCGGCAAATCCAGATGTTGATGTTCCCCACCAAGACGGACTTGCCAACCCCTCTGATGAGAACGCAGAGGGTGGAGCTCAGGTCCTGCAGGAGGTTTTTGATGAGGCGAGGATTGTGGTGGTCCCTGAGAACTGGATGCACAAAACAGAGCCAGAGATAGCACAGCTCCTTACACAAACCATGAGTGGGGCCACCCAAACGTGCAGCCAGATACCCGTGAGACAGCACCACGTGGCCCGTCCACAACAAGACGTTACTCAGCCGCACAAAGGACGGGAGCTCTGGCGCTGCTCCAATGCCAGGGACCTCTGAGAACATCACCCTCCATGAACCACGCCAGTCACAGGGGCCCACAGGCACCGAATCCACACACAGGAGGCAGAGTGGGGCCAGGGCTCGGGCAAGGGGGACAGGGGAGTTGCCATTCAATGGAACTCGGACTCTGGGAAGAGAAACTGCTCTGGGGAGGGAGGCTGGTGAGTCACACCACAAGGTGAGTGTACCAGCCACTGCCCAAGGGCTGCGAACAGTGGGAAACCAGGATCACACTTCAGAGTGACCCACAAGTGATGTCTCTTTTAAGATATCACCAGTATGTCTGATAGTACTTTTCAGTGGAGTCTATAGTTTTGCCATTAAATGGTTTATACTTCCTTTTGCTTTTATCATAAAGAGGATTAATAACGATTGTGGACATGTGGCGTGTAATCTGAAAGTTCAATGTACTAATAACCACTAATTAATCAAGCAAGCTTGTTAAATTAAAAGGAAAATTACTGGCTTATTGGATGCCTAAATGTGTAAGTCACAACCTTGCTGACCATGGAGACTCAGAGCTGCATGGAGCTTGGCTGGCAGTGAACGTGGAACAGCCTCCTCCGGCTCTGCGAGCAGGCGCCTTCCCATCACACTCGTGGCTCAATCGCAAGATCGGCTTTAACAGCTGTGACCAGCCAGCCAGCAAACGGAATGCCGCTGGGGCATGGCAGGCACGTACAGTTCTAGTTAGGATTTAGATTTAAAATACCAGTGGTCATCTTACCCTTTTGAACAATTTTATCCAAGATGTTGAAGTAGTTCTTTTGTGCCACACCACTCAGTGACGTTAGCTGGGATTTTGCAATGAGCTCTAGCAGCTGAAAGGCAAGAGTGGAAGAGTGAGCAACACAGAATCCACGGCAAAGTGCATCGCACATCAGTGAGGAGACTTCTCCAAGTGGTGCTGGCAGGGGATGCTCACCCTCAGTGCTAACCTGGGGAGAACAGATGCCTGCCGGGCGTGGGGTTACCAGCCTAAGTCCCTGGCTGCAGGGGAGCCTCAGATGCATTTTTTAGTTTCCCAACCTCCCTTGTGCAGGGCACCCAGGAGGAGGCTGAGGGATGTTTGGCCACCGACAGGCATCTGTCCAGGACTAGGCCAGAATCACTGTTCTCTGATGACCAGAAACCAGAAAATTAAAATGCCCTTCCATTTGGAATTTAAAAGCAAAACCAGACTAAAACTTAACGCAGCACTTTGGTCAAGCAAGAAAACGAAGCCTATCTAGAAAACAATGACCACAAACCAAAGAAACAGAGCTCACAAGGACAGGTCGGCTGTTACGGGAGGGGTGTACCCTGGAGTTCACTGCACATGCACACGCACACCTGCACCTTGGGCACTGCAGCCACACTGCCCTCCTCTAACGCTTTTGCTCCCCTGCATTTCTGCTCGAGTTTGCCTGGCACACCAGCCCTCCTGCCCACGTGAGTTGCTGACTCCCAGGTGTGCTCACACACAAGTGCGGGGGATGGGGGGTGGTGGTTTGCTTCTTGATCCAATCTGAAAACCTTCAGCAGCCATTGACATGACATGCACATTTACTGATACACACAGTTGGTCTTAATTCATGGCTCCTGTTTTTGTAGCTTTAAAAAATGTCGTTTTTCTGTGGGTTGGCACTTAGCAAAGGTATGCACGACTCTGCCTGCAGTCACCACTGTGGCTGCAACCACACAACGCCCAGCACTCTGGGTCACGTGAAGCAGCTCTCACTGCTCTCCTCCTCCCCGCCCCACCCGCACCGTGCTGACTGGCTCTGTGCACATGCGGCCTCCTCTGTCACCACTGTCCTGCCCTGGGGCCTGTTTCTCCAACCACCTCTAGATGGGGAAGTCAGCTTCTTCAGAAACACATGAGAACAATACCCCAAGTTCTCATGCTGTCTGTGGCCTGGCAGCAGAGCAGAACGGGGGCTGGCCATGACCTCAGGGGCACCCTTGGAGGACCCTGATGGCTTTCCCCAGGAGGGATTCGGTCCCCTCCAGAGGTGAAGGACCCCCTGGGCAGGGCTCCCTCTGTAGGCACAGACCCAAGTCTATTCCATACCACGAGAAGTTTTCTAGAACATTTGTCCCAGTGGTACCCATGCCCCACCCCCTCACAGTCCTGGGTACTGTGACCCTCTGACCCTTTAAGCTTGGTGTCACTGCCATCATCTCCAACACTCTCCCTGAGTCCTGCACCCACGTGACGTCTGCTTCAACAGCTCCCTCTCCTTTGCAGCACTTCTGCCCCGGGACCCTCTGTACAACCGTGCTCCTGTGCCCAGCCTGCTGCCTGACAGCTGTCTCGGCACTCCTCCTGCCTGCAGGCTCTGCACTCTGCCCAAAGGGTAACATCAGGGCTACAGCCGACTCCCCTGGGCATGGCAGCCATCCTGTAGGAGGTCAGAGCCGGGCCAGGGTGGCTCTAGGCCACTGTCTCGGTGGCTCCTGCCCCATTGCTGCTTCTCCTGTGTGGATCCCAGGAGCAGCCACACAGCCCATCTCTGAGTACATCTGGGCCTGGGCAGCCCTTTGCTGCCAGCCCTTGTCCTTGCAGTCTCGCTCCTCCCGCTGAGCAGGGGCTCAGCACAGCGGCCTCTGCCTTCCGCTAACAAGGTGTGAGCACCGCCAAGCCTGGCCCACTCTCATCTGTGCCTCAGCTGCCTCTGCTAAGCCTGGCACACATGAGTCCCATTCTTTCCCACCCTCCAGCAGGAGGAAGTTCCAGCACTCTCCTGCAACAGCCACAGGTAATGCCAGGCTGGTTACAGCAAGCCCTCCAGACACATGGAGCAGATGGCACTGAGCTCACAGAGAACCACTCAGGCCTCAAGCCTGTCCCAGGGCTTCCCCGCTTAGTCGAGCGCTACTGGAACCCCCTGCTGGCACCGCCAACTGGGCAGGTGCTGCTTACGGTCAGCTCATACCAGGACTCAAGACAGGTTGCCTCAGTGTCCTGCAGTAGAAGCTGACGTGGTGAGGCCAGAAGTGCAGCCCAGGGGATGTCATGAGGGCTCTCTTGCGTGATACAGCCTCCTTCTCCACCCACGGGTTTCCCTGAATTCCCCAAACTGCCCAAGGAGGCATCTTCCCACAGGCTGAGGGCACGAGAGAAACAGACCAGAAAATACAAAATCGTTTACTCCTGAGAGGAGACAGGAAACAGATAACTCACGAGCTCTATTCCACTCCCAGGACAGAAGTGAGGGCAGAGGCAGTGGGCAGGCTCCTGAGCCCCACGTCTGTCCCACTCCCACTTGGCTGCTCCCGTGGTCCTCTGAGATGCCGCCCCCAGCCCATCCTCCCATTCAGAGGCCCCGTGGCACCTGCGCCACAGACTGAAGTCAGAAACAGACCAGAGGCGTGGGAGGGAGGCCAAGCCACTCTTGAGGAGGAACACCGGACCTAACGAAGGGCTCTGCACTCCATCCCTGAGTCCACACTCGACAAGCACGACAAACATGAAGACGTGCATTTTCTGTACAAACTTTTTTTTTTTAAAGATTTATTTATCTGAAAGACAGAGTTAGAGAGGTAGAGAGAGAGAGAGAGAGAGAGAGAGAGAGAGAGAGAGAGGTCTCCCATTCGCTAGTTCACTCCCTAAATGGTCACAATGGCTGGAGCTGGCCAATCAGGAGGCAGGAGCTTCTTCCAGGTGTCCCACGTGGGTATGGGGGCCCAAGCACTTGAAGCCATCTTCTACTGCTTTCCCAGGCCATCAGCAGGGAGCTGGATTAGAAGAGGAGCAGCCAGGACTCGAACTGGCACGGCATGGGATGCCAGCACTACAGCGCCAAACCCAAGAAGCCAAGCTTTCTTGAAGAGAGGTAGCACCCGTACCCAGCCAGAGCCAAGCACCCAAGGCGTCCAGCCACTGCTCATGCTACTGGTGGGACTTGGGGGGTCATTTGAATCTGTGTGAATTTATGGACGATACCCAACAGTGGTAAAAAATAATTGAAAAAAATCCATGTGAACATAGTTTGTTCATTCATTCAACTTAGGAATAAAAATACCTACTATTTGTCAAGTGCATGGGATGCTAAGTTAGCATTTGATTTTCCCTTGAGATACAGTTCAGCAAAGCAGGAAAGGCTTGATTAGCAGTGTGACCAGTCCTGCGTGGCCACCCCATGCTGTGCCTATGACAGCCCCGCTGCCCATCAGAGAGGCCACAGAGCAAGGGCGACGCTTGTTGTCAGGATGGAGCATGTGGGCACTGTCCTTGCTCTCCTCCCACTAGGGTTGCAATGGGTCTGCACACACCGCTAACGCTTTGCCTGAACCATCCTCAAAGACGACCAACGTAGCAGCCGACAGTCGGCTCCGAGAGCTTCACATTATCGCACCTCCATGAAGGCCCAGCTATGGAAGCAGAGCTATGCCGCCCTAAGGGGAGGGAACAGGGTGGGGCACCTCAGGGCTACAGTGCGGACTCCAGATGCATCCACCTCAGCAAATACCACACAGTGAACACACCTAAGAGGTCAGCTGTCACAGAGAGCAGTTCTCAGCATGTCCGCACCACACCTGGGCTGTTCCTCAGCCCCCAGTGGGCAACCTGTGGTCAGAGCTGCCCAAGTGAGGTGCGGCTGGCTGCTCTCAGTGCTACAGGAAAAGACCACAAAGGGCTAAATAAAGACGCAGCCACTGGGGCTGGCACTGTGGCTTAGTGGGTAAAGCCACTGCCTGCAGAGCCAGCATCTCAACTGGGCACTGGTTCGAGTCCTGGGTGCTCCATTTCCAATCCAGCTCTCTGCTGTGGCCTGGGAGAGCAGAAGATGGCCCAAGTGCTTGGGCCCCTGCACCCATGTTGGAAACCCAGAAGATGCTCCTGGCTCCTGGCTTCAGATTGGCACAGCTATGACCATTGCGGCCACCTGGAGAGTGAACCAGTGGATGGAAGACCTCTCTCTATCTGCATCTGCCTCTTTGTAACTCTGCCTTTCAAATAAATAAATAAATCTTTAAATAAAAGATGCAGCCACATTAGCCCACAGCCTAACAGATGGACACAGCTCACCCACCTGTGCTGAGCCGCCCACTCTGATGGGCTCACCTGAGAACAGACCACATCCCTGCTCCCCTGGGCTCATGCTGGGGTCCTCACGTGAGGTGGTCGGCAGTACAGTCTGGAGGGTAGAGGGTCGGGCCCCGGCCGCCCAGGCCCCAGCCGGATCGCTGTGATCATCTTGCAGGACACCATGCCTGGTGAGTTTAGCTGGCCTCACTGGCACATGTGCCAAGAGATGCTAATGCTACAGGGAACCCGACACAGGACTCCAGAGGCATGGCATACCAGTGCTCAACACAGAAGGTGCTGGACAAGACTCATCAACGGGACAAATGAGCAGAGTGCTTGAAGATGGGCCAGCAGCTGAGAATCACCTGCTTCCAGGATCAGAACTACACTACACTGGATCTGACACTCTCTTCCAGTATCAAAGCTTCTCAGGCGTGTTGTGAAGAAATAACCAAGTCCCACACCAAGTGTGGCTGGCTCAAAGAGCCACATGGCCCCCTGGAGACACGGCAGTGTGTGGAGTGCAGAGCTGAGAGCAGAAGACAACTCGGGGGCCCTGGGCGCAATGGTGGAGGAGTGGGCAATGTCCCAGAGGCCAGGCCCAGGGGAAGCACCAGCTTTATCATGGATGTCGTCACAGGAGGGTTTGGTCTGGTTTTCAGCAGAAGGCAGCGTGATCACATCAATTTGGGAAAACTCCGCAGGACCTGGGGAGAAAGGCTCTGAAGCCAGCAGTCCCCAGCAACCTCTTAAACTCACCAGCTCCCCCTCCCACCACTGGAAGGTGGTCCCGAGGGACAGAGCTTCCCATGCTGCAAGCAGAGACCGGGACACAGGTGCACAGCACAACTTCTGGATCCCGGTCAGGTATTCATCTCACATGGACAGGTATAATCTGCAGGATCAAGCTAAGTAGGTAAACCTGAAGAAAAGTTACCAGTTACCTGATAAAGGACAGCAGCGTATGATACATGGACACAGCAAAATCACCAAGGGGTTCACAGGACAGAATGGACAAGAGACCCAGCCCTGGCCTGCAGAGGGCCCCTGCACAACATGGGGCACTGAACCTTCCCCCGGTCAACCCTGAGATGCCAAGCCACATCTTCCACCCACAGTGGCCAATAACTGCTTCTAAACCCACTTCAGGAAGGCTGCATGTAGAAGCGCTCCCTGTCAGACCTCTCTGCTGACCTGATTCCTGAACGTTCCCACAGCTGAGACAAGGCTCAGTCTCCCCACCTGCAACACGCACTTGAGGGGCGGTGGAGCCATCACCGAAAACCCAGGAGGGAACAGCCTAGACACGTGCACGGCGGCTGGGCATCCATCACGCAGGGGCCATGGCCATGCCTTGGAATATTCTGCCTGGGACTAAAAACTGAGGGGATCAACGCCCTGGGGCTTCCCTTCACTCACCCCTTTTGTTTGCCTCCCAGGAACACTTTCAGAAGTTGTGGGAGAAATTTTCCCAAGGTCTCACAGCCACACTGAAGCCCAGAACTGATGATCCCACACACCCTAACTCTCACTTCACCTCCAACAAAAGGAGAGTGGGCTGCACAGTAATCAGCCTCCAGACAAAGACAGCAAATGACAAATGCCAACAGGCTCAAGCATGCAACCTCTCAAATGCAGCCCAAGATAAAAATTTCAGGTAACTATTATTAATGCAATAAAACCTCTACATGAAAAGCTGTCTTAAGGGGTCAGCATTGTGGTGTAGTAGGCTAAGCCTCAGCCCGTGGCACCAGTATCCCATATGGGCACCAATCCATGTCCTGGCTGCTCCTCTTCTGATCCAGCTCTCTGCTCTGGCCTAGGAAAGCAGTGGAAGATGGCCCAAGTGCTTGGGCCCCTACATCCTTGTGGGAGACCTGGAAGAAGCTTTTGGCTGCTGATTGGCTCAGCTGCAGCCACTGTCTCCAGGCAACACCATCAGGATCTTCAGTTCCCAATGTTCCTCCTGAACCCACTCCACTTTTTGTCCAACACAGCAAACAGCATAGCTCTGTGAAGCTACCAGAGGCATCTGACACCCTCACATATATAAACTTCAAAGCATAGTTCCTATGAGGAACACTTACCTTCACCACATAGTTGAACCTCCGGGTGTCCTGGATGGCGCTCGAGAAGTCCAGCCGGTTGAAGGCTTCTCCCAGGGTGCAGTAGCCGTGCCTCTGGGAAGCAGCACAGGGGAGCTAGGTCAGTCGACTGTCGGAACAAGCCAACAGGCAATGGCAACTAAAATGCACACATGCGTTTCAACAAACTGGCAAGGGACATTTGTTTTTATTCTGAAGATTTATCCCAGGTTTAGAGGAGAGTAAAATCATAGCAGTACTAAATTTAAGCTACTTATGCATAAGCAAGATGTGATGCCTCAACTGACTTTTTTAGACCACTGATGAGACAATAACACAGCAAACATTTATTAAACGTTGTTGGTTTATTTTGCTGGAGACAGACTGAGGCAGACTCCATTAAGCCTAAGACCATAAAAACCTGGTGACATCCTCTGCTAAGACACAGATGACCTGCACAGCCCTAGTGTAAGGTGTGGGTGCTGGGAGCATGTGTGGACACCAGGATTCTTGGAGAGGCCCCTGGGTGGCCAGCGGCCATGTGGAAGGCATGGCCATGCAAGGCTGGCACCACGGTGCTGAGCACCAAAAACCCAAAGAAGCGAAAATCAGACCCAAGAATAGAAAAAGCAAGTGCTCTTCTGGTCTGGGATTTTCCTTTTCTACAGATTTGCATGTTAGGCTTAGGAGTCACTCTAAACTGCAACTTCTCTATCTGAAATACTAAAGGCAGAGATTTTCAGTTCAGAGTTGCGACAGCACGAACTGGGAAGAACGTGATCCTCAGATCTCTGCACGGCTTGGACACGGGGCAACAGCTCATCCTAGAATTCCAGTCAGCAGGGACGTGGGGGCGAGACAAGGCCGTCCTCGGTCTCAGTCACAGGTGTACTGTAGTAGTCAACAGCAGTCCTACCGTGTGCATGTCAGTGAAACGCATCCACATATGACGGCACACATGTTTACTCTGTGTCCTCCCAAGAACACAGAACCATGGCCGAGGGTGCACAGACACGGAGGAGGCAGCCTCCCTCACAGAGTGGATCCCAGCGAGCAGTCTGCCCCTGCAGGGGCCCAGAACCACTGACACCACACCATGTCCGTGGGGGCCCGTGGGGCAGCCGTGTGGGCACAGCAGGTGAGAGAGCCGGAGCTGCACCCTGACCTCCAGACCAGTGGGCTCCCAGTCAGATCCCTGTTCCCAGGACTCATGGAACATCCCTGCCTCACCTGCTGCACCAGTGGGGACTCTGTCCTGTGGTCAGGCATGGACACATGTCACAGTCTGTCTTAGCACTCAGCTTTGTGGTACAAACGAGGTTAGCCTGCCAAACAACCTTCCCCTGCAGGTTAGGAAGTGACCATCACCAAGCAGACTTGCTAGGATGGAGAGCTAGTGTCAGAACAGCTTGGCTTTCCCTAGCATGACACAACATGACGGACACCTGCTCCCACAGGATAAAGCCAACGCAGAGTTTCCAGGACTGTGAAAGGGACCAAGCTTGCCCAATACGGGCGAGCAGAAAGCAGCTGAAATAAACTAGTTTGCTTCACGGATCATAAAAGTTAGCCAACTCGGCAAGAGAAAGGCAGAGTTCAAACTGCACAGCAGGCTCCCTGCAGAGGGAGGACCAGGCACCCTCACCGAGGAAGCGAGCTCTGGGGGCTCCATAAGAAGGAACCCATGGCCAGAGGACCAGGTGCTGCACACATGTGAATGCACTTCCCATACGCTTACACCCTGCACACCACAGAAACTCGACACACTCAACACAATTCGCACTCAGAATCACACCCAACACACACCTTACATGCTCATATCACACACACCAAAACTCTACACCCACTGCACACTACAGATCTCTAACATGTCACACTCACAACCTGCACACTATACCCAACATATATACTCACCACATACTCATACCCACACATCAGACACCTGACACACACACCCATGAATGCACATCCCACATAGACCTAACACACCTCACACCTGACACACATCTCACACTCACATCCAATACAACCTGACATACACACTGCACATTCAATCCTGTCACTTACACACCTCACATTCTCACACCTGTCATACCCTACACATACCACACACCCAAGACACGCTTCCCACGCAACATGCTACACACTCCTCACACTCACCCAATACTATATCCCATATTCACACCAAAACATACTACACACACCTGATGCTATACAACCCACACCAACACACACTCAAGGCACAAACAAACCCAACACACACACACCCAATACCTGGTACACATTACATACATACCTCACACAGATATTCAGCACACATTCATATACCCCTTCACAGACACATCACACACTCACACCAGACACACTACACACCACATATCCCACACTCACACCCAACACACTATACATACCCTATACCCCACATTCACATCTGACTCACATATACAAAGCCCACACACTTGACACACACTACCACTTCCCATACTGCACACCCCTCACACTTGACACAACCCAGTCATGTGACACATAGCACACACACACACTCCATACTCCCACACTGTACACCCAACTCTTACCCTACACACACTACACACTGCACAGCCCCATGAACACTCTAAACACACCCTATACACACTTGTACTTGACATACTATACACATACTTGTACCTGACATACAAACACATACATTCGGCCGGCGCCGCGGCTCACTAGGCTAATCCTCCGCCTAGCGGCGCCGGCACACCGGGTTCTAGTCCCGGTTGGGGCGCCGGATTCTGTCCCGGTTGCCCCTCTTCCAGGCCAGCCCTCTGCTGTGGCCAGGGAGTGCAGTGGAGGATGGCCCAGGTGCTTGGGCCCTGCACCCCATGGGAGACCAGGAAAAGCACCTAGCTCCTGACTCCTGCCATCGGACCAGCGCGGTGCGCCGGCCGCAGCGCGCTGGCCGCGGCGGCCATTGGAGGGTGAACCAACGGCAAAGGAAGACCTTTCTCTCTGTCTCTCTCACTGTCCACTCTGCCTGTCAAAAAAAAAAAAAAAAAAAAAAAAAAAAAGAAACACATACATTCAATACACACCCATCACACCACATAACCACACCCCCATCATGCACAGCCAGCACATCACAATCACTACACTCACATACCCCACACAGTATTCACCCTGTACACCCACCATATGCTGAATACAACCACACACACATGAACTACACACACCACAAACTGACACATGTACGCATTACACATAAACCACTACCGCTCCCCATATAATGTGCTTTAAAAGTTCTGGTATGCGTTCAACAGTTGGAAAGGGAGCACAGATTTGACATTGCTGAGGAATTTATTTAATGTGATGTTACATACTTATCAGAAACGACAGAAGATGTATGCTATGACACAGTACTTACTTCTTTTGTGCTTTCTTTATGGACATAGATCCATTTTTCACGATAAAAACCTAGAATAAAAATTAACTTTTTTATATCTGGCAAATCACTTCAAAATGAAGATTTAAAATATTTCAATAACTGTCAGTCTTATGACTGACTATATTAATAGCTGGTTTTCTTA
Source organism: Oryctolagus cuniculus (assembly GCF_051225735.1). Taxonomy (NCBI): domain Eukaryota; kingdom Metazoa; phylum Chordata; class Mammalia; order Lagomorpha; family Leporidae; genus Oryctolagus; species Oryctolagus cuniculus. The sequence goes on from NC_142874.1 coordinate 148,669,581, forward strand.
GTAAATATAAATGGTATTGCTTAGTTTGCTGGCATTATTTTCAAAAGCACTGAAGCACTCTTATGTGGAAAATAATTTAAAGGAGCATCAAGATCTAGCACCTTAGAAGAAAGTTGGTGTCAATAATGACTGTAGTCAAATAGAAACATATTTTTATACAAATGCAATTAAATTGTTCATAAGCTATTATGTACCTTAAAAAGAGTTCTAGTCTTCTTTCACCCTAGAAACACAATTCTCATATAACTCAAGTTCCAAAGGGTCCAGTGATGTGAGGCAGTGCATGCGGTAGTATGGTGAGTTGGAGTGATGGAAGGCAATGTGGTGACATTACCAGTGCCGTGAGGCTGTGTAGGAGGCAGTCACAGTGACGTCAGGCAGTGTGCAATGACAGCTGCAGCAATGTGAGGCGATGCGTGAGGCAGTGTTGCGACAGTCTCAGGGATGTGAGGAAGTGCAGTGACGATCACGATATGAGACAATGAGGTGACAGTCACAGTAACGTGAGCCAGTGTGGTGGCAGCTGTGTGATATGAGGCAGGGTGGTAACAATCCCTGGGATGTCAGGTTGTACGTATGACAGTATGGTGACAGTCATCACAGTGCTATGAGGCAATGCGTGAGCTAGTGTAGTGACAGTCCCAGCGATGTGAAGAAGTGTGGACTTCAGGCTGTGTGTGTCCTAGCACAGTGGTAGTTGTGCTGACTTGAGGCAGTGCGTGTGGTCACGCTCCCAAGGTCCTCAGGCAGTGTGTAAAGCAGATAGTTGTGGTGATGCATAGCTGTGTGGTGATGGAGGACCTCTGCCTTCCCGGCTCCCCCATCCCACACCAAATGCAGTGCCTCCAATCTCTGCTCCAACCACACTGCTCCCAATATCCAGTGACCCTATCCCGTCAAGACTGCTAGGTTTCGCCTTACTGCTCAGGAATGAACTGAATTTACGGCCATAATGGGGCCATTTGCACACCTTCCAACTTCGGCAAGTGGGCTGCAGTCACACATCAGTGGCCACATGGACTCAGAGCTGCCACTGACACACCTGCCTCCCCTTACCTTCATAAGCCAGCCCTGCCAAAACAACTCAGAACATCAAGCTGTTTAAGGAAAATGTCGAAAGTTGTTAATGAAATCATCTTACTTTGAGAATTTGCATCATTTCTAAAATGGTCCTTTTTCCTTTTCTTGGATGCATATTCATGCTCTTCGTTACTGAAAACTTCTTCATTCTCACTATTCAGGATACTGAAATAAAGGTACACTTTATTAAAATATTTTTTTCAGAGAGATCTTCCTTTGGTTTCTCTTTTTAAGAGAATGCAATAAATATTTGATTTACAATTCAGGAACCCAAAACAAAAACATGACATTAAGTTCTGAAGGTGCTGGTTAACAACAATCATGGGCTCAAAATTACAAGGGAAATGTGGAATACAGGGTTTTCACTTAGAGAAACCTCAGATGTTTCCTAGTCCTGGGGGAGGGTTACCCAGAACATGTCAAGAACATTTGAGAATTTCCCAAGCATTCTGATGTTGTTGCCAGGCTGCTTCAGACATCAAAATGATCAAAAATAACAGAGATGGTAAGCAAAACTCTGAAATTCCGGGAGCGAGTGAGTGACACCTGCACGGATGAGTGTGCACGCCTGGGCAGCACGTCTGCCCTCTTCTGTGCACTGTGCATCCTCTCACCAGCATCACCAAAAATCACGCAGCTTCACCATGTAAGTGCTTGAATTTAAAGTTTCCCACTATTTCTTTTTATGAAACATGGAAATAAGATCAGAAAGCAGTAACTAAACAACGTGAAAAGCTCTTCTTTCAAGTTTCTTCTTGGGGCCAGCATCGCGGCATAGCAGGTTAAGACTCCGACTGCAATGGCAGTGTGGGTGCCAGGTCCACGCTCGGCTGTTCCACTTCCTATCCAAGCTCCCTCCTACTACACCTGGGAAAGAGCAGAAGATGGCCCAAGTCTTTGGGCCTCTGCACCCATGTTAGAGACCTGGAAAAAGCCCAGCTCTTAGCTTCCGCGTGGCCCTGCCCTGGCCACTGCAACCATTTGGGGAATTAACCCGGGGAAGAAGATAGATACCCCTCCGCGCCACTACCCACCTTCGCCCCGTAACTTAAAAATAAAAATACCTTTTTTTAAAAAAAGGAAACTGGATGGAGTTGAAACTCTTTAAAAAAAATGTTTCTTCTTCATAGTAAAAAACAAGGAACCAACAACTGTAAATAGCAGTCCACAACCTCAAGACTAAAGATGTATACTGTTTTCACTTTTTACACCCTGGTGACTGGGGTGATGTCCAGTGAGCAGCTGAGGAAGCAGACACTACTGAGCCCAGCTGGCTGGCAGAGGATGTGGGGCTGGCACTCAAACTAGGACACTAAAGTTGTCTATCTCTTCATCATCACGTTTTAACATAAAAATCATATACAAGCCCCTTTCCCCTCACCAGTGTTCACTTTAGTAGGAGAGTTGAGATTGACACGTAACTCTATCACTGTCAGGACAAGCAATCAGCACCGGCACTGGCTGTCACCATCGAGACAAGCAAGGTGCACTTGGAAACACACACACCACTCCTAGGCTAGTTTGCTGTCATTGATTCAGATCATGAATGTGACGCTTTGGATCAGAAACACCTTTTCTCATGGACATAACAAACACACTGAAGACGACCCAGAGTGCCTTTGGCACCCAAAATGAAAACCTGGAAGGAGAAGGGAGGCTGCCCATGGTCTCATGAGGTGGAGCAGGCACCAGGTAAACACAGGGAGCCTGCACTCTGACTCGACTCTGCCCACAGGGAGGGAAGAGCCTCAGGCTGCTGTTATGGTGTCCTAGAGATCTGCTCCCAGACCCCTTGGCGGGCTCCACACACCAACAGGCTCTGCAGTGGAGCCAACTCAGTTCCACCAGGCATTGCCTAGGCAGGTGGGGGCAGCTGCTGGGTTCCAAAGATCTCAGGTCAGGCTTCTAGGGAATCTGCAAGCCCCAAGCCTGGGTCCAAAAGTGGTAACTGCAGGAAAATTGCTCCTTTAGAGAAACTATTAACTTAGTTATTATTTTTACAGTCTTTTAAACAGGGGGAGAAACATTTTTGGCAGTGGTTTTATACCACTGGGTAAACAAAAATCAAAAACAGGGAAGAAAAATACATGCTTCCAAAGTTACAATATATACATGAATTTTGTACAAATCTTTCTACATTACATGTATGTAAACAACAGATCCAAGACATTTCAAAGCAAACCCTTCCTCTTTTATGCCTAAGATAAACATCATCTACCCTGAGTTAAGAAACAATGGAACCTTGGTTGGCGCCAAGGCTCACTAGGCTAATCCTCTGCCTGTGGCGCTGGCAGCCTGGGGTTCTAGTCCCAGTTGCTCTTCTTCCAGTCTAGCTCTCTGCTGTGGCCCGGGAAGGCAGTGGAGGATGCCCCAGGTATTTGGGCCCTGCACCTGTGTGGGAGACCAGGAGGAAGTACCTGGCTCCTGGCTTCGGATCGGTGCAACGCGCCGGCCATGGCAGCCATTTGGGGGGTGAACTAACAGAAGGAAGACTTTTCTCTCTGTTTCTCTGTCAAAACTCTGACTGTCAAAAACTCTGGCGCGTCAAAAAGGAAAAAAAAAAAAAAAAAAAAATGGAACCTTGAACAACACACACAACCCAATCTAAAAATGCACAAAGGACTTCAGTAGATATTCCTGTAAAGATATACAAATGGACAAGTACACGAACAGATGCTCAACACCACTAATCATTAGGGAAATGCAAATTAACTTAGCAAATCAAAACAATGAGTTCATACTGAAGGAGGCAGCAAACACAGAAGAGAGGAGTTAAGCCAGCACGGCCCTGCAGCCCTGCCTGCACTGCTCAAACTCCCCTTTAGTGAACCACCCAAACCCTCCACTCCCTCCCCTGCACTGCCCAAGCCCCTGCTTCCATGCACCACCAATCACCCTCCTTCCGTGGAGTGAAAACTGCACTTCCACTGTTCCGCCACTCAGAACTAGTTAGTGCCAACTAAAAATATCCACTATGGGGGCTGGCGTGGTGGCGAAGCAGATTAAGCCTCCAGCTGCAGTGCCGGCATCCCATATGGGCACGGGTTCAAGACCCGGCTGCTCCACTTCCGATCCAGCTCCCTGCAAATGCACCTGGGAAAGTAGCAGAGGATGGCCCAAGTGCTTGGGCCCCTGCACCCACGTGGGTACAGGATGGAGCTCCTGGCTTCTGCCTGGCCCAGCCCTGGCTGGTGCAGCCATTTGGGGAGTGAACCAGCAGATGGAAGATCTCTCTCTCTCTCTCACTCCCTATAACTCTGACTTTCAAATAAATAAATAAATAAATATTTAAAAAAAAAAATATCCACTATGGCCGCAAGTGCATCCCTGGTATGACCTTCAGCTCATTACAATGTCATTATAATAAAATTTCCTTGACTGGTACTCCCCCACCCATGATGTATAACACTTCAAAGATTTCCAAAAAAAGCACAAGGAAATGGGTGGCACTCTGTCTAGCCTCAGACTCCACCCTCTTTGAATATTCAGTAAGTCTCCTTCCAAACACCACCCTGTATGCCTCTCAGCACACACAAAGGGATGGCCACAAAGCCTGCTGAGCAGCTGCCCTGAGCCTGCTTGCTTTCTCTCTCGTCACACTTGCCCTCACCGTGTAAATGAACCTTGCTTCTCTGCTGACCTGGATCTGCACCTATCCTTCAACTCCCTCTTGGAATTAAGAAAAGCACCTAGACCCATCCACCTCACAACATCAGCGGTGAGCCAGCCAGGAGCTTGGAGCAGGAGTTGGAAGCTGACCCAGACAATGCCAGTGAGTTCTTCTAACAAATATCACCTCGCCTTGAGCTTGAGGGTCTTTGTTTCTTTTTGTTTGTTTTTGTTTTTTGACAGGCAGAGTGGACAGTGAGAGAGAGAGACAGAGAGAAAGGTCTTCCTTTGCCGTTGGTTCACCCTCCAATGGCCGCTGCGGCCGGCGCACCGCGCTGATCCGATGGCAGGAGCCAGGAGCCAGGAGCTTTTCCTGGTCTCCCGTGGGGTGCAGGGCCCAAGCACTTGGGCCATCCTCCACTGCACTCCCTGGCCACAGCAGAGAGCTGGCCTGGAAGAGGGGCAACCGGGACAGAATCCGGCGCCCCGACCGGGACTAGAACCCAGTGTGCCGGCGCCGCTAGGCGGAGGATTAGCCTAGTGAGCCGCGGCGCCAGCCGAGGGTCTTCATTTCTTTCTGCCTTTCTCTCCTCCTCCACTTCGTTCTGATCCTCTCAGACCAACTCCTCTTAACCCAACCAGGAACTGGCCAGGAGCCAACGCTGTGCAAATCTGGTCCTTCATGAAGGTTTATGAGAGTGGCTGGGACTCGTTCCCAAGCAGTACAGTGCCCAGAGGGTCTTCTTTTTTTCCTATCGCTATCTGGCATGGACTTCCTACATTGCCTAGCCTCTCTTTCGCTTATGCTTCTAAACCTCCAGCCTTTTTGGTCCTTAAGGAAGATTTCCCCAGCCATATTCTGTCACCTTTTCCAATGAGATATTTGGTTCCTGTGCACTTAGCATCTTCCTATGTATGGAAAATAAATCCTGTCATCCACTGACCCCTAAGCACACTTGGAAACACTCATGTTCCAAGCTCCAATATCTACATGACCTGACACCGACTGCTCCCTCCCCCGACTTTTATCCTGGGGTTCTGTTTACTTCACTGTTTATTACAATGTTGTCATCCCCCATGGTACAGCCCAGAACAAAGGATCTGGATGTGGTCCTGGGACATGACTGACAAGTGCTCCAAGGAACACTCCACTCAAAAACTACTCTCCCTTCAACTGACACCTTTCAGAAGTATTTCAACATGCCTGAAGCAACGAGCAGGCCATCGCCTTGCTGAGACAGTACAACCAAGGCCCAAAGTCTCCCACAACCAACTCTGTAAACCACCCTCCTCGAAGAAAGCCCAGGGGCCACCAAGGGGCCCAAAGGCGCTCTATCACCAAGGATCCTATTTGAGATCTGGAAGACCAGGTCCAAATTAGCCCACATGGGGGCACCCAGAAATGCCTGAGGTGCCAAAGGACATGACTGAGATCCTGCAGATCTAACTTAGTCCATGGGCTCACAGAGAGCCTCAGGGGCCATGGGTGCCTGAGCAAAACAGGGACCATAACCCACTCCTTCCCCATCTAGCCCCATGGACTCACCCCTTAAGAATTAGGAAACTGGGGCCGGCATCATGGCACAGCAGGTAAAGCTGCCTCCTGTGATACCAGCATCCCATATAGGCACTAGTTTATATCCTGGCTGCTCCACTTCCAATCCAGTTCCCTGATAACAGCCAGGGAAAAGCAGGGGAAGATGGCTAAAGTCATGTGAGAGATCCAGATGAAGCTCCTGGCTCCAGCCTTGCCCAGCCAGGAGTGGCCACATGGGGAGAAAACCAGTGGATGGAAGATCAATCGATCAATCTTGATCTCTCTCTCTCTTCCCCCTCTTAACTGTCACTTTCAAAATAAATAAATCTTTAAAAAAAATTAGAAAACTTTAGATGCTATAAACAAGAAAAAAATTTTCTTTTTCAACACTGGACACAATAATAAGCTAGAGAATGGAGAATCTGGACCTCGATTTTAATACTATCTGCCAACTTGGCATCTTCTGTAAAGGACCAGTAAGAGTGGTCATAAATCTGTACACCCATGCCTGCACGTGATTCACCCCTAGGCCCCCACTTTTCAAGGAGATATGTACAGCCTGTGCTATGCCCCTGTCCTAGAGACACAAGACACACAGGAACAGGTACATAGGGTGATGACTTACTATTGAGTGATTCACCATCAGGGTCCAACTACCTTGAACTCAGCTTGTCCCAGTACTACCCCCAGGGGTACAGGCTCCCCCCTCAGACCTCAGTTCTCTTTCCCTTACCTGCCCACAGCCTGTACCCTACAACTTAACCTTTCCCCCTCTACTACAGGAAAGTGGGACCTGGTAGCACCCAGGCCAATGGTGATGCTGGAAAATTGGGAGTACATGTCCTTTTCTCCATGACTGGTCTAAATCAGTGTCAGCAAAATGAGGGGAGGTTTTTAGAAAATCCTACCACATATACTGAGGAATCTGGGGCGACATGCTTGTTGTATCCTGAAGGACAAACAGCAAATCTGGGATTAGGCCCATGCCCATGGTGTCTCCCCAGCGGCCCAACCAACATGCTGCAGGAGCCAGACGGTTTTACCAACAGATCCTCAATGGTATTAGCAAAGAGGTCATGAGGATTTAGGGTGCTGAGACCTTATGGTTTAGGGGCTGGGATGAAAAAATGTATTATCAAGCAAATAAATTATAACAAAGTCAGTGGGGTGACACAGCTAAGGAACAGAATCCAGCCTTATTCCAGAAATGGCTGGTAGAGGCCTTAAAGAGATACTAACACAGGGGCCGGTGCTGTGGCATAGTGGGTAGGGCCTCCACCTGCAGTGCCAGCATCTCCTGTGGGCACTGGTTCTAGTCCTGGCTGCTCCACTTCCGATCCATCTCTCTGCTATGGTCTGGGAAGGCAGTGGAGGATGGCCCAAGTCCTTGGGCCCCTGTACCCATGTGGGGCACCAGGAGGAGGCTCCTGGCTTCAGAATGGCACAGCTCCGGCCGTTGCAGTCATCTGGGACTCCTATCCTGAGAGTTGTGTTATCACAGGAGTGATGGCAAGTGCCATTTCCGACAACTTACTATGCCTCTGGTTTGCTAGACAGATGTCCTCATCTCCCACCAGCTTTTGGTGATGCCAGAATGTCCAATTACATCACTTGACAGGAACTTGCTATCCTCCCGAAGCACTTCTTCCTGGCTCATTATCCCTAAACATAAATATTTTATTATGATGTCAATGAGAACCAAGATCAGACCCAACTTGGATGATCTCCCTGTTGAAATCCAAAATAGAATAGATCCTCATCTCTGGGATTAGGGCACAGTGGACAGGCTACCCTTGCTGCCCTCCAAAAGACAGGCAAGGCTTCCTCATTGAGAACAGCACCCCTTAAAACCAGAAGCCAAGAGGGGACTCCCACCTTTCACTGATGAACTTCTCAGTCACCCTGTAACACCCACGTTCTGCCATTTTTAAAACCAACTGGAGGGGCCGGCGCCATGGTTCACTTGGTTAATCCTCCGCCTGAGGTGCCAGCATCCCATATGGGCGCCAGATTCTAGTCCCGGCTGCTACTCTTCCAGTCCAGCTCTCTGCTGTGGCCTAAGAAGGCAGTGGAGGATGGCCAAAGTGCTTGGGCCCCTGCACCCGCATGGGAGACCAGGAAGAAGCACCTGGCTCCTGGCTTTGGATCGGCGCAGCGCCCGCCGTAGCGGCCATTTGGGGAGTGAACCAACGGAAGGAAGACCTTTCTCTCTGTCTCTCTCACTGTCTATAACTCTACCTGTCAAAAAAAACAAAAAACAACTAGAGAGTATCTAATGGTTCAGTATCCCAGGGCTACAAATGAAGACAGTCATGATTTGAGAAATGCTCAACTACTCAAAGTAGACAAAGACATCCAGAGAACCAAGGTAATGCATTACATAAACGAAATTCCAAGGAGAGAAAGACTTTAAGCTACCTGTGACCTGGCTAGGCAAATTCTCAACTGTGGCCTCATACCGAGTCCAGATGGGCAAAATCTCAGGTGTCTCCTCATATCTGCCTCCCAAGTGAGAAAACTCTCAGCTGTTTCCTCTCACTTGTGTCCTTGGTGGAAAAAAATCCCAGCCATATCCTCAACACCTGCCTCCTAGGTATGCAAGTTCTCAACCATCACCTCACCCCTGCCTCCTGGTGGACAAACTCTCATCCACCTCACACCTCCATCTGGGTGGACAAACTCTCATCCACCTCACACCTACATCCTGGGTGGGCAAACTCTCATCCACCTCACACCTACCTCCTGGGTGGGCAAACTCTCATCCACCTCACACCTACCTCCTGGGTGGGCAAACTCTCATCCACCTCACACCTCCATCTGGGTGGACAAACTCTCATCCACTCACACCTGCCTCCTGGTGGACAAACTCTCATCCACCTCACACCTCCATCTGGAACTCTCATCCACCTCACCCCTGCCTCTTGGGTGGGCAAACTCTCATCCAACTCCTCACACCTCCATCTGGGTGGACAAACTCATTTGTCTCCTCACACCTGCCTCCTGGGTGGGCAAACTTTCCTTCTCACACCTGTGTCCAGGGTTTTTGTGAGCATTATTTGTTGTGCCCTGAGTAACAGATAAGGCTGACTTACATGTTGTGGCTGAGGCTGCACTGGTCAGTCTCTCTTTCAAGTTCCTGACTACAGGAGTCACACCTTTTCCAGCCATCTTCTGTTTTAATCCAGCTCCATCCAGGAGACCTCCAGTCCTGACCCAAAAATGGCATAGTTCTCCTAAAAAAAAAAGTTAAATGTGTATATACATCAAAAGTTTATTTTTATTTCAAGCAGTTGTTCATCGATCTTAACCACTAAAATCCTTACTTAATATTTACATGTCTGCTTATCAGTCAACATCAGCCAGATAGCATTGACCAAAAAAAAAATAATAATGCCAACAATGTGGCACTGTAGTCACCCTGAAGTGATAAACACATCTGAATTGTAGAAGCTCACAGAAAATATTACCAAAAAACTGCAGATTTCACTTTTGTTGCACCAAGATAAACATCTTTTATTTCTATTTCCAACAAATTTTTGAAGTGCCCTAATGTAGGTCAATTTACCAGCCCAATCAATATTATATCTGTTGTGAAAAGGTGACCAGAGGTGACATCAAAGCTCAGCCCTGAAGAACAGGCAGGGTTCTAGGTGTGGGAAAACCAACAGAATATTACTGCAAACAGAGTGTCCTACTGCCTGGAGTTACCCACGATATAGCACGGAATGGATTTGTGGGAGAAGCTAGACTACAATAGAGGTGAGGGAGGGGCCAGAAGCCAGAATGGAGAAGTCACTATCAGCCAGGTCAAGTCAGAGGGGCAATGAGAGCCCAAGAAAGGGACTCACACAGGCAAGAGATCTGCCCAGACCTGAGGTTTGCCAAGAACTCAGGATTAAGCTGTGGGGAGTGGCTGACTCCAGGAGGAAAGAGTAAGGACTAGCAGCTACCGAAGATGGCCATCACCAGGCGAGTATGGTGCCAAAGGAATGCCCAGGAGCAGAGTCCACAGCCCTGGAAGGCAGGCTGGACGTGCGAGGAAGAAATCACGTCGGTCTTTCAGCCCCTGGCTCTGCAGTGAGGAACACAAGGATGCAAGGATCTGCTGCCTCTGTTCTTGGCCTTCCTGCTGGGGTCCAATGGCCTGGCTTCCAGGTGAAGATTGTAATTTTCAAAATTTTTTAAATGACACATTATTACTTCACAGACCTTACAATTTGACAAGCCCAAAACCTAAACTGAGGTCTCCCCACTGACTGGGTTCCCTTTCCCTTGGCCAGTGGCTTTCAACAAGCAGGTGGCATTAAAATCAGTCTGGGAAACCTTTAAAAAACAGAACTGCTTAGCCCCACCTCAGACCACTTCTAAATTTTTTTGCTTTAAAGACATCCCTTATACCCCTGCACTACGTTGCTGGACCTAATCTTCCAAACCTGCCTCACAGCTACCACCACGCCAGGCAGCTCAGACTTAGCGTGGCCCACCTCCAAAGTGCGTACCTGGCCCGCATGAACACCAGCCACAGACGGGGAACACTCCACAGAAGAGGGCAGGGACTGGGAGGCAGCAACGACTACTTCAGTTTCAAGAACACAGCAGAAAAAAGGGCTGCTAGGACCCTAATAACTGCCCAAGTATTTCTCAATACATATCAAAACTGTAGACTCAGAAATGTCTTCTCAAAAAAATTAAGTGGTAATCCTGAAAAACCCCTGCCCTCAAGGTGTAAAAGTATACCATCGGGTCAAGGAACTTACCAAAAAAAAAAAAAAAAAAAAAAAAAGCCACAGCACATACACACACACTCTACCCACAGTTAATAAAATTAACCTATAATAAAACCAAGTATAATACATGCAAATGGGGCCGACGCTGTAGCATAGAGGGTAAAGGCCATCCCCTGCAGTGCTGGTATCCCATATGGGTGTCAGATTTGAGACCCAGCTGCTCTCCTTCTGATCCAGCTCTCAGCTATGGCCTGGGAAAGCAGAAGATGGCCCAAATCCTTGGGCTCCTGTACCCAAGTTGGGGACCCAGAAGCTCCTGGCTCCTGGCTTCATATCGGTGTAGCTCCTACCATTGCTGCCAACTGGAGACTGAACCAGTGGATGGAAGACCTCTTTCTCTCTCTCTCTGGCTCTCCTTCTCTATGTAACTCTTTCAAATAATAAATAAATCTTAAAAAAAAATGCAGATACATATACTGCATACATAAATGGATAATTAACATACTGCAATAAAACAAAGTACAAGACACACATATGCCATATACAGGCAATATAATTAACATACTGTAACAAAGTATAAAACACACACATATACAGGCACACACACACATAAGCAATCTTCTAACAAGACTACCCGATGAGTAGTAAAGACAGAAAAATTAAAATTGGAGACAGAAAGCCATTCAGTTAGGAAGGCTCTGAGGTGATAGGACACGTATGTGGCCTTAACATACATCTGTATTTCAAGGGACTGGAGAGGCAAGGAACAAAGCAGCCATCCCCGGAGTGGGAGGCCACAAGCATAGCAGGTGCCTACAGAGGCCTGATCCCAGCTGAGGCCAGCGGGAAGTCTGGAAAGGTGAGAAGCCAGGCCACTGCCAGCCTGCGGCACCAAAGGCATTCGGACTTTAATCTCTAGACATAAGCAGTGTTTCCTTAAGACTGATAATTTTCTAGAGTCTGTAGCAAAGGTCAAATGGAGACTGGAGATAGGAAAAACACAAAATCTGCCTGTGGACAGAGCTCGTCTGGAAGACTGCACACATGGGTGTGCAGACGTGGTGCCTCACAGCTGGAAGACACCACAGCCCTCACCACTAACACACTTATCTTCTGGCCTCCCAAACAAGCCCTGTGACGCTTACAGAAAGCGCCTGTGGGTGTTTCCAGTAGTAACCAACTCTTCTACACTCACCAAAACTCCAGGTGCTATCATTCATCGTGACTTTAACCACTTGGTGATAAAGGAGGGCAGTCTGGTCTGAATGTTTTAGCTGCAAACGTCTGCTCAAATGTTGCTAAGGACCGGAAGCAGGGAACTGCTCCAACAGCAGTGTGGTCAGAGTCCAGGGCTGTGCGTTAGAAACGCTGTGTTTCATGAGCCTGCCAGGCTCTGCTCTAGATCATGGTGAAGTTCTAGCTTAAGATGTAATCTATGCAGTTCATGAACTAAACAAAGACTCAACAGAACATGGGCTGGTGCTCTGGGTTAGCAAATGATACCAGCACCACATATGGGCATGGGCTCAAGTCCAGGCTGCTCCACTTCTGGGCGAGGCTCCTGGCTTTGCCCAGTCCCAGCTGTTGCTGCCATCTGGGGAGTGAACCAGAGGATGGAAGATCTCTCCTTCTCTAACTCTTCCAAATAAAACAAAATAAAAAACAGTAACCAAAAAGCTTTTGGGGAACAGAAAAAAAACTTTAAAAAGACAACTTGCAATCTCAAAGGCCTGTGTTTCCAGCATTCAAATTATTTCCAATCCAAGGTATGATTTTTTAAGTCAGAAAATGTTACTAAATAAATGTGAATGTATTAGGGCTTTATAGATTTATTTTAATTCAAAGTACCTTTGTTTTGAAAATCTGCAAATGCAAAAAAAAAAAAAAAAAAAAGAAAATCTGCACATGCAAAAATAAAAAACTAGTATCACGCCTGGGAGTGGGTGTCTGGCACAACTCCCACATCCTACATCAGAGTGCCTGGGTCCAAATTCCAGCTCTGCTCCCAAGTCCACCTTCCTGCGAGGCAGCAAGTGATGGCTCAGGCACTTGGTCCCTGCTACCCACAAAGGAGATCTGGACTGAGGTCTCAGCTCCTTGGCTTCAGCCCGGCTCAGTCCCAGCTCCTGGCAGGCACTTGGGCTGGGAATCAGTGGATGAGAAGGCTCTCTGCCTTGAAAATACATACATACAATAGAAATTACTTCTTACACCACTCAGTTGTGATGTACCTCATTCATTAAGTACATTTCACACTGACACATGTGGGCAAGTACCTGGGGCTGAGCCGCTTAAATTCTTCCCGACCCCTGGGCTGGGAACTGAAGGAGAATGGACTTCACCACGCCCGTGTGCCGTGGAAATTCTCGGCAGGAGTCAGACCTGACCAAAGCTCTCTTCGTCCACCAGCAGCTTTTTCTTAGCTAATGGTACTAACAAGGACCAGCACCTGCCGGGGCTTGGTGCCGGCCGACTCTCAACAGCCTACAACCACCACCTCACGTCGGCCCTCACTCTCACCGCACCCTACAAGGCAGGAAGCTTCAATTATCCTCGTTTTTCAGGCTTAATTCTCTACTGATGCCGACACGCAGCTGGGAATAAAATGAGACTCCAAGATCCCTGCTGTAGTACTCAGTAGCAGCAACACCGGACACCCCACCACGTAAAATTACCAGGTTAGGAGCGTTTGTTACATTAACGTGCATCCCCCATATCACCAACATGACCTAACCCGGGATGGCTCTGAGCACGAAAACAAGGAGAACAAGACAGGAAAGTCCACGAAGGGCTCCGTGTCTTCGCGCTCCGCAGGACGGAAGGTAAATGCAGTAACTGGAACAGCCAGCGCTGGCGCGGTCACCCTGATCCGCACGGCCAAGGCTCCACACAGCACAGAAACGTGAAACAATGGCAAGGCATCGCGTATTCGGGGGAAAGCAGCTGGCAAAGGGCGCTTCCCCCTCTCACTTTTCGTTATGATAGACTAATCTGCACTGCGCTGGGGTGAGGGAAAAGGCCTTCACTTCATACGCGTCTGCTTCTCTCTTGCTCACGGCAGGGAGAGGGCTGGGGTGTGAGGAGGAAACGTCTGCGCTCTCAGACCAGACGCGCTGACCCGCAGGAGGCGTCGCGGGCAAAAGCCTCTCACCAGGAGAGGCTCGGACCTCTCCCTCCGCCGGCGGGGAAGCGGGCGGCGAGGGCAACTGACCGGAAGCCAGGAGAGCAGGCGCCCAGGGCGGTTACCCACAGGCCGGGCTGGCGGCCGGCAGCACAAGGTCGGGGGGCAGGGGGCGCAGGAGCGCGCGGAGGATGCGCCGGAGCGGCCAGGCCCGTCCCGGTGGGCTGCGGGCGGGCTGAGGCGTGGGCCAGGGGGGCCGGCAGGACCCGGGGCCACGGGGCCGGCCACGCCGAGCCGGCAGACCCTGGGAGGGCGGCGTCCACCGAGAGCAGCGGCTGCGAGGTGCACCAACCTCCATCCCACCGCACCACCCACGGCCACATGGGCACGGCACTGCCCGTGGCTTCGTCCCCCCCGGACCGTCACGGCCTCGCACTCACCCGGCACGTCCGCCAGACTGTCCCAGTGCCCAACCCGAACGCCAAAGCCCCGTCCGCCCCTGGCGCGCCCCGCCTCAGTCCGCACCTGAAGCCGACGCGTCTGGGATTATTGCCGGAAGTCACCCGCCGCGTCCAGGGCGTGCGGAAAGCCCCGCCCCCGGCCGCTGATTGGCCACAGAGGCTCCGCGTGGCCTTGTTGCTACCCCGTCCCCGAGGCCCGTGGCGCGCGTGCGCAATGGGTTCGGCCGGCGGGTGCCGGGGGCGGGCCTGGGCGGCCCTGGGCGGGCCAGGGCGCGGAGGGCGGGGCCGCCCTTTGACCCGCCCCGCAGGCCGGCCCCTGTGGGCGCCCGGACCCTCCGCTTCCCGGGGCGGCCAGACACGACAAGGCCCGGCCCAGGCGCGCGTCCCAGCCGCGTGCGCTCGGTGCGCGGTGCGGCCGCCACGCCCTGTGGCCCGGCTGCCTTCCGGCTGCGGGCCTCGAGTGCCGAGAGAAGCGGAGGCGGCCCGGAGGCCCTGCGATCCGAGTTCGGGGCGCTTGTCTTCCGGGGTTTCTGCGGGAACGAGCGAGATGGCGCGCTCGAAGCGGCTGGAAGTGCAGTGACCAAGCACGAACGTGCGTGTTTCGCGCGGGAAGTGCTTCCGCCTCCGCAGCGCGCGCGGGAGGGGCTGCTGCTGGAAAACAGCTCGTGCGTGACCCGTGCGGGCGATGCAGGGCTGTGCGGTGCCGCGCGGTCGCAGAGTCGGCCCAGTGGCTCCGAAGCCTTCGCCCTCCCTGCGCTCCGCGCTGTCCTCCGCCGACCTCGCCCCTGCCTCCCCCTCCTTTCCGGACCTGCCCTGGTTTAGTCAGAGCCTCAGCCTGGGTAGACGCTGCCGGCCCTCAGCCTCTCGTCAGAGCCGCCAGCGCCTCCCTGGTGGTCAACGCACCGGAGCCCACCGCCCGGCGAAATCATCCAACCAAAGCCCAGTGACACAGATTGGTTTCCGTGCCAGAAGTGGGGAACAGAACGGTTGTAGGGGTACCTCATTCGCAGCCTTCGAAGTAAAAAAAAAATTAAATAAATAAATGTTGAGCCATCCTGTATCAAGGACCATCCGAACCAATTGTAGCCTAATTGTCCAGCAGGAACACAGTTCCCAACGAAAGAATTCCCCAGGTTGCATGTTGAGGAGTCAAAATAATTGAAGGAACTCAAGGATAGAAAAAAAGTCTGCAGTGTAAAAGTAGAACCCACAGAGTAACAGCAGTCCACAGAGTAACAGGAGGAGCCCACATAAGAGAGGAGATCAGAGTATCAGAGGGATCCGCAGAGGAACAGCGGGAGCCCAGGGCAACATAGAGCTCACAGAGTAGCAGGAATCCAGAGTAATAGGGAGTCCACAGAGCAACAAGGAGTCCGCAGAGTAACAGGGAGTCCACAGAGCACCAGAGGAGTCCACAGAGTAACAGGGAGTCCACATACTAACGGAGTCCACAGAGTAACACGGTAGCCCACAGAGCATCAGAGGAGTCCACAGAGCATCAGAGGAGTCCACAGAGCATCAGAGGAGTCCACAGAATAACAAGGTAGCCCACAGAGTAACAGAGGAGCCTACACAGTAACAGAGAGCCCAGAGAGTAATAGAGGAGTCCACAGAGTAACACAGTACCCACAGAGCATCAGAGGAGTCCACAGAGCATCAGAAGAGCCCACAGAGTAATAGAGGAGTCCACAGAGTAACACAGTACCCACAGAGCATCAGAGGAGTCCACAGAGCATCAGAAGAGCCCACAGAGTAACAGAGGAGCCTACACAGTAACAGAGAGCCCAGAGAGTAATAGAGGAGCCCACAGAGTAACACAGTAGCTCACAGAGTAACAGCTGCAGCCCAGGAGTCACCCGGGTCCCTACACATCCCCAACTCTCACCGAGCCTGTGCTTTGCCCCTGTCACACACAGCTCTCTCCTGAGAATGTTAACTGGTGTAGTGCCCTCTGCAATCTCACCAAGAACCAGGGCAGATGCCCACACAGCAGGGAAAAGTTTCTCAAATAGGTGGAGTGGCTGGGGATTGTGGCGCAGTGGTGACCACAGATGTTTGAGCATTCAGATGTCTATTTGCAAGCTCATACTCTCGGGGAGGAAAATACCATGTGTTTTCATTTTCTTCAAAGCAAAACAGACCTGTCGGCAGCCAAGGGGTTGGGGAAATTTAAGCTCATTTTTGTTGCTGCTTCTCATGTTGGTCCCTCGTGGCATGAACAAGATGGCCACTGCTCCCTGGCACCATGAGAGACACTACAGATATCAAGCAGAAATCCCAGATTTTCAGGAGTCTACCCTGTGATGTGGACCTCGGATGCCAAATGTGCAGTGAGAGAACGGGGTGAGGAGTGCTGAGCGTGTGCCAAATATTTCAGGATCCTGGCACAAAAACAGCCCTCTGAGTTTGCCTGCTGCGAGGTCAAGGGTTGTGGATGTCAGGTGTGAGCAGGCAGCAGCAGGGAGTCCAGGACGGCACACAGGGCCAGGAGAGCTCTCGTTTGCCATTCGAATCTCTTGGTCCTGGTCTCGTTATCGTTCAGATAAGGTTTTTACACAGGATCTCAGAGCCATGCACTTAGGCACTTGTGATGTCAGAATGGGCAGGCCACAGTGTTGACCGTGTCACCACAGCTTGACCCACGCTCCTGAAACTGCCTGCCATGAACCTCAGCAGGACCCGTCCTGAGAGTGGCTGGTCGTCCCAGACCCCACAGGCACCGAGTCCTCTGCTTCAGCCTGGCACAATGCCCAGCCACTGTCCGCAGGTAGAAGCATGGGGTGGGCAGGGTCACAGGCTGGGGCTGTCCTCTGTATTTTGAGCATACAGCTTGGAGCAACTAACTGAAATTTGCTGAGACTCAGTTCTCACAGGAGAGGGGCAGGCATGCACAGCTGCTCGCCTGAGAGAGGAAAAAAAATCACACAGCATCACACGTGAAAGAGGAAAAAAAACAAACACAGGTTCACATATTAGAAGGACAGGTACAAACATGGACTCACCTGAAAGGGAGGCAGATACAGACAAGGTCTCACGTGAGCAGGAGGCAGCTACGTACAGGGTCTCACCTGAGGGAGGCAGATACACACAGGGTCTCACCTGAGGGGGTGCAGATACACACAGGGTCTCACCTGAGGGAGGCAGATACACACAGGATCTCACCTGAGGGGGGGCAGATACACACAGGGTCTCACCTGAGGGGGGGCAGATACACACAGGGTCTCACCTGAGGGAGGCAGATACGTACAGGGTCTCACCTGAGGGGGTGCAGATACACACAGGGTCTCACCTGAGGGAGGCAGATACACACAGGGTCTCACCTGAGGGGGTGCAGATACACACAGGGTCTCACCTGAGGGGGGCAGATACACACAGGGTCTCACCTGAGGGGGGGCAGATACACACAGGGTCTCACCTGAGGGGGGGCAGATACACACAGGGTCTCACCTGAGGGGGTGCAGATACGTACAGGGTCTCACCTGAGGGGGGGCAGATACACACAGGGTCTCACCTGAGGGAGGCAGATACACAAGGGTCTCACATGAGGTGGGGCAGATACACACAGGGTCTCACCTGAGGGGGGGCAGATACACACAGGGTCTCACCTGAGGGAGGCAGATACACACAGTATCTCACCTGAGGGGGAGACAGACACACAGGGTCTCACCTGAGAGAGGGGCAGATACACACAGGGTCTCACCTGAGGGGGGGCAGATACACACAGGGTCTCACCTGAGGGGGGGCAGATACACACAGGGTCTCACCTGAGGGGGGGCAGATACACACAGGGTCTCACCTGAGGGGGTGCAGATACACACAGGGTCTCACCTGAGGGAGGCAGATACACACAGGGTCTCACCTGAGGGGGGGCAGATACACACAGGGTCTCACCTGAGGGGATACAGATACATACAGGGTCTCACCTGAGAGAGGGGCAGATACACACAGGGTCTCACCTGAGGGGGGGGGCAGATACACACAGGGTCTCACCTGAGGGGGGGCAGATACACACAGGGTCTCACCTGAGGGAGGCAGATACACACAGGGTCTCACCTGAGGGGGGGCAGATACACACAGGGTCTCACCTGAGAGAGGGGCAGATACACACAGGGTCTCACCTGAGGGGGGGTGCAGATACACACAGGGTCTCACCTGAGGGGGGGCAGATACACACAGGGTCTCACCTGAGGGAGGCAGATACACACAGGGTCTCACCTGAGGGGGGGCAGATACACACAGGGTCTCACCTGAGGGAGGCAGATACACACAGGGTCTCACCTGAGGGGGGCAGATACACACAGGGTCTCACCTGAGGGAGGCAGATACACACAGGGTCTCACCTGAGGGGGGGCAGATACACACAGGGTCTCACCTGAGGGGGGCAGATACACACAGGGTCTCACCTGAGGGAGGCAGATACGCGCAGGGTCTCACCTGAGGGGGTCAGGGATACACACAGTATCTCACCTGAGACAGGGGCAAAGTCACATAGGGTCTCACCTGATGGGGGCAGATACAGGGTCTCACCTGAGGGAGGCAGATACACACAGAGTCTCATCAGGGAGGGGTAAGGTAGACAGAGGTTCTTACCTGAGGGGACAGCCATGCACAGGTGTCCAGTGGTGGCCTGGGCGATATTTTTAGTGAGTGGCCCTGCCTCAGTGCTCCTAGCCTACTTTCGCATCCCTCACTGGTCAGTCTGCCCCAAGGGTTGTTGAGACTCCAGCCTAGCCCTGCCTCTGCCTCTGCTGTGAGGGGTCCCAGTTCCCCAGGGAGAGTCCAGGCAGACATACCATTCTGTCAGCTTTGGAGCCCTGTAGTCTCAGCAGGAAACAGCACCCAGAGCAGCCCTTCCTGCTTGGAGCATTACCATGGCGACGCAGGCAGTGCGCTGAGGGGACATTTGTGGGAGCCTTGCCCTGCCTCTCTACAAGGCCGCTCCCCTGCCCCCAGAGCTGCACTCCTTTGTCCAGCAGGTAATGCCTGGCCACAGGGCAGTCCTGCCAAGTACGCTGCTCTCCTCCAATCAGGAGCAAGTCCTACAGTTTATTGGTTGAACTGGAGGCAGCTGTGCGGAAGCTGTTTACTTCTCTCCCAGCGCCATATTGTGGGAGAGCAGATGCATAGAATAAGTCTTAATTCCAGTAACTCAGTCCAGTCCGGGCTGCTCCCCACAATCTGGGTTTAGTAAATCATTATGTTGATGTACTACATAATTTTGGAAAATTAATTCTGGTCTGGTCAAGAGCAATAAAATAAAGAAATGACTAATGTGCATTGGCGATAAGTTGAAGCACATTCAACTAGCAGGGGCTCTTTGTAAATCAGAAAAGAAATAGAAGCAAATGGGTGAAAATGTTGACACGAATGGTGCTGACCTTTTAGAAAAAAATGCCTCATGCCCCATGGAAAAGGCAAAATCGAAATATGAAAATCCATTCTGTCTGGGTGCAAAACTCAGCTGCACCTGAAGATGGCAAGGCAGGGAGGGGCTGGATTCATGACTGGGGCTCAGCATCTCCAGAACCACGTTGGTGACAGCCACAGTGGCCTGGGGACTAAGGACGGGCCCAGCAAGGGGTTGCAGGGAGGGAGGCACTTCCTGACCGGGCAGCACCTGCACTTCACCAGTCCCTGGAGCCCACCATCCAGGTGGCTTCTGCAGGGAGCTGAAGAGCAGCAAACACGTTTCCGTGTGTTTCTGCTTCTTTTATTTGGCTGCAGTGACATAAGAGCGGTTGCACTGTGCATGACGTGAGCCAGAAGTGAGTTGTGGCATCAGCAGAAGCCTGTATTTCAGGCCCATGTGCAGAGGTGCAGGAGCTTGTAGCTTCTGGAAAAGTCCTTCTGAGAAGCACTTCCCCATGGTGCCTCAGTGGACTGCAGCAGAGAGGCCATTGCCAATGCTAAGAGCACCAGGCAGGGACCCAAGTCAGTTACACAAAGAGGGAGAGATACAGAGTGAGAGAATCTTCCACCCACTGGTTCACTCCCCAGTTGGCCACAACAGGCAGGGCTGAGCTAGGCCAAAGCCAGGAGTCAGGAGCTTCTTCCAGGTCTCCCACCTGGGTGGCAGGCACCCAAGCACTTGACCCTCTTCAGCTGCTTTCTTAGGCCTTTAACAGGGAGCTGGATTAGAAATGGAGCAGCCAGGACAGGAACCAGCCCCGATGTGGGATGACGGTGTTGCAGGCGGCAGCTTTACCTGCTGTGCCACCACGCCGCCCCCAGGTTGTGTGTTTCATAGACAGAGCCAAGCATGGGAAGGGGTCTGAGCCACAGCATCAGAAAGGGCAACCAGGCAGAGCTCACTCAGCAGCAGCTCTGGGCCAGCATCAGCCCTGTTGGTGGGGACACCCTGTGCTAGGGCAGAGGAATACGTGGGAGCAATAGTCCTAAATTACTAAGATTTGGGGGCCCCATAATACAATGTTGAAAACAAGTGAGGCCATAGCTTCCTGAGAGAAGGCTAGGTAGCATAACTTCCAATGTTTGTAAGTAAGTAGGTACATCACATCATCTCTGGGGGAGAAACTGGAAGCAACTTATTATACCTATTAATTTCAGGTCCCTGAAAAAAACCCATAAACTGTAAGTTTTACAACCTGATGGTGTCTCACTCATTTGTATGACTTTAGAGAGTTTTATTGCTTGCATGATACATGGGTTAGGAACAGATTTCATTGTCTATCCCAGAAAATCCAAAATAAGAACAGCTTAACCCAGGTATACGTTTACTTCTCTGGCACACAGAAGAAATCTAGAAATACATCTGTATATTGACAAGCCCAGAGCATGGCAGCTGCCTTCCCTTCCAGCACTCTGACACGTGAGGTCTCCGTCCTCAGGCTTAGGATATTTGTGGCAGCTCTAGCCATTGCATCCACATTCCAAACCTCAGAAAGGAAGAAGGGCATGTGTGGGGAGCAACTCGGACTATACTGTTACTGGAATTAAGACTTATTCTATGCATCTGCTCTCCCACAATGTGGCGCTGGGAGGTGGAGCGTACAGCTTCTACCCAGCTGCCCCTTACCAACTTGATAAGCTGCAAGAGCCGCTCCTGATTGGAGGAGAGCGGCGCGCTCGGCGTGTGGGTAGCAGAGCACGGATTGGTGGAGAGGACTATAAAGGAGGAGAGAGACAACATGCACCAGGGAACATCTAAGGGGAACATCCGAAGGAACACCTGTGCAGCCCCCGAGAGAGCCGGCCGGCGGTGTGCCGCTCCCCCGCGGAAGTGGGGAATGTGGCAGGGGGAACCGCCCTTCCACGGAGGTGGAAGGGACAGTAGCCAACCCGGGAAGAACCAGCAGCAAACCCGGGGAGGGCCGAGCAGACAAAAGAACAGCGCAGGGTCCTGTGTCGTTCCTCCACGAAGACGGGGAGCGACATAATGGTGCCGTGACTCGGATATGAAGCCTAGGCAGGGTTTAGTGTCGTTCCTCCACGAAGAGGGGGAGCAACATAATGGTGCCGTGACTCGGATAGGAAACTTAGGAGGGAAGAAATGGGAAAATACCGGAGAGAGAGACTAGCAAACAGCCTAGGGAAAAGCTGGACGAAAAAGGTGCCAGAAGAAGCTATTGAAAGCCTAGGCATAGACTCGGATACGGACTGTGGGAAAGAAGTTAGGATTTAAAGTGAAAGCAAGAAGAAACTTAGACTCAGATACGGACTGCAGGTTGAAAGTGAAAGTGAAACCTATAAGAAACTTAGACTTGGATACGGACTGTGGGGAGAGGCCAGGAGAAATGAGGGAGGAATATTGTTGGAAGAAAACTTAGGGAAACATACCGGGTAGAGAAAAATGTTAGGGAGGATGAAGCCACGAGTGCAGGCCGAGGTGGAGACTTAAGCCAGCTTGGAATTCTTCAAGTCAGCCCGGGGAGCAAGAGGCGAAGATCTGGAACCAGAGGCAGAGACGTGGGCCGCCAGGTTGGAATTCGCCAGGTTAGTCCGGGGAACTTGGATTGAATGCTAGTGGCGGAGACGTAAGCTACGCTGTGTGACTCACGGAAGCCGCCGCGTGCAGAGAGAGCACGGGGCGTGAATAGATAGGGAACGCGGGGCTGGCGCGAGGCCGTGGTGCGGACGCGAAGGGGCGTGGAGACCGCGGAGTGTGCGCGCGAAGCCGAGCCACGCAGAGCCGGGAGCCCGCCGGGGGGGCGGGCGCCGGGAAGCCACAGGGATAAGAGAAACAGAAGTTTAGAAGTAAAATGAAGCCGGCGCCGTGGCTCAATAGGCTAATCCTCCACCTTGCGGCGCCGGCACACCGGGTTCTAGTCCCGGTTGGGGCGCCGGATTCTGTCCCGGTTGCCCCTCTTCCAGGCCAGCTCTCTGCTATGGCCAGGGAGTGCAGTGGAGGATGGCCCAGGTGCTTGGGCCCTGCACCCCATGGGAGACCAGGAAAAGCACCTGGCTCCTGGCTCCTGCCAGGATCAGCGCGGTGCGCCGGCTGCAGCGGCGGCCATTGGAGGGTGAACCAACGGCAAAGGAAGACCTTTCTCTCTGTCTCTCTCTCTCACTGTCCACTCTGCCTGTCAAAAAAAAAAAAAAAAAAAAAAAAAAAAAAAAAAAAGAAGTAAAATGAGAGAAATAGGAATGCTGGAAGATAGAAGTAAAATGGAAGAAATAGGAATGCCCGGAGATAGAGAAATAGAGAAATAGAAAGGCCTCCCCACAACGTGGCAATGAGAGAGCTTGGATTCGGTCTGCCTGATTAGTAAGGCGGTAAGCATCAGCAGGCAGCTCGACCAGAGTATGAGCTGCAGGTCACCGAAGACAGGCACATTATCAACACCAATAAGTCTCCCCACAATACGGCAATGAGAAGGCTTGGATTCGGTTTGCCTGATAGGACTTGGAAGCACCTGCAGGCAGAGCAGAGCATGCGCTGCAGGGCACCGAACACAGGCACGCATCAGCGCCTAAAAACCTCCTCACAACATGGCGAAGAGAGGACCCGGTTTCGGTTTGCCTGATTGATAGGACTTGTAAGAACCTGTGGGCAACTCTAGCAAGCAGAGCAGAGTGTGTGCCGTGGGGCACCGAAGACAGGTGCGTATCAACACCAAAAATAAAAAGAAAGGGGGATCTGTGGGGAGCAACTGGGAGCAACTCGGACTAGACTAAGTTACTGGAATTAAGACTTATTCTATGCATCTGCTTTCCCACAATATGGCACTGAGAAGGGAAACAGCTTCTACACAGCTGCCTCCAGTTCAACCAATAAACTGTGGGACCTGCTCCTGATTGGAGGAGAGCAGTGTACTTGGTGTGTGGGTAGCAGAGTTGGGATTGGTGGAAGAGGACTATAAAGGAGGAGAGAGACGGCATGCACCAGGAACATCTAAGGGGAACATCTGAAGGAACACCTGTGCAGCCCCCGAGAGAGCCGGCCGGCGGTGTGCCACTCCCCCGCGGAAGTGGGGAATGTGGCAGGGGGAACTGCCCTTCCACGGAGGTGGAGGGACGGCAGCCAACCTGGGAAGAACCAGCAGCAAACCCGGGGAGGGCCAAGCAGACGAAAGAACAGCGCAGGGTCCTGTGTCGTTCCTCCACGAAGACGGGGAGCGACAGGCATGTCTCCGCTCCAAGGAGAATTTCTGATAGTCTCTTCCTGCTCTTCCACTTACATCTCAACCGCAGCCCAGATGTAGCTGCAAAATAGAAAAGAAGATAAAGAAAGAGGAGCACTAACTGAGACCGGCAAAGCCCATGAAATTCCCCAGCAGAGGTATCGCTGGGGCCCGAGCAGGTGAGGACAGAGAGAAGAGAGCACAAGGTGTATCTGAAGATGCAGTGGTCTGCCTTCTGAAGCTCCATGGAAAGTGATCATCTACACATCCAAGAGACTCCAGGCTTCCAAGTTTACTCCCTCGTGGGATAAACCCAGATATTCACACCTGGACCCATCATCACTGTCCAAAAGGGAAGCAGAGCCTTGAGAGCAGTAGAGCGAGATGTAAGAGGTTCTGGGATGAGACTGACAGCTGAATTCTTTTTTTTTTTTTTGACAGGCAGAGTGGACAGTGAGAGAGAGAGAAAGGTCTTCCTTTGCCATTGGTTCACCCTCCAATGGCTGCCGCGACCGGCGCACCGCGCTGATCTGATGGCAGGAGCCAGGTGCTTCTCCTGGTCTCCCATGGGGTGCAGGGCCCAAGCACTTGGGCCATCCTCCACTGCACTCCCGGGCCACAGCAGAGAGCTGGCCTGGAAGAGGGGCAACTGGGACAGAATCCGGCGCCCCAACCAGGACTAGAACCCGGTGTGCTGGCGCCGCAAGGCGGAGGATTAGCCTAGTGAGCCGCGGCGCCGGCCTGACAGCTGATTTCTTACCAGAACCACGCAGGCCGGAGGCATGGGGTGGAAAACTCGGATTGCACAAGCACAAGAACAGGGCTCTATAGCAAAATCAGTCTGAAAATGCGGCAGTGAAGGTGTTTCAAAATAAGCCAAACCACAGAACTCATAACTAGCAGGAATGCTCTGTACAAAATACCGGGGAGCGCTTCAGACTTCAAGAAAAGGGGAACGTAGTAAGGGGAATGACTGAGGAATGCAGCAGATGGCAGTTCATCAGTGTGGTTATAACTGTTGTATGCCCAGTTCTCAAAGACCTGAGAGAATCTATGGGAATGCGTCAAGAACCACATTAATCTGGGAGGATGAAAATACTCACAAAGCAAGGATGCATATAAGAGGTGTACTTGAGCCCTGGTTGTGCAAAGTGGTGGTGTGTGGAGTGTGCAGTCTTAACCTGGCTATGCACATGGTGGTGTGTGGAGTGTGTACTCTGCATCCTGGCTGTGCACATAGTGGAGTGTGGTGTGTGCACTCTGAGCCTGGCTGTGCACATGGTGGAGTGTGGAGTGTGCACACTGAGCCTTGCAGTGCACATGGTGGAGTGTGGAATGTGTACTCTGAGCCTGGCTGTGCACATGGTGGTGTGTGGAGTGTGCACTCTGAGCCTGGCTGTGCACAGGGTGGAGTGTGGAGAGTGTACTCTGAGCCTGTCTGTGCACAGTGATCGTGTGTGTTGTGTGCTCTAGCCTGGCTATGCACAGTGGTGGTGTATGGAGTGTGTAATCTAGCCTGGCTCTGCACATGGTGGAATGTGGAGTGTGCACTGTGCACCCTGTCTGTGCAGAGTGGAGGTGTGTGGTGTGTGCACTCTAGCCTGGCTGTGCACATGGTGGTGTGTGGAGTGTGCACTCTATCCTGGCTGTGCACATGGTGGAGTGTGGAGTGTGCACTCTGAGCCTGGCTATGCATATGGTGGTGTATGGAGTGTGCACTCTGAGCCTGGCTGTGCACAGGGTGGAGTGTGGAGAGTGTACTCTGAGCCTGTCTGTGCACAGTGATCGTCTGTGTTGTGTGCTCTAGCCTGGCTATGCACAGTGGTGGAGTGTGGAGTGTGCACTCTGAGCCTGGCTGTGCACATGGTGGAGTGTGGAGTGTGCACCCTGAGCTTGGCTGTGCACATGGTGGAGTGTGGAGTGTGCACTCTGAGCCTGGCTGTGCACATGGTGGAGTGTGGAGTGTGCACCCTGAGCTTGGCTGTGCACAGTGGTGGTATGTGTTGTATGCTCTAGCCTGGCTGTGTACATTGTTGGATTGTGGAGTGTGCACTCTGAGCTTGGCTGTGCACAAGGTGGTATGTGGAGTGTGCACTCTAGCCTGGCTGTGCACATGTTGGTGTGTGGTGTGTGCACTCTAGCCTGGCTGTGCACATGGTGGAGTGTGGAGTGTGCACTTTGAGACTGGCTATGCACAGTCGTGGTGTGTAGAGTGTGCACTCTGAGCCTGGCTGTGCACATGGTGGTGTGTGGAGTTTGCACTCTGAGCCTGTATGTGCACAGAGGTGGTGTGTAGAGTGTGCACTCTGAGCCTGGCTGTGCACAGAGGTGGTGTGTAGAGTGTGCACTCTAGCCTGGCTGTTTACATGGTGGTTTGTGGAGTGTGCACTCTGAGGTTACCTTGTCCATAGCTGTTTTCCTGGCCCATTGTTGAGTTTGCAGGCAGAGAAATATGGACCCAACCCAGCGTTCCTCTGCTGCACTGCAGCCCGCACTCCCATGGCTAGGCACTGCCTCTCCTCTTCCCAGACCCACCCATGCACAGGTGGACTCTGGGGCTTCGTTACATTAGGGAAGCTGGGCTGGGGCAGCCCCACAGGGACAAAGTCCGAGCCTGCATGCTGGTTTTGCTTCCTGGAGCTGGGTTGCTCTTATATGGGAGCTGGTGAAGCCACACCCTTTCTGCAGCTCCACTTCCTTTCAAGGCAGTGCGGCCACTCTGCCACCTCAGAGGGTAAAGTCTCACAGAAGGGCGTGGAGAGAGGACTGCTTTGTCCAGGAAGCCAGAGAGGGAAGTCATCGCACACTCTGGACAGAGGCCTCTCCTTTGACCCAGGGCCAGCTTTGCTCCCTGCAGTACTCGTTGGGGCTGTGGGCATCTGTGAGAAACAGATGCAGACTGTGTCCCTGCAGGTGCCAGAGAAGTGCCTCCTGCTCCACCCCTTGCTCTCCTGGGATGGAAGGGGAATTGCCCGTAGGCAGCCTCTGCACCCTATCTTGCAAAAGCCAGATGCTCTGTGTGGGGAAGCTGGCTGGAGAGCAGGCCCTTCCCAGCCTCAGCTGGCAGGTGCACCTGCCACAAACACTTCCTCTCCTCATCCGACCCGCACTTCCCATGTCAGCTAGAGCCGCAGCCTCCTCCCATACTCAGGGACCTGGCGCTGTGCTCCTGGGGTTCTGCAGAGTGTGCAGGTGCTGGGTACACACAAGGGACCAGCAGGGAGAGGGGAGGGAGCCGCTTCTCAGAGACTGCCTCACAGCTTCGTTCCGGAAAGCCTGTTCCTGGCCGGCACGTGGACAGGAGGAGGGCAGCAGGTGGATGGGCCAGTGATGCCTCTCACCTAGCATCCTTACCGCCCCTCTGCCCAGCACAGAGACACCGGGTCCCTGTGTTAGGGACAGGGTCAAAGCAGGGAGTTGGTAGGAAGAAGAGAGCAGTGAGTGAGCAGGAAGAGGAGGCAGAGAATAAAAAGACAACAGGGAAGGAAGGTCAGGAGGAAGAGGAAGGGAGAGAGCCCAGGGCAGCACAGGGGGCAGGGGCCACACTGGCTTGCCAGTAACCCAGAGGTGTTATGATGTGATTTCTGTGAAACAGGTGGCCAAGAACCAAAGTACTAAAAATTAGACCAAAAAACACCTCCCTGAAATTGCTGCCTAGAAGGCAGAGAGGGTTCTCAGCTGTATGCCTATCAGTCATCAGATTCTGTCACCAACTGTGGTTCTGTTGCTGAAGCAGAATAGTAGGCAGCTCATGCTGTGTGTCAGCCTCCCCACTGCCAGTGTCGCCTGGCTTAGGGCCCCGCTGCCCTTGTGGGTCCTGCTGTTCCCCTTGCTCTGTTCCAGTGACTGGGCTCTGAGTTGGAAATCTGGGACCCATGGGCTCCTGCTCCCTGCGACCCTGTCCTCATTCAGAGGATTCCAGGTAAAGGTGGGGCTTGTGGGGCCTCCCTGCTGACCCTGGGCCCGCCTGGGGCTGAGCTGTGCCCTCTGAAGATGGCCCCAGGCAGTTCTCATTCATGGTCGCCCAGGGCACACGCCAGAGGGGCCAGGGTGTGGCATTGAGGGGGCAGGGCAAAGTCACGCCATGGCACCAGAACACGGTGGGCTCTGCCTTGAGCATGGGAAACTGTGTGGCTTCCTCTTAGCAATGCTGGTTTCTAGGAGCAAGAACATCTCCCAGCAGGTGCTGTAAATGCCACAGGGCCAGTTCCTAAGACAAGCTGAAGATGAATTATTCCTGTGTGTTTATTGCCAAGAGCACTTTTCATGATGGTGACAGAGTGACAGGGTATCTTGGGCGGTGTCGGGTTGGGGACAGGGACAAGAAAGTCTTTCTGTGGCAGCACTAGGCCAGGACACAGGAACCAGGCCTCTTTGGGGTACCAGGTCCCAGCCATTGCACCCTGCAGCTCTGGAACCCTCTGGGCGCCAGCTTCTCCCAAGCAGAGGCAGAGAGGGCCCAGGGCTGCCCCAGCCCAGAGCCGGGAACCTGGTCAGAACAGCAGCCAAGGAGAGGGAAGAGGCCTGCATCTCTTCCTTATTCTCTGCCCTTCCAGGTGTGCCGGGTCCTGGGAGGGCCAGGGCGGCACACTCCTGTCTGGATGACGAAGGGCACTGCATGTGGCTGGGAGAATCGGTCAGGATGAGGCAGCACTCAGGGCTGGCTATGGGGAGGACCGAGCTCCATGTGGCAGCCTCCCTGTCTCTCCCTGTCTCTCTGTCTCTCTCTGTCCCTCTGCCCCGTCTCTCTCTCTTCCGTCTCTCTCTCTCTCTGTGTCCCTCTGCCCTGTCTGACTCTCTGTCTCTGTCTCCTTCTCTCTGAGTCTCTCTTTCTCCTCTTCCCTCTGCCCTGTCTCTCCCTCCTCCCCATCCCCATTTCTCCCCACCCCGTCCATCTGTCCTCTCTCTCTCCCTCTCTCTTTCCCTCTGTCCTGACTCTCTGTCTCTGTCTCCTTCTCTCTGTGTCTCTTTCTCCTCTTCGCCCCCTTCCCTCTGCCCTGTCTCTCCCTCCTCCCCATCCCCATTTCTCCCCCCGCCCGTCTGTCCTCTCTCTCTCCCCCTCTCTCTGTCCCTCTGTCCTGACTCTCTATCTCTGTCTCCTTCTCTCTGTGTCTCTTTCTCCTCTCTCTCCCTCACTCCCGCTCACCTCTGCCTCTGTGCTCCCCTCACCCACCCCTCGCCGGTGCGAGGACCACGTTTTTACCTTGGGCCCACCTGGGAGTGCCAGCATGATCTCCTGTCTTGAGTGCCTGCAAGGTTCCTTTCCACATCTGTATTTGTGAATGCCCTTCACATGCATGTGCATACACTGCCACATATGTGTTCATACGAACCTGCATGTGTGTTCATATATGTGAGTGTGTGCACAGACACATTTACATCCATAGACACAAACACGTGGGTGCACAACCAGATATTACCAGTCACACACACGCGCACACATACACCTTGCACTATTACTGAAATTCACACACAGTCACACACACACACACACACACACACACACACACACACTGGAGAGGCTGCTTCCCTGGACAGGGCTGGAGTGCAAACTGCAGACACGCAGGCATGCTGCAAGCTCTCAGGGAAGTCGGTGTGGAGCTGGCTGAGGGAGGGGCGAGCTGGAGAGGCCTGGGGGCCAGAGATGCTGCGTCCTGCACATTCTGGGCCTACACTGGCCTCCCCCTGCCTCATTTTTGGAGTCAGAATGTGTGGTGGTGTCCGTGTGGATGTGGTTTCTTCCTGGGTCTGCAAATGCCACAGAGGGTCTGACCATCGAGGCAAGTGGGAGCCAGGGCCACAGTGGGGACCTGGTCCAACACCCCAGCAGTGGGGGTCTCTACACACCGTCGGGATTCCATGGCAGTGCCCTTGTGTTTTCCTGAGCATAATTTCATGTTCAAAGACCTTGGCAAAGCAGTGGTTATGAAGGGCTGTCTCTGGGAACAGATGCAGCTGCAGCAGCAGGAAGGGCCCCACAGAGGGGCAGGCCTCCAGGCCAGGCTGGAGCCTCATGGTCTCTGCATCCATTCAGGTGGCTGGTGCTCTGCCCACTCCTGAGTTTAAAGATTTATTATTTATTTGAAATGCAGAGTGACACAGAGAGAGGGGGAAAGACACACACAGAGAGAGGTATCTTCCATCCACTGATTCACTCCCCAGATGGCCGCCGTGCCTGGCATAAGCCAGGAGCCAGGAACTCCATCTAAGTCTCCCATGTGGGTCCAGGGGCCCAAGCTCCTGGGCCATCTTCTGCTGCTTTCTCAGGTCATAGTAGGGAGCTGGATTGGAAGTGGAGCAGCTGGGACTTATATGGGATGACAGCACCCCTCACTGTGCCACAGCATCAGCCCTATACTCCCATATATAAAACAGCAAATATCGGTATCTCCCATGGTTTTGACAATTTTGAGAATATCCCATGGGAAAAAAAAAGAAACATAAAATGAGATGCTAAATCCTGTATATCTTTGTCCAGATTTCTAGAGATGAGAAATTGTACACGTTAATATCTCTGTAACTATCGGTTTTGTAAAATGGAATCCTATAAATGCCGCGAGGGGCATGATTCAGAAGTACTCTCAGGGCAGAAGTGTGGCACTGTGGCTCAGCTGCTGTGTGACATGCCTGAGTGCCTGGTTCAGGTCCAGACTCCCGGCTTCTGATCCAGCCTCCAGCCAGTGGGCACCTGGGAGGCAGCAGGGGATGGTCCATGTGGTTAGGTCCCTGCCACCCACGTGGGAGAGCTGGATGGGATTCCTGGCTTCTGCCCAGTCTTGGCTGCTATGGGAATTTCAGGAGTAAACCAGCAGATGGGAGCTCTCTGTCCATCTGTCTGTCTTTCAAATTTAAAAAGACAAGAAAAGAGAAATGTGCCCCAGATTCCACCAGGCGGTGTCAGCCTGATGTTCAGAGCTGCAGATCAGTGGGAAAGGAGGAGCTGTATCCATTTCCTGTGGCTGCTGTGAAAACTCACATTGACCTAACAGCTCAATGCACAGTGTGCTGTCTGCCAGCCCTGTGTTCCCTGGCAAGGTCCAGGGAGAGTCTGCGTCCCACCCTCCCAGCTTCCAGAGCCGCCCTGTCCATGGCCTGGGCCCTTCCCCCCAGTGTAGTCCTGCTTGTTGATAATTTTCAGTATTGATAATCCTGTGTGTTCTTGCCATTTATTCAGAGAAGAATCCTGAATGCTGGCTCACATAGACCAGACGACATGGTGAGTTTTTAAGGGTTTATTTAGTGAGAGAAGTGCACAGGAGAGTGAGGGTTTTAATTAGGGGAGAGAAGTCTGGAAGCTAAGTTGGATCCATCCCAGGCAGAGAGCAGGCAGGGAGCAAGCCATGCGGAGCAAGCGTGCAGGCAAGAAAGCAGAGAGCGGGCAGCCCAAATGCCACAAGGCAACCAGGGCACAACCAAAAAACAGCAGCCACTGTGCTCCAGGCCTTTAATCTGCTCCCAAAGGGGAGTGGTTACATAGTCTGATTGGCAGGTGGGCTTCCAGGCGAGATCGGAGAGGGACATGAGATCACAGGGGGCGTGGTCTCCAGCTTACACATCTAATCAGTTTCATCCTATCTGCCAGCCTGCTGCACCCCCACAGCTGCTGTCACTGACCAGACTCCCCCAGGGTCCCGCCTGGACTTCCCCTTGCCTTCCACTAGAGGGAGCTGTGTGAACGCCGTGGTGCACAGCACCAGCAGTCACACCGCCCACCACATCCCCTCCCCAGACACCCACAGGTGCTGTGTGCTCAGGAGACCAGAGGGACCTCGGGCATGCTGCTGGCCTTGCTGCTGCGGGTCCTGCCCCCACCTGCTGCAGGTCCCACTTCACCCCAGGCCCCCCAGTGCTTCTTCTGCCTCCTCCCCCTAGCTCCCGGTGCCTCTGGGCCCTCACAGACAGTGTGGTCTTCAAGCAGGCAGTGTGGAGCAGGTGAGGGGTCACCTCCCAGCTCCTGGTGTTTTACCCTTTAGCAATGACCTCACTTGCCCTGTTGTCCCATCGCCTCCTTCCTAAGTGGGCAGTGAGCTCTGTGGGGAAGCGAATGGTGCTTTGTTTGCTGCTGAAGTTCAAGACTCACCCAGTTTGGAGATGTTTTGTGACCTCCCTAAGGAAGTGCCCACAGGAAGGCCTGGGGCTGTTGGCAGTGGGGCGCGTGCAGGCCCTCGGCCAGCTGCAGGCCAGGACCCCCCTCCCATAGCGGCCTCAGTTCCCTCTTTGGCTAATGGGGCTGGTGGTCACTGTCCCTCGCAGCAGCTTTTGTCCCTGGACTCGTCGTGGGGCCTGGGTGTGGGGGTCGTGTTAGCAGAGATGGGTGTGGTGGGTTCTTGTCCTCATTCAAGAAAGAGTTCAGACATGAGACAGAGAGCAGTGGGAAGCAAGGTAGCAGGGTTTATTGGGGTAGGGCGTCCATCAGAACAGATGGGACAGAATCCAGGAGTGTGCCTGGTCACTCAGACTGGGGAGAGCAAGGGCGCATGGTTAAATGGACAGCGTGCACCATGCAGGCCAGGCAGGCGGCTCAGCAGAGAGCTCAGTGCTGAGTGTGCAGTCCGTATTTAGACTGGGGCTTCTAAGGTCCAGTTCTCTCAGTCTTTCTCCTCCTCCTCCTTCTCCTCCTCCCCCCGCCCCAGGACGAAGGGCTTGCTGAGTGTGAGTTAGGTGGAATTCCTCCCAAGGCTTCACCGCTCAGTGCTGTCAGACTGGGGAGCCCACCTGGCGCAGGGCAGAGGAGCCTCCCCTGGGCGCCTGCCTTGGAGGAAGGCTGTGAAGGATTTATTGCTCCAGGTAACCCGTGTGGTGCTGAGCAGAGAGGATTCTCCCAGGGAGCTCTCCTTGGGGGGAGGGCTGGGACCACATGAAAAGTTATCAGGGTCTGGGCAGACCTAGGAAGTATAAAATCCATGGCTGCTTCCCAGGTGAGCCTCTGCAGGTGCTTTGCATGTCTCAGGCCCTGCTCACACGCAGGCTGATTGCTAACTTCCTACCTAACACTAGGACACTCAAAGCTGTGCCTGTGTGAATCAGAGTGGCCTCATGAGCTCGGGGCCAAGGACCCAGCGCGGCCCCCTCTTTGCGCAGTCAGGAGGATGCTGGCCCTGCACAACAGGGCAGCTGCCGGTTCTGCTGGGTGCTGGCGTCCTCGTCAGTATAGGCGAGGTCCAGTTGTGGGCAACACTTATTCTGTGGCAGGGACGCCATGGACACTATGTGATAGAGGTGCCGAGGGAGGGTGTGTGAATGCAGCCTAGTGTTTTACAACTGTTCCCTGAGCATGGTCAGGGGCCATGGAACCCGTGGGGAAGGGGACCTCGCGGAGGGCAGAGGACCTGGGTTGAGGACACAGGCAGGGGTGAGCTTGGTGTCCTGCGGAGGTGCTGCTGTCCCTCCCCTGAGAAGTGAGGAAGGAGGCCCCCTGCCTGCTGACAGCCAGGGCCTGATGGGGAGAGTGTCAGGTGCTCGCGGCTCCAGGGCAGACTCACGGGTGCCCTCTCATGGTGGGCCCCGACAGACTCCCCACGGAAGGAGACTCGGGCCATCTGGTGTTCCCCACAGCGAAGACCCCTCTGCTACAGACTCATGTTCAGCCCTGGGGAAGAGCTCTCTTGGCCAGCGAAGCTGTGGCAACGGAGCCGCCCCTTCATGACCACGTTTGTGTGATCCACAGTGCTTGCTTGTGCTGCCAGCCTCCTCACAGGCTTCTAGAACCTTCTGAAAGTACACGTGAGGAACAGAAATGTTGGTACCGATGCTGCCCTCCAGGGAGCAGAGCAGGAGCCCTCAGGCCAGTTCATGCACAGCTCAGCTCCGAGAGAAAAGTCATCTCTGGGTCTTGCCACAGGCGCGCTGAGCGTGGCCCGGAGAACTCTGCTGCAAGGGCTTCTCTGCAGCAGCAACTGTGCCCCCTGCGTGGACCCCCACAGCCCTTGCAGCTCAGTGAGACGGGCAGTGGGCATCCATCCAGTTGCCACCAGCCCATGAGGCTTTGTTCTTCTAAGCCACAGAGAACTTTTGCAGTTGTGTGTTGTGTGGCAGAACTTCGGCCGTCCTGATACACACACTTGTCAAGGGAGGCCAGTGGCCGAGTTGCCCTGGGTGGAGTAGCCCATGCTTGCGCTGGTCTGCCTGGCACCTTTGAGAGAACCTGGGAACGAGACAGATACGGTGTGAGTCTTGCCTTGAAGGCCTTGGAGCGCAGAGGACAGAGCAAACTGCAGGATGACTAAGAACAGTCGCTGTCAGTGCCTGACAGTAGCTGGGGTGAGCCCTGGGTTTTGTTTTCTTTTAATTTTTTTAATTAAAATTTTTTTTTTGACAGGCAGAGTGGATAGTGAGAGAGAGAGAGACAGAGAGAAAGGTCTTCCTTTTTCCGTTGGTTCACCCCACAATGGCTGCTGCGGCCAGCGCACTGCGGCGGGCACACCGCGCCCATCCGAAGCCAGGAGCCAGGTGTCCCCTCCTGGTCTCCCATGTAGGTGCAGGGCCCAAGGACCTGGGCCATCCTCCACTGCCTTCCCGGGCCACAGTGGAGAGCTGGACTGGAAGAGGAGCAACTGGGACAGAATCCGTCGCCCCAACCAGGACTAGAACCCAGGGTCCCAGCGCCGCAGGCGGAGGATTAGCCTATTGAACCGCGTTGCCAGCCAAGCCTTGGGATTTTGAAACAATTCCCAAGGAGACCCTGGAGTGACACGTTGGTGAGTCCTCTTCTCTTCCCGTCACGTCCAAGGTACAGGACGAGTGCATATTTCAGAAGAGAAGCCTCGATGAGGCAGCCTGTTTCTGCTGGCATTTTATGACTATAACAAAATACCTGAAGCCAGGTAATCTGTAAAGACAGGGCAGGTGTTCAGCGTGGGGTGCTGGAGGCTGCAAAATGCGAGACGGCTCTGGCGTCTGCTGGAGTTGGGCGACAGCCTTTGGGTTGCATTGCACATGGCGTGGGGAGTGGCCATCACCCAGCAAGCCGCCTCCTTGGTCTCTCCCCCTCTTCTTACGAAGCTGCCAGCACCAAAACAGGGTTCCCACCCTCAGACCCCACGTAATCCCCATCGCCTCCCTCCTACTCACTGGTTCACTCCAAAAGGGCCCCAACAGCCAGGGCTGGTCCAGGCCAAAGCCTGGAGCCCAGAGCCTAGAGCTCCATCCAGGACGCCCATGTGGGTGCAGGGCCCAGATACTTGGGCCATCCTCTGCTTCCCTCTCAAGCACATTGGCAGGGAGCTGCATCAGACCTGGAGCAGCTGGGACCCAAAGTGACGCTCCGATACGGATGCTGGCGTCGCAGGGGCACCTTAGCTCACTGCACCACAACGCCGGCCTCACCCATCTGATATTGCGACAGCAACACTTCATAAAAAGAGCAAATGGAGCAAGATACTCAGGAAAATGAAACGCACAACAAGGAGGTGAACATCACAGCAGAAACACTGCAGGCAGCCTGCGACAAGTCAGGGCAGCTCTTCCCACAGACGCGTTTCGAGGATGCTGCTGCTCCAGCTCATTTCAGACAGCAGATCCATGAGAGGCATCAGCTTAGGTGTACTGGTGAAGATGGAGGGTACAGGGACAAAACAGATGAGTATTTAGGAAAGCCAACACAGCACGTGCTGGCTACTGGCACTATCGTGCAGGTACACCACAGCAAGGAGACGGAGGACACCGAGACCGCTGAGCACACAGTCAGTTAACCATCAGACACGATTATGCTTATTCTCAGGTTGTGGCGTGCGGGAAGTGTGACAGTCCTGGCATTGCTGCCGTTCCTGTGTGGGGGAGGGGCTGTGGGGCTGGCCTGTGGAGTAGAGTGTGAGTTCAGGCCGGGTTCTCCCCGGCTGGGTCTCGACATGATGAAGCCCCTGGAGAGTGAGCACTCTGGTGTCCAGATCTGAGGCCTTGAGATCCAGACCACCTGGAGCGGCTGTGTCACACAGTCAGGCAGGGGAAGAGGCCATCTGAAGTCACATAAGCGTGGGCAACTTTGTTCTGCCAGGCCACGTGAATCGTGGCCACACAACATTATCAGCCTAAACACCAGCCTGCTGTGCAGGGGTTGAATTCTGAGTCTCGCCTGTGGCTGCCCTGGCAGGCCAGACAAAATTACTTCACAGACCTCGTACAGCCAGCTGGAGCCAGGACCAAAACTTAAGAGGTTTCCACTGGTCCAGATGGTACCATTAAGGTTCCAAACTGATGGGGCCAGCGCTGTGGCATAGCAGGTAAAGCCACTGCCTTCAGTGCCAGCATCCTATGTGGGCGCCGGTTCAAGTCCTAGCTGCTCTACTTCCAATCCAGCTCTCTGCTATGGCCTGGGAAAGCAGTGGACGATGGTCCAAGTCCTTGGGCCCCTGCACCTGTTTGGGGGACCTGGAGGAAACTCCTGGCTCCTGGCTTTGAATCGGCACAGCTCTGGCCTTTGTAGCCATCTAGGGAGTGAACCAGCGGATGGTTCACTCTCTCTGCCTCCCTGTAGCTCTGCCTTTCAAATAAATAAATAAATCTTTTAAAAAAAGGAAAAAGAAAACAGTGAAGAAAAATTTATTTAAAAAACTCCAAACTGATAATAATTGTAATTGAGTAAAACCCTAATTATGCTTAAACCCATGGCTTCAAAATGAGATTAAAATATGTCATTGGTCACTTTTCTAGAATGACAAGGAAGCAATTTCCTATGTAGAAAACTCATAAAAAAAAAAAAGAATCAGCACTTATCCTCTCTTTCCTAAATATACTTTACCGCTGGGTAATCAAATTGTTGATAAGGGAAAGTATTTCTTTAAAAGTATTCTGACTAACAAATTCAAAAGTAGAATTTGAGCATTTTAATTGAACTAATAGATCTAGAAATTGAGAATTAATAGCAACTAAATTAAAAAAAATCAGCAACCATGGCTCCCATGCCTCATGATAAGCACACCACCAGCTCCAATCTGACAGAGTACACCACTGGCTCCAGTCTGATGACGGAGGTCACCCTCTGTGTCCAGTCAGATGATGGAGGTCATCCTTTGTGTCCAGTCTGACGATGGAGGCCATACTCTGTGTCCAGTCAAATGATGGAGGTCACCTTCTGTGTCCAGTCAGATGATGGAGGCCACCCTCTGTGTCCAGTCTGCTGATGGAGGTCACCTTCTGTGTCCAGTCAGATGATGGAGGCCACCCTCTGTGTCCAGTGTGATAACAGAGTAACCCTCTGTGTCCAGTCTGATGATGAGGTCATCCTCTATGTCCAGTCAGATGATGGAGGCCACCCTTTGTGTCCAGTCTGATGATGGAGATCACCTTCTGTGTCCAGTCAGATGATGGAGGTCACCCTCTATGTCCAGTCAGATGATGGAGGTCACCCTCTATGTCCAGTCTGATGATGGAGGTCACCCTCTATGTCCAGTGTGATAACAGAGTAACCCTCTGTGTCCAGTCTGATGATGGAGGCCACCCTCTGTGTCCAGTCTGCTGATGGAAGTCACCCTCTTTGTCCAGTCTGATGATGGAGGTCATCCTCTATGTCCAGTGTGATAACAGAGTAACCCTCTGTGTCCAGTCTGATGATGGAAGCCACCCTGTGTGTCCAGTCTGATGATGGAGGTCATCCTCTATGTCCAGTGTGATGATGGAGGTCATCCTCTATGTCCAGAGTGAAAACAGTGTAACCCTCTGTGTCCAGTCTGATGATGGAGGCCACCCTGTGTGTCCAGTCTGATGATGGAAGTCACCCTCTTTGTCCAGTCTGATGATGGAGGTCATCCCTATGTCCAGAGTGAAAACAGAGTAACCCTCTGTGTCCAGTCTGATGATGGAGGCCACCCTGTGTGTCCAGTCTGATGATAGAAGTCACCCTCTTTTTCCAGTCTGATGATGGAGGTCATCCTCTATGTCCAGTGTGATAACAGAGTAACCCTCTGTGTCCAGTCTGATGATGGAGGCCACCCTCTGTGTCCAGTCTGATGATGGAAGTCACTCTCTGTGTCCAGTCTGATGATGGAGGTCATCCTCTATGTCCAAAGTGAAAACAGAGTAACCCTCTATGTCCAGTCTGATGATGGAGGTCACCCTCTTTGTCCATTCTGATGATGGAGGTCACCCCCTGTGTCCAGTCTGCAAAGAGGTCCTGTCTGATGCAGCCACTGGACCCAGCTGCTGACTGACCACATCTGAGTATGCTGTTGGCTAACCAGGACCTGAGAAATTCTGCAGGTCAAATTGTTTGTGCTCCCCCCCAGATAAATAGGTAGACAAGAAAAAGAAGAGAGGGGACGTGGTAACTGTAAAGGAAGAGAAACTATAAAAAGTGATGATCAGGGGGCCGGCACTGTGGTGTAGAGTGTAAAGCTGCCACCTGCAGTGCTGGCATCCCATATGGGCACTAGTTCGAGTCCCAGCTGCTTCACTTCTGATCCAGCTCTCTGCTATGGCCTGGGAAAGCAGTGGAGGATGGCCAAAGTCCTTGGGGCCCTGCACCTGCATGGGAGACCTGGAAGAAGTTCCTGGCTTCAGGTCAGCTCAGCTTTGGCCACTGTGGCCAATTGGGAAGTGAACCAGTGGATCAAAGACCTCTCTCTCTCTCTCTCTCTCTCTCTCTCTCTGTCTCTGTCTCTCTGTAACTCTTTCAAGTAAATAAATCTTAGAAAATAAATTTTTAAAAAGTGACAAAGAGGGAGAGGTGGAATTAAATTATAGGGCCTGGATTAAATGCTGAGCAGTCAATCTACCAGAGCCCCAGGAGTGCAGACAATGCAGTAGGATCCATCCTCAGAAAGGAAGGCAGTGGCCGGCGCCGCGGCTCACTAGGCTAATCCTCCACCTTGCAGCGCCAGCACACCGGGTTCTAGTCCTGGTCAGGGCACCGGGTTCTGTCCCGGTTGCATCTCTTCCAGGCCAGCTCTCTGCTGTGGCCAGGGAGTGCAGTGGAGGATGGCCCAAGTGCTTGGGCCCTGCACCCCATGGGAGACCAGGAAAAGCACCTGGCTCCTGGCTTTGGATCAGCGCGATGCGCTGGCCGCAGTGCGCCAGCCGTGGCGGCCATTGGAGGGTGAACCAACGGCAAAGGAAGACCTTTCTCTCTCTGTCTCTCTCTTTTACTATCCACTCTGCCTGTCAAAAAAAAAAAAAAAAAAAAGAAGGCTGTGTGCTGCCACCTGCTGCTGCATGGGTGGCCTTGAGACCATCAGCCAAAGTCCAGTGCAGTTGCCCATTTCCAGGAGGCCTGGGCTCATCAGGTCACAGCAACAGGAGGTGGAATGGGGAGGCAGGTGCCGGACAGGACAGTGGACAGTGAGTGTTCAGTGGGGGCAGGGTTTCAGTCTTAAAAGATTTCTGCAGATGGATCTGTCTGTTCTGTGTGTGCTGTTTTGTTTTACTTGTGATTTATTTAAAACAAAAGGGTTGGGGATAGCACTGTGGCATAGCGGGTAAAGCCACTGTGTATGGTGCTGGCATCCCATATGGGTGCTGGTTTGAGTCCCAGCTGCTCCACTTCTGATCCAGCTCTCTGCTATGGCCTGGGAAAGCAGAAGAAAGCCCAAGTCCTTTGGCCCCTGCACCCATGTGGGAGACCTGGAAGAAGCTCTTGGCTCCTGATTGGCCCAGCTCTGGCCGTTGCAGCCATCTGGGGAATAAACCAGTGGATTAAAGATCTCTCCCTCTCCCTCTCCCTCTCCCTCTCCCTCTCCCTCTCCCTCTCCCTCTCCCTCTGCATCTGCCTCTCTGTAACTCTGCATTTCAGATAAATAAATAAATCTTTAAAAATTATAGAAATACAAAAGAGTCAGGCTGTTGATGTGCCATAGCAAGTGAAGCTGCCTGTAACCCTGGTATCCCATATGGGTACTGGTCCGACACCAGGCTGATCCACTTTTGATCCAGCTCCCTGCTAATGCACCTGGAAAAGCAGTAGAAGATGGCCCAAGTGCTTGGGCCCCTGTGTCGCGTCCCTCGACCAGCAAGGAAGACACGACCCGAACTCTTCTTCAAGCAGTTTATTCAGGAACCTTGAACAAGCTTCTTCTTCTGCCTCCTTCCCTCTCCCATCCCTCTTATAGCCATCAGCACACCAATCAAAAGCAGCCAAGTGGCAAGGATTGATAGGTACAGCAATGTGGAAGCCAGAAGGGAGCTCAGCCATCTCCTTATTAGGAGTTGTTTGTTTCTCGCCAGTCCTTCCGGGAGAAAGGAGCCGGCGCCATCTTTAGGGCGCAGTGCAATGGCTCCCCACAGTTCCCCCTTTTTGTTTTAGAACCAGGTATCTAAGGATTACAGGAGAAGGTAGGGGTCTGTCCCCCACTGCCAGGCATCCACCTGGAACAGCATCCTTTTCGCGGGGGTGGGATCTGGGATGCCAACCCACATGCAGACAGACTTGCCTTCCAGAGAACGTAATGGCTCGTTCTCTCTGCAGTGCTTTGCCTCGCACCCTGCACCCATGCCTAGCATTCAAGAAAGGCCAGCCATGCTTGCGGCGATTGTCCAGCCTCAAGGGCATAAAAGGCTTGAGCTATCATGGCCAATTCCCGCCGATGAGCTGTCCTCATCCTGCACAAACACCACAGGCAAAATAACACAACAAGTAACAGCAACCCCGTCAAAGCTCCAAGTCCCGCCCACTCCTTCAGGCTGGAGACGGCTGTGCGGATCCAGGATGACAATCCAGATGCGAAGGAGACATCCACACATGTGGAGTTGATGGTGACCACGGCAAGGCACAGTTGCTTCAAGGTGTAGTCAAATTCTGCGGACCAATTCTGCAAGAGCATCTGAGACAACTGTTTAGAGTAATTTGCTGCCTGAGTCATGCTATCGTACTGAACAGAGGTCACACACAACCCTGAAAATTTCCACTCACATTCTAGCTGAGCAAGCTGCCAGAGAGTATCCACCTGCTCCTGTACCAAATCCACACGCTGATTAACAATCATCAAGCCTCCCTTTATTTGTGCATTTAAGGATGTCTGAGTATCCAAAGCAGCAGCCACGGAGGCCGTTAAATTATTCAGGACAGTTTGAACTGTCCCTGTGAGCGCTATAGCAGCTGTTGTAGCACCCACAGCTGCAATGGAAATGGCAGTTATAACGGCTGCAGTAACGATCCCAATCAGCAATGTTATCATAATGAAGATCGAGGGGCTGCTTTGTGACTTTGTCTGTTTGCCACACCAGTCGCTCAGGTAACCATTGAGAATATAGAAACATGTCCACATCCCCATATTAAAACAGGGTCAGGTCCATACCATTGAGAAGTTAGAGGGTCTTTCCACTTCACATAGACTTGTTGTCTTTTGGTTTCAGGATGCCAGTGACGATCAGCTGCAGTTTTCTCTTGATTATCCAGTATTAGAAAATTTAAAATGAAAAGAGCATGTGATAGCCATTTTTGTGGGGAATATGCCATGGTCCCGTATTCCCCCTTTTTTATTTTTTGTAAATAATTTTTTAATGTGGCATGTGCTCGTTCCACAATACCTTGTTCCTGGGGATTATAAGGAATCCCGGTGAAGAGAGATGTGGAAGTTAGTACAGAAGTGCTTAAAAGAGTTGGAAGTATACGCTGGGCCATTATTAGTTTTTATCTGTATAGGGGTTCCTAGAACAGCAAAGGCCTGAAGGCAATGAGAGATGTTTGGCAGCCTCGCCGCATTGCGGGGTGGCAAAAACAAAACCTGAACATGTATCTAAAGAAACATGTATGTATTTTAGTTTACCAAATTCAGAAAAATGGGTAACATTCATCTGCCAAAGCTGATTAGGCATAAAACCTCTAGGATTTACACCACAATAAGGGACCGGGAGAAATGTGACACAGGAAGGGCAGGATTTTACAATTTGCCTTGCCTGTTCCCGGGTGATTCCGTATCTTAATCGTAAGGTTTGGACATTGAGGTGATGCAAATCATGACCATGGGATGCTTCTTAGACTTTGTCAGTCTTTCTTTAAAGGATCTGGCTTCTGAGCCAGAGACTGGAGCAGCTAGAAAGAAACACGTTTATAACTGAAGTTTAGCATCATTTCACATCTTGGCACCACTTTTAATCTAAACAGCCCGATTGGTTATTATCTCTGCAAGATGAGAGATATATATCTTGACATCTCCAGGGGCCCTCTGGAGATACCAAAAGTCCAGAGAATTTAGAACTTTGATTTTCAGAAAGTCTGTTAAAGGTGCCAAGAGAACTTAGAGTATCTGGTCAAAATAGAATTCCTTAACATTTAGTCAGGGCGATTTTAACACTTTTAGACCAGATCTGATCATAATAATATTTAACATAACTTTTTAAGACTTAATACTTTTTATCAATCATAACTTAACAGACAGTAGAGTACACATTTACTTGGCAGAACATGAATTTTTAGGTAAACCAGAAATACAAAAACCTTGAACATAAGAGTTAGCACATGAAATTATCACATAACTCAGAACTATTTAACAGAGTTAAAAAGAGCTTACACGACCTAACTTTAGAAATGGCAGAGTAACTGATTAAGCAGACACTGTTAAAAAGAGACGTTACAGTTTTTGCAACAACAGATTTTAAGATTTACAATTGAGACCATTTCCAGATAATTAATAACATTAGTACACATTTTAAAAAATCCCATTGTTATAACAGAAGATCAGACTTCAACTTTAGGTTAGTGTAATTTTGGCATTAACATTTAACTTATAGAAAATTCTGTAAACAATGTTTTAAAATCATAAACTTTTTACAACTTTTCATGACTTGCTCACACCTTCTGAAACTTTATACCTGTAGTTACTTTTACAGTCTTGAATTATCATGTATGGACAACCTATGAGAATACATGCTGGCAAACTTAAAAGTCTCTCTTATCAAATTTAAGATGTTAAAAGTACACATAATACGTTTTCCATATTTTACTTAGCACCAATGCCTGGATAACTTAAAACACTGAGCTATTAATGAATACCACACCATTATCTGAATTAAAAGTCAAAATTACATTTCCATGCTTTTAAGTAACATAAGGATAACACCACTTGGGCAGCAACAGTCACTAGTGCATATTTACAACTTTGAAAAGATCTTCATCCTTAAGAGAAACAAGTTTAAAGCATATCAAAGACATGTAAATGTAAAACTGAGCAAGTGAACCAAAGGGCGTTTGCATTAACCCAATTTTCTGAACCAATCTGTATTGGCTTACTTGAGTTAACAACATAAAGACTTGTATACACAGAATTTACTCTCATTTTTATAAGACTACTCTAGCTGAAAAGCAAAAACATGAATACAACATAGATTTGACATCATTTACTACATTTTAATACACTTCGTACAATTTGAATTGACTCAAACAGCTGTTACTTTAACAAATTTAGAGTCCCATCCTTTGAGAGTTCCAGGGATCCGACTGCAAGCCCCAAAGTTGAAAGACTCAGTTTAGAATTTAAACTATCAGAGAGTCAAACCATTTTAGTCAAAAATTAGTACGTTTAACCAAGGCTGTGGACTAGATCTAATCAGAGTTAGGTAATCACTCAAACATTAAATATATAACGTAAACAGCTTCATGGTGCAGTTTTTCCAATCAAGACTCATACTGGCAATAGAAAAATGCGAAACCTTCAAGACACATGAAAACTCTCATTAGATAAGTT
Organism: Oryctolagus cuniculus; assembly: GCF_051225735.1. Classification (NCBI taxonomy): domain Eukaryota; kingdom Metazoa; phylum Chordata; class Mammalia; order Lagomorpha; family Leporidae; genus Oryctolagus; species Oryctolagus cuniculus. The sequence continues at coordinate 148,713,307 of NC_142874.1, forward strand.
AGCTACAGCAGCACAGAAAAGAATTGATTATCAGTGTATGAGCCCATTGCTTAAGTTTTTATTAACTGTAAAGAGAAAAACCCATCAAGTTGGAAAGGGTTATCGAATTAAGACTTTTCTCTAGGTCAAGATACCTGTGGAATTTTTCCTCTCTCTTTCTCCTGGCCTGTCGCGTCCTCCTTTTTGTTTTAAAAGATATTCTTTCAGTGTGCGGTGTGCTCGCTCAATTATGCCCTGGCCCTGAGGATTGTACGGCAATCCATGGACAAGTTGAACCTCCATTTTTTGGCAAAAGGTGGTAAAGGTTTGAGATGTATAGGCCGGGCCATTATCAGTTTTTAGCACCTGGGGTCTCCCCCAGGCGGCCCATGCATCCAGACAATGAGCAATCATCTGACGTTAGGGATGCAATTGGGCTAGAAGGTTTAATCGGTCCTGCGGTTTCCAATATCTTTAATGCGTTCACCACATATAAGGAATCTGACAACAAGTTAAAGGCAAAAGAGCACTGCTTAAGGACTTCAATAACTATTTTTAATTCCACAACTTGAGGTGAGCCTGGCTGAAACTGATGAAATACCGGGTCATTACCCTCTACCATATAAACCCCACAGCCTGTTTTTGACCCATCCGTAAATATATTTGGAGCACCTGGTAAGGGCTCAGCGGCTGTAATTTTTGGAAATCCTCATTTGCCGATTCAATTCCCGTACTTGCTTTATACCAGACTCTTTGTTATCGCCACACTCTTCAGACTCACTGCTGCTTTCTGAGCTACTTTCTGCAATAGTACTACTTACTAAGGAGGGGCTACACAACTCGGAAAGATCGGGGTACAGTTTTTTCCTAGTTCTTTTCTGACTCTCCTTCAAAGTTTTCCCTTTTTCACTGGCAGCTCTCTCGGAGCGCTCTTCCTGAAGCTCCTCCAAGGCAGCTTGACCGCTCAGAATAGTTTCACTACACCGCTCATCCTCGAGGCATGCTCGCACTAACTTCCATATTGGTCTCACTCCCCTTTCGAGATTACCCTGTTCGAATGCAAAATCCAAATCCCTGCCTAGTTTGTCCCATGAAGGGATAGTAAGGCTTCCCGAAACCCCATACCAGGGTGCAATGGTATCACAGTTACGTAAAAACCTATGCAATGTACTAGGCTTAAGTTTCAAACCGTTTTCTCAAAGCAGCGCCAGAAAAATTGGATGGGACTGTGAATTACCCACCGTCAAAAATTGTACTCTTTCCCTGGCCACGGGTCAGAGTCCTTCTGCTTTTGTCGCAGAACTTCCTCTGCTTTAATCGCAGAACTATCCTCCCGCTATTGTCGCAGGACTGCCCGCTCTTATCGCGGATCCCCACCTTATTTTCCTGGGGGACTTACCAGCGCTGCCCTGACTGCAGGAAGTTCTGAGTTCGCGTTTGAGATGGTTCCCCGTACGGGCCACCAGTTGTCGCGTCCCTCGACCAGCAAGGAAGACACGACCCGAACTCTTCTTCAAGCAGTTTATTCAGGAACCTTGAACAAGCTTCTTCTTCTGCCTCCTTCCCTCTCCCATCCCTCTTATAGCCATCAGCACACCAATCAAAAGCAGCCAAGTGGCAAGGATTGATAGGTACAGCAATGTGGAAGCCAGAAGGGAGCTCAGCCATCTCCTTATTAGGAGTTGTTTGTTTCTCGCCAGTCCTTCCGGGAGAAAGGAGCCGGCGCCATCTTTAGGGCGTGGTGCAATGGCTCCCCACACCCCTGCACCCACCTAGGAGACCCAGATGAAGCTCCTGGCTCCTGGCTTTGGCCTGGCCTAGCTCTGGCTGTTTTTTGTTTGGGGGGTGACCCAGTGGATGAAAGACCTCTCTCTCTGCCCTCCCCACCCCCACCCCATTAACTCCGGCTTTCAAATAAAGAAAATAAATCTTTTTTAAAGCAAGAAAATAAATAAAATGAAAGGATTATAAATGGTCAAATCTAAGACTATGGATGCTGCAGTGAATCCGTGCTGGACCAGAGGGAAGGAAGAGTGTCTGGGCTCCACAGCCCCGCAGCTGAGTCACCTTGGACTGGTTACTCGGTTTCTCCAGGCTTTGTCTGTCAGGGTTGAAACACATTTTTCTTGAAGTTCATTTGCACTTTGAAAAGTGGATGTGTCCCTCTCTGTGGGTTAGAACTTGGCTGAAACACAGGTTCTGGTGGTGTGAGCAGGGGCGCAGTGCAGAAAGCAGTGGGCACCAAGAGGACGGCAGGAGTCCTTGAGGGCACAGCTGGGACAGCTGGAACAGAATAGGGAAGGAGAGGGTGCAAGCCAGGGGCTCCCCTTGCCTGCTTCTCTCGGGAGCAGCCACAAGGAGCCCCTGCTCCCCGACTTGCAGGAACTCTCCCGAGATCCTCAAAGCTAGAATGCGTCCAAGGGCTTCCCCTCAGTTGGCGTGCGGCTGCGGTTTGCTGTGCAGTAGAAGCTCCTGCCCCCAGGGACCTTCTGCTGTTGCTGAGCAGCCTGGAGCTTCCCTGTGCTCAGCAGGCCGAGTGCCTGTGCTGACGGGGATTCTGTCCTTGACTCTGTGCTGTAGCCCAGACTGCTTACAAGGGTCCCAGGGCCTCCCAAAGCTGGGCAACGGTGGTGGTCCTTCCTGGGACCTCCAGCACCCGATGCCAAGGAACCGTGTGCAGGTGCATGTGAGTAGTTGCTGGCAAAAAGGAGCTGGCCCAGCAGCAAGCTCGCCCCCGGCTGGGAGGGACCCATCCTCTGGGAACGGAGATGAAGCCCCTCACCTGCCTCCTGAGCGCTCAGTTTGTGGTTTTCTGGGTGAGAAAGCTCCTGGATAGCTCCTTTCACTGATCCAGTTAGGAGCGAGGCTTGCTCCTTCTGGCCACGCCCCACCAGTCACGGAAGCCTGGGCTCTGTACCTGGGTATGTGAAGAGGGAGAGTCAGTGGTGCTGAGGTCGGCCAGGACTGGCATAACTGAATAATTCGCAGCATTTGTCAGTCCCCTAACTGAACAGTGACTCACACTTCCTATGAATTTCTAACTAGGATGAATTATACCGATAATAAGTACCTTGTGTGTGTGGGGGGGCGGTCCAGACTTGGAAATGGCAGCTTTTCAAAGTCAGCGTCTGCTTCACCAAAAGTAGCAATGCCACTAGCAGTGGCAGGGAGGGTGACTTTCCCACTGCGAGCTTGGGGAGCAGCTGGGCCCCACGGGAGCGGCTGAAGCATGGGCTCTGTGGAGTCCCCAGGGCTTTGCTTCCTGACTGTACACACCATGACAAGGGATCCGAGGACTGGGTGGGTGGTGGTTAGTAGCTCTGGGTGCATGGAGGAGCCTATGGCGGCATCCCAACTATCTCTAATGATAACGAAGCAGGAGAGTGAAAATTTCTCAGCAACTCCAACCTGTACCCTGATCGAAATGTTCAAGTACAGAGTGACCACACAGATTCACCTGGCTAAGAAGGTGTCCAAGAGCAGGGCCTGGTCTCCGGAGAAGCCTTGCTGAAGGCCCCGACTCTGAAAAAATGAAACCGTCCTTCCTCTGTGGCCCAGATCCCAGGACCACAGAGTAGTGTCTTCCAGACACGCAGGTCCCAGCTCCACCCTGGACCGGCTGGGCCAGTGGCAGGAGAACTGACGCTGAGGTTGCCAGAGTGCTGAGATCATGTGGGCAGATCCCTGCTGTGTGTGGGAAAAATAAGTTCCTGGATTGCCCTCTGAGTGGGGGTCCCACACTTGGGCCAGTGGGCACAGAGTAGGAAGCACTGGCCCAATGGGAGCCAAGGTCCTGCAAGGCAAGCTGCACAGTTCTGTTTTCCAGATCTGGTCACTGAAACTCAGATGTGAAATAGGTTGATTTAGTGAGGCCAGTGTCTGCTAATAATCACTGATAGAATTTAAAAGGAGGGAACGATCCAACATGGGAAGCGGGATACACAGCAGACTCATGGAATGACAAATGCCCCAAACAGCACTCTGGCCTCAGAATCAGCCCTTAAGGCATTTAGATCCAGCTAAAAAGCCCATGAGAATATATCAGGCATGGAAAGCCAAGATACTGTGGCAAAAAAATGAACTAAATGAAAGATCTCCGTGAGTGAGATCCCAGCGGGAAAAATGAGCCATCAAAGAAGGAGGTACCTTTCTCTGAAGGGAGGAGAGAACTTCCACTTTGATTATGGCCTTGTCTAAGTAAGGTCGGAGTTTGTGAACACAAGAGGCTTCCATAGCCTTGGCAGCTCATGACAAGAGCCTCGGGTGATTACTGACGTCATAAATAAGAGTGTCAATTGTTAAATCAACAACAGGAGTCACTGTGCACTTACTCCCCATGTAGTATCTTTGTCCTTAATGTGTTGTACTATGAGAATTAATGGTATAACTAGTATTCAAACAGTACTTTATACTTTGTGTGTCTGTGTGGGTGCAAACTGTTGAAATCGTTACTTAGTATAGAGTTGATCTTCTGTATATAAAGATAATTAAAAATGACTCTTAATGAAGAATGGGATGGGAGAGGGAGTAGGAGATGGGACGGTTTGCAGGTGGTTATGGGGGGAAGAACCACTATAATCCAAAAGTTGTATTTTTGAAATTTATATTTATTAAATAAAAGTTTTCTGTTAAAAAAATTGGTTGATTTAGTGAGATGCAAGCCCAGGCACACTTGGCTGCAGAGCCACCTGGCGCGGAGTATTCGGAAGCTCACTCAGTTCCTTCATATTTCACAGCACCAGCTGCATTCCCCAGGCCCTGTTACAGCCACTCCAGGGCTCTGCTGCTCCTCACGCCTCTCTTCCTGCTACATGGAAGTGTCTTCCTCCCATACCAGTGGGTGCCTTCCTCAAAGCCTAGAACTGGACCTGTTTATTTGGCTTCTTCAGTGCCTGGCACTAAGTAAAGACTTAAAATATTTGTGGCAGGGGCCGGCGCCGTGATGCAGTAGGTTAATCCTCTGCCTGTGGCACTGGCATCCCATATGGGCACCGGTTCTTGTCTTATTTATTCATTTGAAAGCAGAGTTACAGAGAGGCACAGAGAGAGAGAGAGAGAGAGAGAGAGAAAGTCTTCCATCCATTGGTTCACTCCCAAGTGGCTGCAACAGCTGGAACTGCACCAATCCAAAACCAGTAGCCAGGAGCTTCTTTCTGGTCTCCCATGCAGGTGCAAGGGCCCAAGGACTTGGACCATCTTCCACTGCTTTCCCAGGCCAGAGCAGAAAAGCTGGACTGGAAGAGGAGCAGCCAGGTCTCGAACCAGCGCCCATATGGGATGCCTGAACTGCAGGCTGCAGCTTTACCCACTATGCCACAGTGCCAGCCCCAGAGATAACATATTTTTAATTAACTTTGTAGTCAAAGCTTAAATGCTGCACCAAGTAAAGAGATCAGCAAATGAAAAGTTAAAAGGCCATAGCTGAGCAGGAAAATAGGCAGGGGCTACAAAGTATAATCCAGTGAAAGATGTTCAGCTTCACTCATATGAGGTAAGTTTTAAAATAATCACAGAACCTGGGGCTGGCGCTGTGGCGCAACGGGTTAATGCCCTGCCTGAAGCACCGGCATCCCATATGGGCACTGGTTCTAGTCCCGGCTTCTCCTCTTCTGATCCAGCTCTCTGCTATGGACTGGGCGAGCAGTGGAGGATGGCCCAAGCCCTTGGGCCCTGCACCCGCGTGGGAGACCCAGAAGAAGCTCCTGGCTCCTGGCTTCGGATCTGTGGAGCTCCGGCTGTTGCGGCCATCTGGGGAGTGAACCGTCGGATGGAAGACCTCTCTCACTGTCTCTACCTCTCTCTGTAACTCTGTCTTTCAAATAAATAAAATAAATCTTTAAAAAAAAATAGTCACAGAGCCTTGAGGACTATAGCAGGACGTAATTCTGACTTAAAGTGCTTCTGAAACTCATTCTAATTCTCTGTTCCACTGAAGCCCAGCACATGTGCCACAGCTGATGGTATCCTCCTGGTTGAACCTCATTTCTATATCCAGGAGCTGATCCACTCACAAGGTTTCACTAAACACCACCGGTGATGGCAAAGCATGCGTTATTGCCTAGAAATTTTATTTTCTTCCCAATTTGTCTTTATTTTTCCTAGTTCTTATGCATTTAACTGGCAGATAAAAATGGCACAAACATGGTTGACAACATAGCATTTTGCTAAAGGCACACACTACAGAATGATTAAATCAAGCGAGTCCACACATCCTCTGCTGAGAGCATTTGCCATCTGCTCCCAGCTCGGTCCTGGTATGTGGCACGCTGTGCAACTGACCTCCAGACCTAGAGATCTGCATTTTCATTACTGACAGCCCAGATTCTAAAAGGCTTCATCTCCAAAGAGCCACGAACTTGTGAGCACGGAGTCGCAGCAGCCTGGCACCATGAAGGAGACTCACGCTTGCAAGAAGAGGTAGGAACAGGCAAGAAGAGACCAAGATGAAGACAGTCCTGAACCAGCCAGAAGCTAGAAATAAGACGGCTCGGCAGGGGCTAGGCCAGCCATCCTGGAGCACATTTGAGGTGTGTAGAAGAAACGCGGGAGGCGGGGGGGGGGGGGTGGCAAAGATGGGAGAGGACAGAATTCACAGCAGTCACTGCGCCAGCACCACAGGGGCTGGTCACATGCAGGGGAGAGGCCCTCCAGGTGCATCGGGCTGTTGGTCTGTGAGTGTGTGGGAGTGGAGCGAGAAGGCTTCACAGCAGAGCATGGGAAGGCGATGACTTCTGCCCAGGCGTGTGCCGCTCAGGCCGTGTGCACCTGCTCAGGTAGCACACAGCTGCACAGTCGTGCATGTAGCCTGCAGAGCGGGACTGCACAGGTGACAGCAACTCACTGCATGACACACACGAGGGCAGCACTTTCCACATCTGCAGCCTTTGTCGGCATGAAGTCCTTGGGCAGCCAGAGTGTGACACAAGGCAAAGCCCGCCTTGATTGGAGAGGTGGGGTTTCCAGAGGGGCGAGGGCCAAAGTTCAGTGCAGAATATGGCGCTTCCTGGACGTGGAAGAAGGGAGCTGCACCTGCTGCAAACAGGTGCTGCTTCTGCATGCGGAGACACCCCATCAGAGCACTCTGGGTGTGACGTGGGCATGGCTCCTGCACACACGGAGGGCGTCCCTTCCTGAGACAGCAGCGTCCTGATGCCGAGACCAGGCTCTGTGTGCTGACGTCACTGGAAACAAGACTGACTGTCAGCCGGAGCAACCAGGCCGCGCTCGCACAAGCCTTGTGCTACACAGTAGTCAGAGGGTTCTGCCCACCGCCCTCCTCCTCCTCCACCCCCAGCCGCAGGCCCAGCCCAGAGAGGAGCCACTTACCCAGGAAACTGAATTCTGGCAGGTGTCTCTGCCACATCCTCTGTATCAGGGCAGGGGTTTCAGAAATCTGAAATAAAGATGACTCAGCAAAAGCCCTGGGCTGACAAAGCGCTCCTACAGGTCTTCATTTAGGGCCGTGAGGATGAGGGCCTGGGCGTCAGCTGCCGGCACAGTTTCCCCAGCCTAACCCTAGCCCTAGCCCTAGCCCTAACCCTAACCCTAACTCTCACCCTAACCCTCACCCTCATCCTAACCCTCACCCTCACCCTCACCCTCACCAGGCACTCAAACACAGGAGCCATGGACTTTTAGGATTGCTGGGAAAATGAGAGGAGCAGACCCAGCCCAGACTTACACCTGTGTGGATATGATCCACAGTGGGTCGGTCTAAACACTTTGGCATCCGGCCTCACCCTCCCCAACCTGAAGATCACGCCCACTCAGCAGCAGGTGTTTTTGCAAGAGAACAGGGAAGCTCCACCTTGGCTATTGTAGAATAACCTGCTCCATCTGGTAATTGTGTGAGTAACAGGTGTTTTTTTATCTCTCTCTCTTTTTAAATATTTTTATTTTTAGTTATTTGAAAGACAGAGTTAGAGAGAGAGAGAGAAAGAGAGAGAGAAAGAGAGAAAGAGAGAGAGAGAGAGAGAGGTCTTCCATTCACTGGTTCACTCCCCAGATGGCCACAATGGCCAGGGCTGGGCCAGGCTGAAGCCAGGAGACTGGAAGTCCATCCAGGTCTCCCATACGGGTGCAGGGGCCCAAGCACATCAGGACATTAGCAAGGGATCATTGTCTGGAATCTCCAAGATCTGAGACGAGGACAGAATGAAGCTCATTGTCCTAATCAGTCAGGAGCCAGCCAGGTGAACCACACACTTTCTAAGGGACACTTGCTCCCTGCCTTCTACTTGCTGTCTCTGTGCTTGTGCACTGGGGCTTGGTGATTCGGCAGCTGGGGACCATGTTCTATGTGGCGTTGAGTCACGGCCTGGGGTCAACTTGCAGTGTCAGCTTCTGCCACCCACGTGGGAGACCTGGATGAGCCTGACCCAGCCCTGGCCATTGTGACCCATCTCAGGCTGTGGGAGGCCAAGTCCCCATCAGAGACTCATGGGGACAGGACAACACTACCAGCTGTGCGAGAAAGCCTAGGGAAAGGCAACACGTGTCGGTGTCCCCATTTTTGGAAAGATGAATCTGCTAACTTGCTGCTGGCACATCAGGTATCCAGACAGAGTGTGAGTGGCTCTGGCTGCACAAGGAAGCCTTTCTTTCTCCGAACTCAGTGTGTTCCCGAGCCCTGACCTGCTCAGTGGTGCAGCCTTGGCCGGGCACAGGCTCACCCACACTGTCCCTGGATGCCCAGGCACACATGGCATCAGTGCTGGCCTGCTCTGTACCCTGCCATGAGTGCAGTTGCCAAGTGTCCATCATTCTCATCAGAGGCCTTTGATCTATACACTCAGGCAATGAGGATGTTTCCCTGTGGTCAGTGCTCCTGGGTGTGGAGGGAGGCCGTGTCCCTGTGGTCAGAGCCTCTGGGTGCAAAGACTTCTCCTTACCTCTCCAGAACCCTCTTGGCTCCTGAGCCCCCAGGTCTGTAGAGTGACACGTGGCCTCTGTGAGTTCTGCTGAGCTCAGCCTCCTGCTGTGTTCCTTCCAGCTTCTGTGTGGCTGGCTCACACTCTCCTGATCTGGGGCCCGGTGGGAACATGGGAAGCCCAGCCCCCAGGTCTTTGGCCAAGTGTGTTCCTGTGCTTGGGACCCTGTCTGTTCTGCCGGCTCCTGGATTCTGACCTGCATTCTCTCTCGACAGCTGTTAGGGCAGCAGGCCTGGCGGCAGGGAAGGAATGGTGGGAAGGGTCAGGGGCTGGGCCCCAAGCCAGCAGGGGAGGCCCTGGTGAATATCAAAACATGACTCCACATTATGATACATACTTCCATGCTTGTGTGCAGGTGTCACTGCTGTTTAAGTGATGTGTTCGGGGCCATCTTCCAGGGAGGAGCTGTAGGGTGAGCCCAGCATTCTGACATCAGACACCTCTTAGGGGTGTCCCTCAGGGACTGCAGGGGGACACAGAGAATGGAAGCTACTGGCCAGGAATGTGCCAGCCCCGCGGGACACCTCCTGCAAGCTCCCAAGACCTGGAGGGAAGTGCGATCCCCAACTGCGCAAGAGGCAGTCGGGCTTGGGAGATGGGCAGCTGGGTTCTGACCAGGAGCCTCCCCTCTGGGCTGCCCCTTCACATAGCTCTTCCCTCCCCACTCCTGGTGCAGGCAGGGGCGGCAGACTGATGGCTGTGGCTCAGCCGCGGAGGATGAGGAGGGACTCGCCCAGTACAGTGGCTGCACTGATGCCGATGTCACTGCTCTGCTGCCATTGGCATTGGCCTTGGCTACCGTCTCTGGACTCCCGGGGAGGAGGCGTTGACAGCTCTCATTATTCCTGCTGTCCTGGCAACGGAAACACCACAGGCACCCTGTGGATGGGCTGCAGCCATGGATTTTACATTGCTGTGAAAACTTGGTCAGCAACAGGAATGGGTGGTGCCAGCTTGCCCACCCAGCTCTTGCTGCTGTTGGGCAGGGAGTGGCACCATGGTGACCAGCAGACTCCAGAGATGCTGTGCTCAGGGCCTGCCATGTGGGCCTGGATGTCCACATCACCCACATTCACAGCTGAGACCCTAACCCCCACGGTGGTGGGGCCTCACAAGGGGGTTCCTGACCTTTCAGAAGAGGCCCTGTATTCCCTATGGCACCATGCTTAGCTGCACTGCTCAGCAACTGTGTGGCTGAAGCTGGCTGACAGCCCTTGGAGCTCTGGGTTGTGTGGCTGAGAGTTGCAGGTTAGCGAGGATGTGGCTGAGCTCATGTGTGGGCTGTGTCTCCACCATCTGCAGCTTCCCCCAATGCCTGGCTGCTCCCAGCTCTTCCTCTGATGTTGACACCTCCAGTGAGAGCCACACGAGCTTTTTGCCTGCTCCAGCCTCATGGGAATATCATGAGGCACCCAGACAAAAGGCCTTAACTTCGCAGATCCCACACATAGCTGGTCCTGTCTTTCAGGGAAAGGCTGCCCTCCAGGCTCTGCTTGGTGCCTCTGACTATTTTTCAAAATTTCATACAGACTGCATCGATGTTGTCTGCAATAAGGTGATCTCACCAAATTGATCTTGTTGCTGTATCTGTAAACACCTGATACATTTAGAGCTTATTTTTTTGTGCACAGTGTGAGGTTTATCCTCCTTTTATTGATTTTAATTTAATTTAATTTATTTATTTAAGTAGTTGCCCAGGTGCCTATTATCATTTATTGAAGTCAATTTGTGACCCAATGCCATAAAATTATTAGAGAACATTGGGGAAACCCTGCAAGACATTGGCATAAGCAAAGGGTTCTTGGAAAAGACCCCAGAAGCACAGGCAATCAAAGTCAAAGTTAATAAATGGGATTACATCAAATTGAGAAGTTTCTGCACTGCAAAAGAAACACTCAGCAAAGTGAAAAGACAACAGACAGAATGGGAGAAATTATTTGCAAATTATGCAACCGATAAAGGATTAATAACCTTAAAAGGATTAATATAGAGACAAAGAAACTCAACAACAAAACAAACGGCCCAGTTAAGAAATGGGCAAAAGACTTAAACAGGCATTTTTCAAAAGAGGAAATCCAAATGGCCAACAGACACATGAAAAAAAATGCTCAGGATCATTAGCCATCAGGGAAATGCAAATCAAAACCACAATGAGATTTCCTCTCATCCCCCTTAGAATGGCTTTCATACAGAAATCAACGAACAATTGCCGGTGAGGATGTGGGGAAAAAGGTACCCCAATCCACTGTTGGTGGGACTGTAAACTGGTGCTGTCACTGTGGTAGACAGTATGGAGATACCTTAGAAATCTGAATACAGACCTACCATATGACCCAGCCATCCCACTGCTGGGAATTTACCCAAGGGAAATGAAATCAGCATATGAAAGAGTAATCTGTACCCCATGTTTATTGCAGCTCAATTCACAACAGTCAAGTTATGGAATCAACCCAAATGTACATAAACTGAAGACTGGATAAAGAAATTATGAAGTGTGTACACAATGGAATACTACACAGCAGTAAAACAAAAATGAAATTGTGTCATTTGCAACAAATCAAAGACACTGGAAAACACCACACTTAGTGAAATAAGCCAGTCCCCAAAAGACAAATACCATAGTTTCCCTGATCTGTGAGAACCAACAGAGCACCTAAAAGGTAATCTAAAGAAGTGAAACTGACACTTGGAGATGCAGTGACTTTGAACAGCCCTTGTCCCGACTGCTGAGGAACGTTTATTTTTTCCCATGCAATTTGTTGAACTCTTTACTTAGTATAAGGTTAATCTTATGTGTATAAATTTAATTGAAAATAGATCTTAATAAAAATAAGAATGGGAACAGAACAGGAGAGGGAGGAGGAGGAGGGGTGGGGTGTGGGTGGGAGGGCAGGTATGTTGGGAAGAATCACTATGTTCCTAAAGTTGTATTTATGAAATGCATGAAGTGTGTTTTCCTTAAATAAAAGGTTTCTGGGGAAAAAAAGTCAATCTATCTCAGTTATTGCAATGCCACTTTACACAGATTGAATATCACGGTGCTGCAGCGATTTTCTTGATTTTTATTGTACCTGTCGGTTGGGCAGAGACCACATTGCTCTGACTACAGAGACGGCTGTCTTTGAACCTGCAGCTTCTCCTTACTGATGTTTTCCCAGCTGCCCCTATGTGCAGACCTGGATTTCCATACAGCCATCACTCATGTCCATGGGTTCTGCATCCATACATTCAACCAGTGGCAAATAAAAAATATTTGAAAAACAAGGGGGCCTTTGACCTAGTGGTCAAATCTTCTGTTGGGACCCCGTACCCAGTACAAGAGTAGCCAGGTTCATATTGCAACTCTGCTCTTGACTCCAGCTTCCTGCCAGTGCACCTGGGAGGCAGTGGTGATGACTCAATTAGTTGGGTCCCTGCCACCATGTGGGAGACCTGGATTGAGTTCCAGCTCCTGACTTCAGCCTGGCTGAGCCCCAGCAGAGTGGGTGTTTGGAGTCCAAGCAAGCAGATAGGAGCTCTCTCTGTCCATCTCTCTCTCTTTGTATCTCGTTGGCACCTGGCCACGCCCTGGAGCTCTCCCCAGCCTCTCTCCTCCACAGCCCACACTAGTGCATGGGAAATGGCTGCTTGTCCTGACTGCTGATTTTCATGTTTTATTTTCTCCCTGGTCTGCCAGAGCTTCAGATACCTCAGACTCCTTCCACGCGTTTCTGGGCCCCTGCTCCAGGCATCCCTTCACTGAAGTTGCTCCAGTAGGTTTGCTGCTCCTATTGGGGGTGTGACTCAGTGTACCTGATCTTTGAAAATTCTCATAGTGGACACATGGCTAGGAAGTAGCTGGTCAGGATGGCCCTCCCCAGTGAGGCTGTGTCATGGTCAAGGCAGGAGGAACCCATGCCAGCAGCTGCGGAGGGAGGCTGTCACCTGTTTGGCCCTGTCCCAGAATCCTGTTGCCCAGTATCCCCAGGGAGGATTCCCTATGTGCTGCTGGGTGGTGGCAGCGAGGGAGCCTGGGTGCTCCTGCCTTCTACCTCGCGGGCCATATGGGCCCCAAGTCTCCAGCTCTCACCCTCTTGGAGCTCATGTGACTGTGTCCACCTCTCCCGCTGCTTCCTGTGGCTTGGGGGCCTCTGCCCAGGTGGTGGCTTCCTGCACTTCTTCACTGCTGGTGCTGCTGCTGGTACCGTGTCTGCCTCCACAGGGTCACTCGTGAAGTAATTCTTGTGCTTGCACTTTGAGAAGGGTTTCAGGGGAAGCAGAAGTAAATTCTCTGTTAAATCTATCACATTTAAAAAATATGTATTTTTTTTTGACAGGCAGAGTTAGAGAGAGAGAGACAGAAAGGTCTTCCTTTTCTGTTAGTTCACCCCACAAATGGCTGCTATGATCGGCGTGCTGTGCTGATCCGAAGCCAGGAGCCAGGTGCTTCCTCCTGGTCTCTCATGCAGCTGCAGGGCCCAGGCACTTGGGCCATCCTCCACTGCCTTCCCAGGCCACAGCAGAGAGCTGGATTGGAAGAGGAGCAACCGGGACAGAATCTGGCGCCCCAACCGGGACTAGAACCCAGGGTGCCAGCGCTGCAGGCGGAGGATTAGCCAAGTGAGCCGCGGCGCCAGCCTTAAAAAATAAGTTTTTAAGATTTGTTTATTTGCTTCAGAGTCAGAGTCTCAGACAGAGGGAGAGACAGAGAAGGGTCTTCCATCCCCTGGTTCACTTGCCAAATGGCTGCAATGGCCATAGATGGGCCGATCTGAGGCCAGGAGCCAGGAGCTTCTTCTGGGTCTCCCCCATGGGAGCAGGGGCCCAAGGACTTGGGCCATCTTCTATTGCTTCCCCAGCCATTAACAGGGAGCTGGATTGGAAGTGGAGTAGCCAGGACTCAAACTGTCGCCTATATGGGATGCTGGCACTACGGGCGGTGGCCTTACCTGCTATGCCACAACACCAGACCCTTAAAAATATTTTATTTATATATCTGATTTATTTGAAAGGCAAGAGAGAGACAGACAGGGAGATCTCTGTGGTTCATTCCCAACAACATACAGGGCTGAGCCAAGTCAAAGCCAGAAGACAGGAGCTCAATCCAGGTCTCCCACATAGGGGCAAGGACTCAAGTCCTTGAGCCATTGCCTCTCTCAGGTGAGCATCAGCAGGAAGCTGGATGAGAAGCAGAGCCAGGACTTGAACCCTGGCACACCAGTGTGCATTGTGGGCATCTCTCATCTCTCATTCACCATCTTTAACAGAAAACTGAGTCGTTCATTCTCGATTGCTTCTCTCAGTACCCAGCAGTGCACACAGGTGTTCAACAAATTGTGCTTGTCTTTCTGATTTCATAAACGTACTCACATTTTATCTTATTGACTCAATTTTAAAGTTTTCTGGGTGTGATACCCACTCCCTAAAATATTTTTATATTTTTGCTCTGCTTTAAAGAAACACTTCAGCTAAGCCTTCGAGAATGTAACTCTGCTGCCCTGCCCACAGAGCTCACCCAAGGCACAGCACCACACAGGGCAGAGAGCACCAGGGGCACATCTCAGATGAGGTCACAATCACTGCAGATGTTAAAATCCTCAGAGCATATGTCCCAAAGGCCATCCTGGCCCTGCCTGGCAGGCCAGGCGTCCAGCTGGAGGAGGCCTGGTTGGCTGCAGCTCCAAAGATCATCTGCACCACTCACCCTCCTTCCTGGCTGCCCAGAACCGTGCCTGTGTCCAGCACTTGGAAAGAGGCCAGGTTCACGGAGGAACTGAACATCTCGCTCATTTGGTTTGATTTGACATTGATTTCAGAATCCGCATGTGGCCAGATGGCTGTCCTAGGTGGCTGATTACTCACTCTGATCTCGTATCTCCCAGGGATGAAGGCCGCCCTGCACTCTGATGGGAAGTGTCAGGGCCATGGCTCTTCCCAGGAGCTGAGCCTCTAGGATGTAGCCTGGGAGGGGGCAGCTCTCATGGCCCCGCTCACAGGATCTGTGTCTTAGACCTGTACGTGTTGTTTCCTGTGTTTCCTGCAGTTTCACCTTAGTCCCACCTGGCCTAAGGCCCAGGGGCTGTGGGGGAAGCTTCAGAATCTGCAGCCCGAGAGCTCTTGGTCCAGCACAAGGACACTAGGAGCTGCTTTGCTGATGGCCAAACTGGGCTCCTGAGCCATCTGTGTCACTCTGGGCCACACCTGAAAGCTCGTGAGACACTTCCTCGTGTGCTCAGTGAGGTGAGTCCAGGCGCTCATGAGTCCACTCTGGTCAGTGGTAGATTTATCAATCCTGATGTTGATTTTGAAACATGGACAATTGTGCTGGCTTCAGTGTGGGGTGGTTTGCTGTTGATCTGAGGTAGCTGTTTGCCACAGCACTTAAGATAGCACTTGGGCTGTCTTCATTCCACACTGAGGAGCCCAGATTTGGGTCCTGGCTCTGTTTCTAATCCAGCTTCCTGCTAAGGAGGCAGCAGGTGATGCCACCAGCATAGGAGACCTGGATGGAGCTCCTGGCTTCTGGCTTCGGCCTGGCTCAGCCCTGGCTGTTGTGGCCATCTGGGGAGTGAACCAGCAGATGAAGATCTTTCTCTGTCTCTATCTATCTATCTTAGAAAAAAAATGTCCCACCAGACTGACCCCTTGGCTCAGGTGCTGCATTTTGACAGCCCCAAGCTACCTGGGACACCTGGCTGAGGAGCTGAGGGGATGCTCGCCTGCCCCTGGGGCCTGATGTGGCTCTGGCCCTTCCCTGGTGTCTTCACCCCCACTAACCAGAGAGGGCAGCAGAGGAGGTAGATATTCGTTCTAATTATTTTTTAAAGATTTCTTTGTTTATTTTGGAAGAAGTTACAAGGAGAAAGGGAGAGAAGGAGAGAGAAAAGGAGGGAGAGAGAGAGAGATATCTTCCATTCCCTGGTTCACTCCCCAGATGGCCTGAATGGCCAGTGCTGGGCCAGGCTGAAGCCAGGAGCCAGGAGCTTTATCCTGGTCTCTCATGTGAGTGGCATGGGCCCAAACACTTGGGCCATCTTTCACTGCTTTTCCCAGGCCATTAGCAGGGAGCTGGATTGGAAGTGTAACAGCTGGGACACAAACAAGTGCCCATATGGGATGCTGGAGTCACAGGGAATGGTTTAACTCCCTACACCACATTGCTGGCCCCAGTGTAGACAATCTGCATTGCACATGTAAGGGACCTGGCTCCAGCCATCCCTGCTTACATCCCGACTCAGCCTTGCTGACCACCTGTCTCCAGACTTGCACCAAGAGGGTCCATCTGAGTTTACTGCCTCCAGATGCACAGTCCACCTCAGATAAACCCTACACAAGGCAGAGCCTGCACCACAGGCTTGAGCTGTCTTCTGTTGTCACCTGGGAGTGGATGGACATTAGGACAGATGGGCGGGAGTGCTGGTGTGAAGTCCCTAGCAGACACTCTTGCTCCATGAGCCCTGCTCTTCATGCAGGGAGTGTGTAGCTGCATGTCAGCCAAGCAGCTTTGTAAGCAGCAGAAGTCCCAGGGAACAGGACAGCGTCCATGCCGTGAAGTGGGGCCCCTCTCGGGCCGTGCTCCTTGGTCTGCTCAGCACAGCCGGGGGCAGTGCTCCTAGGTGACCTAGGCAAAGTCCAGGAGGGACCTGTCTCTGCAGGTGACCCTCTCCATCACCGAGTTGGGGTCCAGAGGACTCTGGTGGCCACTGTGGTGGGGGCTCAGAGATCCAGGTGCACCCTGGCTCTGACATACAGGGTGCCTTCATCTGAGAGCTGGCCATGCTCACAGATGTCTCTTTGATGGCGAAAGGTGGTCAATCGGGGCCAGCCCTGGGGCACAGACAGTAAAGCCACCACCTGTGATGCTGGCATCCCATATGGGCACTGGTTCAAGTCCCCAGGTTTGCCCTCTGGGTCTGAGTGCTGTGCCCACCTCATCTGCAGCCCCCTCTCCCCAGGACCAGGCCCTGTCTTGTGCAAGTTCTTTGTCTTGAGACTTTACTGAGACACTTGGTCCTTTCCTAGGGGTCTGGAGCAGCCCAGGCCCTCCCACCTTGATCCGGGCTGCTCCAGCCGTGCCCTCACCTCTCTGCAGCCTCTGGACAAAAGACAAATCAGCCTACAGCATTTCCCATGCAGTTTAGGTGGGCCCAGCTTTCTCAGGTACAGTCAGAGACCACCTGCAGCAAGGAGGCCCTGCACACACAAGAGGAGACTCCCTGGCTCCTGAGTCTGCTTCCACTCCACCCAGACGTGGCCCCGTCACCGTTATCCCCAGAGACCCAGACCCGGCCGCTCTCCTGCTTGACAATCACAACCTCTGGGGCTACTGGACTCTGCAGCAGGAGCCTTTTTGTCACTCCTGAACCTCCTCTACCCTTACCACCTGGCTCTCAACCAATATGGGGATCCACCGAGAATAGCCAGGACATTTTACATTACAGTGGGCTTAAGCCCTGTTCAAAACATCTTAGGGTGAGTAATCAAAAGGTCCAGTATGATGTCAGGCATGGCTGGATCCAGGTGCTCAACAGTGTCTGGAGATTTGTCTCCATCTTCGATCCCTCAGGGAGGAGATGCCCTCTGACCTGCAGCTGTCAGAGCTCAGAGGCAGGGTGCTGCACAAGAGCTGTGCCAGCACAGCCCATGAAGCCTTGTTCCCCGCCTTGCACAGAGGACAAGCGTACCCACTCCCCACTGTTGTGTGCAACACAGGGCAAGTGAGACAGTCATCCACAGGGCCTGGCTACACAACATGGGAGGCACAGATGAAAACAAGACACAAATGGATGCCCCAGTGCAACCAGCTCTATAGCAGAAAGCTGCAGCAGAAGCAGCTCTTGGGGCTGGGCTGGCAAAATGTGTCAGGTTGGTGACAGGTAAGGTGGGCTTTGAAACATGTGTAGGAGCCCACCAGACAGAGCAGAGTTGTCTGGACCCTGTGAGCAGAACCGTGGACACTGCCTGGATCCCTCATGGGCAGTGAGTGATTTTGACACGTTTGAACATCATCAGAGGCTAGGATGCGTCTGTCCAGGGAGGGGAGAGCAGAGCAGAGCTTGGAGAAGCAGGGATGAAGACGTCAGGAGTTTCAGCTTCAGCCAACACCAGTGCCATGGAGGCCCTTGGTTGCCACACCCGGAGCTGGAAAGCTCAGGGTAAGCTTCACCTTCCTCCCAGAAGCAGTCCCAGGACTGAGAGGTGTGTGGCACACGGAAACTGCCTTGGGAGCTCTGAGGGCGCGATGCTGCAGCCCTCCCCTCACCATGGGCTTCCCAGGAGCAGGGCTCACACTCAGCCCGCTGTGCGCGTCTCTGGGCTTGTCCCAGCCGAGCATACATGGGGCGATCAGCAGTCGGTGAGTGACCTCTTCACCTTGATTCCTGGCCTGCAACAGCTGCCCGTGAGAAGCTTTGGAGACTGGAGCTCAGTCACAGTCACCAGACGCAAGTGCTCTGAGCACAGGCGCTGAGCGTCAGACTGAGTCCATCCTCCTTCGCAGGAGTTTGTACAGATCTGCGGCCTGAGTTCCTCAGGAATGAGTGACCCTGAGGCCTTTCATCTCTCAGAGAGACTCCCTGGCCTGTAACCCCTCCTGACATGTAGCCCAGAGGGTGGGCAGAGAGAGGAGGGGAGGGGCCCTGAGGAGGGGAGGGGAGGGGCTCTGAGAGGGGGAGGGGCTCTGAGGAGAGGAGGGGAGGGGTTCTGAAGAGGGGGGAGGGGCTGTGAGGAGGGGAGGGAGGTTGTGAGGAGAGGAGGGAGGGGGGCTGTGAGGAGGGGAGAGAGGGGCTGTGAGGAGAGGGGGAGGGCCCTGAGGAGGGGAGGGAAGGTAGCTGTGGGGAGGGGAGGGACTGTGAGGAGAGGAGGGGAGGGGCTCTGAGAGGGGGGAGGGGCTCTGAGGAGAGGAGGGGAGGGGTTCTGAAGAGGGGGGAGGGGCTGTGAGGAGGGGAGGGAGGTTGTGAGGAGAGGAGGGAGGGGGGCTGTGAGGAGGGGAGAGAGGGGCTGTGAGGAGAGGGGGAGGGCCCTGAGGAGGGGAGGGAAGGTAGCTGTGGGGAGGGGAGGGGCTCTGAGGAGAGGAGGGGAGGGGCTCTGAGAGGGGGGAGGGGCTCTGAGGAGAGGAGGGGAGGGGTTCTGAGAGGGGGAAGGGCTGTGAGGAGGGGAGGGAGGTTGTGAGGAGGGGAGGGAGGGGGGCTGTGAAGAGGGGAGGGGAGGGAGGGGGACTGTGAGGAGAGGAGGGGAAGGGCCCTGAGGAGAGGAGGGGAGGGGCTGTGAGGAGAGGAGGGGCTCTGAGGAGAGGGGGAGAGGGGCTATGAGGAGGGGAGGGGCCCTGAGGAGAGGAGGGGAGGGGCTGGGAGGAGGAGAAGGGAGGGGTTGTGAGGAGGGGAGGGGAGGGGCCCTGAGGAGAGGAGGGGAGAGGCTGGGAGGAAGGGAGGGGCTCAGAGGAGAGGGGGGAGGGGCTGTGAGGAGGGGAGGGGCTCTGAGGAGGGTGGGAGGGGTTCTGAGGAGAGGGGGGAGGGGCAGTGAGGAGAGATGGGGGGGCTGTGAGGAGAGGAGGGGAGGGGCCCTGAGGAGGGGGGAGGGGCTGTGAAGAGAGGAGGGGAGGGCCCTGAGGAGGGGGGAGGGGCTGTGAGGAGGGAGGGTGTCTGAGGAGGGGAGGCGCCCTCTGCAGGAGGTGCTGGACGTGAGGGTGGACGTGGTCCCCACTCAGGGAGACAGGGCTATCCTGGAGCTTGTTGTCCTGTCTGTCATTCCATTCTGGCTGTGGAAACAAGGGCCACACTGGGGCTCACAAGCGAGATTCTTTCCCACAATCCTGGAGGCTGCAGACCAAGATCCAGGTGTGCCAGGCTTGCTCCCTGGGCCCCTCCTCCTCCCCTGTACCCCTCATCTGCATCCCCGTCTCCTCCTCCTGTAAGGACCCCCAGCAGATTGGGTCAGGGCCACACTGGTGGTAGGTCTTACCTCGGCCTCGTCCTCACAGGCCGGTCTCCTAACACAGCGCTCTAGAGGCTGGGCCTCCGTACGTGGGTTTGGAGTGGGAGATGCAGTTTGTCCACCACAGAGCTGATTTCTTGGCTCCCTTGGGATTCACTGTGGATGTCCACCGGCGGAGCTGCCCTGCAGTGTCCACCTGTGGATCCACATATGCTGTGAGCTTTACCGAGCAGGGTCTGCAGTGTTTGTATGTGGGCTGACCACCTGCCCTGGGCAGCCCACACTGTGGAAATCCTAGGAGGGGTGTGCCCCCTTGTTTGCACTCATGTGTGCCTTTGTGTTGGGGGCAGGGCTGCTGGGAGATCAGGATTCAGAAAAGAAAGGAGAGGGAAGCAGGGGGATTAATGTTAGAACTCGGTGTTTCCATGGTTGGACCCTAATTGCGGCAGCTTCTGTCTCAGCCAAGGGCCTGGAATGCCAGTCTCCAGAGGAGGGCTTGGGAGCGAGGACAGAGCCTCCTGGGGTTTGCAGTGAGCAGGTGCTAATCCGTATCTGAAATAAACTCCTCTAGTTTATGTCAGAAAACAGTCGGTGTGTGTTTTCATTTCTCAGTCGTGCTTGCCTTGCCCTGCTCTGTGTGTTTGTTTCCAACACACAACCTACAATACGTCCGAAGTAACCCATCCTTCTCTGTCATTTTTCAGTCTCCCTGCTGTCTCACTGGCCCTGAGTCCTTCTCTGCTGTGTTTTTACTGAAGTATTGCTGAGTGCGTTTCTGATACCTGATTCTAATTTAGAGTTGCCTTACTGATGTGTCTCCTCCTTGCCTGCGCAGGGGAGAAACGGTGGCCCTCGCTGAGGAGGGGCTGTGGGCCCAGCCAGGGCTATCGTTGGGCCTGGCTCAAGGCTGACTCTCAGCCCTGCAGCTATCGTGGGCACCTGGTCCTCCAGGTGCCACCACTGGAGGAAGACCAGAAATCCCCTGGACGGTGAGAGCTTGCTTTCCAGAGCCTTGGCTTACAGACTCAGTCCTCTCTGGCTACAGAAACTTGCCCCAGGGATCCTGTGTGGTAAGGGGGTACCTTGGGGAGGCTGACAGCCCATGGCTGGCTGTGCTGCTTGGGTCCTTTCTGGTGAGCCCTGCTTGCTACCATCCAGTAACACTATCTTCTTTCACAAGGAAATATTTTATGAAATTAGCTGATTTACTGTGGGTCAACTCACCCCCTCCGGGCCCCAGCCAAACAAGCACCTGACAGGGGGAGTCTTGCCCGGCTGTCTGCCTGTACAGGCCCAGTGTCTGGGGTCTGAACAAGGCACAAGCAGGTGCCCTAAGGCAGAGTTATCTATCAAAGTGGGCCTCAGCAGACAGGTTCACATGGGTGATGCTGCCCAGAAGTCAGACCTCACATTGAATTCTGTCCATGGGGTGACTACTGCAGATGCTTTCCCCCTGTGATGCCTGGGGCTGAGGTGAGGGTTAATGCCAGCGTCTCACAGCTGTTGGGGCTCCTCGTGTCCCCACCACCCTGCAGCTCACCTTCCTGTTCAGGTTGCTTCTGGAGGCTGAACACAAAGTTCTAGAAAGGCAGTGTGTGAACTGACTGAGCTCACCTGAGAAAACAGCTGTCTCCTGGTTGGATGTAACTTTCTGTTCTGACTTATTTCTACTACCTGCATTAAGTACAATCCCAATTGCACTCCTGCCACAATACAGTTAATAAGTGAATTCTCTCCCTAATGAGACAATTGTCTGGATGAGAAGATGCTGGGCTCGCATCTTCCAGACACTCTGCTGCTCACAAGGAGTTGCCAAAACCAAAGGGAGATACTGATGCTGTGTGGGGCCCTTTGACCCCAGCCCCCTTGAGCTCTGATGACACAATGCCCAGACCCAAACTTGCCACGCCCTGCTTCTGTTGTCTAAACCCTCAGGGAGCCTGGGGAGGACCTGTGTTGTCTGTCAGTGTCCCCCTGGCAGTGAAGAGGCCACAGCAGATGCCTGGGATCTGGCTCTCTGGACACTTTTCCAAGCCCACTCCTCAGACACGTATCCCCGAGCTGGGCCATGGTGCTGGCAGAGGGATCGGTCATGCTGCTCCTGCTTGGGCTCTGGGCGCACCTGGAACCGGGCCAGAGCTCCCCTGGTCGTCCCTCGTGGCGCTATGTTTCATCTGAGGTGGTGATTCCTAGGAAGGAGCTACACCAGGGCAAAGGTGTTCAGCTGCCAGGCTGGCTCTCCTATAGCCTGCGTTTTGGGGGCCAAAGACACGTCATCCGTATGCGGAGAAAGAAGCTTAATTGGCCCGGGCACCTGCTAATGATGACTCAGGATGACCAAGGAGCCTTGCAGATGGACTATCCCTACATTCCTATGGACTGCTACTACCTCGGCCACCTGCAGGACATTCCTCTGTCTACCGTCACCATTGACACCTGCTATGGGGGCCTGGAAGGCATCATGAAGCTGGATGACCTTGCCTACGAAATCAAACCCCTTAGGGACTCCCACAGATTTGAACACATCGTTTCTCAGATAGTGGCCGACTACAACGCCACGGGGCCCATGTATTCGCTGGAACACAAGGAGGATATGGACCCCTTCTTCTCTGAGGTGAACAGCACTGTGGCTCCCAGGTTCTCTTTTATGTTGTACAGTGCCCATATGTTCCATGTGAAGCATCAGGTTCAAGTTACTAATGGACTGTTTCAGGTATTCACCAATGTGTCAAAAACCGTCCAATTTATAATGCATTTGTACCATGTTGTTGATAATATTTTCAGAACTATGTATGCTGAGATTTATGTTTCTTACCTAATCATATATGATCAAGCAGATCCGATATCCCCTATTGATGACTATAGGGTTCCAGGAAGTCCATTTCATAATCTGTATTCCACTACATTTTTTACAACACTTTCTCCACACTCATGCATAGTACTTACGCCAAGTAGGCCACATGAAAGTGAGTATGAGCTTCATTCGTATTGGATGTGTGGCCGTAGTGCATTTAACTATCTTGGATATGCTGGCAGACATTATTTTTCATTAGGTGTTGTAATTGCACACCAACAGGCAAAACTCTTGGGTGTGTGGATTGACGACCCATGGTGCATTTGCAATAGAAGAGCCACCTGTGTAATGTACAGATACCCTCAACTGACTGATTCCTTTAGCAACTGTACTTTTACTCATGTTCAACATATAATAGGGAATATTCATTCAAGATGCTATTTCTCACCAATCTATGATTACCGTAATAAAACTCTACTTCAGGAACGTTGTGGAAACCGTAAGATAGAGGGAAGGGAGAAATGTGATTGTGGCTCCTTCAAGCAGTGTCATGCCAACAAATGTTGTAAAGCCAACTGTGAACTCACACCTGGAAGTGTTTGTGATAGAGAACAGTGCTGCACAAACTGCACCTACTCCCCTCTTGGGACTCTCTGCAGACCCGTCCAGAACATATGCGACCTTCCAGAGTACTGTCGGGGGTCCACCTTCACATGCCCTGATGATTTTTATTTGCAAGATGGAACCCCATGCACTGAAGAGGGCTACTGCTATCAGGGGAACTGCACTGACCGCAGTATCCACTGCAAAGAGATCTTTGGTGAAGATGCTCAGAATGGTCACGACAGCTGCTATCGGATAAATGAAATAGGGTTCCGATTTGGCCATTGTTCTAGAGGTATTGTGGTACGTGTACACAGTGGATGTAGTAGAGCAAACAACAAGTGTGGAAAGCTGCAGTGCATCAACGTCACTCGGATTCCCCAGCTGCAGGAGCACGTTTCATTCCATCAGTCTTTATACGATGGTGTCTTCTGTTTTGGGCTGGATGAACACCGTGGGAATGAAGCGATTGATGTTGGACACGTGAGAAACGGTACTCCCTGTGCTGATGGGCTTTTCTGTTTTAACAGAGAGTGCAATACGACTTTGGATAAGTTGAACTATGACTGTTCCCCTGAGAAGTGCAATTTCAGAGGAGTTTGCAACAATAAAAAGAACTGCCACTGCCATGTGGGCTGGGATCCCCCGGCGTGCCGAAATACAGGTTCTGGTGGGAGTGTGGACAGTGGACCCCCTCTTAAAAGAGTGCGTACAATAAGGCAAAGCATGGCACCAGTGATCTATTGGAGAGTTGTCTTTGCTCGCCTTTATTGCTTGATTTTTGCTCTGCTCTTCGGGATGGCCTCACGAGTACGGACAGTTATGACTACCACTGTCAAGGAAGAAACAATTCCTGAGGAACAGTAAAGTATCAGTCAGCCTCCCGACCCCTGTAAAATACAGATCCTGTAGCAGGAACATCTGTGAAAAAGAATCAGTGCAAGAGACAGCAGCGCAGAGATCATGCATCCTGCACACAGGGGTCGTTCCCCCTGTCGTGGGGGAGGCGGGAGGCCTAGGTTTCTGTCGGCAGTTCTCCCTGATGGGTCACTGGTGCTCAGCTGAATACATCTTTGAGACCTCACGTTGTTGTCTTCACATCCTTCCATCAGCGTTAGGCGTCCATAGGAGCCCATGTCTCGGCCTGAAGTTGGACACCTGGGTCAGCAGCAGGGTGAGGCCTGAGCCACTCGTCCCAGGATTAATGAAGTCGTCCCCAGCTCCTTGAAGGAGACGTTCAGGACATTTCTCCAAAATAATGTTCCTGGGCTTGCGTTTCTCCTCCACTTCTGAGTAAACTCTCCTTTCCTGAATCCAGAATGAGTTTAGGCCTCCCAACCAAAGTCTCCCATTCCGCACTAGAGTGGCTGTGAGCATTGGGACAGAGGGATGGGGGCTCAAACCCATCACCAGGCAAAAGCTGTGCCAACCTGGGGCACAGATCCCTCCGTGAGAGGCGGCATGTGAGGAGGCCTGACTGCAACAACTGTCCTGGCCTGGGAGGGAGCAGACGGCCAGGGTGAAAAGCCAGCCTGGAACCTGGGCCGCTGAGGGCACACGGCTCATGGTGTGATTGGGGTGGGAGCCATCCTAGCTGTGCATGCATTGTCCAGCATGGTTTCTTCCTGTTACCCTTCATCTCCTCCTGGGACAGGTCCACTCCCAGTGCCGCTGTATCCCAAATCCTCGTGCTGTGTTTGTGCTTCATGCTGCCTCGAACCTAAGCGTCAGACTCCAAGCTCACTCTCATCTTCTGCTTGCTTACGCTCTGGTGGATCCAGCTGCTATACTGTCCCTGTCTCTTTTCCCACTGGATCCCTGTTTAGAGATATTGATATTCCACTGTACACCCACATCCCCCATCACAAATGTTTCCATGTCTTGCTCAGGGCTTTGTCACAACTTCCCTGTAGATCCCAGAAGCCAGGGAGGCCCTTCCTGTGAGACCCGTGCTGTCTTCCCACCAAGAAGCAGCATCCTGAGCACAGGAACCTGAGCCAGGTCTTGGGAAGAGGCTCCCTCAGGTTTCAAGGGCATTGAAAGCAACTCCAAAGTCCCCTAGAATGCAGCTATGCGTTCAGTAGGGTGGAGCACCCCACTGGGAAGGTCCCAGGGCAGCATGAATGAGAACTGGAAGGGAGTTCGGGCCCAGCATGTGAACTGGGAGAGGGAGTTTAGAGAAGATTTAGATGGGGTCCTGGGTGAGGCAGCACCTGTCCTGGAGAAGAATGGGGGACTCTTATTGCTGCTGAGTCAACAGCCCCACCCCCACCCCCGAGAGCCCTGAGAGGGGCACCTGCTTCCCTGAGTCCCACAGGCCTTCACTTTGTGCCAATGGGGGCAGGAGGGCAGGAGGGGGCCTGGGCAATGGGTGTTCCCCCAGGAGATGGGAGAAGACAGCAGCGAGAGGCCATGGATGCACAGTAGCAGGTGCGAGTCCCACCGCAGAGGAGAAGCCACCCCAGACACCACACCAAGTTCCTTTCCTTCTAGGGGTGGGCCGGGTGCTTCTTGTCTGCTTCTGAAATGCTCTGATGGCTGAGGGGAGCTGAGCCTTCCTAGCTGGGGTGTGGAGGAAGGGACAGCTGGCCACAGGCCCTGAGCAGGAGCAAGGTCCTTCTGTCCCCAGGCCCGGGCTGCCCCAAAGCCTGTGTCCCACAGCCCAGCTCAGCCCAAGTCACAGGCCTTCTTCCTTTCTGAGACCTGCAGGACCCTGGTACCAGGGCTTAGCAGGTGTCACCTGGAGCCCGCTTGGGAGATACGGGACACTGTAGGGGCCTTGGAGGAGCTCCCAGAGCCCGGGGCACACACGACTGCTGCTGTCGGGGATCCCACTTGTCTTTCACACTCAACAGAGGGCGCAGGCCCTGGGCCAGAGGAGGCTGCCGCTGAAGGCACAAAGGGCCATGGGCATGTGGGTGGACACAGGGGGTGGAGCTGTGGAGGGCTGAGGTGACTGCCAGCAGGCAGGATCCTGAGGACATGTGTGGTGTGTGTGTGTGTTTGTGTGTTTGTGTATGTGTGTATATGTATCTTTGTGTATGTTTGTGTTTGTGTGTCTGTTGTTTGTGTGTGCCTGTGTGTTTGTGTATGTGTGTATTTTTGTATATGTGTTTTTGTGTGTATCTGTGTTTGTGTGTTTGTGTATGTGTGTATGAGTGTGTATGTATGTGTGTGCTTGCATGTATGTGTGTATGTCTTTGTGTGTGTATATGTATTTTTGTGTATGTGTTTGTGTGTCTGTGTGTGTGTCTGTGTGTTTGTGTGTCTGTGTGTTTGTGTCCATGTTTGTGAGTGTGTGTGGGCTCACAGCTTCACATCTACTAGGAATGAAAGAATGAAAATGAGTCTTCAAACATTGTTAGATTTGTTCGTTTGTTTTCTTTCAAAGAGAGAGATCTCCCACCCTCTGGTTCACTGCCTAAAACAGCTAGGGCTGATCCAGGCTGAAGCCAGGAGCTGGGGACCCAATCTGGGTCTTCTTGTGAGTGTGGCAGGGGCCCAGGTGCTTGAGGCATCACCTGCTGATTCCCAGCTCAGGCAGGCAGCTGGAATTGGGAGTGAAGCTCGGGATCCAACCCAGGCACTCTGATATGGGTGGTGGTGTCCCAGGTGGCATTTAACTGCTATGCCATGTGTCCACCCCCAAACCTTGTTCAATAACAAGTATCATGGGTTCGGAAACACCAGGGTCCTCAAACACTGCTGGTAGGAATGTGAGGTGGTCCAGATACTTTGGAAAACAATTTGTCACTTCCCCAAGGATTGAATTTACCAGAACTTACTTACCAAGAGCACCCGACTCGGCTCTTCCTTTGTAGTGGCATGCTTACACATACATGTGGGCACTGACACACATGCACACATTTGCCTCTATCATGCGTGCGTGCACAAACAACCAGGCTGGCAGGCACATACCTGTGCATCTCTGCCCACACACATGCATGCAGATGTGCAGCTGTGTACTGTGTACACATACATGCACTTACACATACATGCACAAACATGCTGACATACAGACATAGCAGGCACACATATAGATTCCCTCCATATGACATCCAAACTGAAGCATGATCTGGTTTCCTCCCCATGCAGAGAAGGGTGAGGGATCAGAAATGCTGTAGAAAGAACGGGCTGGGCCAAGCTTCCCATGTGCTTGAACCAGCATCTGCTGCTTTCTCAGGTATAGATCAGGAAACAGGATCTGAAGGGAAGGAAGCAGGACAGGGGATGCACGCATCTGGACAACACCTTAACTCACAGTGCAAAGCACCTGCCCTGGTACATTCCTTTGGCACAAGGACTGGGTAAATGATGTTAGCATACATATCAATTCCTTTGGGCACATGCACAATGGCTAAATGAATCATAATAATCTAACATTATCCCTAACCCTAACCCTAACCCCTAACCCTGACTCTGACCCTGACCCTGACCCTTATCCTGACCCTAACCCTAACCCTGACCCTGACCCTAACCCAACCCTAACCCTAACCCTGACCCTGACCCTAACCCTAACCCTAAACCCGAACCCTAACCCGAACCCGAACCCTAACCCGAACCCTAACCCCTAACCCTAACCCTAACCTGAACCCGAACCCTAACCCGAACCCGAACCCTAACCCTAACCCTAACAATAAACCCTGACCCTCACCCAAACCCTAACCCGAACCCAGACCCTGACCCTGACCCTTGACCCTGACCCTTAACCATGACCCTGACCCTTGACCCTGACCCTGACCCTTGACCCTGACCCTGACCATGACCTGACCATGACCTGACCCTTAACCCTGACCCTTACCCTTGACCCTGACCCTTGACCCTGACCCTAACCCTTGACCCTGACCTGACCTGACCCTTGCCCCTAAACCCTAGCCCTAACCTTGACCTGACCCTGACCTGACCCTAAACCCTAAACCCTAACCTGAACCCTAACCCTGACGCTGACCTGGCCGTGACCTCACCCTGACCCTGACCCTGACCCGACCCTGACCTGACCCTGACACTGACCCTCACAGGAACAGTAACCAAATACCAAGCAAAAGAGTTGGGTGTGCACTGGGGTGTGGTTCCCCTCTCCAGTTGTGAGGATAGTTGTAAAAACAGGTCTGCTGAATATTTTCCTGGGAGTGGACAGCACGATGGACCTGAGCTGTGCCCATTGTCCTCTAGAAGGCAGGGATAGCATCTATACAAGGACTTGCAGATACAATGGCCTATTATTTGGTTGTTAGTGATGTTTTTTGGTGGTGAGAGATATACTCCTGAAAAGTGTAGCTATATGAGTATGAGGCTAGTTATAAAGTGATGACTCAGATACTTCAGAATCAGTACATATTTGGGGGATTCCAAGATGGTGAAATAGGGAAAGGACAGACTGCTCTAGGCTAGAAGAAATTATTTTTAAAAAAATGGGAAAGGGGCTGGCGCTGTGTCATAGTGGGTAAAGCTGCTGCCTACAGTGCCAGCATCCCATATGGGCACCAGTTCAAGTCCCGGTTGCTCTACTTCCTATCCAGCTCTCCGCCATGGCCTGGGAAAGCAGTACAAGATGGTCCAAGTCCTTGGGCCCCTGCACCCATGTGGGGAGACCCGGAACAAGCCCCTGGCTCCTGGCTTCAGATCGGCACAGCGCAGGCCGTTGCAGCCATCTGGAGAATGAACCAGTGGATGGCAGACATCTCTCTCTCTCTCTCTCTCTCTCTCTCTCTGCCTCTCCTCCTCTCTCAGTGTAACTCTGACTTTCAAATAAATAAATAAATGTTAAAAAATGGAAAATGCATTCTCAGGGGAGAGTTGCAGGGAAAACTGCAGTGAAGATTCTGCAGGAGGAGAGATGTCATGGATCTGTGTGGCAGCAACGAGCACAGTCACATCACATGACCCTAGCAGCAGGGAGCAGAGACAGCACCAGCTTTGGAGAGCAAGATGAGATTAGACTGCAGTGGCCCAAGCCACTGGTGACGCAGCTTGACGGAGAACCTAGCTGACTACACTGTCTTTGAGTCTGGCCAGAGCCCTGGGGGGAACAAGGTGCCTGCTCACTCAGTGAAAGAAAGGGGCTCACTTCTCTCTCCCATTCCCCCCAAAATGGTGAATAGCCACCAGCTCAGAGAGGCTGGGCACAATTTTGGACATAAGTAGGTAGCAGCTGCAGCAGATCTTGTGCTTGTGCCCAGCAACAGGCAGGAACAAGATGCCATCTTGTCAGCAGTAGCAGCCACAGCAGCTCAGCGGCATGCACCCAGCAAGGGGCAGAGATAAGGAACATTCTGACCTCAGCACCAGCTGCAGAGACTCTCCTACACACCCAGCAACCTGCTGGGAGAAGGCAGGATTGTGAAATGAGTAGGGCTGTGGCCTGAGGCTCTTGTGTACGCATATGATCCAGGGATTTTACCACAGGGAAAAGTTCGTGTTCCCCAGTTACTTAGAGTCTGGCTGGGAGGATTGACCACAACTTGGCACCTACTTACAACTGTGAAGTACCGCCAGCCTCTCAACATATCACCGGCTCCAGGGCTCGAACCGCCTAGGTGGAGCAACCACAGGCAGCTGGCTCTAGGAGCATCTCTGCCTCTCTGTGGATGAGACAGAATAGCAAGACAGAAGATCCTCAGCATCCCGTAACTGTGGGAGCCTTGTGTGCTGAGACTCTGGGAACTCTTTGACTGCAGGAGAGGGCTCAGGGTGTATCTGGGTCTCTGGGAAGTTGCTGTGGGCTGCTCCACGTGCTCAGGGCTTCCCAATTTGCTGGGGTAGGTCCATTGAAGAGGGACTCCGTGCTCACACTGAGGATTGCACAGATCCTTTGTGCAGTTCATGCAGAAGCACAGATGAGTGTTGTACCCACTGAGGGCTAACACCCAGGCATTGATCATCTTGGAGGTGAGGAGGTGAGGTTGTGATGAAGCCAACAGATGTGACCATACCACACTTCTGCTAACAAGAGATCATCTGCCACACGCAACTTGGGTCTCATCCTGGATACCTGCCCCACCCTGGAGCAAAGACCAGACCCCTCAGGTCACACCCAGTACAAGGCACTGTGTGTTAAAGGCAGACATTTCACTAAGCTACAGAGGCATAGTTCAAAGATAAAAAAAAAAAATCAGAGAAAAAAACCAACAAGTATCTCCCCAAATCCCTAAAAATAAATGCAGAAACTCAAGAAACTAAAATAAGGAAGACAACATGACTCCCCCAAAGAAACACAGCAGCACTTCAATATTACAATGTGAAGATGAAGAGATTGATGAAATGCATGAAATGTGACTCAAGAGTAAAAATAGGATTACTCAGAAACAATAAGCAAATTCATGATTACAGAAATCCATACATGGTATGAATTAAAAATTTTACTATAAAATTGAGATTCTGGGCTGGTGCTGTGGCACACTAGGTTAATCCTCCGAGACCTGTGGTGCCAGCATCCCATATGGGTGCCCCAGTTGCTCCTCTTCCAGTCCAACTCTCTGCTGTGGCCCGGGAGGGCAATGGAGGATGGCCCAGGTGCTTGGGCCCCTGCACCCGCGTGGGAGACCAAGAGGAAGTACCTGACTCCTGGCTTCGGATCCGTGTAGCTCCGGTTGTGGCGGCCATTTGAGGAGTGAACCAATGGAAGGAAGACCTTTCTCTCTGTCTCTCTCTCTCTCTCACTGTCTGTAACTCTACCTGTCAAATAAAAAAATTTTAAGCCTTAATAACAAACTTGGTAAAGCAGAAGAAAGACTATATGAGCTAGAAGACAAATCTTTGAAAATGTCTCAGACAAGAGGAAGAAGGAAAAGAAGAAGAAGAGGTGAGGAAGAATGAGAAGGAGAAGAAGAAGAAGAGGAGGAGGAGGAGGAAGGGAGAAGAAAAAGAAAAGAAGAAGGAGGAGGAGGAGAAGAAGAAGAAGAAGGAGAAGGAGGAGGAGAAGGAGAAGAAGAAGGAGAAGGAGAAGAAGATTTAGAGGATATTATCAAATGATCCAACATATAGATTGCAGGAATTCCTGAAGCCATGGAAAGACAGAATGGAATACAAAGCCTATTTAGTGAAATAATTACAGGAACCCCCCCCCCCCAATTTGGAGAAAGAAAGGGATGTCCAAGCATAGGAAGCACATAGAACTCCCAATAGACATGACTAGAAAAGAGCTTCACCATGACCCATTGTAATCAAACTCTCCACAGTAAAACTTAAATAACAGATTCCAAAATATGCATGAGGGAAAAGCCAGATTACTTTCAGAGGATCTCCAACTAGACTCATAGCTGACTTCTCAACAGAAACCCTACAGGCTAGGGGAGAATGGAGAAACATAGTCCAAGTCTTAAGAGAAAAAAAAATCAACCTAGAATAATGTACCCCGCAAAACTCTCATATGAATGACAGTGAAATAAAGATATTCCATAACAAACAGAAATCAAAAGAATGTATCACCACTCATCCACTCTTAAAAATGATGCTGAAAGATGTGTTACACACAAAAACACGGAGGCATAGCCATCATTATCAAAGAGCTGTATGCCAGCAAATTGGAAAACCTAGAAGAAATAGATAGTCTCCTGGACACATAGAATCCACCAAAGTTGAGCCCTGAAGACATAGGAAACCTAAACAGACCAATAATAAGATGGGGATTGAATTAGTAATAAAAGCCCTCTCTAAAAAGAAAAGCCAGGTCTGGACAGCTTCACTGCTGAATTATACCAAACATTTAAAGAAGAACTAACTCCAATTCTTCTCAAATTATTCAAAAGAATTGAAAGGGAGGGAATCTTACAAAACTCCTTCAATGAAGCCGGCATCATTTCTTGAGTAATTCCTAAACAAGAGAAAGACACAACAGAGAAAGAGAACTATAAACCAATACCCCTGATGAACACAGATGCAAAAATCCTCAACAAAATACTAATTAAACGGATCCAACAGCACATCAGAAAGATCAATCACCTGGACCAAGTGGGATTTATCCCTGGTATGCAGGGATGGTTCAACATATCAGATCAGTCAATGTGATACATCATATTAACAAACTGAAGAACAAAAACCATATGAGATTCTTTCAATAGATGCAGAAAAAGCATTTGATAAAATACAACATCCCTTCATGATGAAAACCTTAAGCAAATTGGATATAGAAGGAACATTTCTCAAAAAAATTAAGGAAATTTATGACAAGCCCATGGCCAGCATCCTATTGAATGGGGAGTAGTTGGAAGCACTCCCACTGAGATCTGGAACCAGACAAGGATGCCCACTCTCACAATTGCTATTCAATATAGTCCTGAAAGTTTTAGCAACTGGCATTAGGCAAGAAAAGGAAATCAAAGGGATACAGATTGGGAAGGAGGAAGTCATATTATCCCTATTTTCAGATGACATGATTCTATATGTAGGGGACTCAAAAGACTCCGCTAAGAAACTATTGGAACTTATAAAAGAGTGGTAAAGTGGCAGGATATGAAATCAACACACAAAAGTCAATAGCTTTTGTATACACAGACACTGCCACGGCTGAGAAAGAACTTCTAATATCTATTTCATTCACAATAGCTGCACAAAATTAAATATTTGGACTAAATTTAACCAAGGATGTCAAAGATCTGTACAATGGAAATGATAAAACATTAAAGAAGGAAATAGAAAAAGACACAGAAAATGGAAAAATCTTCCATGTTTGTGGATTGGAAGAATTAATATCATCAAAATGCCCATATACTGAAAGCAATATACAGATTCAATGTGATCCCAATCAATGTATCAATGACCTCTTTTCAGGTCTAGAAAAAGCAATTCTAAAAATCATAAGGGGGGGGGGGCTGTGGCTGTGGCATAGCAATTAAAGCAGCCACTTGTAGTGCCGACACCCCATATGAGCACCAGTTCAATTTCTGGCTGCTCCACTTCTGATTCAGCTCTCTGCTACGGCCTGGTAAAGCAGTGGAAGACAGCCCCTGTACCCATGTGAGAGATTCAGGAGAAGCTCCTGGCTCCTGGCTTTGGGTCAGTGCAGCTCTGACCATTGCAGCCATCTGGGGAGTGGCAGCAGATAGAAGACACCTCTCTCTCTCTCTCTCTCTCTCTCTCTCTCTCTCTCTCTCTGTGTGTGTGTGTGTCTGCCTCTACTTCTATGTCACTTTGCCTTTCAAATAAATAAAATAAATCCTTTAAAAAATCATATGGAAACACAAGAGATCCCAAATAGCTAAAGCAATCTTATACAACAAAAGCAAAGCCTGCGGCATCACAATACCAGATTTCAAGACATAATACGGAGCAGTTGTAATCAAAACAGCCTGGTACTGGCTCCAAACAGATGTTTAGACCAATGGAACAGAATAGAAACTCCAGAAATCAATCCATGCAGCTACAAGCAACTTATCTTTGACAAAGGAGCTAAAATCAATCCCTGGAGCAAGGACAGTCTCCTCACAAATGGTGCTGGGAAAAGTGGACTTTCACATGCAGAAGTACGAAGCAAGACTTCTACTGTACACCTTACATAGAAATCCACTCAAATGGATTAAAGACCTAAATGTATGACCTGATACCATCAAATTACTAGAGAACACTTGGGAAACCCTACAGGACATTGGTGTAGGCAAAGACTTCTTGAAAAAGACGCCAGAAGGACAGGCAATCAAAGTCAACATTGACAAATGGGATTACATTAAACTGAGAAGCTTCTGTACTGCAAAAGAAACACCCAGCAACGTGAAGAGGCCACTGACAGAAGGGGAGAAAATATTTGCAAACTATACAACTGATAAAGAGTTAATATCCAGAACCTATAAAGAGCTCAAGAAACTCAACAATGACAATATAAACAATCCAGTTAAGAAATGGGCAAATAACTTGAACAGGCATTTTTCAAAGGAAGAAATGCAAAAGGTCAGCAGACACATGGAGAAACGCTCAAGATCACTAGCTATCAGGAAAATGCACATCAAAACCACAATGATGTTTCACCTCCCCCCGGTTAGAATGGCTCTCATACAGAAACCAACAAACAATAAATGTTTGCAGGATGTGGGGAAAAAGGTACCCTAATGCACTGTTGGTGGGAAGGTAAACTTGTGCAGACACTGTGGAAGACAGCATGGAGATACCTCAGAAATCTGAAATAGACCTCCCATATGACCCAGCCCTCCCACTCCTGGGAATTTACTCAAACCAAATGCAATCTGCATATGAAAGATGTACCTACCTGTACACCTGTGCCTATTGCAGCTCAATTCACAATAGCTAAGATATAGAATCAACACAGATGACCACCAACTGAAGACCAGACAAAGAAATTATGGTATGTATACACTATTGAATGCTACACAGAAGTGAAAAAAAAAAAAAAGAAAGAAATCTTCTCATTTCCAACAAAATGGATGCAACTGGAAACCACTATACTTAGTAAAATAAGCCAGTCCCAAAAAGACAAAACCAAATTTTTCCCTGATCTGTGGTAACAAAGTACCTAAAAGGTAATCTCTAGGTGTGAAATTACCATTTCAAGATTTGATTATTGTGTACAAGCTTTGTCTTGACTGCTGGGGGACAGTGTTCTTTTCTTCATACTATTTGTTGAACTCTTTGCTTAGTTTAGGATTAATCTTATGAGTATAAAGTTAACTGAAAACAGCTCTTTATAAAAATCAAGAATGGGGGGGCAGTGTTGTGGCACATGGATAAAGTCACCGCCTGCAGTGCCAGTTCGAGTCCTGGATGCTCCTCTTCTGATCCAACTCTCTGCTGTGGCCTGAGAAAGTGATAGAAGATGATCCAAGTTTTTGGGCCCCTGCATGCACATGGGAGGCTTGGAAGAAGCTCCTGGCTCCTGGCTTCAGAGCTCTGGCCATTGTAGTCATTTGTGGAGTGAACCATAAGATGGAAGATCTCTCTCTCTGCCTCTGCCCCTCTGTAATGCTGCTTCAAATAAATAAATAAATAAATAAGCTGTAAAAAAATTAAGAACAGGAATAGGAGAGGGAGGAAGAAACAGCGTGGGAGTGTGGGCGGGAGGGAAGGTAGGATAGGGAGTATCACTATATTCCTGAATCTGTATATAGGAAATACATGAAAGTTGTATACCTTAAATAAAATTTTAAAAAATGTAGAAATAAAAACCAAAAGCAATGGGGGGATGGAGGGAGAGAGAGAGAGAGAGAGAGAGAGAGAGAGAGAGAGAAACTTCCATGCACTGATGAAAAGAATGTGTATTCTGCAACACCTTGGGCTGAAATGTTGTATAGATATCAGTTAGGTCCATAGTGTCGATTAGCTCTGCCGTTTCTTTGTTGATTTTCTGGTTAGTTGATCTGCCCATCTACTTTTATAGGAAGGGGGTTCTGCGAACTCACTCAGGATGCCCCAGTCTGTCCTGGAGCTGTTGTGGAGAGCAGAAGGGTAAAGTGGTGAGGAATGGAGCTCTAGACTATGGAGATGCCTCCCACCAGACAAGGACTCCTGACACACTACACAGATTATTATGATTCATTTAGCAATTGTGCATGTGCCCAAAGGAATTGATATGTATGCTAACATCATTTACCCAGTCCTTGTGCCAAAGGAATGTACCAGGGCAGGTGCTTTGCACTGTGAGTTAAGGTGTTGTCCAGATGCGTGCATCCCCTGTCGTGCTTCCTTCCCTTCAGATCCTGTTTCCTGATCTATACCTGAGAAAGCAGCAGATGCTGGTTCAAGCACATGGGAAGCTTGGCCCAGCCCGTTTTTCTACAGCATTTCTGATCCCTCACCCTTCTCTGCATGGGGAGGAAACCAGATCATGCTTCAGTTTGGATGTCATATGGAGGGAATCT
Source organism: Oryctolagus cuniculus (assembly GCF_051225735.1). Classification (NCBI taxonomy): domain Eukaryota; kingdom Metazoa; phylum Chordata; class Mammalia; order Lagomorpha; family Leporidae; genus Oryctolagus; species Oryctolagus cuniculus. The sequence continues at coordinate 148,749,327 of NC_142874.1, forward strand.
ATATGTGTGCCTGCTATGTCTGTATGTCAGCATGTTTGTGCATGTATGTGTAAGTGCATGTATGTGTACACAGTACACAGCTGCACATCTGCATGCATGTGTGTGGGCAGAGATGCACAGGTATGTGCCTGCCAGCCTGGTTGTTTGTGCACGCACGCATGATAGAGGCAAATGTGTGCATGTGCGTCAGTGCCCACATGTATGTGTAAGCATGCCACTACAAAGGAAGAGCTGAGTCGGGTGCTCTTGGTAAGTAAGTTCTGGTAAATTCAATCCTTGGGGAAGTGACAAATTGTTTTCCAAAGTATCTGGACCACCTCACATTCCTACCAGCAGTGTTTGAGGACCCTGGTGTTTCCGAACCCATGATACTTGTTATTGAACAAGGTTTGGGGGTGGACACATGGCATAGCAGTTAAATGCCACCTGGGACACCACCACCCATATCAGAGTGCCTGGGTTGGATCCCGAGCTTCACTCCCAATTCCAGCTGCCTGCCTGAGCTGGGAATCAGCAGGTGATGCCTCAAGCACCTGGGCCCCTGCCACACTCACAAGAAGACCCAGATTGGGTCCCCAGCTCCTGGCTTCAGCCTGGATCAGCCCTAGCTGTTTTAGGCAGTGAACCAGAGGGTGGGAGATCTCTCTCTTTGAAAGAAAACAAACGAACAAATCTAACAATGTTTGAAGACTCATTTTCATTCTTTCATTCCTAGTAGATGTGAAGCTGTGAGCCCACACACACTCACAAACATGGACACAAACACACAGACACACAAACACACAGACACACACACAGACACACAAACACATACACAAAAATACATATACACACACAAAGACATACACACATACATGCAAGCACACACATACATACACACTCATACACAAACACACAAACACAGATACACACAAAAACACATATACAAAAATACACACATACACAAACACACAGGCACACACAAACAACAGACACACAAACACAAACATACACAAAGATACATATACACACATACACAAACACACAAACACACACACACACCACACATGTCCTCAGGATCCTGCCTGCTGGCAGTCACCTCAGCCCTCCACAGCTCCACCCCCTGTGTCCACCCACATGCCCATGGCCCTTTGTGCCTTCAGCGGCAGCCTCCTCTGGCCCAGGGCCTGCGCCCTCTGTTGAGTGTGAAAGACAAGTGGGATCCCCGACAGCAGCAGTCGTGTGTGCCCCGGGCTCTGGGAGCTCCTCCAAGGCCCCTACAGTGTCCCGTATCTCCCAAGCGGGCTCCAGGTGACACCTGCTAAGCCCTGGTACCAGGGTCCTGCAGGTCTCAGAAAGGAAGAAGGCCTGTGACTTGGGCTGAGCTGGGCTGTGGGACACAGGCTTTGGGGCAGCCCGGGCCTGGGGACAGAAGGACCTTGCTCCTGCTCAGGGCCTGTGGCCAGCTGTCCCTTCCTCCACACCCCAGCTAGGAAGGCTCAGCTCCCCTCAGCCATCAGAGCATTTCAGAAGCAGACAAGAAGCACCCGGCCCACCCCTAGAAGGAAAGGAACTTGGTGTGGTGTCTGGGGTGGCTTCTCCTCTGCGGTGGGACTCGCACCTGCTACTGTGCATCCATGGCCTCTCGCTGCTGTCTTCTCCCATCTCCTGGGGGAACACCCATTGCCCAGGCCCCCTCCTGCCCTCCTGCCCCCATTGGCACAAAGTGAAGGCCTGTGGGACTCAGGGAAGCAGGTGCCCCTCTCAGGGCTCTCGGGGGTGGGGGTGGGGCTGTTGACTCAGCAGCAATAAGAGTCCCCCATTCTTCTCCAGGACAGGTGCTGCCTCACCCAGGACCCCATCTAAATCTTCTCTAAACTCCCTCTCCCAGTTCACATGCTGGGCCCGAACTCCCTTCCAGTTCTCATTCATGCTGCCCTGGGACCTTCCCAGTGGGGTGCTCCACCCTACTGAACGCATAGCTGCATTCTAGGGGACTTTGGAGTTGCTTTCAATGCCCTTGAAACCTGAGGGAGCCTCTTCCCAAGACCTGGCTCAGGTTCCTGTGCTCAGGATGCTGCTTCTTGGTGGGAAGACAGCACGGGTCTCACAGGAAGGGCCTCCCTGGCTTCTGGGATCTACAGGGAAGTTGTGACAAAGCCCTGAGCAAGACATGGAAACATTTGTGATGGGGGATGTGGGTGTACAGTGGAATATCAATATCTCTAAACAGGGATCCAGTGGGAAAAGAGACAGGGACAGTATAGCAGCTGGATCCACCAGAGCGTAAGCAAGCAGAAGATGAGAGTGAGCTTGGAGTCTGACGCTTAGGTTCGAGGCAGCATGAAGCACAAACACAGCACGAGGATTTGGGATACAGCGGCACTGGGAGTGGACCTGTCCCAGGAGGAGATGAAGGGTAACAGGAAGAAACCGTGCTGGACAATGCATGCACAGCTAGGATGGCTCCCACCCCAATCACACCATGAGCCGTGTGCCCTCAGCGGCCCAGGTTCCAGGCTGGCTTTTCACCCTGGCCGTCTGCTCCCTCCCAGGCCAGGACAGTTGTTGCAGTCAGGCCTCCTCACATGCCGCCTCTCACGGAGGGATCTGTGCCCCAGGTTGGCACAGCTTTTGCCTGGTGATGGGTTTGAGCCCCCATCCCTCTGTCCCAATGCTCACAGCCACTCTAGTGCGGAATGGGAGACTTTGGTTGGGAGGCCTAAACTCATTCTGGATTCAGGAAAGGAGAGTTTACTCAGAAGTGGAGGAGAAACGCAAGCCCAGGAACATTATTTTGGAGAAATGTCCTGAACGTCTCCTTCAAGGAGCTGGGGACGACTTCATTAATCCTGGGACGAGTGGCTCAGGCCTCACCCTGCTGCTGACCCAGGTGTCCAACTTCAGGCCGAGACATGGGCTCCTATGGACGCCTAACGCTGATGGAAGGATGTGAAGACAATAACGTGAGGTCTCAAAGATGTATTCAGCTGAGCACCAGTGACCCATCAGGGAGAACTGCCGACAGAAACCTAGGCCTCCCGCCTCCCCCACGACAGGGAGAACGACCCCTGTGTGCAGGATGCATGATCTCTGCGCTGCTGTCTCTTGCACTGATTCTTTTTCACAGATGTTCCTGCTACAGGCTCTGTATTTTACAGGGGTCGGGAGGCTGACTGATACTTTACTGTTTCTCAGGAATTGTTTCTTCCTTGACAGTGGTAGTCATAACTGTCCGTACTCGTGAGGCCATCCCGAAGAGCAGAGCAAAAATCAAGCAATAAAGGCGAGCAAAGACAACTCTCCAATAGATCACTGGTGCCATGCTTTGCCTTATTGTACGCACTCTTTTAAGAGGGGGTCCACTGTCCACACTCCCACCAGAACCTGTATTTCGGCACGCCGGGGGATCCCAGCCCACATGGCAGTGGCAGTTCTTTTTATTGTTGCAAACTCCTCTGAAATTGCACTTCTCAGGGGAACAGTCATAGTTCAACTTATCCAAAGTCGTATTGCACTCTCTGTTAAAACAGAAAAGCCCATCAGCACAGGGAGTACCGTTTCTCACGTGTCCAACATCAATCGCTTCATTCCCAAGGTGTTCATCCAGCCCAAAACAGAAGACACCATCGTATAAAGACTGATGGAATGAAACGTGCTCCTGCAGCTGGGGAATCCGAGTGACGTTGATGCACTGCAGCTTTCCACACTTGTTGTTTGCTCTACTACATGCAGTGTGTGCACGAAATGTATCCCTTCTAGAACAATGGCCAAATCGGAACCCTATTTCATTTATCCGATAGCAGCTGTCGTGACCATTCTGAGCATCTTCACCAAAGATCTCTTTGCAGTGGATACTGCGGTCAGTGCAGTTCCCCTGATAGCAGTAGCCCTCTTCAGTGCATGGGGTTCCATCTTGCAAATAAAAATCATCAGGGCATGTGAAGGTGGACCCCCGACAGTACTCTGGAAGGTCGCATATGTTCCGGACGGGTCTGCAGAGAGTCCCAAGAGGGGAGTAGGTGCAGTTTGTGCAGCACTGTTCTCTATCACAAACACTTCCAGGTGTGAGTTCACAGTTGGCTTTACAACATTTGTTGGCATGACACTGCTTGAAGGAGCCACAATCACATTTCTCCCTTCCCTCTATCTTACGGTTTCCACAACGTTCCTGAAGTAGAGTTTTATTATGGTAATCATAGATTGTTGAGAAATAGCATCTTGAATGAATATTCCCTATTATATGTTGAACATGAGTAAAAGAACAGTTGCTAAAGGAATCAGTCAGTTGAGGGTATCTGTACATTACACAGGTGGCTCTTCTATTGCAAATGCACCATGGGTCGTCAATCCACACACCCAAGAGTTTTGCCTGTTGGTGTGCAATTACAACACCTAATGAAAAATAATGTCTGCCAGCGTATCCAAGATAGTTATATGCACTACGGCCACACACCCAATACCCACGAAGTTCATACTCACTTTCATGTGGCCTACTTGGTGTAAGTACTATGGCTGAGTGTGGATAAAGAGCTAGATATAGCACATTGTAATACAGAGTATGCAGTGGACTTCCTGGAACCCTATAGTCATCAATAGGGGATACCGGATCTGCTTGATCATATATGATTAGGTAAGAAACATAAATCTCAGCATACATAGTTCTGAAAATATTATCAACAACATGGTACAAATGCATTACAAATTGGACGGTTTTTGACACATTGGTGAATACCTGAAACAGTCCATTAGTAACTTGAACATGATGCTTCACATGGAACATATGGGCACTGTACATCATAACAGAGAACCTGGGAGCCACAGTGCTGTTCACCTCAGAGAAGAAGGGGTCCATATCCTCCTTGTGTTCCAGCGAATACATGGGCCCCGTGGCGTTGTAGTCGGCCACTATCTGAGAAACGATGTGTTCAAATCTGTGGGAGTCCCTAAGGGGTTTGATTTCGTAGGCAAGGTCATCCAGCTTCATGATGCCTTCCAGGCCCCCATAGCAGGTGTCAATGGTGACGGTAGACAGAGGAATGTCCTGCAGGTGGCCGAGGTAGTAGCAGTCCATAGGAATGTAGGGATAGTCCATCTGCAAGGCTCCTTGGTCATCCTGAGTCATCATTAGCAGGTGTCCGGGCCAATTAAGCTTCTTTCTCCGCATACGGATGACGTGTCTTTGGCCCCCAAAACGCAGGCTATAGGAGAGCCAGCCTGGCAGCTGAACACCTTTGCCCTGGTGTAGCTCCTTCCTAGGAATCACCACCTCAGATGAAACATAGCGCCACGAGGGACGACCAGGGGAGCTCTGGCCCGGTTCCAGGTGCGCCCAGAGCCCAAGCAGGAGCAGCATGACCGATCCCTCTGCCAGCACCATGGCCCAGCTCGGGGATACGTGTCTGAGGAGTGGGCTTGGAAAAGTGTCCAGAGAGCCAGATCCCAGGCATCTGCTGTGGCCTCTTCACTGCCAGGGGGACACTGACAGACGACACAGGTCCTCCCCAGGCTCCCTGAGGGTTTAGACAACAGAAGCAGGGCGTGGCAAGTTTGGGTCTGGGCATTGTGTCATCAGAGCTCAAGGGGGCTGGGGTCAAAGGGCCCCACACAGCATCAGTATCTCCCTTTGGTTTTGGCAACTCCTTGTGAGCAGCAGAGTGTCTGGAAGATGTGAGCCCAGCAGAGGTCTCTGCATGGGAGTGTTCAGCAACCTCCAAGAGGAGGGCAGTGGCCCCAGGAACAGGGAGCAGGCGTTTGCTGATCAGTGGTGGGCATCAGGGTTGGCTTTGGGTCTTCATGGGAGACCTTGGTGTTTCTCCTCCACAAACGCATGGTTCCTCTGACACTTTCAGTGTCCTGTCCCCAGTGTCTCCATTTCTCTGCAAACACAAACTCTGGAATCCATGCAGAGACCCCGTTATCGAAAGGGGAAGAGACTAAGCTTACAACCGCAACAAATATGATTTTCTTTTCACTTTTGTAGGTGATAACTTCTGAGCCCGTAACTGCCTATAGTGATCATTGAAACAGATAAATAACGCTTGCTTGTGAATTCAGAGCTGTCCTTTAGAAAGTCTGCTGTAGCTCTAAAGTAATCTGGTCCTCTGTGGTCAGCGTGACCAGAGGTTTCCTGTGTGTTGTAAAAGGACGTGAAGGGGTATGAGTAACGGGGGACATAGTGAGCATGGGCTCCAGGCTGAGCGGGCCTCCTCCTGATCAAGGAAGCCCTGGACTCGCTAGCGCAACACTTTTCCTCTTTCAGATCTCAGTCAGACAATGTGCTGTAGCTGCTTAGTCGTGCAGAATGTCCTGCTGCGTTCTCAGGATGAAGTCAAACACTCAAGCAAGTTTATCAAGGACCTGTGCTGACACGCCAGATGCCCCATTATCAGACCCACAGCCAGCCTCAGCGCTGACTCAGTAGCCCCTCCCCACTTTGTACTCCTTCAAAGGCCAGCCTGTCCTCACTGAGGCAGGGCAGGAGTTTTGAGAGCCCAGACTCTGCTGTTGTCCTCATCTATCAGAAGATTAACCTTTTCTGTCCTGTAGCCTCAAACTTGTCCTCCTTATTCTCATTCACCACCACAGACAGGTACCTGACTTTGGGTAATAAACCTGGCATTGAGCCAGCCCGGAGGTGGTGGTTGTGCTTTAAGTGTGTGCCTGGTACTAACTGCCGGTCTGTTGTGTGTGAAAAAAGAAAGACCATTATACACACAGACACCTTAAATGGAAGCAGCATTTGCATAGAGTTAAAACAAATGGTGCAGAAAGAATTAAAAGTGCAGTGTCTTGTTCTGCCTCCAGCACCGCTAGGTGGTGGGCCCCCAGGAGAGCAATTGCAAGTCACTCTGTCAAAGACCTACTCCTCTGGAGCAGTTCAGGTTCACAGAACCTTGGGTGCACAGAAAGTGCTGCTCCCACCCAGGCACACGCACAGCCTCCCCCGTTGGCGCCCCTCCAGGCCGCACGTGTGTCACCAGCCGGGATCCCTGCTGGTGTGTCCTGGCTGCCCCAGGCACACCTCCCATGGGCCTCCATCCTGCTGCGAGCCCCCGCCCCTGTCTCCCGGTCAGTCTACTCTGTGCGCTCTGGACTGAGTACCCCTTCTCTCCCCGGAACAGAACCATTGCTGGCTGCTTCCTTCGCTGGCTCCTTCACTATAAGTGACGAATCCACCCTGGCTTCTTGTGCCCCCAACAGCCCGCTCTGCAGTACAGAGGCAAGGGCACTTCAAGGCCCCTGAGCCCTTGTCCTCCTGCTGACTGAGCCTGGCTAGCCTGCAGATGCTGACGCCCAGGGCACGGCTGAGCAGACTCTGCTCCCTGGAGTTCCCAGTGGCTTTTCCTCCCCTTGTGTGTCCTTCCTGCCAGGTGAGGTTGTCCCGCGGCCCTGCTGTGACCACCCGTCCTACCTCCCAGGCTGCCAGTCTGGGCTGCTTTTCTCAGAACCCTGCTCTGACGTTCAGAACTGGCCGCCCCAGAGCCCTGGACGGTGGCCGGGTCCTCTCTGTGTCTATCCTGCGAGACTTGCTGTTTCTTAAGTTGCTTACTTTCTCCCGTCTTGATTTGCACCCTCATTCCCTGGATGCACCTCTTCGAACAATTTCCTAAGAACATATGAGTGCAAGGCTGAGTTGCTGATCTTGCCTGTCTGAAGTTCTATGCTCACGTGTTTGCGGGTTTGGCCGGGTCTAGAATTCTAAGACGGAAGCACTTCTGGAGGACGGGCCTTTGTTTCACTCAGTGCTGCTGCTGGGAAGCCTGCTTGCTTTTTTTTTTGGCTTTTAGTTTTTTTTTTTTAAGATTTATTTATTTATTTATTTATTTGAAAGTCAGAGTTACACAGAGAGAGAAGGAGAGGCAAGAGAGAGAGAGAGAGAGAGAGAGGTCCTCCAACTGATGGTTCACTCCCCAGTTGGCCGCAAAGGCTGGAGCTGCGCTGACCCGAAGCCAGGAGCCAGGAGCTTCTTCTGGGTCTCTGATGCGGGTGCAGGGCCCCAAGGACTCGGGCCATCCCCCGCTGCCATCCCAGGCCACAGCAGAGACCTGCATTAAAAGAGGTGCCGCTGGGACTAGAACCAGCGCCCACATGGGATGCCGACGCCTCAGGCTAGGGCGTTAACCCACTGCACCACAGCGCTGGCCCCTTGGTTTTTAGATTTAAAAAGGATTTCTTAGAGTCAAAGACCTCCAGTCACAGTGGCATGGAGGAGGGCTCCAAGAGAGGAAAAAAACCCAAAGGGGCTGGTGGTAGTAGGGTGCTTAAGTACAATTCTGAAGGAAAGAAAATTTGACAATCAGATTGGCATTCAGTTACCTGGCAGGAACAAAACCCATCAAAAGACCTGATTTACAATTCTCCGTCCTGTCTGGCTTTCTCATGATGAAACAAAAACCCTGGGAAGGGTGGGATAGGCAACTTGTTTTTCCAGTGAACTGTGATCACCACTCCCTTGCTGTTCTCATGGTAAATTTGGAGATTCCAGGGAAGGGGGGCAGCCTGTTTGTTCTTGCTAAAGATAATGTTTTAGGAAGAAGCAAATATTTTACACCCCAAATTCCTTGGGACCACCCAGACTATGTATGAACCCATGACTCCTCACATAACTCCCCTCCCCTGAACACGAATGGACCCTGACATCTGTTAGGGGGACTGGACGATGATCACTCTGATTGTTCTGTGCTGAAAAGGGGCGTCTTTGGGAAGGGAAGTCAAGGTGGGGTTCCCGCAGGAGGTGGATTCCTAGTAGAGATGCGGACGCAGTGCCAGTTTGCAGGAACTGCTTCCATCCAAGGTTTCATGTGCACGGCCACCTAGAATTTTACTTTTTCAGATCTGGAGAAAATGAATCTAACAAGCAATTTAAACTCACAGGATCTAAAACTGAGGACAGTGTCATTATTAAAGGCCCAAAGAAAGGCGCTGTCTAAACCACGAGCAAGTTTTCCCGTTGAGAGGCAAATAGAAACTGACAGAAGGGGCCCGATAATAATCAGGTGGTCTTTTAGGCCTTGCCAGTTATGAGGCCTAGACCCAGCTCTCTTCACATGGGTACATCTGAGGGATGCAGCCTATTGACTTCCATTAGCTAGCTGCCATGGTAAGAGAGCTAGAAGGTAGGTGACATCTCTAAAAGGAAAACATTTTTAGTTAATTTCCAGTCCTGCTTGCGATGTTGCTGACCCTACTTGGCCATCCCCTCAACAGCAGTGGTTACTTTAGAAGCTGGGCCGAGTGAAGGGCTTTTCAGCTTAGGGCCAGCAAGGCCTGTGGCTCTGACCTGCAGCCCTTCAACAGAGCAGATGGACACCCCTCCAGAGATTCCTTTTTTTTTTTTTTAAGATTTATTTATTTACTTGAGAGGCAGAATTACAGATGGGGAGAGACAGAAAAAGAGGTATTCCATCCTCTGATTCACTCCCCAGACGGCCACAATGGCAAGACAGGGATGATCCAAAGCCAGGAGCCAAGAGCTTCTTCCGGGTCTTCCATGGAGGTGCAGGGGCCAAGGACTTGGGCCATCTTTTATGCTTTCCCAGGCCATCAGCAGGGAGCTGGACCAGAAGTGGAGCAACCGGGACTTGAACCAGTGCCCATATGGGATGCCAGCACTGCAGGCAGATGCTTACCTGCTACACCACACTGCCGCCCCTCCAGAGATTCCTAAGGAGAACCTGACAGGTGATGGAATAGAGGGTAATTAGTACAAGGAGGCTCCAGCCACCTCAAAGGGGCAGTCTGGAGGGAAGAACTGGAGGCCCTGCAAAGAGGTAATAACCTTATACTCCAAAAGCAAAAGCCACTACTGGACACATCTAATTGCGAGGCTGTCACTCAAACCAGTCTCAGGGATGAGGAATCAGGTCCAAAGGTGTCTCAGGAAGTCATCATGTGGATTAATCCACATGCATTCAGTAGCATCTGAAGTGAGTGGGCCCAGATTCTTGCCTAGAAACCCCCAGGCAAAATGAAAACAATGGGGCAATGGGCATCTGATAAAATAAATCCTCCACTGGAATTAAAATCTCCACAGTCACAGGCAGTAACAGAAGAACCCTGGGGCTCCCTGAATAGACCCACGGACTCTGTGACCCCCTGGAGAAGAATTTAATGCATATGGGAGCACATGCAGGGTGATAGAGGCAAGAGACCTGTTAGGAGACAGAGTTCTGAGAAGGGACTCAGAGTGGAGGGGCTGGCACTTTTCACAGCTCACTTAAGCTAACTTCTCCACCCTCTGCTTGTAAGCAGGCCAGGTGGTGGTGCAGAAGATGACGAGGCACTTTTCTTAAGCTCAGGGATCACAGAGAGAAAGTCGATGGTTTGCCTCCTGGCTGGAGTGAGAGCATAAATACAGAGGGTACTTCAGGTCTCATGTCTTCTGAGTCTGAGACGTCTCTCAAAACTGTCTCGCTGCCTGTGGCGTCCAGACGTGCACTGAAGCCCACAGGGAGGGAGGAAGGTGAGGGTGGGGTTAGCACGTGACACCCACTCTCACTCAGCCTTCCACACCTGTAGCCTAGGGTATATAGTTGTCAGAATAGCACACGCAGAGAGTGCTCAGTTCCCTTACTTGGCAGTGTGCTAGACTGGGCGTCTGCTTGGTCAAATATATACTGTCGTTTTGTTCTTATACATAAGGAAAACTAGTTGTTCTATGCCCCTCCTTGAGTCTAGTCTAATAGGCCTGATTTAGACAATGAGCTTTCACAGCGAGAGCCTTAGCAGAGGTGTTTGTAAGCTAGAGTGCCAGCCCTGGCTACTTTCATTGGTGACTACACAGGTGAAGTCACAAAGCAGCAGAGTGGGGGAATATAATTCTCCCTAGTAAAACTCTGAGTTTGCTAGTATGTAGGAAAGATGTGACAGAGGAGACCCACAAGAGCAGGCTTGAGAAGGAAGGCGGGGGTACCAGAAACACGCTGAGACTTGCCTGCACAAGTTCAGGTCACGTGGGGAGCCGTGTCTAATGAGAGTCCAGATCCAGAGACTGCCTGTCTGCAAACGAGATAGTTAGACTTTAACCCAGAACTAAAGAATGGAGTATCTAGGAAATACCCACTAACGAGACCAGGAAATCTAGTTTGTAGAAATTGTGGAGACTTGACGAGTTACAGAAAACATTTAGAGAAGCAGAGAGAGATGGGGACCTGTCAAGATCTGGGGTAAAGGAAAAACTCGCAGAGGCATGGAGCTGGGAGCCCATGGCCTCACTCCAGGCTGTGCCCAGTCTCACCAACAGATTAATCTCTGGGAAGGAAGAACAGAATGCAGTTTTCACCCAACACCCTAAAGGGCCATTGGGATCTGGCGTTGAAAAACGCCAGAGAGTGGCCCTGGCCTGAATTTCAAGGTTACTCCAAACCTTTCTCCCAGTCCCGTGTGTCGGGCTGATCCCCGTGAAAGGAAGGGCCAGACCAGCATTCCCAGAGCTGAGATGAGAAGCGTGAGGAGTGGAGCCTCTGGCTTTCCAGCCTGTGAGGACTCCAAAGAGGCAGGGGACTGGCTCCCTGCTGGAAACTGCATTTCTCAGCCCAACACCATCCCAGCAGTCAGAGCCTGGTGCCCAGCCAGGAGACCTTCTGAAAACTCTCGGGTGCAGCCCCAGCCAGAATCCATCAGTTGTCTCTAGGCCTTGTCTAGTCCCACATGAAGGACCAATCCACGCAAGAGGGAGGGGAGGTGTTAGGATAGAGTCCCAGCTCCAGGCATTGATCTGGCCTTAGTCAGCAAGCCTCGCCTGTGAGTCTTAAGACAAAAGCAGCTGCGCTGATGACTCTTAACTGGCTGACAGGGACCTGGTGTTTTAGGGAACATGCGAATTACTATGAGGGAGAGCAAGGCTCTCGTATGCTCACTGGTCTGGCCTGGCACGATGATCCAATGTTGCATCCGCATAACGTTGGAGTTGCAATCTGAGTCACGGCACCAAAATGGCAGCGGAGAAATTATTGTTACCTCGGTTCTTTGTCTCACATGGAAGAAGAATTTCCAAGTGGACAAGCAGAGAGATTTACAAAGATTTGTTAGTGTCAGAGACCTCCAGCCAGAGTGGCATGGAGGGGACCTTCCAAGAGAGGAAAATCCCTAAAGATTCCTTTATTTACTTGAAAGTCAGAGTTACACAGAGAGAAAGAGAGAGAGACAGAGGGAGAGGAAAAGAGAGAGAGAGAGAGAGAGAGAGAGAGAGGTCTTCCATCTACTGGTTCACTCCCCAATTGGTTGCAAGGTCTCGAACTGTGCTGCTCCAAAGCCAGGGACCAGGAGCTTCTTCCAGGTCTCCCATGTGGATTCAGGGCCCAAGGACTTGGGCCATCTTCTACTGCTTTCCCAGGCCATAGCAGAGAGCTGGATCAGAAGTGGAGCAGCTGGGATTCAAACTGGTGCCCATATGGTATGCAGGCATTGCAGGCGTCTGCTTTACCCGATATGCCACAGCACTGGCACCCCCTAAATCATATCTTAACACTCACCTGTATTGTGTTGTACATCATCCATGTTTTCATTCTATTTTGTCCATGCCACTCACTATCTTTTAAAATCTACCTGTGTTCCTTGAGGTTTTCAACTCAAACTTCTGCTCCTTGTGTAACTGGTTCCACTGATCTTCAAGCCCACTCCCCGCTGTGACTACTCCAACCACATGACGTCATGTAACAGAAAACTATAGACAGAAAAACATTAGAAATGCATCACAATAGCAATCCTGATCTGCCAGCCGATGCAGAAATAGCTTGAACAAGGCCAGCACCAATTCCTGATATCAGCGCCCATTACCCTTGTAAAGAGTGGGATTCCCAGCCTGGCACTGTGGGACACAGGTTTGGCTGGGGCCTGCTGTGCCCACACCCCCATCCGTGTGCTGCATGGAGCCCCAGCCTCTCCACGTATCTGACCCAGCTTCTGTAATGTTCCTCAGGGGCAGTGGAGGCTGGTTCAGGTTTGAGTCTGGTTCAGGTTTGGGGCTCCTGACACTCAGAGCCAGGGACCCAGACAGAGTCCCAGGCTCCTTGCCTTTGCCTGGCTGGGTCCTGGCAGTTGTGGGCATTTTGGTAGTGTGTCACAATATGGAAGATCTCGCTCTCTCTCTCTCTCTGATTTCTCTCTCTTCTCTCTCCCCCTCATCTCCCTCTTCCTCTCCCTCCCTCCTTCTCTCTCTGTCACTCTCCATTTCAAATAAAATACAGAAATCTTTTAAAAAGAGGGAGGGAATTCCTCAACAAGACAGTTTTTGGGAAAACTACAGCAAACACCACACTCAGTGCTGCTCCCTGAAAGCTCTGAGCTGAGCTGAGGAGCAGGGCAGGGACGCCCACGTCCCCTCTGTGTGAGCACAGCACTGTGCGTTCTCTTCACAACAGTGAGGCAAGAGAAAGAAAGAACACACTAAGGAATATCTAACATGGTATCAGACCTGGCAAACCTCTTCAATGAAGTTAAAAATGAACTATCAACACAGAAAAATCTATTTCACATCAGAAATGAATGATCAAGAAAGGAAATTTTAATTCCATTTTAAGTAATGTCAACCATAATGATATATTTATGATTACATTTAACATTGGGGAAAGAAAAACTGAAAATTACAAAAAATTACTGAATGATAGTAAAGAAAGCCAAAATACATGTAAAACCTGTTACTGGGCTCAAAGGGGAGGGATGTTACCACAATGGATTGGTGGGTTCTATTCCTCAGCTCAGTATAGAGATAAAAAGCTGGGACGTGGTGGCAGGAAGGCAGAAACTTCATTGAGCAAGGCAGAAGTCGAGCATCTCATTGGAGAGGGGCCAAGGCAGAGGCCCAGGCCAGACACTGGGTTCAGGAACTGAGCTGGGTTTGTCAGGTCTTGCTGTTTTCCTAGTGGGTCATCCTATGGGGTGTGTGTGGGGAGTCTTATGCAACATGTGCTCATTGGCCTGTGGTCCATGGTGATAGTGGGGTCTTTTGGTAATGGCCCTAATGGAAGTTTTAGATGAAGAAAGAGGACGTTTCTAACTCCTTTCTTGGTGATCTCACGGCCTCAGCGCTAGCTTTTCTTCTGGAGGCCTCAGTCAGTCTCCTTTAATCCACACCCTACTGCTGTAGGGGTCTGAGGTGTCAATCTCATTCTGGCTACTTCCTGCTGACCTGAGGTCACTGTCCTGGGGGCCCCTTAGGGTGTGGAGTGTCGAGGGTGGTGGTCCCGGCTATCCAGGTAGCTTCGGTAGAAGGTAGGTTCCATTCAGGGTCCCATCTGAAGTACCATCTGCATCTTGATAGACTCTGTTCTCTGGGAGATAAATTTGCTATGGCAGTTAGAAATACATGGGCCAATATTAGCACTAGGAGAACCCACCATGGGCCACAAGAGGGTATGAACCAAGTCAGCGAGAGGAGAGCATTCTTTACAGCACCCCATATGGTGGAGGAGCATATTCCCTCACTGTTGGATTCATGTAACCATGTATCTTGTTTTTTTTTTTTTTTAAGATTTATTTATTTATTTGAAAGTCAGAGTTACATAGAGAGAGGAGAGGCAGAGAAAGAGAGACAGAGGTCTTCCATCTGATGGTTCACTCCCCAGTTGGCCACAACGGCCCGAGCTGCACCAATCAAAGCCAGGAGCCGGGAACTTCTTCCTGGTCTCCCACATGGGTACAGGGGCCCACGGACTTGGGACAGCTTGTACTGCTTTTCTAGGCCATAGCAGAGAGCTGAATTGGAAGTGGAGCAGCCCGGGTCTCGAACCGGCGCCCATATGGGATAGCGGTGCTTCAGGCCAGGGCATTAATCCACTGCGCCACAGCGCCAGCCCCACCGTGTATCTTGTTTTTAAATCTTGTTTAGGTTTCTTCCTGTGTTTCCTGCAGTGTTGTCAGACACTGGGCAAACTCCTCCCTGATCAGTAAGGATCATATAGACCCAGGTGATTGGTCACACATCGTGCCAGCTAGCGATACATGGGACCCATGTACCTGTGAGTGGCTGTCCCAGAGGCCAAGATTGTTGTTCCAGGGTACGAGGATGGTTGAGACAGTGGCCTCATGAAGAGCAAAACCTCCCCATGGAGCCAACATTCCTGTAGCCACTGTTGCTCCTGCTAGCAGTATTCCAGTTGCTCATTTCTGTCTCCCCAGGTGACTGATACTTGAGATGATTGTGTCAGTTCTATTGTGTATAGTGACAGAAGGGAGTGTAGGGGCCATTTGTCCGATGGGTACATGCTAGCATAAAGTGAACACTCTCCAGGCATTTAGACACTAGAGCCAGGGCAGGATAAAGGTAGTCTCTGACAGGAAACTCTGTTTGGGGGAACCAATTGTCAGGAGGCCCACATAAAAGCAGATGATCAGATAGAGCACAGGCAGTCCTAAGACTTGTGGAATTATATCACTGGTGCAACAAAAATCCCCGGGTGTCATTGGTATTGAGGATTTCATTTGCCATACCCTATAAGGGACCTCCTTTGATTAGGGGCTTTGTCTTGTTTGTGCCTGGGCAAAGGGCTTCCAAAACCTGATGCCACTGGACATTAGCTGTCACTTGCCACATCCCATACATAACTTTGCTCCCAAAAGTTAGAGCAAAAAAAAGTTAGAGCAAAAGTTATGTGTACCCTTAATGATTTCCAAAAACTTCTAGGAGATATTCAATGGCTCAGGCCCTATTTAAAAATACCTAATAATGTCCTTTTACTCCTCAATGACATTCTGCGTGGAGATCCGGACCCCTCCTCCCCCCACGAGCTTACCCCTGATGCGAAAGACACATTAAATCAAGTAGCGCAAGCCATTAACCAACAGTCTGTTTCACAAATTTCTTATGTTCTCCCCTTATTTTTTATAGTTTTGGCCACTCCACATACACCCACTGGAGCTTTTTGGCAAAAATCCCTCATGCCCAATAAAAAAGGTCAACCTCTTTTCTGGGTCCACTTCTCCATTTCCTCATCCAAAGTAATTACAGTGTATTTGTCTCAGGTTGCTTCCATAATTATCAAGGCTCGTTCCCTTTCCCACCAATATTTTGGAAAAGACCCCGATATTATAGTGGTGCCATATACCCAAGAACAGACCCAGTTCCTTCTTCAAACTACTAATGACTGGGGAATAGCCATGTCAGGATTCATGGGAACCATTGACAATAACCTCCCTGATGACCCCATATTACAGTTTACACAATCCCACTCATTCCTTTTTCCAAAAAACACACAAAAAAGCCCCATTCCAAAGGCTGTTACAGTGTTTACAGATGGGTCTTCCAATGGAGTAGCTGCCTTTGTGGTAAACGATCAATCCTATGTTTTTAAAACATCTTATCAGTCGGCCCAGGTGGTGGAGGTATATGCCATACTTCAAGGTTTTACACAATTTCCCACTCAGGATGTAAGTATTTATATTGATAGTGCATACGTAGCTCACTCCATTCCGTTGCTCAAAACTTCTCCTTTTCTCAAGACAACTTCCAATGCTGCGCCCTTGTTTATACAAATTCAAAAACTGATAAGAGAAAGACAGCAACCCTTTTATTTGGGACATATTAGGGCACATACAAATGTATCAGGACCACTTGCAAAAGGTAACGCCCTAGCAGATGCTGCTACAAGGCTCACCTTTCCCATAATTGTGGGATCAGTACAGGAGGCTCAAAACTTACATAAATTGCATCACTTAAATGCTCAATCTCTCCTTTCGTTTTGCAAAATTTCATCAGAACAGACCCATGAAATAGTCAAAGGATGCCCATCATGCATTACAAACCAGCCTGTACCACATTTGGAAGTCAATCCACGTGGCCTTTTCCCTAATCTGTGGCAAATGGATGTCACACACTTCCCAAAATTTGGAAAACTAAAATATCTTCATGTCTCCATAGACACCTACAGTGGCTTTATCTTTGCCTCCCCCTGTGGGGAGCAACTCGGACTAGACTAAGTTACTGGAATTAAGACTTATTCTATGCATCTGCTCTCCCACAATATGGCGCTGGGAGAGGAGGAAACAGCTTCTACGCAGCTGCCTCCAGTTCAACCAATAAACAGCAGGACCTGCTCCTGATTGGAGGAGAGCAGCGTACTCGTCGTGTGGGTAGCAGAGTTGGGATTGGTGGAAGAGGACTATAAAGGAGGAGAGAGACAACATGCACCAGGAACATCTATCTGAAGGAACACCTGAGCAGCCCCCAAGAGAGCCAGCCGGCGGTGTGCCGCTCCCCCGCGGAAGTGGGGAAAGTGGCAGGGGGAACCGCCCTTCCACGGAGGTGGAAGGGTCGGTAGCCAACCCGGAAAGAACCAACAGCAAACCCGGGAGGGGCTGAGCAGACAAAAGAACAACGCAGGGTCCTGTGTCGTTCCTCCACGAAGACGGGGAGCAACATAATGGTGCCATGACTCGGATACGAAGCTTAGGCAGGGTTTAGTGTCGTTCCTCCACGAAGAGGGGGAGTGACATAATGGTGCTGTGACTCGGATATGAAGCCTAGGCAGGGTCTTGTGTTGTTCCTCCACGAAGAGGGGGAGCGACATAATGGTGCCGTGACTTGGATAGGAAACCTAGGAGGGAAGAAACGGGAAGAAGTGGGAAAATACCGGAGAGAGAGACTAGCAAAGAGCCTAGGGAAAAGCCGGACGGAAAAGGGGCCGGAAGAAGCTATCGAAAGCCTAGGCATAGACTCGGATACGGACTGTGGGAAAGAAGTTAGGATTGGACGTTAGGGTTGAAAGTGAAAGTGAAACCTAGAAGAAACTTAGACTTGGATACGGACTGTGGGGAGAAGCCAGGAGAAATGAGAGGGGAATGTCGTTGGAAGAAAAGTTAGGAAACATACCGGGTAGAGAAAAATGTTAGGGAAAATGAAGCTGCGGGGGCAGGCTGAGGCGGAGACATAAGCTAGCTTGGGATTCGTCGAGTCAGCCCAGGGAACAAGGGGCGAAAATCTGGAACCAGAGGTGGAGACGTGGGCCAGGTTGGAATCCGTCAGATTAGCCCGGAGAGCAAAAGATGGGAAGCCAAACCGAAAGGCGCAGACGTAGGCTAGGTTGGATTTCGCCAGGTTAGCCCGGGGAACTTAGACTGAATACCGGTGGCGGAAACGTAAGCTAGGCTGTGTGACTCGCGGAAGCTGCCGCGTGCAGAGAGCGCGCGGGGCACGAACGGGAAGAGTGCACGGGGCGCTAATAGAGAGAACGTGGGGCTAGCGCGAGGCCGTGGTGCGGACGCAAAGGGCGTGGAGACCGTGGAGAGCGTGCGAAGCCAGGAAGCGGCTCAGAGCCGGGAAGCCACCGCGGGGCGAGGCGCCGAGAAGCAGCCTCGGGGCGGGCGCCGGGATGCCGCAGGGATAAGAGAAACAGAAGTTTAGAAGTAAAATGAGAGAAATAGGAATGCTGGCAGATAGAAGTAAAATAGGAGAAATAGGAATGCCCGGAGGTAGAGAAATAGAGAAAAATAAGGCCTCCCCACAACATGGTAATGAGAGAGCTTGGATTCGGTCTGCCTGATTAGTAAGACGATAAGTACCTGTGGGCGGCTGCAGGTCACCGAAGACAGGCATGTTATCAACACCAACAAGTCTCCCCACAAGATGGCAATGAGAGGGCTTGGATTCGGTTTGCCTGATTGGTAGGGCTTGTAAGCACCTGTGGGCAACTCTAGCAGAGCAGAGCATGCGCTGCAGGGCACCGAACACAGGCACGCATCAGCGCCTAAAAACCTCCTCACAACATGGCGAAGAGAGGACCCGGATTCGGTTTGCCTGATTGGTAGGGCTTGTAAGCACCTGTGGGCAACTCTAGCAAGCAGAGCAGAGTGTGTGCCACGGGGCACCGAAGACAGGCGCGTATCAACGCCAAAAAATAAAAAGAAAGGGAGATCTGTGGGGAGCAACTCGGACTAGACTAAATTACTGGAATTAAGACTTATTCTATGCATCTGCTCTCCCACAATATGGCGCTGAGAAGGGAAACAGCTTCTACACAGCTGCCTCCAGTTCAACCAATAAACAGCAGGACCTGCTCCTGATTGGAGGAGAGCAGCATACTCGGCATGTGGGTAGCAGAGTTGGGATTGGTGGAAGAGGACTATAAAGGAGGAGAGAGACAACATGCACCAGGAACATCTATCTGAAGGAACACCTGAGCAGCCCCCGAGAGAGCCGGCCGGCGGTGTGCCGCTCCCCCGCGGAAGTGGGGAATGTGGCCAGGGGGAACCGCCCTTCCACGGAGGTGGAAGGGTCGGTAGCCAACCCGGAAAGAACCAACAGCAAACCCGGGAAGGGCCGAGCAGACAAAAGAACAACGCAGTGTCCTGTGTCGTTCCTCCACGAAGACGGGGAGCGACATAATGGTGCCGTGACTCGGATACGAAGCTTAGGCAGGGTTTAGTGTTGTTCCTCCATGAAGAGGGGGAGCGACATAATGGTGCCGTGACTCGGATATGAAGCCTAGGCAGGGTTCAGTGTCGTTCCTCCACGAAGAGGGGGAGCGACATAATGGTGCTGTGACTCGGATATGAAGCCTAGGCAGGGTCTTGTGTTGTTCCTCCATGAAGAGGGGGAGCGACATCCCCCATGCGGGAGAAGCCGCTAAGGATGTTATCTTGCATCTCGCCATGGCCTTTTTCTGTACTGGGGAAACCTGTTAAAATCAAAACAGATAATGGTCCTGCTTATGTCAGCACCAAATTTGAACAGTTCTGTGAAACACTTCATATCAACCACATTACAGGAATTCCCAATAATCCACAAAGTCAGGGAATCATTGAAAGAGCCCATCAAATGCTAAAAACTTGGCTCACTCGTCTTGCAGCCACTTCCTTATCCTTTGCCTCACCCCACGATCGGTTAAGCCATGCGCTCTTTGTACTAAATTTTTTAACCTTGGATAATAATAATCATTCAGCTACAGACCGTCATTGGCACCCTTCCCCTGACACGGCTGCGCCTATGGTAATGTGGCGAGACCCCTCATCAATAACTGGCACGGCCCAGATCCAGTACTCGTTTGAGGACGTGGCTCAGCCTCCGTCCTGGAACAAAAACAATCGGCGCCAAGATGGCTACCTGAGAGATTAATTAAACAAATTAACTCATCAACTCCTACAAATAATAATGTTATTTCAGAGCCCATGCTTGGCCCTGAGAATGCTCTCCCTTTATATCCACAGGAATGCAAAGACCCTACTGGACAGCCCTGTTAATCATCATGGGACTTCTCATCGTCATCAGCCTATTAATTATTGTGGCCATTCCTGTATTTTATTATCTTGCTACCTCGCCAAGATAATTCTTCAGACAATGAAAACTAGAGCCTGGACAGGACTCCTCTGCATACTCTGGACCCTGTAGCCTCCCACTCACCAGGACTACCAGCCATCTGTCAGTTCTCCCTTTGCATGGCATTTTTATTTAACAGAAAATCGGACTAAAGACTCTGGGTATCTCTTGGCCACTGCTGATTGCTCCCCTGGGGGTTGCCAAAAGCCTATTTTGTTAAATTTCACTGATTTTAAGACCCATCCTGGGAAGGTGGCCCCTGTGCTTTGTTTTCTGTATGACCAAACCCAGTATAATTGCAAAAATTATTGGACCGAACATAGTGTAGGATGCCCCTACCACTACTGCAATATTTATAACGCCCACCCTCACCGTACAGGACCAATAGCTGGCTCTAATACCTGGACTGGACACAAATTCTTTCGTACCACGTCCGGTTTCATACTAGTCATTTGGGATCCCTGGGACTCCCGTTGGATCAGCCCTGTTAGAGGAGCCATGTATATAACCAGACATGAGTCATGGCCCAGTAGTGAAATCTATATTTGGCGTGCCCTTGTCCAAATTCAATCCTCGGTTCATGCCAATATACTTCATAAGGAGCAAGAGCTAACGTCACTTTTGTCCTCCCCAGCCCATCCCTTTTCTTGGCTTTCGCTCCTCAGGGAAGGCCTTATGCTTGCTAATGTTACTGGCATTGGAAATGTCTCCACCTGTTTTCTTTGTGCAGCCCTGGGACGTCCTCCCTTGACAGTGGTTCCTCTTCTAGCGTCCTTTAACTACTCCAATTTGAACACTTACTCAGGGTTTTCTCCCATCACCAATGTTCCCCTGTTTCTTACCCCGGGTCGTACTCAGTTTACGTTCTGTTTTTCGAATGCTCCCTCCCAGCTGTGTAATGTAACCCACCAGCCCTCAAATTCTTCTTTTGTCCCCGCAGGCCTTTTCGTCTGGTGTAATGGCACCCTCTACAAATATGTGACCGTTCCCATTTCTCAAGATTTACCCTGCTTGCCTGTAACCCTGGTACCACAGTTAATGCTCCGAACCCCAGCCGAGTTTCTAGGGTGGGACAGTCCCTCAATTGTGCAATCTAAAAGGGCAGTCTTCTTGCTGCTTGTAGCTGGTATTTCCCTTGCTACCTCGGTGGTTTCCGCTGGTCTGGCTGGAAGTGCCCTGGGCCACACTATTGTAAATATTGCCTACAGAGGCAAATAACTTCCCGCTCAGGTTGCCTTAAAAAACCACTGAGCTCTCCACTTAATAACAGCAGAAAAGGGTGGAACCTGTTTATTTTTAAGAGAAGAATGTTGTTATTACGTTAATGAATCTGGGGTAGTAGAGACACAAATAACCAAACTCCATAAACTTAGTCTAGAAATGTATAAACAAAAATTTTCTGCTGCTGCAGACGAATGGTGGAAATCCTCTATGTTTTCGCTTTTAATGCCTTTTGTTGGACCTTTGCTTAGTTTTTTGCTTTTTTGACCATTGGGCCATGTGTTGTAAAAAATCATTACCTTTGTAAAACAACAAGTTGACACCTTGGCGGCAAGGCCTATTCAGGTACATTATCAACGCCTACTCCTAGCTGATTTGGCTGAGGAAGTGTCCGAAAATCGTGGGACCCCTAGAGAAACCATAATCCCAACCCAAGGGATACGCACCCGCGACCAACAGGTGTAGGCATCTGTGTGAGGTGCAGCTAAGACTGCAGGGAGACGGCCTAAAAATAAACGGCCATCAAGTTCGCGGGCTCCCGCGGGACATGCCCGATAGCATGGAGGTTAGCATCCGTTAAAATCCTCTCCCCACAAAAGATGCTTGAGCAGGAGAACCGGCACCTCAGCCAGCGCGTCTTATTCCTTGTCTAACACGGCCTCCCTCCTGGGGATCAGGGCCTCTGTTCCCCCTCTCAGATTAATGCCTACCTTAATAAAAGTATTAACCAAATCCTCTTACTTATTCCAAGAAAAAGGGAGGAGATGTTGGGGACACTCTCCCCCTCCCTAATAGCTCTAGGCATGAAAGGTGCCTGCATAGCCTCTTGCCCTGAGGGCTGAAACATTCTGCGATAACTAAAGAACATCCTGTGGTTAAGATAACTTGTGCCTGCTTGTGATAACTATGTCCTGCCACCTGACCTTCAACCCTGAACAGATCCTGAAACAGCTCCTCTTTCCCAACCCCTGCTGCTTCCCCTAAGGAGTATATAACCCCCTGTGTAAAAAATAAACTTTGCAGCTTGATCAGAACTCTTGTCTTGCTGCCTTCCTTGTGTCTCCTGTCCCTTTCATTCCTCCTTCTAGGTGCTTGGCCCTAGTTGACGTCCCATTGGACGGGACAAGAAAAAAGAAAACCTCTCCTGTCTTCTGAGAATACACAGCCTTCACAGGAGCTGGAATATCTCAGTGTAATGTTAGCATATCATCTCTTGACAACGTGACCACCCAGAGTCCTGGGGAAATTTAACTGGAGCTCAGATCCTTGAGTAGCTACTGAGTACATCTGGAACATCCATGTCAATAGGAGAAACCTGTCCACAGAATGCCAAAAGAGATGAAAATACAATAGAGATAGGAATTTACCACTCACCTGTGATTGCGTTGTCAATAGCTCAGCTGTCAACTCTTTCTCTAAGTTTTCATTCACACATAGTCCAAGCACTAAGGTGGCAAATCTGAGAAGAAAGAGATCATGAAACTCCCAATCATCCACACAATCTCTAGACGTTCTTATCCCAAAGCCCCAGTTTGTTAAAAAAAAAAAAAAAAAAAAGCCACAACCCAACTAACACAGAATGTAGTGTGTCCCAAAAGAAATAGATGAGGATTCTCTTTCACGTCAAAAAACTATGACTAGAAATACCTCAATTCAATAGATAAGAATATAAAAATCTTGTGCTAGGAACACTAATTATCCCATGTTATTATGAAATTTTAAATTCTTCACATGATCTCAAACCATGAGTCATACCACATGTGAATTTCGGTCTCTACCCAAGCAAACACTGCAAAATTTGTGATCTAACTATTGCTACTGTGTGCACTATCAATCTTTTTCCAATATCCATTCCAGCTCTCTACCCTCTTTTCTTTCCCTAGACCTCTGGATATACTTGCCCTGACTCAATCTGTCTCCTTCGCATGGGATTTCCAGCAGTATCACTGCCCTAATCCTTTCTTTTAGATTTGTTCTGCATGGATTTATCACCCTAGCACCTTCAGATTCCATTCTATTAAATGGTTAAACAGTACAGTGATAAACCTTACAAAAAATGACAAAAGGAGTTCTTAAAGCGAAAATGAAAGCACCCTAGCAACATGAAAACAAAAAGCATATGTGATGTTGTGATTTATAACAAGTTTAATGTCCCCAGTTCCTGGCACAGACCCCCTACAATCCTTTTGATATGGGTTTTAGCGAGAAACTTTTTCTGAATTTTGTCTTTGGCCACTTTAAAATTGGAATGCTTTCTTATTGCTCAGTTTGGGAGAGTTTATAAATTCTTTTTTTTTTTTTTTTTGGACAGGCAGAGTGGACAGTGAGAGAGAGAGACAGAGAGAGAAAGGTCTTCCTTTTGCCATTGGTTCACCCTCCAATGGCCGCCGGGGCCAGCGCACCACGCTGATCCGATGGCAGGAGCCAGGTGCTTCTCCTGGTCTCCCATGGGGTGCAGGGCCCAAGCACTTGGGCCATCCTCCACTGCACTCCCGGGCCACAGCAGAGAGCTGGTCTGGAAGAGGGGCAACCGGGACAGAATCCGGTGCCCCGACCAGGACTAGAACCCGGTGTGCCAGCGCCGCAAGGCGGAGGATTAGCCTAGTGAGCCACGGCACCAGCCAAGTGTATAAATTCTTAAAACAAGTTTTTAGTGTGACCAGTGATTTCAATTATTTTCTGTTTGTTGCCTTATTTTGCAGTCTATTAATAGCACCTTTCACAAAGCAAGAGCTTTAAATTTTGATGAAGCCCTACCAATCAACTTTCTTCTCTAGGGATCACACTTCCCATGTCATGTTCCAGAACTCTGGCTAAACCCAGATCACAAAACATTTTCTCCTGTTTTCTTCTAAAGGATTTCCCATTTGACATTTTACATCGAGTTCTATTATGTATTTTATGATAAATTTTGCATATAGATATACAACTTTCAACACTAACTATGAAAAATTATTTTCCCAAACATTTTTTATTTACTATATCTTAAACAATTTAACAGTATGTGATTAACAGTAACTGTATAATTAGGGGTACAATGTGACATTTCAATATGTGTACTGATCAAGTTGGGGTAATTAACATTTCCCTCTTTAGAGTCTTGTAGCTCCTCTCTTCTATTTGCTCAGAAAATATATAATAGGCTATTGTGAACCTCAGTTACCCCTCTTATTCCTTCAGTGCAGGCAACCATGAATACAGACACTGGAAAATCAATGCTGGTAATGAAAGGAACGGCCGAGAGCCAAGAGCCGCCATAAGAATGGCCTTAATGAAACAGTCCTGGGAAATGGGGAGTAAACTAAGTTCACAGAGAAAGCAGATAGCTACTACCCAGAGATAAGGGCTACTACCCAGAGATAAGGGCGACAGAACATCCTGGTATGCACCTAAGCCCCCTCCCCTGTGCTTGTTCAAGCTTAACAAAGAAACCGCGAGGCATGTAGGGCACGTAGCCACCCCTTTCTGCTCTTCAAGGATCCCCTCCCCATATCCAAGCTTAGACACGTAGGACACGTAGCCACCCCTTTCTGCTCTTCAAGGACCCCCTCCCCTTGTCCAAGCTTAGACACGTAGGGCACGTAGCCCCCCGTTTCTCCTCCTCCTCGACGACCTCCTTCCCTTGTAGTTGCCCAATAAACTTACGCCACCCTATGGTATGTTAATTTTGTGGTTTTGCCCTTTAAAAACTGTGTAAAATGATTGTTCGGGGCTCCTCTCTCTTGCTCGCTGCTTGCGGCAGTAGAGGGCCCATTTGCGCAAATGAAATAAAATTGCCTCCTGTTCTTTTGCATCGTCTGGTCTGGAGTCTGTGTTTCTGGGGTCGTCACAAAAGGACACCACTTTTGGGGTCCTACAGTAAATGAGTCAAGAAGTCCTAGGCTTGGGGGAACTGAATAACCCTTGGCATGGCAGGGATTAATTAACATGTAATACTCAATGATTTAAATTTACTCATATGTAAATTGTGAGTATTCATATCTACTTTATGAGGTAGCCAAAGCCATCACAGTGTTAAAATCAGTACAGAAGAGCCTTTTATTTATCCCTAGAGCCTGGAGTTTTTTGATGAATTCTACATTTTGTTAAGTTCTTTTTGATATCTGGTCCAACTTACCATGCAAACATAAATTTTTCCGTGGTTTAAAACAGTTAAAATTCTCCATTTTGTCTTTGATTTTGAGCATCAGCAGCTGCATCTAGAGACCACCATGTCAGACATGAATGACTGTCAATGTTTTCGTTGTTCAAGATCCTCCTCTCTGCTTTTCCTGTCAGGTTTCCTGTCTGATTCCTGTCAGGGTGCAGGTTTTCTCCACTTGGCAGCCCACCCTGGACTTGCAGATGATGTCTTGTTATCAGCACAAAACTTGAAAACCATGTGCCTTTTAAAAATGTACACTCAGGATATCACTTCTGCCGAGTAGATGTGATTTCTTAATTGGAAGAAAGCAATACGGAGCACTGCAGAAGGACTCCCCACAGCCTGAATTCAGGTGAGCATCGGACACAGGAAAAGTTCAAGGAAGCAAGAACTTCAGATTTTCTTGACTAATTACTTTTGAAAAGTAGAAAGAGAAACTACCAGACTTACTTCTCAACAACAGTATCTATTCATCCACCAGAATGTACTTTCCTCAAAACTGTGCTCTCCTCAAAGAGATTTTCATATTTAATGGAGTTAAAAATTCACAAAGTGGGGCTGGCACTGTGGCGTAGTAGAATTCTTTCTACTACGTAGAAAGTGGGAAAGCAGTCACTGCCCTCTCCCTGCGGCACCACTGGCATCCCACATGGATGCCAGTCATGTCCCAGCTGCTCACGTTCAGTTCATGTTCTCTTCCAATCCAGCTCTATGCTTATGGCTATGGCCTGGGAAAGCAGTGGAAGACAGCCCAAGTGCTTGGGCCCCTGCAGTCTCGTGGGAGACCTGGAAGAAGCTCCTGGCTGCTGGCTTCGGATTGGCTCACCTTAGCTGTTGAGGCCATTTGGGGAGTGATCAAGCAGATGGAAGAGCTTTCTCTCTGTCCCTCTCTCTGTTTGTACTCTTCCTCTCAAATACATAAAAAATCTTTAAAAATTTTTTTTCATGAAGTGCCCTTTTCCCAATTACTCCCTTTTTGACTCAGGTCATTCCTTTATATTTTATTATTTCTTTTTCATTTCATTCACATTCTGAAAAACTTCATTAGTTGGTTGTCTACTAAAATATCATCCTGCTCACTAATAATTTCCATTTCATTTTTTCCTTCTGCTGAGTATTAAAATATACTTACCTGTGTCTTGTATTTTTTTAAGATTTATTTTATTTTTTGAAAGACAGAGTTAGAATGAGGCAGAGACAGAGGGAGAGAGGTCCTCCATCTGCTGGTTCACTCCCCAGATGGCCACAATGGCCGGAGCTGTGCCGTTCCAAAGCTAGGAGCCAGGAGCCTCCTCTGGGTCTCCACATAGGTACAGGGGCCCAAGGACTTGGGTCATCCTCACCTGCTTTCCCAGGCCATAGCAGACAGCTGGATCGGAAGAGGAGCAGCCAGGACTAGAACCGGCACCATATGGGATGCCAGCGCTTCAGGCCAGGGCTTTAACCTGCTGTGCCACAGTGCCGGCCCTGCCTTGTATTGTTAGGCAGGAAGTTAGGTATGAGCTTATGTGTGTGTGACAAAGGCCTCCGGAGAAGACTTCTACGTCCAGTATATGCATCTACATCTCAAAGTTATCCCGATAATGCTTCAGATAATGCTTCAGGGGCAGCCCAGCGTTTGCATCCTGCCCTGCCCCCTTCTACATGATAACCTGCCAGGTGGAGGTCCCCACCCCTTCTGCCTGACAAATCTTCCACAATCTCCCAGATGCAGCCCAGTATCTGCATTTCAAACACCCTGCTCAGCATCCCCATTCTCTAGGGGGTCCTGCTCACCCTTCCTCTGAACCCAGGATGGCACCAGCTAGGTTTCCTCCTGTCTGATACCTTCAGGGGAAAACTCAGATAGGAGCTTCTTAGTATTTACAGCCATAAAATCCTTTGTTTCAGGAGGAAATGTGTGAAGACAGAGACCCATCTCCTTAAACCCCCCCTCCCCCCCTTCAGCCAGACTGCGCGCTCAGCCCTCTGCCTCTCTGCTGAGCCGCCCGCCTGGCCTGGTCAGGTGTAATCTCTCTACTCAATCATGTAACCTCGCTCCCCCCCGCCCCAGTCTCTCAGGCTCTGTCTGGAGAGGTGCCCATCCATCCTTACGGATGTCCCTTCCCTAATAAACCTTGCTATTTTACCTCCCACTACTCTCTGTCTCACGCCTGAATTCTTTCTTGCGCAAAGACAAGAACCCTGCAATTTCTCCAGTAACAGTATGTTTTTAAAACATGTTCATTTCCCAATGTACACTCTAACAGTCCTCCACCCTTTATTTTCAGTTAGAGAAGGCAGCTTTAAAAGCCACTGTTTATGCAGTATTTCAATAGGAATGACCCATTAATGGCAGGTGAATCATAAGCCATATGAGAGGCCTTCACATTAAAATATTGAGAATGAGAAAAAAGGTAGATTCCACAGCTGAGATACTAGGAAGCAGAAATAGAAATCTTATGTTCTAAAGGACAGTAACACAATGTGAATTATTAAACTATGACTGGGAAGAATTTAAATGGAGACTGACATTAAGTAAACAACATATAAGACATAAGTAGAGAAATGAATAAAGAAATCTGTGCAGCCAAACTTTTAAGTCTTTTCCTTCTCAGTAACAGAGATTTCACTAGTGAGGAGCCTTTTGAATACAGTATGTACAGAAAAGTTGTAATGCATGTTAGTTACCTGCCAATAGACTCAATATGAAAATAAGACCTATTAATGTAAGGAATGTGGAATTCTTCAGGCACCAGTGAAGCCACATTGGAGAGAAACTCTGTTAACTGTAACTAACCTGAAGAGCATTCAGTGAATACTCAGCAATCAACATAAAAATAGTCACACTGCAGAGAAACATCTGAATGTCTAAGTGTGGGAAAGCAGTCACTGCCCTAACTATGGACAGCATCGAAGAATTCATACTGGACAGAACTCCCACAGTGGCAATGAACGTGGGCAAACATTTTGTGGTGATTCATTCTTTGAATGACAGGAATGAGTTCTCAGTGGAGAAAGCCAACTAATGTTAAATGTTACGGAAAGGCTTTGTTCAAAGCACTCAACTTCAATAACATGAGAGAACTTGCAATGGGGAGAAACCATCTGGACCCATATGCGTGGGAATGCCTTTAATTGTTTCTCTAACCTTGAACACAGGCAAATTCACACAGTGTGAACGTCATGCATGAGTGAAAGTCTTTGTTCAAAGCCTTCCCATCAGACATGAGATAACTGATTCTGGGGAGAAATCTGGAAAGGTAATAATTAGAGTGGGAAAGAATTCTGTGACAACTTTCATTGAAGACATCAAATGAGACAAGCTATAAATAGAATAAATACGAAAAATAATTCAGTCAGAGTGGTCACCTTCACTTCTATTAGTGGATCCATGGGAGAGAAACCGTGTGAACATAGGGTTGGTTTTCTGTGGGTTTAACCCTTTGGTCAAATCTATGACCTTAAACAATATATGAAATTTCATTTTGGAAAGAAACCATGTGAATTTCGACTTGTGAGAAAGACTTCAGTGTTCTGACCTTGGATGAAAAGACCCCATTCATTCTATGAATGTGATAAATGTGGAAGATCCTTTAGCCACAGCTCTGACCTGCAACAACTCAGAGAACTCATTTGGAGGAAGTTGATGAGTACAGCAAGGTGGAAACACTGCCATTTATAATTCACCCTTCCACAATATGAGTGAACTCCACGTGGAGGAACCCCATGTTATCATCAAGGCAGAGGAGACTTTGGCTGATCTACAGTCTTGAGGTTCCCGAGAAATGCATATGCATAATTCTTAAGAACACTAAAGAAGAACAGATAATTAATGCTAGAGAAGCTATTCAGTGAAATGTACATAAAAATATGTATTCACATTGTCGCTCCCCCTCTTCGTGGAGGAGCAACACAGGACCCTGCGCTGTTCTTTCGTCTGCTCGGCCCTCCCCGGGTTTGCTGCTGGTTCTTGCCGGGTTGGCTACTATCCCTTCCACCTCCGTGGAAGGGCAGTTCCCCCTGGCCACATTCCCCACTTCCGCAGGGGAGCGGCACACCGCCGGCCGGTTCTCTCGGGGGCTGCACGGGTTCCCTCAGATGTTCCCCATAGATGTTCCTGGTGCATGCCGTCTCTCTCCTCCTTTATAGTCCTCCTCCGCCAATCCCAACTCGGCTGCCCACACGCCGAGTACGCTGCTCTCCTCCAATCAGGAGCAAGTCCTACAGTTTATTGGTTGAACTGGAGGCAGCTGGGTAGAAGCTGTTTTCTCCTCTCCCAGCGCCATATTGTAGGAGAGCAGATGCATAGAATAAGTCTTAATTCCAGTAACCCAGTCTAGTCCGAGCTGCTCCCCACAGAGGAGAGCAGATGCATAGAATAAGTCTTAATTCCAGTAACTTAGTCTAGTCCGAGCTGCTCCCCACAGATCCCCCTTTCTTTTTATTTTTTTGGCGTTGATACGCGCCTGTCTTCGGTGTCCCGCAGCACACACTCTGCTCTACTTGCTAGAGTTGCCACAGGCTCTTACAAGTCCTATCAATCAGGCAAACCGAATCCGGGTCCTCTCTTCGCCATGTTGTGAGGAGGTTTTTAGGCGCTGATGCGTGCCTGTGTTCGGTGCCCTGCAGCGCATACTCTGCTCTGCTAGAACTGCCTGCAGGTGTTTACAAAACCTATCAGGCAAACCGAATCCAAGCCTTCTCATTGCCGTATTGTGGGGGAGACTTATTAGTGTTGGTTTGTGCCTATCTTCGGTGACCTGCAGCTCATACTCTGGTCGAGCTTTGCTGGCGCTTACCGCCTTAAATCAGGCAGACCGAATCCAAGCCTCCTAATTGTTGCATTGTGGGGAAGCTTTACTGATGTTAATTCGTGCCTGTCTTCGGTGACCTGCGGCTAGCCGCCCAGGTGCTCATCGCCTCACTAATCGGGCAGACCGAATCCAAGCCTTCTAATTGGCATGTTGAGGGGAGGCCTTATTTTTCTCTATTTCTCTATCTCCGGGCATTCCTACCTCTCCCATTTCACTTCTATCTTCCAGCATTCCCATTTCTCTTTTACTTCACTTCCAAACTTCTGTTTCTCTTATCCCCGCAGCTTTCCGGCACCTCGCGGCTCGGCTTCGCGCGCTCCGCGGTCTCCACGCTTAACCCTTTCGCGTCTAAACCACGGCCTACGCCAGCGTTCCCTATCTATTCACGCCCCGTGCTCTCTCTGCACGCGGCGGCTTCCGCGAGTAACACAGCGTAGCTTGCGTCTCCACCACTAGCATTCAATCCAAGTTCCCCGGGCTAGCCTGGCGAATTCAACCCAGCGTACGTCTCCGCCCCACGATCTGGCTTCCCGTCCTTTGCTCCCCGGGCTAATCAGACAGATCCCAATCTGGCTTACGTCTCAGCTTCTGGTTTCAACTTTTCGCCCCCTATTCCCGGGCTAACTTGAGAACCCCAAAGTGGCTTCCGTTTCCGCCTCGGCCTGCCCCCCACGGCTTCAATTTCCCTAACATTTTTCTCTACCCGGTATGTTTCCCCAAGCTTTCCTCCAACAATACTCCTCCCTCATTTCTCCTGGCCTCTCCCCACAGTCCGCGTCCGAGTCTGTTTGTTCTAGCTTTCACTTTCGCTTTCGACCTTAGAGATTTCTCCCAGCTTCCCCCCGTAGTCCGTATCCGAGTCACGTTTCTTCCCTCCTAAGTTTTCTATCCGTCCTAGGTTTCCTATCCGAGTCACGGCACCATTATGTCGCTCCCCCTCTTCGTGGAGGAGCAACACAGGACCCTGCGCTGTTCTTTCGTCTGCTCGGCCCTCCCCGGGTTTGCTGCTGGTTCTTGCCGGGTTGGCTACTATCCCTTCCACCTCCGTGGAAGGGCAGTTCCCCCTGGCCACATTCCCCACTTCCGCAGGGGAGCGGCACACCGCCGGCCGGTTCTCTCGGGGGCTGCACGGGTTCCCTCAGATGTTCCCCATAGATGTTCCTGGTGCATGCCGTCTCTCTCCTCCTTTATAGTCCTCCTCCGCCAATCCCAACTCGGCTGCCCACACGCCGAGTACGCTGCTCTCCTCCAATCAGGAGCAAGTCCTACAGTTTATTGGTTGAACTGGAGGCAGCTGGGTAGAAGCTGTTTTCTCCTCTCCCAGCGCCATATTGTAGGAGAGCAGATGCATAGAATAAGTCTTAATTCCAGTAACCCAGTCTAGTCCGAGCTGCTCCCCACAGAGGAGAGCAGATGCATAGAATAAGTCTTAATTCCAGTAACTTAGTCTAGTCCGAGCTGCTCCCCACACACATTTTTAGACACACATGGTTTCATACTATATTAAAGAGTTTTGGGAAGTCTTCAGCAATTTCTAATCTGTAGTCAACATTAAAATCAAATGGTAGATAGGAGTTCACATCAGAAATCCCAGTCTAGGGAAACCCCTATCAAAAATATATTACCACACAATCTAGTCATTAATTAACAAGCTTGACTAAAGTCTTTTTATGGGGAAAAAGTAACATAAAAATGTAGATACGAGGTGATTAAGGAATGCCGAATCTGATAGCATTTTTGCAACAACAAGCAGTGATACTTTCTTCCTCATAGATGCATGCACAGAAACATATATGAAACAGTCACTCAAAAAGTCTGTTGGGGGCCAGCGCTTTGGCATAGCAGGTAAATCCACTGCCTGCAGTGCTGGCATCCCATGTGGGCACCAGCTCAACTCCCAGCTGCTCCACTTCTGATCCAGCTCGCTGATAATGTGCCTAGGAAACATGTGGGTGGTGGAAGATGGCCCAAGTGCTTGGGTCCCTGTACCCACGTGGGAGATGTGGAAGAAGCTCCTGCATCCTGGCTTTGGACCAGCCCAGCTCTTGCCATTGAGGCCACGTGGGGAATGAAACAGCAGATGAATGCATTCTCTCTTTCTCCCTCTCTCTGTACTTTGCCTCTCAAATGAGATAAATAAATCTTTTTTAAAAAATAGCCTTCCTAGAAGGAGAGAACAAAATAATCAATGACTTAACACAACTTTGTTAAGAGAAAAAGGCCATTCCTGATTGCTGCTCATTTTCCTTCCTTAGGCTTCTTTCTCAGGCAAGACCACTCCTAAGTAATAGGAATATGCAGGGCTTTAAGTTAACATGTCTCCTGTCTTTACCATGACCATGCACGTGGAGTAGAAATCAACATGAAAAATAGTCCTCTGCTTTCCACTCATTATCATATTCAAGAAATAATCCATATGGAGACCAGCAGGTGGTTTTTCTCTGCCCGTTTCACCACAACCCTACATCTGCGACGCCCACAGGCCACACAGCAGCTGGGAGCACATGAGCTGGGCTGAAGCCTTTCAGTCGTAGAGCCTGCAGTCTCTGCTTGCACCTGCTGAGCACAGGGCCACCAGCTGAGAGTGGGCAGAGCTCCTCCCCTCTGCCCCTGGGCATCTCAGGCTCTCTCACTCCTGGATCCTGAACACCCGACGTTCAAAGCCCTTTCTCCTCCCACCTTCCTGCCTAGAAGCAAGTGCCATCTCCTCATTGAAGAGATCTTTGTTCTATTTGTAAAATTTTCCTCTTTCCCCACCCAGCTGCTGGGTGTGCACACCTTTGCATGTTTGGGGGCAGGTGAGCAGAGAGCCCAGTAAAGCTAAATCAACACGGGTCTCACAGGAATGACACTGTGTGCACGTAATGAGGTCCCAGTTTGCCCTTACCGTCCCCTGCCCTAAAGATGCTGTATCTTATTCTGTACTCCTAAGCAACAGCAATTTTTCTTTCATGATTTCGTACTGATCAAAAGCATTTAATTTCTCTTTTCCAGAACACCACATTAAACAATCAAAAATACAAAATGTAAGGGCTGGCATTGTGTCTCAGTGGGTTAAGCAACTACCTGAGATGCTGGCATCACAAATGGGTGTGGGTTCAATTTCCAGCTGCTCCATTTCCAATCCAACTCCCTGTTAATGGCCAGGAAAGCTGCAAAAGATGGCCTAAGTGGTTGGACCCCTGTGACCCATGTGGAAGATTCTGAAGAATCTTTTGGCTCTGGGCTTCTGTCTGGCTGTTAAGGCCATTTTGGGAGCAGACCAGTGGATGAAAGATCTCTAATTCTGCCTTTTAAATAAATAAATAAACATTATAGCTGTCCATCTACCCATCTATCTATATATAAAATTTTAAAAGGGGAAACATAGAAGTAGGTCAGCTCTATTAGAACGAAGCTCCTGGACAATCCAGCAGCTCATCATTCAACATTTGTAGGGGAAAAGGACAAAGAAAAGTTAAGAGTTCCCATACTACAACTGGAAATCAGCCTACAGCCCATCAAAAGATCACACAAGGAAAGAAAGCAGTTTAATTTGGTTCTATTAGGATATAAAAAATCATCAATGTTCTTACCAAGTGCACACTGAAACAGTGTAAAATTATTCACAAAAAGAAATCAATATCCAGTAAGACTGTAGAAACACTGAGGCCTCATCGTTCGAACCCGATGTGTTACTATGGACAGTGAGCAGCACACCGCGACCTGCACTGTGAAGCCCCTCACCCTCGCCCGCCTCTACCTCCGGGCTGCCACCTCACCACCTTGCCTGGAGTCCTTATCAGCCTGCTTCCAGAGCTGACCACAGAGCCGGACCAGGCCTCTCAACAGGGGACCTCTCCAACTTCTCGCCTGCCTTCGGCCTGGGAACCTTGAGCCTACTGCCCAGAGTGATAACCTTCTCACGACTTCCTGCCTGTAAGTGACTGGTCTGAGTTCCGTCCCTGCTGGGACATTGAACTCTGGACACTGGACACTCCCCGCAGGAGAAGTGACAGTGATGCGAGCCTGGATACGTAGCAAACCAACGTTATGTATTGAATCTTTTGCTGTGCTTGTATTGTTCATTGTGCTAGTACTTAAGATTATTTTAATAGTGTTTGTTGTGACTTGTGGTATAAAAATATTGATTGCCTGGCAGATAAGTGATATTGTTAAGATTGGGTAGATGTATTAAGTTAAGTAGTTAAGTGGTTAAGTTAAGTAGTTAAGTATTATAGTAAGTTAAGTAGATGAGAAGTAGTTATGTTACGTTAAGTAATTCAGTAAGTGTGTTAAGTTAGCTTTAAGTTATGATAAGTGATACTATTGATATTATTGATAGTGATATTAGTGATATTGATAAGTGTGTTAAGTAATTATGTTAAGTTAGGTGATTAGTGCAAGTAGTTAAGCTAAGTAGTTACGTTAAGCTAAGTAGTTACAGTTAGGCAGTTAAGTGGTGGTGTTAAGTTTATTGATAAGTATTAATTAGTATAGATTGATAAGTATATTGATACTGATAAGTATATTGACCTCAATGAGCATGCTAATGAGTAGTGTGATAAAAAAAATCCCTGGAGTGTAAGCAATAAAATCTCTCATTGGAAAGACAGCCTTGTGTTCTGGTGTTCCTTTCTTCCCTGTGACTGACAAGTCATATGTCACACTTGCTACTGTCGAGCTGCGTGACAGTAGGCGCTCAGGACACATGGGCACAGGCATAGGCGGGAGGAGCCCCCTGCTGCGTCCCTGTGCACTTGAAAATATGGTAAAATCAGGTTTTCACATTTGAATAACTTCATTTATGCCCTCAATAAATTTTTATGTAAACTATGCAAGAGAATGTCTATTTTTATTTCCTTTGGAAGTTTGAAGTCCTTGCTGACTGGAATTTGGCAAGACCTGACCCCAGCTATTTTTCTTTCTTTCTTTCTTTTTTTTTAATTTGTTTATTTGAGAGGCAGTTACAGAGAGAGGTCTTCCATCCGCTGGTTCTCTCCCCAAATGGCTGCAAGGGGAGGTGGACGATCTGAAGCCAGGAGCTTCTCACAGGTCTCTGGAGCCATATTCCACCACCCTCTCAGGCCATCAGCAGAGAGCTGGATCAGAAGTGGAGCAGCCAGGACACAAACTTGTGCCCATATGGGATGCTGGGCGCTGCAGCTGGAGACAACCCAACGTGCCGCAGCACAGGCCTCCAGCTTTCTTTCTTTTAAAGGTTTATTTATTTGAAAAGGCTGAGTTAGAGAGAGGAAGAGAGGCAGAGAGAGGTCTTCCACCTGCTGGTTCACTTCCCAAACAGCCACAAGAGCCAGAACTTGGCCAGGAAGGAGCCAGGAGCTTCTTCCCAGTCTCCCACGTGAGTGTGATATAGGTAGGCAGATAGGATAAAATCTATTAGATTGGTAAGTTGGAGATGTGATTTCATGCCCCTACCTGATCTCACCTGGCACCCATCTGCCTATCAGACTACATAACCACTCCCCTTTGGGAGTAAATAAGAGGCCCCACCTTGTTTCCTGTGTCATTGGGGCAGGTGGCCCCTTGGCCTCTGCCCTGCCTCTGCTTTCCTGCCCACACACTTGCACCATGTGGCTACTGGCCTATTCTCTGCCTGGGATGGACCCAGCTTAGCTTCTAGACTTCTTTCTCCCCTAAATAAAGCCCTCACTTTCCTGTGCATTTCTCTCACTAAATAAAACACTTGAAAACTTACTATGTTGCCTATTCTATTTGTAGCCAGGATTCAGAATTCTTATTTGAATAGATGACAAGAACTCACAGGATTATCAATGTGAAGCACTTAGGCTATCATCTGCTGCTTTCCCAGGCCATTAGCAGCGACCCCAGCTATTCTTGTACACGTCTCCAAGCTTATTTCCAAAAAGCTCACTTCTAGCTTTCCCAGAACTAATAAAATTTCTTCCAACCGTTAAACTTATTTAATGTTAATATTGGAACTCAAATCCATTGAAATTTTAGAAGATAAGTTTCTCCTAGGCAATGGTGTTCATGTAAAGGAGGGGTGGTCTGCCCTCTGCGCATCCCCAGTGTTCACATCCCCTGAGCCCAGCTCAAACCCAGGAGACTTGGACATGGAACTCTGAGGAAGGGACCAGGACTACACCATGGAGGGCAAATGGCTTTGATGGTTGAACTGCCCATTCAGTTCACGTTTTGAGTTTATTGCCATATAGAAAACATTTTACAAAATAAGAAGGTAGACGTCCCCTTTAACATCTTCGTGTAAAAGTTCCACCGTCGAAGAAAGTGATCATTTTTGAGTATGAAGGCATCAAAAGCCAGCCAGTATTTATAGCACAGAAATTTTTTCCTATAATTTCCTAAAAAGTGTTGGCACATTACTTGCTTGGGTTCTATTTCTGGGAGCTTAAGGAGGGTTTTGATGTACTAAGCCCCGCCCACTGGGGGGGCGGGCTCCCTGTTCCTTTGTTCTTCCAAAAGCGTCAGGGCCTCGTACTTCGGCCTTCCCCATCGCGGTGCCCCCTGTGCCACCAGAAGTCATTCTGAACCGTTGTGATCCTTGTTCCCGGGCCAGGCGGCCCCCGGCAACTGATGCTTGTGGCCGTAGGAGAGAATGTAAACGATCAATATGGCCATTCCCCGCCCGGGTGGGGGAAGACACCGAGGGATCCTGGCGTGCTCACCTTCTCTGCCTCTTCCCACAGACGCGCCCTCTTCCCCCTAAGAGCACCCAGCGCTGTTCACACTGTCTCCCCACTCATCCGGGCCTGCACCTCCGTGGGCTCGCACCCTCGCACCTGGTTCTCCCAGGGGGCGGCGGCCGCTGCCCTCACTGCTTCTCCGCTCCGTCCTCTTTCTGCAGCTTGGGCCCCTCTCTGTTTTCCCCGGTGTGGTCCCCGGCACTCTCTGGGGAACTCCCGGGCCACTCTGCGCCAAGTTTCCGCGGTTCCGTCGCTGTTTGTATCCACTCTATTCCTTAATCATAAATCCTTCTCTGCGCTATACTGCCTTCTTCCCTCAATCCCCCTTGCTTGGGTTTTAAAAATTAGCGTTCACTTCCTGTCCTTTGAAACACATCCGTACTGCATCACAATAATCCTGGTGGTCAAACAGCTAAGAATCTCAAAAAACCTCTCGGGGAGCTCAGATGGTTTGATACCAATTGGTCAAAGATATACCAGAATATTTTGCGTGTGTTTTTTGTCCATTACCGCAATAACAAGTATAAAGTTGTTATACTTAAAAAAAAAAAAAAGCTAAAGGAAAATAATTTCATTTTTCCTCTGCAAACACCATGCCTTAGCTCTTAAGCAAAGAAGGGAAAAACTTGGAAGGGGAAGAATTTTGTAAGTAAAAACGTCAGGTTTAAGTTAGTCATACAGATGCCTCATTTAGGAAAGAAAATAAACATTTTGATTCAAAGGGTTCTAGATTCTTCATTACAAGAAAAGCTTAATTTACAGCTAAGAAATTGTAACATGTCAAACTAATATAAATCAATATTAGTATATTCTATTGTTTTTCAAAGAATTCATAATTAAAGAACAATAGTTTATGTAAGATAACTGTTTCTAACAGTTGGTTAAATTCGCTTGTGTGAGAGGCTTTAGGCAAAGGAGACCTCCCCTGAGTTTTCAGGACTTCATTATTCAGTGGGGGACTGAGTGCCCTTCAACAGCCCTTCCAACCTACAGGTTTACACAGAACTGTTAACCTTGTGTGATCACGAATGACATGTTTCAACTCTGTTATTTTCCAGAGAAATGGAGTTCTCCCATTTAAGGGGCAAAGCTGTTCTTTAAATGTTTAGATTTTTTACTTCACATTTTATTTTCAGCGTGTTTGCCTGTTGCCTTAGAAGATGAGATGGAACTAACAACACAGCCTCCTGCTTTTGGCTCTGGCCCCAATCCTGTGCAACTTTGGGCCATGCTCTGTGAAAAAGTGAGGATGATGCACCTGCTAGCTGCCTTGAAGACCAACAGAGTGACCACAATATATCAGAGTATTTGTAAACTACAAATTACCATATGGATGCAAAGGACTGTCATCATAAACCTAGGTTGACATTTCCCTGGTTAAAAAAAAATCTGTATTTCTTTTAGAAAATAGGCATTCTTTGCCAATACTTAGACATTTATGATTCTGGCTCTGGTTACCTGTCTCTTCTCCTGTAGTTACTCTGTTCTGCCTCTAATCATGCTTCTAATTGCACCAGGCCTAGACTCAATTTCTCTCTTTTGGAGTCCAGAAAGCTGACCTTGCAATAGACAGGAACCACACTGAAGTTCTCTCTGTTACTTTAGCAACTACACTGTCACCACTATTTACTCTACAGAGTAGTATCACAAGCAGACTAGCATTAGACTCCCCAAGGATGTGTTTTTTTGAGTTTTATTTTTATTTATTTATTTTTAAAGATTTATTTATTTATTTGAAAGTCAGAGTTACACAGAGAGAGAAGGAGAGGCAGAGAGAGAGAAGTCTTCCATCTGCTGGTTCACTCCCAAGTGGCTGCAATGGCCGGAGCTGCGCTGATCCGAAGCCAGGAGCCAGGAGCTTCCTCCAGGTCTCCCTTGCGGGTGCAGGGGCCCAAGGACTTAGGCCATCTTCACTGCTTTCCCAGGCTACAGTGGAGAACTGGATCAGAAGAGGAGCAGCCAGGACACGAACAGTGGCAGCTTTACCCACTATGCCGCAGTGTGGGTCCCTAGGGTGTGTTTTAAAAAGTGAGATCTCTGGGCTCCTGCCCACAAGATTCTGATCCAGCATGTCTGCAGCAGGACTTAGAAAAACTTCTCAAAAACTTCCCAGGCAATCACCAACAATCAACTGATTAGGTCAGTTTCAGGGATTCACTGGTCTGTCTGCAATTTCTTCTCTATAATTTTATCTGATGCCAGTTTATGTGTAATATAAAATTTTTCCCTTGCATTGATAAGCAGAACATTGAAATAAATCGCCCATGATATTGGCTTTTAGATATATGGGGAACTAATCATTACAATCTTTTACAATAAAAATTTAAAATTATAAATTAACTTCAGAGCTAACACAACACATTTAGACAGCAAAAAGTAGCTGGTCCTAGGTTTACACTGGATATGTGCTCTGCTTTATTTGTAGTTGCTCACTATCTTACCTTAGTTGTCACCACTCAGTAAAGGAGAGCAGGTACTTCCTGACCCCAACCATCACACAGCTCTGGATATCTCCTGAAGGAGCAGGCATTCAACTAAGCCATTGAGGCGTATTTCAAAGATATAAGCCCTCGGAGGAGAAAACCAATACGTGTCTCCAGAGTGCCTAAAAATAAACATAGATATACAAGAAACATGAACAAGGAAGACAATATGACTCAAAAGGAACACAACAACATTTCAGTATCAGAATGTGAAGGTGAAGGTTGATGAAATGCCGAAAAAAGAATTCAAATGAATGATCGTAAGATTACTCAAAGGACCGGCGCTATGGTGCGTAGGTTAATCCTCCGCCTGCGGTGCCGGCATCCCATATGAGTGCCGGTTCTAGTCCCGGTTGCTCCTCCTCCAGTCCATCTCTCTTCTGTGGCCTGGGAAAGCAGTAGAAATATGGCCCAAGTGCTTGGGCCCCTGCACCTGCTTTGGAGACCCAGAAGAAGCTCCTGGCTCCTGGCTTCGGATTGGCACAGCTCCAGCCGTTGCGGCCATTTAGGGAGTGAACCAACAGAAGGAAGACCTTTCTCTCTCTCTCTCTCTCTCTCTCTCACTGTCTGTCGTTCTACCTCTCAAGTAAATAAATATTTTTTTAAAAAAAAGATTACTCAAAAAACACAGAGAAGCCAATACACCCATGTGTGACATGGATGAGAAATTCTGCTGGGAGACAGAGATATTGAGGAGGAATCAAGCAACTACTGGAAATGAAGAATTAAATATGTCAAAAAGTACAGTGGAAAGCCTTAAAAACAGACTTAGTGAGGCAGAAGAAAGACTATCCAAACTAGAAAATAAGTCCTCAGAAATATCTTACAAAAAAAAGCAGAAACATCAGAAATACTGAAAATAGTGTTTGAAATTTATGAGATGCAATCAAATGACCAAACATACATGTCTTAAAAGTTCCTGAAGGTGTGGAAACAGAGAACAGACTCGAAGACCTATTCAGTGAAATAACAGAAAACTTTGCTAATTTGGAAGAAGATAGGGACATCCAAGTACAGGAAGCACATAGATCTGCTAATATGATCAGAAAAGGTCTTCACTGTGACACATTATAGTCAAACTTTCAAAAGTAAAACAGAGATTCTAAAACATGTGCAAGACAAACACCAGATTACCTTCAAAGTATCTCCAATTAGGTTGACAGGTGATTTCTCATCAAAAACCCTACAGGCTAGGAGAAAATGGAGAGACCTAGCCCAACCCCTAAAAGAAACTGCTAGGGTTGGTGCTGTGGCATAGTGGGTAGAGCCGCTGCCTGCAGTGCCAGCATCCCATGCGGTTGTCAATTCAAGTCCCAGCCACTCCATTTCCTATTCAGTTCTCTGCTGTGGCCTAGAAAACCAGTAGAAGATGGTTCAAGTCTCCATGTGGGAGACCAGGAAGAACCTCTTAGCTCCTGGCTTTGGATTGGCCCAACTCTGGTCATTGTGGCTATTTGGGGAATGAGTTAGTGGATGGAAGACCTCTCTCTCTCTCTCTCTCTCTCTGTAACTTTGCTTTTCAAATAAATAAATAAATCTTTAAAAAAAAAAAAAGAAAGAAAGATACTGTCAAGCCAGAATACTGTACTCAGCAAAACTCTGGTTTATAAATGAAGATGAAATAAAGATCTTCCAAAGCAAACAGAAATGCCCAGCCTTACAAATGATACTTAAGGCTCTAATACACACAGACACAGAAAAAGGTAATCAACATCATGAAGGAATGAGAGGGCAGAAAATCTAGTAAAATACAAAGGAAATAAAAAGCAAGCAATAGAAATATTTATGAAAAAAATGACAGGACCAAGTCATTACTTATCGATAATAACCTTGTTGCTGGTACCACGGCTCAATAGGCTAATCCTCCACCTGCAGCGCTGGCACAGTGGGTTCTAGTTCCTGTCGGGGCGCTGGATTCTGTCCCAGTTGCCCCTCTTCCAGGCCAGCTCTCTGCTATAGCCCGGGAGTGCAGTGCAGGATGGCCCAAGTCCTTGGGCCCTGCACCCCATGGGAGACCAGGAGAAGCACCTGGCTCCTGGCTTCGGATCAGCGCGATGCACTGGCTGCAGTGCGCTGGCCATGGCAGCCATTGGAGGGTGAACCAACGGCAAAGGAAGACCTTTCTCTCTGTCACTCTCTCTCACTGCCCACTCTGCCTGTCAAAAAAATAAATAAATAAATAACCTTGAATGTCAATGGCTTAAATTATCCAACTAAAGATACAGACTGGCTGAATGGGTTTAAAAACAATACCCATCTAGTTGATGCCTACAAGAAACACACCTCACCTACAAAGATTCACACAGAATGAAAGTGAAAGGATCAAGATATTCTATGCTAACAGAAAGCAAAAACAAGCAGAAGTGGCCATCCTAATATTAGGCAAAATAGACTTTAACATAAAAACTGTTAAAAAAATACCAAGAAGGGTATTACATAATGATTAAGGAATCAGTTTAACAGGAGAATGTGATTATAGTACATGTTTAGCATATATACTCAATGATAGGGCACCTGTGTATTTAAAACAAATATTACTAGATTTAAAGGGAGACATGCTCCAACGCAATAATAATGTGGGATTCAACACCCTACTTCCATCAGTGGACAGATCAAATAGACCAAAAAAAAAAAAAAAAGAAAGAACAGAGCTAATCTACACTGTTAACCAAATGGACCTAATTGATACCTACAGAACATTTCAACCTGCAGCTGCAGAAGACACATTCTTTTCATCAGTGCATGGAACATTCTCTAGGATAGATTATATCCTAGGCCACAAAGCAAATCTCAGCAAATGAAATCATACCATGTATCTTTTCTGATCACAATGGGATGAAGTTAGAAATTAACAACTTAAGAAACTCTAGAAACTAGGAAAACACATGGAGACTGAACAACATGCTCCTTAATGAATGTGGGTAATAGAAGAAATCAAAATGGAAATCAAAAAATTCCTGGAAACAAATGAATATGACAGCACAACATATCAAAGGCCATGAGATACAGCAAAAGTATATAGCAATGAGTGTTTACATCAAGAAATTGTAAAGACATCAAATAAATGATCTATCAATGCATCTAAGGATCTAGAAAAATAAAAGTAAACAGAAAGTTGGTTATTGTAAAAATTAAAGAGTAAGAAAAGAAGGAGGAGGAGTGGCAGCATGGGTGGGAGGTGGGTAAAATGGGAAGTATCACCATGTTCTCAATCTGTATACATGACATACTTGAAGTTTGTTCAGCTTAAAATTAAATTAATTAATTAATTTACTAAAGAAAGAATCACCAGAAAATATGCAAACACATGGAGACTAAACAACAGCATCCTGAATGAATATGGGACACAGAAAAATTAAAGAAGAAAATAAAAAACGTCCTAGAAACAAATGAAAATAGCAAGACAATATATCAAAACTTATGGAATACAGCAAAAGCAGTGTTAAAAGGGAAGGTTATAGCAATTAGTGCCTACATCAAGAAATTGGAAAAGTATCAAATAATGATCTAACAATTCATCTCAAAGATGTAGAAAAACAAGAACAGATGATTCCCAAAATTAGTAGGAGGAAAGAAATAATTAAAATTTTAAAAGTAAATAAGATGAAAGAAAAAATGGTACAAAAAATCAATGAAATGAAGAGTTGGCTTTTTAAAAAATAAGCAAAATTGATAAACATTTGGACCAACTAACCAAAAAAAGGGGGAAGACCCAAATTAATAAAATCAGAGATGAAAAAGAGATGTTACAAGATACCACAGAGATTAAAAGAATCATCAGGAATTACTACAAACAGCTCTATGCCAACAAATTGGAAAGTCTAGAAGGAATGGATAGATTTCTGGAAACATGCAGTTTACCAAAATTGAGTCACAAAAACATAGAAAACCTGAATAGGCCAATAAAAATTTGTAT
This sequence comes from Oryctolagus cuniculus, assembly GCF_051225735.1. Classification (NCBI taxonomy): domain Eukaryota; kingdom Metazoa; phylum Chordata; class Mammalia; order Lagomorpha; family Leporidae; genus Oryctolagus; species Oryctolagus cuniculus. Next base: position 148,792,785 of record NC_142874.1, read on the forward strand.
TTATTTGAAAGGCAGGGAGAAGGGAGGGAGGGAGAGAAGATCTTCCATCTACTGCTTCTTTTCTAAAATGTCTGTAACAGCCTCTTCTGAGCCAGGCCAAAACCAGCAGCCAGGAACGCAACAGAGGTCTCCCAGACTTAGTGACGTCATTGAGCCAACTTGCAGGGTCTGCATTAGCAGGAAGCTGGAATCAAAAGTGGAGCTGAGTCTCAAACCCAGGCATTCCAGTATGGGATGTGAGTGTTCCACCTGTGTCTTAGTGCCAAATGCACAGCCCTACTTCTTAGTGAATTGCTTACCATCTTGGTCTTTGTACTGGTTAATACCAAAGTCTTGAAACAGCCATGCTGCCAAAAGTCTTGGGTCACACATGCCTTCACTTTTTTGTTTCAGGTTTCAATACTCAGCCTAAAACTAATGAACCAGCTACCCGACAAGATATTTGAAGGGGCCAGCATTGTGGTGTAGCGGGTAAAGCCGCCACGTGCAGTGTCGGCATCCCATATGGGCACCAGTTTGAATCCCAGCTGCACTGCTCTCATCCAGCTCTCCGCTGTGGCCTGGGAAGGCAGTGGCGGATGGCACAAATCCTTGGGCCTCTGCACCCTCATGGAAGGCCCATAAGAGGCTCCTGGCTTTAGATCGGCACAGCTCCAGATGCTGCAGCCATCTTGAGAGTAAACCAGCAGATAGAAGACCTCTTTCTCTGCTCCGCCTCTGCCTCTCTGTAACTCTACCTTTCAAATAAATAAATAAGTCTTTTTTTTTTTTAAGATATTTGGAAGGTGGTGCTGGCGTTGTGGTGCTATGGGTTAAGTCACCATCTGCAATGTCATCATCTCATATGGGTGCTGGTTTGAGTCCTGGCTGCTCCACTTCTGATCCAGATCCCTGCTAATGCATCTAGGAAAATCAGTGGAAGATGGCCCAAGGAGACCCAAATGAAAATCCTGGCTCCTGGTTTCGGCCTGGCTCAGCATCAGCCATTGCAGCCATTTGGGGAGTGAACAGTGGATGGAAGATCTCACCCCCCACTTACCCTGCCATGGATAGCTCTGCCTTTCAAATAAATAAAATAAACATTTAAAAAAAATAAGTTATCTGGGGGGCCAGCACTGTGATGCAGTGGGTTAATGTCCTGGCCTGAAGTGCCATATGGGTGCCGGTTCTAATCCTGGCTGCTCCTCTTCCGATTCAGCTCTCTGCCACGGCCTGGGAAAGCAGAAGATGGCCCAAGTCCTTGGGCTCCTGCACCCACGTGGGAGACCGGAAGAGGCTCCTGGCTCCTGGCTTCGGATTGGCCCAGCTCCGGCCATTGTGGCCCTCTGGGGAGTGATTCAGTGGATAGAAGACCTCTCTCTCTGCATCTACCTCTCTCTATAATTCTTTGTTTCAAATAAATAAAGTAAATCTTTTTTTTAAAAAAAAAAAAAAAGTCATTTGGAAGGGAAAGGGTATATTTAATGGCAGGTAAGGAAGAAATAAATCATGGAACCTCTAATACTGAAGCTCCAGGTGGCACTACAGGGCCCAACTGAAGTAGCAGCTATGTATTCTGGTGTCAGACCTGGCAGTTAAGAACACTTCTCTATATAAATCCCCTAAACTGTATATGGCACTCACTCCAACTTTTAGCTTACCTAACAATTGCACCCATGGATATTGATTCAGACATCCACCAGGGAGAATTATGGGGCTTCCATCAGTAAAGCAATGGTTGGTGTTATAGCCTGAGAAAACATTTTCTATACCAAAAAAAGTGTCTGTCAGATTGTTAATGGTGCATATGACTACTCATTATGGAAAGGAGTTCTTTATCAATGCTATCAAAAACTTGGCTGGGTTCAGTTTGTAGCTATAATCCCAGAAGTCACTCAAAAGTATATGTTGTTTGCAAATAATAACAAAAAAAGAATCCCAAAGGGATGGTAGTACCCCAAGTCCCAGATCCACAGTACCAGGGTCAACTACCTGGAAGAAATATGCAGACTGATTTCACTGTGAGGCCAAAAGACATTTGTGACTATTTTTACACCAACTAAAAGCACATCTGAGTCAAACTGGAAAAAGCAGTAGAGGTAAGTGAAGCAGGACTCACCCTCATCATCCAAAGGTGGTGGTTTGGCCTCCTTAGGGCAACCATGAGCCTGTATTTGCTGCAGACATTACCTAGCAAGTGAGGATTGCCATAGATTTTACTCCTTGCAGGAACAAGAGGCATCTGTGTGGTTTAACAGCCCCACATGTCCAGTGTGACTGAGGACTGTCCAGGCATTGAATCAAACATCTACCTGGCCAAGATCAACGACAGAGTAAGAACTGTACTGTAACAAGTTCTGAAAGTAGATAGTAGCATGTTATGAAAAAAAGAGGACTTCCTACTGCCATCAAGACCCTATACTGATGGTTAGAGATCACAAGACCCATATAGTACATTTCATTCTTTCCTCTTTTTCAAAACCTGCTAGCTCCAATCTTAAATAATCCTCCAAAAGTAATATTTCCAAGACAGAGCCATGTGAATTAGAAGCAGGACTTAATTTAGAATATTTACTTTTAATTACTATAATTCATAGAAATTTATATTCCAATATACAAAACATGGGACAGTCATCCTGACAAACTATACACAGCTATAGAACAATCAGTGCCATTTATATTTTATAACTGCCTTCACTCTAATCACAATCAACATGGACCACCTCACAGTGCCATCTCATTGATCTCCTTCCTTCCTCAGTACACTTGTATTGCTTTTCCAACACCAAGGGGGCCAGCACTGTGGTGTAGCAGGTAAGCCACCGTCTGCAGTGCCGGCATCCCATATGGGCACTGGTTCAAGTCCCGGGTGCTCCACTTTTGATCCAGCTCTCTGCTATGGCTGGAGAAAGCAGTAGAAGATGGCCCAAGTCCTTGGGCCCCTGCTTCCATGTGGGAGACCCAGAAGAAGCTCCTGCTTCCTGGATTTCAGTCGGTACAACTCCAGCCATTGCGACCAACTGGGGAGTGAACCAGTGGACGGAAGACCTCGCTCTCTCTGCCTCTCCTTCTCTCTCTTTGTAACCCTGACTTTCAAATAAATAAATAAATAAATAAATAAATCTTTTTTTAAAAAAGTACACCGAGTGTCTGATCAGTTTCAAAACAGTTTAGACCCAGCTGCACTAAGAGTAAAAAGTTCATTCAGAACCATCACTCCATAGCCCCTCCTCTGATAAAACAAACTGTCAAATGTGGTGCAGATGTTCCGAAGTGTGTGATTACCGCGGAATGCAGTACAAAAGTGAAAGCATGCATTAATATGAAATCTAACCTGGCTTTTATTGCATCTTTTGTGATGCAAAAATATAAAAACAAATGCAACTTGGCATTTCAGTGCTGTACCTGTGTGCAAATGATTTAATCTGTATATCTCATGCATTCCGTGACCTAGCTGCTGTCACACTGACTCAGCTTCACTCTACCCTTTTGTCTGCACTGAAAGCATCAAAAAATACAGCTTTTAATTCCAGGACAATTTGGTTGAAGCCCTCAAGAGAAAATGTATCCACCTCCACTGCTCTGACCATCCCTGCACTCGCAGTTGTAACTCTCTGTAGGATCATGCAAGCTGTGTATAATCTGTACAAAGCAACTCTACCCAGGATGAGGCTTCAGGAACTGTACCTTAAAAATCAAATTGTCAAAATATTTTAATATTTAATACAAATAATAAATATAATTTCTCCCAGCACATCTGTTTAAGCTTAGCTAAGTGACCATGTTAAAAATTTTTTTACAGAATGATTAAGTGGAGTCATTTCCTGAGCTAAGTCTTATATCATCCATTGTAGGTTTATAAGTCATTCCCTGGCATTTTTTACCGGGAATTTGATTGGGATTCCAATAAAACTGCAGGTCAATTTAGAAGGAATTTATCATCTTAACAGTAATAGCTGTTCTATTCCTGCATGAGGATTATCTCTGTACTTATTTATATATATTTTTTATGTTTTTCCCTACTGTGTTTCAAGGCTTTCTCAGTGCATATGTACATACCTTTTTAGATTTATGCTTTAGGACTTCAATTTTTTGGGTGCAACTGAATGCCAATGTGTTTTTCAAACTCCAGTTGCTCCTATGTTTCCAATATGTATGAAGCCAACTTATCTGTCTGTTGCCCACACACTTTCCTTCTTGTTACCTTTATCCATTCTGATCAAGTCATGGGAGGGTAGGGTCTATTTCATATTCAATTTCAGAAATTATGGCTTCAAGATTAACATTGAATTTCAATTCATTGGGAACCGCAGGAGGTGGGGTACAGCCTCTGATGAACCACCACATGGAGTGGGCTAGATGGGGCCACCTTCATGATGCTGGCCCAGGAGCCTTGTTCCCCTGGGAGAACCCCTGAGAGTCTCCCTCTCTTGGGAGAACCCCTGAGAGCCCGCTTCCCCTGAGAGGACCCCTGATAGCCCCTTTCTGGGAGAACCCCTGAGAGCCCCCTTCTCCTGGGAGAACTCCTGAGAGCCCCCTTCTCCTGGCGACCCCTGAGAGCCTCCTTCTCCTGAGGTCTTTGGATTTCACTCATCTCCAGAGTGGGAAGACAAGCACTGTCTCTCACCACCTACATTCAGTGTTTCCTCACATCTGTGACACAGAATCCTTGTCATTTTCTGCATTCCATATTCTGATGCTCCCACATTCTAAATAATTTAAGTAGTTTATGATTTACTCATTTTAAGAAGATTTATTTATTTAAAGGGCAGAGTCACAGGGAGAGAGAGTTATAGAGATAGAGACAGAGATGGAGATAGAGATGGAGATGGAGAGAGAGAGAGAGAGAGAGAGAGACTCCATCTGCTGGTTCATTCCAATGGCTGCAATGGCCTGGGGTGGGCCACATGGATGCAGGATCCCAAGTACTTGTGCCATCTTCCATTGCTTTCCCAGGCTTGTTAGTAGGGAGCTGGGTTGAAAATAGAGCAGTGGGGACTCGAATGGTGCTGATATGGGTTGATAGCATCATAGGCAGCAGCTTTACCCACTCCACCACAACACCAGCCCTTGATAAACACATATATTTTCTGAGAGACAAATGACAGAGACGATGAGCTCCCATCTGCCAGTTCACTCCAAAAATTTCTGCATCAGTCCCCAGATAGTGGGGAACCAGGAACTCTATCCAGTTCTCTCACACTGGTACAAGGAAACCAAAGGTTTGATGTCTTTATTTGATGCCTCCCAGGATCTGCATTAGCAGGAAGCTGGAGTCAGGAGCCAGAGCCCAGAACCAAACTCAGGCACTCAGATGTGGAGTGTGAGGGGCACCAGACCTGTGCTTGGTGCCAGGCTGCAGGACTGCTGTGGGGAAGGGTCTTCCAAGTATTCAGTAGAGGAAGGGCTTCAGGTAGAAACACGAAATCCACAGCATCCAGTTTCCACTGCAAACCTAGCACACATGTCTGGTGCTACCCATGTAGCAGTCTCTGCTGCTAACGTGAAGTCCAGCCAGTGGCCTCTAACACTACTGCTATATCCATGCTGTGTACTACTATGCACAGAGGGCCTGGCATGGAGGCCACTGCCCCTGCTCAGGAGTGACCTGACTGGCCACCATGTTCCCAGTGACCACCCAGGGCTGTGGTCTCCACAGGTCACCTCCTGTCCTGTGACCAGTGACCACCTGTGTTAGGTATGAAGTCAGAAATTGAGCCTATGTGTGTATGAGAAAGGCCTGAAGACCAGCACCCACTGCGGAAGCTCCAGAAGCCCAGCATCTTGCACTTCAAAGTCCTGCCCCCTCTACCCGATAACTTTCCAAGTGCAGCCTAGTATCTGCACTTAGATCCTGATGACCTTCCAGGGGGTCCTGCCCCTTCTACCTGGTCTGATAAACATCCTTCCTCTAAGGCAGGGTGATGTCAGCCAGGCTTCCCGAAAAACACAGAAAGGAATTTTTCATATTTACATCCAACAGGTCCTTTGTTCGGGAGGAGAGGGAGAGGGAGAAGGAAGGCAAGACCCTTCCCCTTAAAAACCCCAGCCTAAATGTGCACTACGCACTCTCTCTCAGGTCCTGTCTGGAGAGGTGTCCATCCGTTCTTATGGATGTCCCTACCCTAATAAGCCTTGCTATTTTGCTTTCCACTACTCTCTGTCTCACACCTGAATTCTTTCTTGCCTGAAGACAAGAACCCTTTGCTTCTCCGGTAACACCTGGACTGAGACACTGGCCATAAAGGAGCTGCTTTTACAAAACTTCCTTTTGGTGGGTGGCCAGGTGGTTACAGGAGCTGTAGAACATGCAGTTCCCATCCAGCTTCCAACATAAAATGTGCTTTTGTTTTTATTCCTGCAAAATGTTCACCCCAAGCTTGTGCTGCCCTGGTCCCCTCCACACCCCTGCTCTGCCACTGACTCGCAGACACTGCAAATGACACACAGCCTAGTTTGTGCCATTGAAATTCTCTTCCTGCTGGAAACCCTCCATGCCCGCCCTGGTCTCCTTCAGTGTGTGCCGGCCCTGGGCTCCAGCAGCGGCTGCAGTGTACGCACCAGTGGCTCCCTGTCCGGGCCACCAAGGAGGGGGAACCACCTGGGCAGCAACTCATGGCTTGAGGCTGGAGCCAGCCCTGCCCTGCCAGAGAAAGCCACACGCATTTGCTTCCGCAGCTTGCAGGCTTCATTTAAAAGAGACAATGGCAGGACTTGGATGGTTTTCTTTTTTCTTTTTGCTGGTAGCTTTCCGAAAAAGCATGGATTGGTTCTGTTAGTAAAATGGCACAGTCTTATCTATGGCGCGATCTACACCCTGATCTACATCCCAGGCTCTAGCCCCTGCCGCCATTGCTGGAAGCCAGGTGGGCACATGGTCCAACCACTGGTGTCAAGCCCCACCCCCATTCTAATGGGATTCATTGCTCCTACTTCCCTGCCCGCCCCCCCCCCCCGCAAAGTTTTAAAAGGATCTGAACATGTGGCTCTCTCTCTCTCTCTCTTCCTCTCTGTCTCCTGATCTCTCTCTATCTGTCTCTGTGTCTCTCTCTTACGCTCTCCTTCTCCCTCTCTTCCTTCTTTGTCCCTTCCCTCCAGTCTGTCGAGTTTCCCCCAATAAACTCTTTTCTTTACTCTGGTGTTTGGTGTGTTTTGTGGTGGCCTTACAGGTTCCCTTTCAGGGTCTCCAGCTTCCAGGATGTGATGTCATTGCTAAATAGTGTAACGGAGATGAAAAGATTTTCACAGAGGACTAGCTTCTAAGTGTGCTAAATTGGTTGTTATGTGTTTTAAAGACAGTTTACATGTTTTCTAAGGTTAAAAGGCTTTAAAAATTTTTTTCTTCTCTTACAGATGGTTAAAAAGGTTCTGAAAATATCGCCTTTTCCTGGGTTTATCAAGTGTGTTTTCAATTGCTGATTTTGAGTTGGAGAACCGGTTTGGCTGTCTAGGAATGTGTTAGCATCAGGGAGGAGGAGCAGTAAACATGGTGGATGCTTCACTTCCTGTCACAGAGGGTGGGACTTCCGTTCCAAAATGGCAATCCCCCTATGGAAATTTCCGCCCTTATAAAAGATGGGCAGTTTGCTGTGAGTCTAATTGGAGAAACAAACTGACCATTTCTTCTAATCCATTCTCTTGTTCTACACTTTCAGGAACCTATAAGACAAGTAAGTTTGTTATTTGAAAATATCCTGTAAATATTGAACACTATTGTCAGTTTTTCTAATTTTATTTTGGTCTAAGATGTTTCCAATTGTAAATCAGGACTTTTGATGGGTTTTGTTCCTGCCAGGTAACTGAATGCCAATCTGATTGTCAAATTTTCTTTCCTTCAGAATTGTACTTAAGCACCCTACTACCACCAGCCCCTTTGGGGTTTTTTCCTCTCTTGGAGCCCTCCTCCATGCCACTGTGACTGGAGGTCTTTGACTCTAAGAAATCCTTTTTAAATCTAAAAACCAAGGGGCCAGCGCTGTGGTGCAGTGGGTTAACGCCCTAGCCTGAGGCGTCGGCATCCCATGTGGGCGCTGGTTCTAGTCCCAGCGGCACCTCTTTTAATGCAGGTCTCTGCTGTGGCCTGGGATGGCAGCGGGGGATGGCCCGAGTCCTTGGGGCCCTGCACCCGCATCAGAGACCCAGAAGAAGCTCCTGGCTCCTGGCTTCGGGTCAGCGCAGCTCCAGCCTTTGCGGCCAACTGGGGAGTGAACCATCAGTTGGAGGACCTCTCTCTCTCTCTCTCTCTCTTGCCTCTCCTTCTCTCTCTGTGTAACTCTGACTTTCAAATAAATAAATAAATAAATAAATCTTAAAAAAAAAAAACTAAAAGCCAAAAAAAAAAGCAAGCAGGCTTCCCAGCAGCAGCACTGAGTGAAACAAAGGCCCGTCCTCCAGAAGTGCTTCCGTCTTAGAATTCTAGACCCGGCCAAACCCGCAAACACGTGAGCATAGAACTTCAGACAGGCAAGATCAGCAACTCAGCCTTGCACTCATATGTTCTTAGGAAATTGTTCGAAGAGGTGCATCCAGGGAATGAGGGTGCAAATCAAGACGGGAGAAAGTAAGCAACTTAAGAAACAGCAAGTCTCGCAGGATAGACACAGAGAGGACCCGGCCACCGTCCAGGGCTCTGGGGCGGCCAGTTCTGAACGTCAGAGCAGGGTTCTGAGAAAAGCAGCCCAGACTGGCAGCCTGGGAGGTAGGACGGGTGGTCACAGCAGGGCCGCGGGACAACCTCACCTGGCAGGAAGGACACACAAGGGGAGGAAAAGCCACTGGGAACTCCAGGGAGCAGAGTCTGCTCAGCCGTGCCCTGGGCGTCAGCATCTGCAGGCTAGCCAGGCTCAGTCAGCAGGAGGACAAGGGCTCAGGGGCCTTGAAGTGCCCTTGCCTCTGTACTGCAGAGCGGGCTGTTGGGGGCACAAGAAGCCAGGGTGGATTCGTCACTTATAGTGAAGGAGCCAGCGAAGGAAGCAGCCAGCAATGGTTCTGTTCCGGGGAGAGAAGGGGTACTCAGTCCAGAGCGCACAGAGTAGACTGACCGGGAGACAGGGGCGGGGGCTCGCAGCAGGATGGAGGCCCATGGGAGGTGTGCCTGGGGCAGCCAGGACACACCAGCAGGGATCCCGGCTGGTGACACACGTGCGGCCTGGAGGGGCGCCAACGGGGGAGGCTGTGCGTGTGCCTGGGTGGGAGCAGCACTTTCTGTGCACCCAAGGTTCTGTGAACCTGAACTGCTCCAGAGGAGTAGGTCTTTGACAGAGTGACTTGCAATTGCTCTCCTGGGGGCCCACCACCTAGCGGTGCTGGAGGCAGAACAAGACACTGCACTTTTAATTCTTTCTGCACCATTTGTTTTAACTCTATGCAAATGCTGCTTCCATTTAAGGTGTCTGTGTGTATAATGGTCTTTCTTTTTTCACACACAACAGACCGGCAGTTAGTACCAGGCACACACTTAAAGCACAACCACCACCTCCGGGCTGGCTCAATGCCAGGTTTATTACCCAAAGTCAGGTACCTGTCTGTGGTGGTGAATGAGAATAAGGAGGACAAGTTTGAGGCTACAGGACAGAAAAGGCTAATCTTCTGATAGATGAGGACAACAGCAGAGTCTGGGCTCTCAAAACTCCTGCCCTGCCTCAGTGAGGACAGGCTGGCCTTTGAAGGAGTACAAAGTGGGGAGGGGCTACTGAGTCAGCGCTGAGGCTGGCTGTGGGTCTGATAATGGGGCATCTGGCGTGTCAGCACAGGTCCTTGATAAACTTGCTTGAGTGTTTGACTTCATCCTGAGAACGCAGCAGGACATTCTGCACGACTAAGCAGCTACAGCACATTGTCTGACTGAGATCTGAAAGAGGAAAAGTGTTGCGCTAGCGAGTCCAGGGCTTCCTTGATCAGGAGGAGGCCCGCTCAGCCTGGAGCCCATGCTCACTATGTCCCCCGTTACTCATACTCCTTCACGTCCTTTTACAACACACAGGAAACCTCTGGTCACGCTGACCACAGAGGACCAGATTACTTTAGAGCTACAGCAGACTTTCTAAAGGACAGCTCTGAATTCACAAGCAAGCGTTATTTATCTGTTTCAATGATCACTATAGGCAGTTACAGGCTCAGAAGTTATCACCTACAAAAGTGAAAAGAAAATCATATTTGTTGCGGTTGTAAGCTTAGTCTCTTCCCCTTTCGATAACGGGGTCTCTGCATGGATTCCAGAGTTTGTGTTTGCAGAGAAATGGAGACACTGGGGACAGGACACTGAAAGTGTCAGAGGAACCATGCGTTTGTGGAGGAGAAACACCAAGGTCTCCCATGAAGACCCAAAGCCAACCCTGATGCCCACCACTGATCAGCAAACGCCTGCTCCCTGTTCCTGGGGCCACTGCCCTCCTCTTGGAGGTTGCTGAACACTCCCATGCAGAGACCTCTGCTGGGCTCGCATCTTCCAGACACTCTGCTGCTCACAAGGAGTTGCCAAAACCAAAGGGAGATACTGATGCTGTGTGGGGCCCTTTGACCCCAGCCCCCTTGAGCTCTGATGACACAATGCCCAGACCCAAACTTGCCACGCCCTGCTTCTGTTGTCTAAACCCTCAGGGAGCCTGGGGAGGACCTGTGTCGTCTGTCAGTGTCCCCCTGGCAGTGAAGAGGCCACAGCAGATGCCTGGGATCTGGCTCTCTGGACACTTTTCCAAGCCCACTCCTCAGACACGTATCCCCGAGCTGGGCCATGGTGCTGGCAGAGGGATCGGTCATGCTGCTCCTGCTTGGGCTCTGGGCGCACCTGGAACCGGGCCAGAGCTCCCCTGGTCGTCCCTCGTGGCGCTATGTTTCATCTGAGGTGGTGATTCCTAGGAAGGAGCTACACCAGGGCAAAGGTGTTCAGGTGCCAGGCTGGCTCTCCTATAGCCTGCGTTTTGGGGGCCAAAGACACGTCATCCGTATGCGGAGAAAGAAGCTTAATTGGCCCGGACACCTGCTAATGATGACTCAGGATGACCAAGGAGCCTTGCAGATGGACTATCCCTACATTCCTATGGACTGCTACTACCTCGGCCACCTGCAGGACATTCCTCTGTCTACCGTCACCATTGACACCTGCTATGGGGGCCTGGAAGGCATCATGAAGCTGGATGACCTTGCCTACGAAATCAAACCCCTCAGGGACTCCCACAGATTTGAACACATCGTTTCTCAGATAGTGGCCGACTACAACGCCACGGGGCCCATGTATTCGCTGGAACACAAGGAGGATATGGACCCCTTCTTCTCTGAGGTGAACGGCACTGTGGCTCCCAGGTTCTCTGTTATGATGTACAGTGCCCATATGTTCCATGTGAAGCATCATGTTCAAGTTACTAATGGACTGTTTCAGGTATTCACCAATGTGTCAAAAACCGTCCAATTTATAATGCATTTGTACCATGTTGTTGATAATATTTTCAGAACTATGTATGCTGAGATTTATGTTTCTTACCTAATCATATATGATCAAGCAGATCCGGTATCCCGTATTGATGACTATAGGGTTCCAGGAAGTCCACTGCATACTCTGTATTACAATGTGCTATATCTAGCTCTTTATCCACACTCAGCCATAGTACTTACACCAAGTAGGCCACATGAAAGTGAGTATGAACTTCGTGGGTATTGGGTGTGTGGCCGTAGTGCATATAACTATCTTGGATACGCTGGCAGACATTATTTTTCATTAGGTGTTGTAATTGCACACCAACAGGCAAAACTCTTGGGTGTGGACCCTGACGAACCATGGTGCGTTTGCAATAGAAGAGCCACCTGTGTAATGTACAGATACCCTCAACTGACTGATTCCTTTAGCAACTGTTCTTTTACTCATGTTCAACATATAGTTGGGGCAAGTTCTTCAAGATGCTATTTTTCAGCCTTCCATGACTACCGTAATAAAACTCTACTTCAGGAACGTTGTGGAAACCGTAAGATAGAGGGAAGGGAGAAATGTGATTGTGGCTCCTTCAAGCAGTGTCATGCCAACAAATGTTGTAAAGCCAACTGTGAACTCACACCTGGAAGTGTTTGTGATAGAGAACAGTGCTGCACAAACTGCACCTACTCCCCTCTTGGGACTCTCTGCAGACCCGTCCGGAACATATGCGACCTTCCAGAGTACTGTCGGGGGTCCACCTTCACATGCCCTGATGATTTTTATTTGCAAGATGGAACCCCATGCACTGAAGAGGGCTACTGCTATCAGGGGAACTGCACTGACCGCAGTATCCACTGCAAAGAGATCTTTGGTGAAGATGCTCAGAATGGTCACGACAGCTGCTATCGGATAAATGAAATAGGGTTCCGATTTGGCCATTGTTCTAGAAGGGATACATTTCGTATACACACTGGATGTAGTAGAGCAAACAACAAGTGTGGAAAGCTGCAATGCATCAACGTCACTCGGATTCCCCAGCTGCAGGAGCACGTTTCATTCCATCAGTCTTTATACGATGGTGTCTTCTGTTTTGGGCTGGATGAACACCGTGGGAATGAAGCGATTGATGTTGGACACGTGAGAAACGGTACTCCCTGTGCTGATGGGCTTTTCTGTTTTAACAGAGAGTGCAATACGACTTTGGATAAGTTGAACTATGACTGTTCCCCTGAGAAGTGCAATTTCAGAGGAGTTTGCAACAATAAAAAGAACTGCCACTGCCATGTGGGCTGGGATCCCCCGGCGTGCCGAAATACAGGTTCTGGTGGGAGTGTGGACAGTGGACCCCCTCTTAAAAGAGTGCGTACAATAAGGCAAAGCATGGCACCAGTGATCTATTGGAGAGTTGTCTTTGCTCGCGTTTATTGCTTGATTTTTGCTCTGCTCTTCGGGATGGCCTCACGAGTACGGACAGTTATGACTACCACTGTCAAGGAAGAAACAATTCCTGAGGAACAGTAAAGTATCAGTCAGCCTCCCGACCCCTGTAAAATACAGATCCTGTAGCAGGAACATCTGTGAAAAAGAATCAGTGCAAGAGACAGCAGCGCAGAGATCATGCATCCTGCACACAGGGGTCGTTCCCCCTGTCGTGGGGGAGGCGGGAGGCCTAGGTTTCTGTCGGCAGTTCTCCCTGATGGGTCACTGGTGCTCAGCTGAATACATCTTTGAGACCTCACGTTGTTGTCTTCACATCCTTCCATCAGCGTTAGGCGTCCATAGGAGCCCATGTCTCGGCCTGAAGTTGGACACCTGGGTCAGCAGCAGGGTGAGGCCTGAGCCACTCGTCCCAGGATTAATGAAGTCGTCCCCAGCTCCTTGAAGGAGACGTTCAGGACATTTCTCCAAAATAATGTTCCTGGGCTTGCGTTTCTCCTCCACTTCTGAGTAAACTCTCCTTTCCTGAATCCAGAATGAGTTTAGGCCTCCCAACCAAAGTCTCCCATTCCGCACTAGAGTGGCTGTGAGCATTGGGACAGAGGGATGGGGGCTCAAACCCATCACCAGGCAAAAGCTGTGCCAACCTGGGGCACAGATCCCTCCGTGAGAGGCGGCATGTGAGGAGGCCTGACTGCAACAACTGTCCTGGCCTGGGAGGGAGCAGACGGCCAGGGTGAAAAGCCAGCCTGGAACCTGGGCCGCTGAGGGCACACGGCTCATGGTGTGATTGGGGTGGGAGCCATCCTAGCTGTGCATGCATTGTCCAGCACGGTTTCTTCCTGTTACCCTTCATCTCCTCCTGGGACAGGTCCACTCCCAGTGCCGCTGTATCCCAAATCCTCGTGCTGTGTTTGTGCTTCATGCTGCCTCGAACCTAAGCGTCAGACTCCAAGCTCACTCTCATCTTCTGCTTGCTTACGCTCTGGTGGATCCAGCTGCTATACTGTCCCTGTCTCTTTTCCCACTGGATCCCTATTTAGAGATATTGATATTCCACTGTACACCCACATCCCCCATCACAAATGTTTCCATGTCTTGCTCAGGGCTTTGTCACAACTTCCCTGTAGATCCCAGAAGCCAGGGAGGCCCTTCCTGTGAGACCCGTGCTGTCGTCCCACCAAGAAGCAGCATCCTGAGCACAGGAACCTGAGCCAGGTCTTGGGAAGAGGCTCCCTCAGGTTTCAAGGGCATTGAAAGCAACTCCAAAGTCCCCTAGAATGCAGCTATGCGTTCAGTAGGGTGGAGCACCCCACTGGGAAGGTCCCAGGGCAGCATGAATGAGAACTGGAAGGGAGTTCGGGCCCAGCATGTGAACTGGGAGAGGGAGTTTAGAGAAGATTTAGATGGGGTCCTGGGTGAGGCAGCACCTGTCCTGGAGAAGAATGGGGGACTCTTATTGCTGCTGAGTCAACAGCCCCACCCCCACCCCCGAGAGCCCTGAGAGGGGCACCTGCTTCCCTGAGTCCCACAGGCCTTCACTTTGTGCCAATGGGGGCAGGAGGGCAGGAGGGGGCCTGGGCAATGGGTGTTCCCCCAGGAGATGGGAGAAGACAGCAGCGAGAGGCCATGGATGCACAGTAGCAGGTGCGAGTCCCACCGCAGAGGAGAAGCCACCCCAGACACCACACCAAGTTCCTTTCCTTCTAGGGGTGGGCCGGGTGCTTCTTGTCTGCTTCTGAAATGCTCTGATGGCTGAGGGGAGCTGAGCCTTCCTAGCTGGGGTGTGGAGGAAGGGACAGCTGGCCACAGGCCCTGAGCAGGAGCAAGGTCCTTCTGTCCCCAGGCCCGGGCTGCCCCAAAGCCTGTGTCCCACAGCCCAGCTCAGCCCAAGTCACAGGCCTTCTTCCTTTCTGAGACCTGCAGGACCCTGGTACCAGGGCTTAGCAGGTGTCACCTGGAGCCCGCTTGGGAGATACGGGACACTGTAGGGGCCTTGGAGGAGCTCCCAGAGCCCGGGGCACACACGACTGCTGCTGTCGGGGATCCCACTTGTCTTTCACACTCAACAGAGGGCGCAGGCCCTGGGCCAGAGGAGGCTGCCGCTGAAGGCACAAAGGGCCATGGGCATGTGGGTGGACACAGGGGGTGGAGCTGTGGAGGGCTGAGGTGACTGCCAGCAGGCAGGATCCTGAGGACATGTGTGGTGTGTGTGTGTGTTTGTGTGTTTGTGTATGTGTGTATATGTATCTTTGTGTATGTTTGTGTTTGTGTGTCTGTTGTTTGTGTGTGCCTGTGTGTTTGTGTATGTGTGTATTTTTGTATATGTGTTTTTGTGTGTATCTGTGTTTGTGTGTTTGTGTATGTGTGTATGAGTGTGTATGTATGTGTGTGCTTGCATGTATGTGTGTATGTCTTTGTGTGTGTATATGTATTTTTGTGTATGTGTTTGTGTGTCTGTGTGTGTGTCTGTGTGTTTGTGTGTCTGTGTGTTTGTGTCCATGTTTGTGAGTGTGTGTGGGCTCACAGCTTCACATCTACTAGGAATGAAAGAATGAAAATGAGTCTTCAAACATTGTTAGATTTGTTCGTTTGTTTTCTTTCAAAGAGAGAGATCTCCCACCCTCTGGTTCACTGCCTAAAACAGCTAGGGCTGATCCAGGCTGAAGCCAGGAGCTGGGGACCCAATCTGGGTCTTCTTGTGAGTGTGGCAGGGGCCCAGGTGCTTGAGGCATCACCTGCTGATTCCCAGCTCAGGCAGGCAGCTGGAATTGGGAGTGAAGCTCGGGATCCAACCCAGGCACTCTGATATGGGTGGTGGTGTCCCAGGTGGCATTTAACTGCTATGCCATGTGTCCACCCCCAAACCTTGTTCAATAACAAGTATCATGGGTTCGGAAACACCAGGGTCCTCAAACACTGCTGGTAGGAATGTGAGGTGGTCCAGATACTTTGGAAAACAATTTGTCACTTCCCCAAGGATTGAATTTACCAGAACTTACTTACCAAGAGCACCCGACTCAGCTCTTCCTTTGTAGTGGCATGCTTACACATACATGTGGGCACTGACACACATGCACACATTTGCCTCTATCATGCGTGCGTGCACAAACAACCAGGCTGGCAGGCACATACCTGTGCATCTCTGCCCACACACATGCATGCAGATGTGCAGCTGTGTACTGTGTACACATACATGCACTTACACATACATGCACAAACATGCTGACATACAGACATAGCAGGCACACATATAGATTCCCTCCATATGACATCCAAACTGAAGCATGATCTGGTTTCCTCCCCATGCAGAGAAGGGTGAGGGATCAGAAATGCTGTAGAAAGAACGGGCTGGGCCAAGCTTCCCATGTGCTTGAACCAGCATCTGCTGCTTTCTCAGGTATAGATCAGGAAACAGGATCTGAAGGGAAGGAAGCAGGACAGGGGATGCACGCATCTGGACAACACCTTAACTCACAGTGCAAAGCACCTGCCCTGGTACATTCCTTTGGCACAAGGACTGGGTAAATGATGTTAGCATACATATCAATTCCTTTGGGCACATGCACAATGGCTAAATGAATCATAATAATCTGTGTAGTGTGTCAGGAATCCTTGTCTGGTGGGAGGCATCTCCATAGTCTAGAGCTCCATTCCTCACCACTTTACCCTTCTGCTCTCCACAACAGCTCCAGGACAGACTGGGGCATCCTGAGTGAGTTCGCAGAACCCCCTTCCTATAAAAGTAGATGGGCAGATCAACTAACCAGAAAATCGACAAAGAAACGGCAGAGCTAATCGACACTATGGACCTAACTGATATCTATACAACATTTCAGCCCAAGGTGTTGCAGAATACACATTCTTTTCATCAGTGCATGGAAGTTTCTCTCTCTCTCTCTCTCTCTCTCTCTCTCCCTCCATCCCCCCATTGCTTTTGGTTTTTATTTCTACATTTTTTTTTCTTTTTTTAACTTTTATTTAATGAATATAAATTTTCAAAGTACAGTTTATGGATTACAATGGCTTCCCCTCCCCACAACTTCCCTCCCACCCGCAACCCTCCCATCTCCTGCTCCCTCTCCCATTCCATTCACATCCAGATTCATTTTCAATTATCTTTATATACAGAAGATCAATTTAGTATATATTAAGTAAAGATTTCCAACAGTTTGCACCCACACAGAAACACAAAGTATAAGATGCTGTTTGAGTACTAGTTATAGCATTAATTCACATTGTACAACACATTAAGCACAGAGATCCTATATGAGGAGTAAGTGCAGAGTGACTCCTGTTGTTGACTTAACAAATTGACACTCTTGTTTATGGCATCCGTAATCACCCTAGGCTCTTGTCATGAGCTGCCAAGGCTATGGAAGCTTTTTGGGTTCCATGAGACTAGTAATGTTTCAATCAAAGTATTGTAACAGAGTTTACAGCAATCTAAGATAAAAATGCTACAACATATATATATATATATATATATATATATATATATAACTATTTTACTACTGCATGAAAAAGTTATATTGAAATAGTGTTAAGATAGGAATTTTGACATAAAACATGCAGAAGATTGCAAATATCTCACGAGCAGAAATACTATGTTACAAGTTATAAAAGCAGAATGAGGGGGCTGGCACTATGGTGTAGCGGGTAAAAACCACTGCCTGCAGTGCCAGCATGCTATATGTGAGCCGGTTTGAGTCCTGGCTGCTCCACTTCTGATCCAGCTCTCTGCTGTGGCCTGGGAAAGCAGTGGAAGATGGCCCACGTCCTTGGGTCCTTGCACCCGCGTGGGAGGTCTGGAGGAAATTCCTGGCTCATGGCTTCAGATGGAGGTAGCTCCAGCCATTGCGGTCAACTGGGGAGTGAACCAGCCAATGGAAGACTTCTCTCTCTCTCTCTCCCTCTCCCTCTCTCTCCTGCTGCCTCTGCCTCTCTGCAACTCTGCCTTTCAAATAGTTAAAAAAAAAACCCAGAATGATGTACTTGAAGACTTAAAATTATTGGGAACAAATTCAATTCAGAATAATAGCATTAAAATGTCTTGAATTCCAATGATACTATCTATCAATGTGAAAAGCAAAATGCTGATTCATCTCTATATTTATTATTTATATAGATATTCTTAGGTTAACTTTGTTATGATTTTTAACATGGATGAAAATTATTCAGGCTGAATTTCAAATGATATAAGAAAGAGTTTCTTTAATTACAAGTGAAATTTCTGAAGCATGAAGGTAGAATAGAAGGAGTAGCAATAATTTCAAAATATAGAAAGTATTTTTTTTCTAAAGATGTAAAAGCAGGACTGCTTCTCAATCTTATGTTAAATGTGAGCCATTTAACTCATGAAGTATAATTAGTGTAATACATCTTTTGTGAATATTAACAACTTGCTTGTGAAATTTTATATGTAGCATCACATCTACTTACTGAAGCTAAGAAATCAATTCAGTAACTTAAAAAGACATGTTAGAATACAGGTTAAAAATAAAGTTTGGGGAGTTGGCATTGTGGCAGAGCAGGTAAAGCCACCACCTGTGACATCTTCATCCCATATGGACACCAGTTCAAATCATCCCACCCCACTTCTGACCCAGATTCCTGCTAACGTGCCTGAGAAAGCAACAGAAGACAGGCCAAGTTCTTGGGCCCCTGCACCCACATGGGAGACCTGGAGAAGCTCCTGGATCCTGGCTTTGGTCTGGCCCAGCCTTAGCCATTGAGGCCATTTGGGGAGTGAACCAACAGATGGAAGATTCTCTCTCTGGCTCTGTGTGTGTGTGTGTATGTGTGTGTGTGTCTCCTTCTCTCCCTCTCTGTAATTGTGCCTTCCAAATAAATAAAAATAAAAATTTAAAAATAAAATTCTTGAGATAATATCTTTGAACAGACACATCTAATACACTTATGAGCAGAAGAAACTTTGGAGGAATTCATCTGCTCTGTCAATTCCTTCACTTTCCTTTTTAAAGCTTTTTTTCTACATTTTTTAAAATTTTATTTAAGGTATACAACTTTCATGTATTTCCTATATACAGATTCAGGAATATAGTGATACTCCCTATCCTACCTTCCCTCCCGCCCACACTCCCACGCTGTTTCTTCCTCCCTCTCCTATTCCTGTTCTTAATTTTTTTACGGCTTATTTACTTATTTATTTGAAGCAGCATTACAGAGGGGCAGAGGCAGAGAGAGAGATCTTCCATCTTATGGTTCACTCCACAAATGACTACAATGGCCAGAGCTCTGAAGCCAGGAGCCAGGAGCTTCTTCCAAGCCTCCCATGTGCATGCAGGGGCCCAAAAACTTGGATCATCTTCTATCACTTTCTCAGGCCACAGCAGAGAGTTGGATCAGAAGAGGAGCATCCAGGACTCGAACTGGCACTGCAGGCGGTGACTTTATCCATGTGCCACAACACTGCCCCCCCCATTCTTGATTTTTATAAAGAGCTGTTTTCAGTTAACTTTATACTCATAAGATTAATCCTAAACTAAGCAAAGAGTTCAACAAATAGTATGAAGAAAAGAACACTGTCCCCCAGCAGTCAAGACAAAGCTTGTACACAATAATCAAATCTTGAAATGGTAATTTCACACCTAGAGATTACCTTTTAGGTACTTTGTTACCACAGATCAGGGAAAAATTTGGTTTTGTCTTTTTGGGACTGGCTTATTTTACTAAGTATAGTGGTTTCCAGTTGCATCCATTTTGTTGGAAATGAGAAGATTTCTTTCTTTTTTTTTTTCACTTCTGTGTAGCATTCAATAGTGTATACATACCATAATTTCTTTGTCTGGTCTTCAGTTGGTGGTCATCTGTGTTGATTCTATATCTTAGCTATTGTGAATTGAGCTGCAATAGGCACAGGTGTACAGGTAGGTACATCTTTCATATGCAGATTGCATTTGGTTTGAGTAAATTCCCAGGAGTGGGAGGGCTGGGTCATATGGGAGGTCTATTTCAGATTTCTGAGGTATCTCCATGCTGTCTTCCACAGTGTCTGCACAAGTTTACCTTCCCACCAACAGTGCATTAGGGTACCTTTTTCCCCACATCCTGCAAACATTTATTGTTTGTTGGTTTCTGTATGAGAGCCATTCTAACCGGGGGGAGGTGAAACATCATTGTGGTTTTGATGTGCATTTTCCTGATAGCTAGTGATCTTGAGCGTTTCTCCATGTGTCTGCTGACCTTTTGCATTTCTTCCTTTGAAAAATGCCTGTTCAAGTTATTTGCCCATTTCTTAACTGGATTGTTTATATTGTCATTGTTGAGTTTCTTGAGCTCTTTATAGGTTCTGGATATTAACTCTTTATCAGTTGTATAGTTTGCAAATATTTTCTCCCCTTCTGTCAGTGGCCTCTTCACGTTGCTGGGTGTTTCTTTTGCAGTACAGAAGCTTCTCAGTTTAATGTAATCCCATTTGTCAATGTTGACTTTGATTGCCTGTCCTTCTGGTGTCTTTTTCAAGAAGTCTTTGCCTACACCAATGTCCTGTAGGGTTTCCCAAGTGTTCTCTAGTAATTTGATGGTATCAGGTCATACATTTAGGTCTTTAATCCATTTGAGTGGATTTCTATGTAAGGTGTACAGTAGAAGTCTTGCTTCGTACTTCTGCATGTGAAAGTCCACTTTTCCCAGCACCATTTGTGAGGAGACTATCCTTGCTCCAGGGATTGATTTTAGCTCCTTTGTCAAAGATAAGTTGCTTGTAGCTGCATGGATTGATTTCTGGAGTTTCTATTCTGTTCCATTGGTCTAAACATCTGTTTGGAGCCAGTACCAGGCTGTTTTGATTACAACTGCCCCGTATTATGTCTTGAAATCTGATATTGTGATGCCGCAGGCTTTGCTTTTGTTGTATAAGATTGCTTTAGCTATTTGGGATCTCTTGTGTTTCCATATGATTTTTTAAAGGATTTATTTTATTTATTTGAAAGGCAAAGTGACATAGAAGTAGAGGCAGACACACACACACACACACACACAGAGAGAGAGAGAGAGAGAGAGAGAGAGAGAGAGGGAGAGAGGTGTCTTCTATCTGCTGCCACTCCCCAGATGGCTGCAATGGTCAGAGCTGCGCTGACCCAAAGCCAGGAGCCAGGAGCTTCTCCTGAATCTCTCACATGGGTACAGGGGCTGTCTTCCACTGCTTTACCAGGCCGTAGCAGAGAGCTGAATCAGAAGTGGAGCAGCCAGAAATTGAACTGGTGCTCATATGGGGTGTCGGCACTACAAGTGGCTGCTTTAATTGCTATGCCACAGCCACAGCCCCCCCCCCCCCTTATGATTTTTAGAATTGCTTTTTCTAGACCTGAAAAGAGGTCATTGATACATTGATTGGGATCACATTGAATCTGTATATTGCTTTCAGTATATGGGCATTTTGATGATATTAATTCTTCCAATCCACAAACATGGAAGATTTTTCCATTTTCTGTGTCTTTTTCTATTTCCTTCTTTAATGTTTTATCATTTCCATTGTACAGATCTTTGACATCCTTGGTTAAATTTAGTCCAAATATTTAATTTTGTGCAGCTATTGTGAATGAAATAGATATTAGAAGTTCTTTCTCAGCCGTGGCAGTGTCTGTGTATACAAAAGCTATTGACTTTTGTGTGTTGATTTCATATCCTGCCACTTTACCACTCTTTTATAAGTTCCAATAGTTTCTTAGCGGAGTCTTTTGAGTCCCCTACATATAGAATCATGTCATCTGAAAATAGGGATAATATGACTTCCTCCTTCCCAATCTGTATCCCTTTGATTTCCTTTTCTTGCCTAATGCCAGTTGCTAAAACTTTCAGGACTATATTGAATAGCAATTGTGAGAGTGGGCATCCTTGTCTGGTTCCAGATCTCAGTGGGAGTGCTTCCAACTACTCCCCATTCAATAGGATGCTGGCCATGGGCTTGTCATAAATTTCCTTAATTTTTTTGAGAAATGTTCCTTCTATATCCAATTTGCTTAAGGTTTTCATCATGAAGGGATGTTGTATTTTATCAAATGCTTTTTCTGCATCTATTGAAAGAATCTCATATGGTTTTTGTTCTTCAGTTTGTTAATATGATGTATCACATTGACTGATCTGATATGTTGAACCATCCCTGCATACCAGGGATAAATCCCACTTGGTCCAGGTGATTGATCTTTCTGATGTGCTGTTGGATCCGTTTAATTAGTATTTTGTTGAGGATTTTTGCATCTGTGTTCATCAGGGGTATTGGTTTATAGTTCTCTTTCTCTGTTGTGTCTTTCTCTTGTTTAGGAATTACTCAAGAAATGATGCCGGCTTCATTGAAGG